>NC_054741.1:44670547-45393047 GCF_018143015.1 Lytechinus variegatus | reverse complement strand
TGTCAGAACTAAACATTTATTGCATAAAATTTGGCAATACTGTAGTAAAGCAGTCTATGGTTGCAAAAAACCTTGGTGTCTGGTTTGATTCTCAGCTTAACATGGAAACCCATATACATGCAAAACTACCTTCTATCATTTTTATAACTTACGTATTATCCGCAAATATTTGACTCGCACATGTATCAACACTGTTTCATGCATATGGCTTACCAGATTCCCAAACTACAGTGTGTACAAAATGCATGCGCCAGACTCGTCTCTTATTTCCCCAAATTCTCCCATGTAGCACCCCTACTTCATGATCTGCACCGGCTTTCAGTATGTCAGTGAATTAATTTCAAAATAATGTTGTTCTCATTTATGATACTGCATTGCATGGCTCTACTTATCTAAGTGAACTTCTAACTTTGAAATCACCCATCCAATCATACAGACTCCAAAGTTCTCATGATACCATTCTCCTCTGTCACCCACCTTTAAAAAACAAAGATTACACTAGGCGATCGTGCCTTTATAAGTTCTGCAACCAAACTCTGGAATAGTCTACCTTCCTCAATAAGAATTGCATTATCTATAACCGTGTTCAAAACTAAACTAAAAACCTACCATTTCAAGAGAGTTTCAATAAATAAGTCACTTTTTGTTTTATTATTTGTAGATATAGTAGGCTTTCCTTTTCTAGTAAATAGAACTTAATCATACTTTTGTGTATTTATTTTGTTAAGTATTGTAATGCGCAGTTGAGTATACACAAATAGAAATTGCACAATATGAATGTACAATTATTATTTTTTCAAGTTTTCCTGGTAGTTAGCCCTTTTTACATCTTGAAATGACTTTTTTCATATTTGGATTTCTTGAAGGTGGGAGAGAAGGAAAGACCCTCAAGGAAGGATATACTATGTTGACCACAACACACGCACTACAACATGGCAGAGACCAACACTGGACTCAGTAAGAAATTTTCAACAATGGCAGGTACAACATGCACAACTCCAGCAAACTGCCATGCAACAGCTACAACAACGACTTTACTTACCGGTACGTTGTCACAATTTCAGATTTGTTCCTTTCTTCAAATCTTGTTACTTGTATGAGTAAGGAGATTTAGATTTCATAACCTAGCCAATATCATGTAATCGTCTCTCCCTTTAACATCAAAATGAATAAAAATATCATGCCCTCCTTGCTGATGTCCCCTATATATCATGGATTAGAAATCTGAAGATGGTGAGGCAGTCATAGGAAATAGAAACTTATGTTAAGAGCCATAAAAAATAGATATTGGAAAGCTTAGGGTTGAAGTGAGACAGCATGTCAGTTCCTTGCACTGCTATTTGGAAGATTTTTATCACAGTTTCTTAAATATTTAGGTGTATTTGATATTTTTTCTGTCCAGTTGCCCTTGTTTCAGCTTTGAATAATAATTATGTGTCAATTATTTGTAGACTTAAAACATGATACAGTTGTAATATTTCCTGACAAGATATTGTGTAGATATGTTCTTTTTTTCTTTTTCTGATATTGATGTATTTGATCTTGATTTTTGTCTCGCCTGCATGGCAGAGCGAGACTGTAGGCACCGCTTTCACGACTGCGGCGGCATCAACATTGAAATCTAAACCAAGGTTAAGTTTTTGAAATGTCATCATAACTTTAAAGTATATGGACCTAGTTCATGAAACTTGGATAAAAGGGTAATCAAGAATTACTGAACATCCTGCCTGAGTTTCAGGTCATATGATCGAGGTCAAACGTCATTTAGGTTCAATGAACTTAGACCATGATGGGGGAATCAATATCGAAATCTTAACCAAGGTTAAATTTTTGAAATGTCATCGTAACTTAGAAAGTATATGGACCTAGTTCATGAAACTTGGACATAAGGGAAATGGTGTATCACTGAAGATCCTGCTTGAGTTTCAAGTCACATGACCAAGGCAGAGCTGCCAACTATTAAGAAAAAATCATAACTTTTATGCTTTTTATACCACTACGCTTTTGAGATTTATTACTACGCTTTTCAGCACCAATAGCTATGTACAAAATTTTAATACACATATAATACATTGTGCAGTGGCAAACTCATCTGAAGGCGGCAAATACTGCCATTGCATACGCTATGCATAATTGTGTTGCTTTGTTAACATTGCTGCGCATGTGATGATTGCCTTGGTCAGGCAGTGATTTTTTTTGTACCGTAGTTGTGCATGCATTGCATTGCAGAGCTGCCAAGTAGTACGATTTTTCCGTATTTCATACGGAAATCAATTTAAAATACGGCAGTACGCTTTTTCATCATAAAATACGGGAAAAAACAAATTAGAGAAGAAAAGGTATTCCATGTGTTGCTGCCCTCTACGTTCAATGAGTTATGCTTTCATCAAGGCTTTCCGATTAGAATTTTCGATATCCTGGCGAGTCATTGCGGGTGACAAGTTCCGAGCGCACGCACGTAGTTTACAAGCGCAAAGCAGCGGCTCAAATCGCGATATTTTGCGACTGGTAAATACGTCTGTAAGGATGATGACGTCATCCAAGATGGCAACTTACGTTGACCGACGGAAGGATCGAAGATGACGATGTTTTGATCATAATTTGAAACGAATTAGCCGTAACTGCGGTCTAAGGTACGATATTTCTGAATTTCATACATTTTTCCGTAAATATGGATGCAATTTCTTTTTCATAATGTGATATTTTATGATTTTATGTGCAAAAAACGATCGGAAAAAAAAACAGGTTTCCGTCGAATGTTAGATCTAACGTTACTGCTAATACGTTGTCTGTACGTACGGGCCTCCAAATTTTTCAGTCTATGTATTGGTGAGTCAGCCAACGCAGTTCAGCGGAACAACCAAAATCTAGACTGAAGCTTTCGGTCTCATGTGCGACGGTGTGGGGCACAAAATAATGTAAGAAGTGATCGAACTTTGCCATTATACATGCATGTTTATCTCATGGTAAAAATACGGATTTTTTGGTCAAAATACTGATTTTGGGGGATAAGAATACTGAAAATGCAAAATACAACTTGGCAGCTCTGGCATTGCCTATACAAAATTCTTGAATGAATCCATATCCATGCACATGCACAAAACGGGAAGTTACCTTTTCATGTTTCCAATGAATAAATTACCGTATTTGAAGATTATTACTTACATGTAGGTGCTGATCAGTTTTTATACACGCGTCCTATGGGACGTATTATGGTATCATGCTCGGTGTCCATCTGTCTGTCTGTCTGTCCGTCCATTAACTTTTCCTTGTAAACATGACAACTTGAGTTTAACTTAACCTAAGCTCATATTATTTGGTGTGTATGATACTACAGTTTAATTTAACCTAGGTACATATAATGTGGTGTGCATGATACTAGCATGAATCCCAGGAAGCCTATTAATTTTAAGGTCAAAATGTCAAAGGTCAAGGTCACACTGACATGTTTTCATCTTACCCTTCTGCAGTCCTTGTAAACGCGATCATTTCAGATAACTTAACCTATCATATAATTTGGTGTGTGTGATACAAACTTTGGCCATGTTGTGGTATTTATGGAATTGTCAACATAAATTTGAAATTTTATTTATCTAGTTCATAAAACTTGGACATAAGAGCAATTAAGTATCCCTAAACATCCTGTGCGAGTTTTAGGTCACATGACCAATGTCAAAGCGCATTTAGGGTAAACAAACTTTGGTAATGTTGGGGGTACATGTATTTGTGGAATTGTCATCATAACTTAAAAAGTTTATGGATCTAGTTTGTTAAACTTGGACATAAGAGCAACCATTTATCCCTGAATATCCTGTGCATGTTTCAGGTTACATGACCACGATCATAGGTCAATGAACTTTGGCCGTGTTTGGGGGTATTTATTGAATCGGCATTATACATGTAAGCTTAGAAAGTTTATGGATCTTGTTCATGAAACATCGACATAAGGGTAATCAAGTATGAATGATTGTTTTGCACACTTCTTAGGTCATGTGATCATGGTCAAAGGACAAACTATTTTATTATCATATTTTAAAAAAAAATTTAATACTTCGTCGGCGTTTATCCGAACCGTCGTATCAAGTCAATTTTAGTTTTTTTTTTAATTGATTTTTAGATTTTTGCAGAAAATGAAAGTACAAGCCCTTTTCTGTTCATAACTAAATTTCTAGGCAGCAATTTATTCTAGTTTCTGAGATATGAGGCAATTTCCATGGCGATGCCATACAAATTGTTGATAAAATGCACAAATCCAATTGGAAACGTGTACTGTAGTGAAGCAAACAACAGCTGCACACACATATGCAAATGAGCAGTTTGCCATTTGAAGCATCTTATCAACACTGCATTGATGTTGCACGTTAAAAGCGATACAACGTTTTGACTGACCGCGTGCATTGAAATCGTGGTCAGGATTGTTGTATCCCCTTTGGCATTTTTGTACAGGGGAAATCTAAACCGCTCAAACAGAAATTACAAGCATGTACATGTGTAGCTCTTTTGCGATATTTTCTCTGATCTTTAAATATAAAGATACCAATGTCAAGCAATTGTCTTGGTCTTTCAAACCATGTATTTTTCTAGCAATGAATATATTGTAAGGCTGTGGGGAACTAGGCTTGAATATTATATAGTAAACTTTGAAGTTGATTTTCTCTGAAATGGGATTGCATCGTCGTATGTGTGATACGACAGGCTGGGATGACCACTGACGAATTATTCAATAGCCGTTCTCAAATTCAGCACTGAGCATGCTATATCAAAAGCATGCTTTTGTGTGTTATGATGACGATGTTCCTCGGTGTATGTGTGTGTCTGTGTGTGTGTGTGAATGAGCATATTTCGCCCCCCCCCCCCTCTTCATCTGATGTCTACATAATTTATATTGATTTTTGTATTCTTTGGAGGCTTCTTATTTTCAAGTGTAAACTTTTTGTTGTCCTCCTTTTCTTGCAATGATATTTCTTTATACGAATGTACAGTTTGATGCTGTTTTTATTATCATCAAGAATAAAATGAATTTGAATTTGAATTGAATTTTTTGAATATCAATTCATCAAATCGTGTAATGCAGGCGAGACTGCAAGAAGTGATCCACTTGTGTATAATTTTTTGTAATTTCTTTTGTTTTCCCCGATGCAGCAAGCAGCTGGAGGTGTAGACCCCAGTGATCCACTGGGGCCTTTGCCATCTGGTTGGGGTGAGTTTTATCATCGTTTTTACACAGATTTAACTTGGGAATTTTTTTTGTACAAAATCTAAAGTTGCCATGATTAGAGTGTCAATATCTAGTTCCCTAATCAAATTTTCCATTTAGACTGTTAAAAATAAACCAACATCACAATATGTTTTTAAATTTAGAAAGATGATCATGCTGACTAGTTATAGGCAACCTGAAAAAAGATCAAAGGAATTGAAGTAGACCATTTAACGAAGAAGATGCTCATATTGATATGCTAGTTTGAAGCCACCTTGGACTTTTGGACATACTTGACCACCAACTGTCAATGTCAACTAGGCTGAAACTGAAAATAGTGTTTAATTTTGTTGCGAGATGCTGGATGAGCTCCACATCATTGATGTGCTAGCTTGAAGCCACCTTGGACTTTTGGACATACCTAACCACCGACTGTCAATGTAACTTATCCAAATATATTATTTTTCCCATTTAACCATGGTATAAACACAAAAATGGTATTCACAGATACTGTACAATCTATTTCAGGTTTTTTGTCTCGCCCGCGTAGCAGAGCGAGACTATATGTGCCGCTTTTCCGATGGCGGCAGTGTTGTCAACATCAAATCTTACCCGAAGTTTAATTTTTTGAAATGTCATCATAACTTAGAAAGTGTATGGGCCTAGTTCATGACATAAGGGTAATTAAGTATTACTGAACACCCTGATTCACTCCCCCCCTCTCTCGAAATTTTTTGTGATAAATCTGCTCCGCAAAATTTGTTGACTCTTCTTCCTGACTTTTTATTTTCAAGTCTTTTGAGACCAAATTACCGACTCCCTGGTATGCGATTAAGAAATAACGCAACATTTCGTGAGTGCATGCAGACCCAGAATTGCTCAAAAACATGAATTCGTGTACAAATAATGTCTTTAGCCCAAATTCATAAATGTATTATTATTTCTCCTTTAACTGATTAAACTCAATTAATTTCATGTTGTTTATGGTCAGAATAAACTCCCAGACGATTTTCAATGAAAAAAAGCAATAAAAAAGTAGAAAACAGAGAAATAGATAAGAAATTTACAAAACAATAATATACATAAGACAATAATTGCGATATTAATTTTTTTAAAGTACATTTGATCAGAATCCTGTAGAATCTGTGAATAAAAAAATTAGATTTTAGGAGCCTTATTTATTAAATTAGAGCAATAGTTTGATTTTGCCCGAAAATGAGCATGATTGATCAGCAATGTGAGTTTTGAAGAATTTGATTGTACCATTTTGTAGATTGTACCATAGGTAGTGTGCTTGTTGATTTTTGTGATGATGACGTGATTGATGGGCAAGATCATAGGGGGGGGGGCTGAATCCCCCTCCAGTCTTCTTAGGCGTCAAAATAGCCCACTGGCCGCAGTCAATTTGGGGTTAAGGAACTGTGAACCAGAAGGAGTGGTAAGCTTGAGAAGTAGGCATGTTGAGAAGGCTGGCCTAAGTTGGCGAATGGAGTTGTAGAGCAGGAGCAGTACCAACATTATCAATAGGGTGCTGCTGTCTTAACTTTTTATGAATTTTCATTTTAAAAATATGAATTTTGACTGTCAAACATTGGGAGGTCTGCTTTTTCAAGGAAGTACACTTTGTGCATTTCCCTTGAAGACCAGATACATGTATCATACTTTCATATAGCAATTTTGCTGAAACAATTTTGTTTTGCTTATACAGAGAAGCGTACCGATCCTCACCAGAGAGTCTACTTTGTAAATCATCTAAACAGAACAACACAGTGGGAAGACCCAAGAACACAGGGACAAGGGTATGTGTATCATATCATATTCAGGCCAAGATCAGGGGAGGGGGGGCAAAGGAGGTACATGTACATGCTCCTACTCTTTTGATGACCTGTTTTTTTTTAGCTTGTCAAAAAGGAATTCGTAGTAAGTTGCTCTCCACAAGTGATTATAACCTTCTTCCCCTCTTGTTTATATTAATAGATTTTAAAAAGTCCCCCCCCCCCCCGTAGTACGAATCGTTAAATCACAGGTGTTTTCTACATCCATTTTGTTTTGTTTGCATTGTTTGCAATTTAAGTTACTCCACTGCAGAATTGCTGCGATAGCAAATAATCATGATTAATTGATAACACTATTACTGCAGTGGAGCAGGAGAACAAAAATTAACACGCCCATGCAACTGGGATTCGGGCCGATAAAATCAAGGAAGGATTTTGAGAAACCCTGCTCTGGTACTATTATTTTTATAGCCCTACTTGGTTGATGTATTGTTTGAAAATATAGTATCCGGAGTGGGCCATTCATGGGTCAAAAATATGTTTTTGTCATTTTAATATGGCAACAGTTTTTAAGAATTCCTTTTAATGTATTTAAACATGAAATGACAATATTTCTTTGTTTCGGGTCTGTGAAAAAAGTGTTCTGGGCCAAACTCCAAAATGGCCACCAAAACCCTCCAAATCACATTTTGGGCCTTAACTTCTCTATTTGGTGATCTTTTTCTCTAGTTTTGGTGTCTATTCATATGTTTTGGGGACAGGAAGTTTGTTTTTCCGAAAATTAGTAGTTTTAAACCATTATTTGTAGAGTTGGGTGGTTTTACCTAAATTTACAATTTTTTTAACCTTTTTTCAGCCAAAAATTAGGTTTCATTGTCTTGTTGTTCTTGGATATTAGGTGATATGAGTTGAACTGTAGCCAGCAGCTTCATATAGCTTTATTGCTCTTATTCCTCTAAATTGGGGTTTATGGATATTTGAAAAATATTATCTTACTATTGAATGAAACTTGTCATTTATCCATAGGGGCAAAACGGTGGTAATCAGACCTGCCAAAAAGTATGTTTTTTATTACGTTTTTTTTTTTTACAAAATCGTAAGTTATTGAGAAAAATCATCTCTATATGTCTCGAGTTCATAAAACATACACAAATATGGTTTTTAGATCAATGTTATTTCAGGTAACTTTTTCTTTCAATCATTTTGTTAAAACCAGGTGAAGATATACACATGTTTCAATGTTTTTGTTTTCATCTGCAAGAGCAGTGCGCATTTTAGCTTGCATGCAGCTTGAGCGCCGCGATGAGCGAGTGCGCCAAGCATTTTATTATGAAATACACTTTTTTGGGGAAAAATAGTTTTTTTATCATAGAATACAGTTTTTCCCTCCCAGAGGTTGGCAGGTCTGTGGTATACAATGTACTGTAAATTCTGCCCTGAATATGTCCATGCATTGACCACCATGCATGATGGCGTCCTACTACTAGCTGCGGTGTTTGTTTTTTTTTACTTCCAGTCGTAATGCCACTAATTACACATATATTCATACTTTCTACTCACTGACGACGGTGTCAATTTCAAAAAATGATGTCCTATGGTAAAAGAATAAAAATGTTAACTCTGGGTGTAATGAGTTACCATGGACATATCAGATATTGAGTATTATTATACTGAATTTAACACATTCACTGAGAAATGTACAAACATAAATACTCACTTTTAGTAAAGGGCACTAAATGTGTGGTTGTTATGATCTTTGCCAAGAGCATGCATACATTTTTTTAAATACATGTTACCCTTTCTCAGCGTGCCGGCCTGAATGAAGCACAATCGTATTCAGAATGTATGAACAGGCCTTGGTTCTTTCCAATGATATCTTATTTATTCATACACCGTCATGGATGGCTGAGTAATCATTCTTTTTGGACAATGGGTCAAAGTGGACTTGGGGTAAAGTTTTAGACACTGCAAGAATCATGAAAATGGAATAATGGAATTAACAATTACAGCTTACCATTGCATTCTGTAGGATGTCTCAATCTCTCTCTAAACATTATATCCCACGCCCCTCGATATTCCTTTCCAAACAGAGATTAGCTTGTTTCTCCATCTCCTGCACAGCCCTGTAACTCATTGGGCCCTGGTGGGAGTAGCAATGTCAGGTGGAGGGGTAGTGAACACTTTGCTATTCAGATAACCCCAAAGAAAAAAGTCACAGCAAGTCAGATCCGGAGATCGCTGTGGGCAATCCACATCATGATTCAAGGCAAGCACTCGATGTCCAAATACCTTGGCCAATCTGTTTCTTACTGCAACAAGTTCATGGGCTGGTGCCCACCATAGGCATCTGAACACATCCCTTTGTTGCGTAAGAAAGTTTTTCATTAATCCAGGAATCACATGATCATTTAAAATGTGTTGGTATCTGTTTTCATTCATGTTGATTTTGAAGAAGGACGGCCTCAAGAGCAAACCGTTTCCACATAGTCCAGCCCGGACATTCAGCTATTCCCGACTAAAGTTTACATCATAGTTAAAGTCAGGAGGATTACCTTTAGGAGCATACTGGCAAACATGTGTTGTTACCTTTCCGTTCATCCAGAAGCTGCTTTCATCTCCAATGACAAAATTGGAAATTGTCATTTGCATGACACTGATCGATAAGTCATTGGCAACATGCTTGTCTTTGTGGCAAGTCACCAGGCAAAATTTCATGCCTTGCTTCCATTTGATAGTGATGCCATCTGAGATCCAGTCTTGTGATCTGATTAATTTTGAAGATGAAAGTCCCAGTCTATTTCTTCTGGCACTTACATTTTGTAGATTTCTAACTGCATCAATGTTTACTTCAGATCGCTCTGTTCGCCGCATTCCAGAGTTTCCTCTGTTGCGATTGAAGCTAGTCCCTATAGCCTGGCACTTGGCCCATTTTGTAATATCATGCTTTTGGATGGAGGATCACGATAAGGAAATCATGCTCAAAATGCTTCTTGCACTATCCTTGAATTTTGGGTGTGAGCGTACTCAGACACCACAAATACTCTCTGCTCTGTATTCAACTGAGGCATCTTGGACACTGATGGCAACTACTGAGCATGCTACTACACATTATTGTCGCAGGGATAGAACTTATGAAAAGCAGATAAATGCAACAGATATTTAATCCAGAAATTTTGTAATTTCTCACCTGTCTGGACATTCCAAAAGAGAGATGGAGAATAAGCCATTTTCAAAATGTATCCAAATAAATGGATGTTTTCTCTTTGTAAGCCTAGTGACAAACTATTTAACTCAGTTGTTCCTTGAATACATTTTAAATGCTTAAAATGCAACTTGTGTTCATTAGTTGGTGCTATGTCTGGCAAGCCTCCTGCAATCTTTCAAGTTGTCAAGAGTAACCTTTGTCAGAAAGGTATTCATAAACTTTGCATGCATTATGAAACTGGTCTATTCAAAAAGATTTATGCTGGTGACACTGAAACTTTGTTCCAAGTCCATTTTGTCTCATTGTCTAAAAAGAATGATTACGCAGCCATCCTTGACCATGTATGAATAAGTAAGATTTCATTGGAAAGAGGAAATATGTGGCTGTAATATGCTCTACTCAATTTGCTGTAAAGCTAGCACAATTTTCTCAAACTCGAAATTAAATCTTTTTGCATTTTTTTATGTGCACTGTATGTCATGGTGGTGGTCAATGTATGGACATATGCAGTGTAGTATGTACAGTGTTTTGTATACTACCCCATGGATAAATGACACTATTTTTAATTCAATAATAGATTCATATGATATATTTCGCAAATATCAGTAAACTCCAATTTAGAGCAATAAAAGCAATATATCTATGTAAAGCTGCTTCCTTTTGTTCAACTAGTATCATGTTATATCCAAGAACCACAAGACAATGAAACCTACTGGCCGAAAAGGGGGTCTAAAATCTCTAAATTCGGGTAAAAAATCACTTAATTCTACAAATAATGGTTTGATAGAACCAATTTTATGAAAAACGAATTACCTGTCCCCCAAAACATATGAATAGACCTCAAAACCAGAGAAAAATATACCAAATTAAGAAATGTGATTTTGGGAGTTTGGCGGCCATTTCAGATTTCGGCCGTCACATGTTTTTCTCAGACCCGAGACCAAAATTTTGTCATTTTGTGTTGAGGTAAGGTAAAAGGAACCCAAAATAGTAACTATTGCCACAGTAAACCAAAAATCACCTGTTAATAGCCCACTCCTAGCAACATTTGTAAGTTTCGATTTATAGATCTAGGTAAGGAAATAGAAGCCTGAAAAATGGTTGATATTCATAGTCTTTGATGACACTGCATTTGGTATGAATTTCTTTATTTCGTGGTCCTCCGGTCTTTGCCGAAAAATGCTGGGAAAGCACCGCTCCTCCCCCCCCCAAAAAAAAGATAAAAAGCTGGATGACTCCAGCATATTTAATATTTCTAGTGATGTCTGTTTTATTTTAGAGCAAGTATGCAGGAAGCTCCTCTTCCAGATGGCTGGGAGATCAGGTATACCAAGGAAGGTGTCATGTATTTTGTAGATCATAACAACAGAAGAACAACATTCACAGATCCAAGGCCTAGTGCCTCAAAAGGGTAAGCAATATCATCCAAATCTTGTGTTTTTGCAAAATAGTATAGTATATTTTTTAATACATGTAGATAACGGGATAGAGTTAAAGATGTTGTAAGTAATGTGGAATTTTTTAGACTTTACTTTGAAATCAAAGAAATATGGATTTTTCATGGAATTAAAAAGGGGCTTTAATAAGATAATTACGATGGTGAAACCAATGTTTATGATGATGCTGTTAAAACTTGTTGAAATTTCAGTGAAAGTGGAGGAAATTATGATTTGATTAAAATTAGTCCAGTTGAAAAGGGTAATGGTGGTGGTTATGATGATGATTGCCATGATGATTATGGTAATGATGACAGTGATAAGGATGATATTGATGATGGTGATGATGATGATGGTGATGATGATGATGATGATATTGATGATGATGATGATGGTGATGATGATGATGATAATGATGACACTGTTGATTACAGCAGTAGCTTGTTGGTTACAGTGTAATTGTAGTGATAATTGTAATTTTAGTGTTGATATCAAGTACAGAAAATGTAATATTTTATTACCCTATATATGCATCCTCTTATATATATTTTTATTATTATTATCCAGTCCAAAAGGTGCATTTGGTGTCCCTGTTGCATATGAGAGGAGCTTCAGATGGAAGCTTGGTCAATTCCGTTATCTATGTCAGATCAATGCATTACCTAGTCATGTCAAGATCAGTGTCACAAGGAATACATTGTTTGAAGACTCATTCCATCAGGTAAATCCCCTTTTTCTTAGAACTATGCACACATCAATATTTTATTGAATCATTTATTATTAGTATAGTCCCAAAGAAGAGTTCTTTTAGGTCGATATATCATCGGCCTTATGCCAAAAGGGCCTTAACTGGATTTTTTTCATTCTGAGATAATCACGTTTAAAGTTCTGGCTCGTTTAAGTAGCGTTTTTTTTTATAAGGTTTACTTCGTTTTGGAGGTCAATTTATATATATGTTCAGTTATTATATTTTGCATGATATTGTATTGCATTTTGGAAAATAATTTTGAGAAATTTTATGCTATGAGCAAAACACATGTGAAGGGCCATTTGGCATATGTTGAGTGAAGTGTATTTATGCCAGAAGGGCTGTAACCGAAGTATATTTATGCCAGACATGCCAGAAGGGCCGTAACCGAAGCGTATTTACGGTTGTGCCCTTTTGGCATGAGCCATCAAGTGGCACGTGCCTTCAGCAAAAAGGCCCTTAAACAGTGTGCGTGCACATGAGTGACTTTTTGGCATAAAGAAATATAAAGAAGGTGCAATATAATTATGCCAAAAGGTCCGTTGTAATGCATTTTGTATGGTAATACCCTTGGGTTCAATGTCACCCTTTTTAAGGCCCCTTTTGGCAGATGGAAAAGCCTAGATACTCATTTCTGGCTTTATAGAATTCATAATTAAAACAAATTTTGAAAAATTAAGGACATCATTTAAAAGAGCATGTCAAGATGTACTTGATGATATAATTAACCCAAATCACCCCCAAATTGGGTTTAGGCCCTTTCTGCATGAGGCTTACAATATTTTATATGATGGCTTGGGTGACCTAAAAATTTTTGGGAAAAGGCCAAATTCTTGTCCTATTCTATAAGGGCATTTTGGACTCCTATTTTCTTCATGTTTCTAAGATCATTCATGAACAGACAAAGTCCTGATCATTTGAAAGCATTACAAAGCTTCATAAAGACTAGAAAAAAGAGAAAATTAATTTCAGGAAGGATTATAATGGGTCTGATGAACAAATTTTATGGCATTGCACATTATTCAATTGTAGGGAAGAACAGTTAAGATAGTATTTGAATACAAACTTCAAATTATGTCAGGAAACCATGTTAACTTGAGTCTTCATCAGTTATTTTCTTATAATCACTCTGTATGCAAAGCTGATCAATTGATGTCTTGTTATAAGAGTAAGTAAAATCCTCTTTTCAATCACAGATCATGAGGTTACAAGCTTTTGACCTGAGGAGAAGACTCTATATCATATTCAGAGGGGAAGAGGGTCTAGATTATGGAGGAGTTGCAAGGTAAAACTTAAAAACTAGATGATGATTTTAAGCATGGACCTATTTTAGATGGACAATCATCAAATACATGTAGTTAATGAATTCACTACGTATAACTGTATATTAAACTTTGATTCCACTGTGTTTTGCCATCAGTTGGGTTGAAAGAAGCATTTTGTGATCAGACATTAATATTGCACAAACTATGTGCAGAAGAGGAAAAATATCACTTCAATCCTGGAAAGTTGATGTGCAGTTCTAGTTTTCCTTTGGTTATTTTACCTAGATGTGTTTTATTTGGGAAAATGAATGCATATTTTAAGATAGAGACAATATTGTGATTGTTTATAATTCCTTTGTTTCCACGTTTCCACCTAATATTCCTAGGGACAGTGATTTTCCATTTTAAAAAATTGCCTTTTCAGTTTCAGTACTTTGTGTGCATGAAAAATTTACAATTCCGTTTACCCATTGAACAGCAATATCACAACATGCATGCTGGTCAAAATTTGTATCTGCCACTGTATAAAAAACTCTATGCGGAAACACAAAATATTTTGACAAACACATTTAATATTAATACATCCTCACCTTTCACATTATTAGCATTTCCCCCTTGTGCACAAAAGTTCAACTGTGAACGTAAGCTCCCATTTATTTATGATATTTGAATATTTTTAAAGTAAACATAAAGACCCAGCCGTAATCCTAACGGTCATGAAGATGACCATTTTATACGATCATTCTTAAAACTTTTCTTCTGCCCGCCATTGCTCTTGCCAAATCACGATATGGACGCATCACCTCACATGAAGCTGTTAAACTAGACACTTTAAAATTACTTCACATCTTAAAAAGTGCATACTCTGTGATTGTCACAAAATATTCCTCAACGAACTATACTGAATGTCAAATTGAATAACTCTCCATATAAATTCAGAATTTAAATAATGTTTTTGTCAAAATTAAAATGGCGAAAATTTGGGACATCCCATCATACTTGAGAAAATTCTAAAAATGATCGCCCAATGATAAGTTCTGAATGTCAAATTGATTTACTATCAATATAAATCAAGAAATACGTCCATCAGAATTTATTTAATTTTCCTAATTTTTTCAAAAGCGAGTAAGAAAGATAATATCACGATCATAAAGTCCATGAACCATGCGTCATTTCATGTGTAGAATGTTTCATTATACAATGTATGGGGAAAGAGATATGACCGTTTTAAAATCAGTCTCTGCTTACGTTTCGGTCAATTTAGGATTCCCTCGAATACCCCTGGCAGTCAAGGGGTATTCGTATTGGCACAGTAAGAGTTAAACTAGGCTCATATAATTTGGTATGTATGATACAAGCATGGATCCTAGGAAGCTTGTTGATTTTGAGGTCAAAAGGTCAAAGGCCATGATCACAGTGACCTATTTTCATTATACCCTTCTGCAGTCCTTGTAATCGCGATAACTTAAGTTTAACTTAGCCTAGGCTCATATAAGCTGGTGTGTACATGTATGATACTAGCATGAATTCTTAGGAAGCCTATTGATTTTGAGGTCAAAAGGTCAAAGGTTAAGGTCACAGTGACCTATTTTCAATGTACCTTTCTGCAGTCCTTGTAAATGCGATAACTTCAGTTGTACTTAACCTAGGCTCATATAATTTGGTGTGTATGATACTAGCATGGATCCCAGGAAGCCTTTTGAATTTGAGGCCAAAGGTCACAGTGACATGTTTTCATCTTACCCTTCTGCAGTCCATGTAAACGTGATATATTCAGTTTAACTTAACCTAGGCTCGTATAATTTGGTGTGTATGATACTAGCATGGATCCCAGCAAGCCTAATGATTTAGAGGTCAAAAGTTCAAAGGTCAAGATCACAGTGACATGTTTTCATTTTACCCTTCTGAAGTCCTTGTTAATGCTATAACTTTATTTGAACTTAACCTAGGCTCATATAGTTTGGTGTGTGTAAGATACTAGCATAGATCCTAGCATTTCTATTGATTTTGAGGTCAGGTGGTGAAGTCACCATCTTCCACTTTTCTTGCTTGATCAATAGCTCCATTTTCCACGTTACAGACGGCCGTATTATGTGCTCGCCTTAGCGACACTCATGTTTTCAATATTACAAAAACTCCTCATGGTCAACTGAAACAATAGTGCAAAACTAAAGCCCTTTTGATCGTTTGGCCCGTGGCCTATCGGTACAGCAAGAAATATCCTTACATTGATTCAACGTAATATTGAATCTTGATTTTTTGCAGGGAATGGTTCTTCATGCTGTCTCATGAGGTTCTTAATCCAATGTACTGCCTGTTTGAATATGCTAATAAAAATAACTACTGTCTCCAGATTAACCCTGCATCATCAGTCAACCCAGATCATCTACAGTACTTCCGTTTTGTAGGAAGGTTCATTGCCATGGTAAGTCAACTTCTGCGTCATGTAACACAAAGCTGAATGAGGGATATTACCATTGATTTTGATGATTAATTATACATTGTGACCATGTTGAATCAATTATATTGAATTATAAAACACAAACATAGATCCTTCAGAGCTGATTGGATGAATGCGCATCATATGACATTCAGAGGAATCAGCTATAGCACGCCAACACATGACATCTGCAATAGTTGACTATTGCTCGCTCCAGCAAAAGAGCCACCAGTGCAACAGTCGACTATTGCACACATAAGCAAGGGAGCCGGCAGTGCAATAGATCGCAAACTGCGTCAATTGTGTTTAGACTCGGTACAAATGATCTTTGGGTAATACCACATGTGTGTTCTTGAGGATGATAAGGTCAAAGGTCATCAAGGGGTCAAGCGATCATATTGCATATTTTATTGATTGCGAAATCAGGCAAGACTTATGTTTCGTGCCGATCTTATCCCTTATAAATATTACACAATGAGACTGTCTACTAAAAGTCTGTCAGGTTTCCTTACGTCGACATAAAACTTTAATAGAATATTTTCGAGAGCAAACTCAAAGAGGTAAGCCTGGAATAATCCAATGCTTCTCTTTGTCGATTTCCTTGTATTTTCCGAGTTCTTCTCCTTGAGAAACTGATTGAAATGATGTTCATTGAGAGAAGCAAACCTATTGCTGTTGGAGGCTGCCATATTTGTCTACAAACATTAATTTCCATGATCAGTCCCTCAATTAATCATCTGAGCTGGCGGCTGCACTGGGGATATAGATATAATGGACTTCAAATTGTTTACATAGGGGCAATGGGAAAATTGCACTTTTTCTGGCGGGGAAGTGTGTATGGATATTGTGGTCACTTGTCATTTAGCTGAGCCCTGTCCGAGCCATTGTGACATAATTTGTGCCGTGTTTATCAATTAGACAGACAAAATATGTGTTTGTATCTTGTCTCCCAAATATCTCATTCAGGTTATAATAAGTAAATGCATTTGAACTTTGTTTTTAATCGCAAGTTAATCTTCTGCTTTAAGATCTATACCAAAGTTTATTACTCATGTCTTGTCTTTCTATTTGTTTTCAGGCATTATACCATGGGAAATTCATCTACAGTGGATTCACTATGCCATTCTACAAAAGAATGCTCAACAAACCTCTAACACTCAGAGACCTAGAGAGTATAGACCCAGAATTCTATAATTCATTAGTCTGGATCAAGTAAGCAATAATGTAGCTATGCTTTTGTTTTATCATGAAATATATTTAAAGACTCTCTTTAGAGTTCCTTTATTTCCTACAAAATGTTGGCAATTATTCCATTTTATTACTTCATTTTAAGATTGTGTATGTCCTAAAACTCTGGTTGATACATTAGTGGATGTACTTAAATGATTGTAAATGAAATGTTTTGTCTGGTCTTACCAAAATAGAAATAAGCACAATGTTATTTTTTTTTTCAGTTTTCCATAAAATAATTTCTTGAGCATGAAGTGGGCTGAAAATTTCAGGACATAATCAGCATTTGAAGCTTTCTGACAATATAATTTTCATCTAAATCATAATTGTTCAAAATATGTTTTATATCTTCATTTTCAGCCATATTTGTTTATAAACTGATATATTTTCTTTTAGACAATCTTGAAATGAAAATGCATTAATTAATGCAATCTATTTATATAATATGATTTTTTTTATTACAGGGACAATAATATAGATGAGCTTGACATGGAGATGACCTTTGTTGCAGACTTTGAGATTCTTGGCAAAGTAGAGACAGTGGACTTGAAAGAAGGTGGCAAGGATATTGATGTAACAGAGGAGAATAAAGAGGAATATATACAGTAAGTCAAATGCATATATGTTTAATATGAGGAAAGGGCATGGAGTTGTATTGGATCATATCACATTCGAGTAAACTCAAAAGGATAAAAATCATTTAATTCTTTTCTTGCTTGACCAATAACTCCATTTTCCATGTTACTAGCGGGCGTATTATGTGCTCGACACTCTTGTTTCTTTCTGATTTTGATTGACAGCTCAGACAAACAAAACACTGAAATTTTCATTGTAATCGGACAAGGGATAACAAAGTTTTGACAATTTATAGATTTGCTTTTTTTCGGTGAAAAAGTTTGATGCCTATATTTGTGACTATTCAATGAGCAAACTAATGATCTAATATCCCTCTTGTTCTTTTTTGTATTATTGCATGGAAATATGTTTATTCAAATTTTATCCTCCCAAGTACTAAGTAAGGTGGATTGACAACTGATTTAATGTATTAGATATTCATTACTGCAAAGGAACACATATCATACACACCAGTGTTGTTGTCAAGGCCCAAACCCTCATGGCCCAGGCCAAGGCTTCAATACCCAAGGTCAAAGCCAAGGCTTGGTAACCCAAGGCCATTGCCAAGACCAAGCCATTTCAATATATATTTTACGATTTATATAACAAGGAAAAAAGAACTGAAGAAAGGCAAGTACAAGCAATGGATAAAAGGTGAAACATTGAACGAACCAAAAGTGATATTCATTTTGAATTTACTGAAATTTATTTTAAAAACTGCAAATGAAACAAGCGAGCAAAATTTTGACCTTTTGACCAGACACGAGTGTATTGCAAATCGACACTCCAGCAACTCACTATATATTTCTGTGGCTTAATATCACTTACGAATACTCCATTTCATTTACCGGTAACAAGGATTAAGAGGTGTAGCCTGTAATATCAAAAGGGAATATTTGTCATGCAGAATCATTTCCAATCGGAGCATGGATGAATTCATTATTAGAACTTTCAGATCGAAAAGATCGCTTTAGAGATTGGGTTTATTGCTGTATGCGATCTCCTTCTCTTCCTGATTTTAATCTTATGACTCACTCCAAATTATATGATAAGTCTACATGTCAAGTTCAACTACCTTTTATGAGCTGCTATAGTAAAGGGTTATCACAAGCAAATTCATTAGTAATTTTAGAGCATGGAGCTTGTGGTATTGTCATGAGAATTGTTATTAGTGTTTTCATCTTTTCCCACCCAGCGTAATGAATGTATCCTTTGTTGAGTCTGTTCAACATACATGTACGTTGGTCGGTCTATGTTTCAAGTACTGGGGGATCATTTCATTTGAAATAATTGGCAATTATTGGCCACAATTCACAAAAGTAGTTTAAGACTACTCTTGAATTTTTTTGAAAACCTACATGAGATGAGAATCTAGCTCAATGGCAAGTTTTGTCTACCACTCATATGGGAGATGTACAATAGGGAGGTAAGAATTTACCTATGATTTGAATATCCTTTCTGTGTATTGGCCTTTGGGTTTCAAGCTTATCATGTTCCTACCTTTAAGACTGATAAAATCAAATAAAGATTAAATTGACAGCTGTATGAAACTTGCTTCTCACATCCTGTCTTTTTTTAGTTTGATGACTCAGTTCCGATTTAATCGAGGAATTGAGGAGCAAACCAAGGCTTTCTTAGAGGGTATGAACGAGGTTGTTCCTCTCCAGTGGCTACAGTACTTTGATGAAAGGGAGCTTGAGGTAATAACTTGATCCTTATTTTTCATTTCCTACATCTAATATTGCCTATTGGGCAATTTTAAAGGGAAATACAGCTGATTCATTCTGCAAATTCATAGGTTTTCTTCTTCAGTTTTTGTTTTGAATGTCTTGTGGTAGCATGAATTGGCTTTTCCCTCCAAAGAGGTCATAATGACTACATGTAACAGCAACGATTTATTCACCAAATTTTTTACTTGGTCTGAAATATAACTGACAGAATAATGTAAATTCAATATATAAGAATACAAATAAAATGAATAAATAGTATCTATCTTGTCTTAACCCTATCTAGGCCGGGGTATTTTGGGAGTTCATATGGCCGGGGGGGGGGGGGGGGGCCTCCCAGGCCCCCACTGCGCAATCGCGCCGAAAATTGGCACGCGGGTTGCCTGGGACATAATCTACAAGATTGAATGGTAACTTTTGTCATGCGAATTGCTAATAAGTGATTATGCTAATTTATGCATAATTAGTATGCGAAATCATACTTTTTCCTCTAACTCCCTAAATAAAGTTCCAAATGTACTTATTTGTGGTATAGAAACTCTTTGTGGTGTTCTTAGCAAGTGTACATGAAAAAAATTGCGATATCAAATCATTTTCTTATGTATTATATTGTTTTTTGCAATTTCTTATGTATTTCTTTGTTTTTTGACCTTTTGTTTTTCAATGTTTTTTCAATGAAATTTGATGGGGACTCTTCTGTGATCATAAAAAGCATAAAATAAATATATTTAGACCAGCAAAACTAAAAATAATCATACATGTATGAATTTTGGTTGAAAACACAATTTGCATTGACTTTGTACACGAAATCACGTTTTTGAGCAATTTTCGGTCTGACATGCACTTACATAATGTTGCGTAATTTCGGAACCACGTACCCGGATGACGCAAAGTTGGTCTCAAAAGTTGCGCAAGACTTGAAAGTAAAAAGTCAGCGAGCGGCGCGGTCAAAAAATTTCGCATGGCGAAAATATTGCGCGATTCGTTGAGGGGGGTCTCCAAGCCCCCCCCCCGGCCTAGATAAGGTTAATTAATGACATGTGCTTTCCTAGTAAAGATTATTGAAGCTAGGCTGTGTAAAAATGTCCTTCTTTTTGACGGAGTAGAATTTGTGCAATGCCCTTGAAAAGTTTGATCAGTTTCTTTTAAAACCCAGTTTACGTCTGTTCTTGGCCTATTAGTTGTAGGCAGGTACAAGTCATATCTAATGATAACCTCCCCCCCCCCTGCTTCCATCTATTATATAGCTGATGCTGTGTGGAATGCAAGAGTTTGATGTAGATGACTGGTATAGGAACACCATCTATCGTCACTATACGAGGGAGAGTAAACAGGTGCAGTGGTTCTGGAGGGCTGTCAGGGAGATGGACAATGAGAAGAGGGCCCGTCTACTTCAGTTTGTCACTGGAACATGTCGTCTACCCGTCGGTGGTTTCACAGAGCTTATGGGTAAGTCTAGTCCTAATGATACTGATTATGTTTGATAGCAGAAGCTTCATCACATTTTATGGTGTCCAACTTAATTGCAGTTATCCTTACATACCTTAGACAATTCCATACTCATTCTCATCCAGAGTGGCTGGATGAGAGGGACTTTTATGGTAATGGTTTTTAGCTCATTGTTTTGCTTGCAGAACATTTTCTCTGTCTTTGAATAAAGGAATTAACATGCTCTGTTATTAACCCTTATTTAATGGGGGGGGGTCAATTTGACCTCCCTCAACAAATTTCGTCACTATGTCGTCACACAAAACTTTTTGACTGGGTCGCTCACTGACTTTTTCATTTCAAGTCTTGCACATCTTTTGAGACCAAATTCATTTTGTAAGTGCATGTCAGACCCCAAATTGGTCACAAACTTAATTCCGTGTTCAAAGTCAATGTAAATTGTGTTTTTCGACCAAAAATCATAAATGTATGATTATTTATACTTTTGTTGGTTTAAATGGATTTATTTTATGCTATTGATGATTGCAAAAGATTCCCCGACAAAGTTCATTTGAAAAAAACAATAAACAAAGGTTTGAAAAAACAACAGAGAAAGACATAATTGAATAAACGATAAAATACATTAGAAATTAATTATATTTCGGCAATATTTTTTATAGATATTTGTTAGCAGTTAGCATATAAGTGTTTTTTTATACTCCATGAGGGCCTCAGGTATGACCTCGTGAATACATAATAGACCCATTGAAGTCAATGTCATTATTGGTCAGGTACCTAACATTTAGAACCAGGCCAATAATATATTGATTTCAATGGGGCTAATTATATATTCATGATGTCATATCTGAGGCCCTCATGGACTGATTCCCACCAAATTTGAGATGTGGAGGTATTTTATCATGCTCTACCATAATAAGGTATCAAACATGCTGAAATGCACAATTGGAAAATTGATGACATCACAATTCAGTACTCTATATCTTGGTAGATTCCATACTCTTTGATTTTTTATTTGATTTATTGTTTCACATTCCACAAAAACATACATCTTGAACATAATTATGAGAAGATGATGACAAAAATACATAGTAGTAGTGTTTAACAAAGAAATACAATATTGTGCAATATCGGCCAGAAACAACCCTTCCCCCTTAACATTATTCATGATAAATATTTAATGCGAAAAGATCACGCCATGGCGTTTCATGACCTTTTCATGCAACTTTTAAAACCGAATTTGTGACATGGAGATATGTGGTTTCAAAGTTACACTGTACGTCAGATCCCAAATTGCTCAAAAATGTGATTTAATACTGTACAAATACAATGCCAATTCTGTATAGGTAGCCCAAATTCATTAATGTATCATTTTTATTTTTACTGATTGAAAGCTATAGATTTCATATTACTTATGGCTGAAATAGTGTTGCTGATGATTTTCATAAAAAAAGAGCAAAGCTTAAAGTAAAAAAAAGCAATAAAATTTGTTAATATATGTTTGATGATAATCCAAAGAAGAGTGTCCAGACTAAAATCCAGCAGTTTTGGGGCTATTTTTAAAGATATAAAGGCAAATTATGATCTTATGCATTAATTCAAAATAAATTGTACTAAATTTGGTACAATTGACAATTGAATTTTGGAGGTTACGTCTTGGGTGATGTTTGTGCCCATTTTTATCATGGTCGCAAAATCAATGGCTGAGATCTGAGGGGGGGGGGGCTGTTTTGCCCCCCCCCCCCCTTGGCTATATAGGGTTAAACAGAAAAAGTAATCGAGACATTTCCAATTTTTACAGATACAAGAAAGGTCTGGTTACCACCTTGCTAATATTTAGAGTATCTTGTTTAAATCAAGTTATTGAATTAAAAGTGCAGGATAGTGATAACTGATAAATATTGAACTATTAACACCGGTTGACATTGTACTATGTTTATGATAAACAGGGAGCAATGGTCCACAGAAGTTCTGTATTGAGAAGGTTGGTAAAGAAACCTGGCTACCTAGGAGTCATACATGGTAAGTTATCATGTAAAGAAATGGAAATACTGATGGGGTCTATTGCTTTATATGCAAGCTCTATGGCCTGAACGCACAAAGGTGGTTTTGAAAGCTGCTCTTTTAACCCATGGTTTATGCAGATTTCATGTATAAATTATGTTTAATAGGAAGATTGAATGAGAACTTACCTGTTTGAAATTTAATCTTTATTCATAAGTAAGTCATAGAAAAGAGACTGCATGTCTCATCGGGAATAATATGAAATCCCGCTGATCACGTGTGTGTCAATCTTTAAAGCAGTACAAGGCTACAGGTGAATTGTAGGAAGATAAAGATGTTGAGAAGTTGCTTAAATTAAGCTATGTAAGTCGCAGGGTGGGAGAGGAGGGATGTAGTCCTTTCTCTACGACTTACCTATAAAATATAGATTAAATTTCAAACAGGTAAGTTCTCATTTAATCTTCCTATTTTACTACGTAAGACTACATGTCTCATCAGGAATAATATGAGATTTCAAAGCCCTGTAGACTTGTACGTAGTAAAACTTCTGTAAGCCTATCAAGGCATCCAACAAAAGAAAAAAACCCCAAAGTATGGGCCTACATATACCTGTACAAATGTAGTTCAAGATTATGTGAAGTCAATGTTTCAACACTGCCTGTGAAAATTGACCAGTATTCTGCAAAGGTTTGCAATAAAATATTTTGAATGTCTTCTCTGACACCCAACCTGCCCTAGACAGAATCCCTGATACAGGTAAAGGGACAGTGATTTTCCGCAATTGCGGAAAACAGACAGAATTCACAGAAATGGCCTTTTGAAACGGAAAGTGGCAATTCAAATGGAAAATCGTGGAAAACATATTTTTCCTCAGAATACACAAAACAGCAACAAAAAGTACTCCCAAAATCTCAACAAAATACGAATATTAAATGGCCACAAAACCTCACAAAACACGATCTCACTCCATTACAAAATCACTACAATCTACACATCGTGACTGCTCTTCACTCCATCATACTCGATTGTACCCCTCGCCCCCCGGCCCTTCCCGGCCGCACAGGCGGGTTACGGTGGATCGGCCGTATAAAAAACATTTACATGCAGATCGTGTTTTTGCTGCCCTCTATGTTTGAAGATAACAGCACGATCTTCAAATACAAAATGGCAGATAGAACAAAATCGTTGACTGCTCTAAACGATGTAAACAAACCCCCAAAATTATCGATAAAATTTGATTCATGCGTAAAATAATGCTAAATATGTGATAGGTGAGGATTTATTCATGTTAAATATGTTGGTAAAAATATTTTATGTACCCGTGTAGATCCGATTAGAGCGGATTCTTCTGCGTTGTTGGTACAGTGGCAGATACAAATTTTGACCAGCGCGAGCGTTGTTACTGCTACTGAATGGGTAAACGGAATTGTTGATTTTTTATGTACACAAAGTCTATGGGGAAACAGAATTTCCGTTTTCTGACATGCTCAAACGGAATTTAAGATTTTCTGAAATGGAAAATCACTGTCCCTACAAGTACCTCACTTCTTTGTGTTGCAGAAGTAGAAGCTGCCCTCGTAGAGTGAGCAAGAAATAACTCTGTGTCGATACCTGCCTCATGCATAGGGCACTTCTGGCTGTATTTAGGCTGCTATAACCAACCTTCTCTTTGTCCATCATAAATGTGAGAAAGGAAAGTACATCACAAACTTTGACTTGTGAATAATTGATGTGTCTCTTGGCACAAAACTTTTTCCATTTCCTTGTGTACATCTGGTACTGTGACTTGGTAGATTCTTTCCATTAAGCTGCTATTACATTTATTGTCCTTTGTGTGAGGCTTTGTTTGGCATAGAGTCCTCTCCAAGCCTGCAACATATAAGTGATAAGTGATTATTCAAAGGATGTAGGGTACCTGTGACTGGCTGACATAATGTTTTATTCTTTCGAAACCAGCATGGGTTCCTCCAAGAAATGTACCTGTTAACCTGTTTATTGAGGCGGGAGGCAAACAAATCGATTTCTGGTATGCTAACTCTCTATTTTTTTGGAATATCCTCTTATTTAACATCCATTCTTTACTATCAGAGAATTTCCATGACATATGATCTGCCTCAATATTCAATCTTCCAGGTAAATTAGCAGCTGTAAACCAGATGTCATTATTGATACACCACTTCCAAATATTAATGGCTGCTCTTTTACATTCCGGCGACTTTGTGCCACCCATATTATTCAAGTATGCAACAGCTGTTGTATTATTTGTTCTTTCCAGTACAGGAATGTTCTTTTTCTCTGAGCAAAAGGCTTTCAGCCCGTGGCCAACAGCTATTGTTTTTTAGCACATTAATTTTATTTTGATTGGCCAGTGCCATTTCTTCACTGTTCCATCTACCACCTGTTTCAAAGGAGAGATCTGTTGCTCCCCAACCTTTTCCACTAGCATCTGTATGAATGTCCACATTTGGTTTTGACCTCTGCATGGGGTTGAATTGGGAATCAATGTTTAATATCCACCACTAGATAGATGCTTTCTCTTGATAATATCATTTGCCTATCAAAATGCCCCTTGTTCTTTGCAAGGGCCAATATCTTGTCTTTCTCCATATTGTGGGCTGATTCAGCCCCCCCCCCTTATGATCTTGGCCGTTGATCACGCAATCGCGGAGAAAATTGGCATGTGCCTTATACATGGCATTATCTACAAGACTATAATATCAAATTCTGTAAAAAATCTCATTGCTCATTAATTATGCAAATTTATGCGTAAAATCATAAGTTTGCTCTAATTAATAAATTAATGCCCCTATTAAAAATGCTAATTTTTGTTGCACATACCCTAGATAGGCATCTTATCAAATTTATTTTTCAAAAATTTCAAGAAAACATTTATTTCTTTTAAATTTCTTATGTATTTCTTTGTTTTTCGACATTTGGTTTTTTATTGTTTTTTCAATGGAAATTGTTGGGGACTTTATTTTGACCTTAAACAGGAGAAAATTAATTGATTTTTAAGCAGTAAAAGGAAAAATAATGACACATTTACATGTATGAATTTTGGCTAAAAACACTATTTGCTTTGGATATGTACACAAATTAACATTTTTTGAGTAATTTTGGATCTGCATGCACTTACAAAATGTTGCGTAATTTCGGAACCGGTGCCTGGGGGTCACAATTTTCGTCTCAAAAGTTGCGCGATACTTGAAAGTAAAAAGTCAGCGAGTGACACGGTCAAAAAAAATTCGAGCGGCAGATTTATCGCGAAAAATGTCGAGGGGGGCTGAATCAGCCCCCCCCCCAAGTCTTTTTAGGGTTAACTGCTGCCTCTGATTTCTTAGCAGTTTTGGCTATAATAAGAGTGTCTTCTAGATATCCAATTACAATATGGCCTTTCTCCCTGAGCGATGCAAAGACAGGGTTTAAGCAGTTTTGTTAAAAGCCTTGGTGCTGAGCTAAGCCCATTTGGTAATACTTGAAATTGCCATAATTTTCCCTGCCATCTCAGATATTTTCTAGACTCGGGGTGGATAGGTACAGTGAAATCTCGAAGGTAAATAATCATCTTGAGTATTGAGAGGTAGATCTAGGTAGATTGGAAGTCTTTCGTACCTTGTCATAATTAGGTAGTTTCTCTACTTCGTGCCCTGCCCTTGGCTGGACTTTCAGAACTGTGGGGCTTGATGTCCCTCTCGAGCTGCTGTCAGTGTGAAATTGTGAGCGACCTGTGGAACTCTTCTCCTCCACTGAGTTCGCTGGCCCAAAAAAGGTATCGATGCACCCCCTGGTGAGTCAGAGGAGGATGTCTGCGATGTCCAACCAGCTTCCTTATATCTATGTTCTTGCCCTTGGCTTGGATAGGGTCTATATGATGGTTTTGTTTTTTTATAACCTTTTTTAATAACTCCAGCTGCCGCTTTATGCTGGTCTTGCAAGTCTTTCACCTGCTTGCCCAGATCATCTCCGAATAGGTACTTTGTTTACTGGGTTTGTGGGCTTACAAAGATGAGTGAACTTAGTGTTAAGAACTGGCTTTATCAGTTCTTTGCGGAGGACATTCATCTCAAAATCAGCATCGCATAACAATGCCAACTCATCTTGTTGCTCAGAAGACATGTTATTTTGATCAAGAAGACTGATGTAAGCCGAGATGCCCCTCATAAGAGATTTTTGGACCCTCTGAAGTTTGACATCCTTGGTACGAACAGAGGCAGACAAATTGTCCCAAATTGTCTGATTAACTTTCGGAGCGTCAATGACTTTGTAGTTTGACGGGCATGGATATTTGCTGCTGGTCTCATCCAGCACTTTTTCCTCTAAGTGATGGCTCAATAAGTAATTCCACGAGTTAGCCAGTTCTTCCTCAAGGGGTTGCCCAATGTCTAATGCTAATGCAAATTTAGCAGCAAAAGCTGGAACTTTTTGTGATTCAGTCATGTCCATGCAAGACTCCAACTCTGCACTTGTGCACTCATATTCAACTTCCATAATTCCCTCTGCATGGCTTGCGATGGAGGCTGTTTCATTGCGACCACAATCAAAATGTCGCTCTGGGTGTGCATGTCCCATGCCTGCCATATCATCTTGTTTAGCGGGAAGAGCCTCCATAAATTGGCAAAGTAAGCCTTTGAGTCTGTCGAGACGATTGTTCACCATTCCAATGTCATCCTTCGACTTGGTTCAGCCGAGCTGCCGCGGTCGCTAGACTTCTGCGCCGCTGGAACTCATTGGGTGCGCTCCGATCCTGTCGTTCCCTTGGCCGCCGCAGCATAGTCAGCCAGACTCACGTTTTCCAACTCCATACTCAAAATTCCCGCCGCTAGGTGGTTGGAATCCTTGTCCTTTGCCATGGCCACGCCTGCGGAATGCGTATCCTTTAAATCTTTCATAATAAGTTTGATTATTCCAAAGTTTTAGAATTTCCGCGAAATTCTATGGATTTTTCTATGCTGCGAGAAATCTTTTCCGCTCGATCACAACACGCACCAACGAATTTACACACACATGATCAGCGGGATCTCATATTATTCCCGATGAGACATGAAGTCTCAATCAGAGACTTACATGTGCATAGTAAAATTTACTGCTTATATTGAGCGATTTCCAATACTGATGTCCACTTTTGTCACAGTGCTCCATATTTTGCCTGTTGCTGTAGTTATCCATGGTATTTTTTTCATGAGTCCACTGTTTTTTTAAGGACAAATCACCCCAACAAAAACCTGATTTGAATAAAAAGAGAATAATTCAACAAGCATAACACTGAAAATTTCATCAAAATCGGATGTAAAATAAGAAAGTTATGGCATTTTAAAGTTTTGCTTCATTTAAAAAAACAGTTATATGCACATCTCGATCAGTATGCAAATGAGGAATTGATGACATCACTCACTATTTCTTTTGTATTTTATTATATGAAATATGAAATGTTTTTATTTTCTTGTCATTGTCATGTGAAATGAAGTTTCATTCCTCCCTGAACACGTGGAATTCCATTATTTTAATATTTTGTGCTTCAGGCATGGAGGTCCTATCGTCAAATTCGTAAAAATTGAAATATTGTACAATTCAAACAATAAAAAGCAAAAGAAATAGTAAGTGAGTGACATCATCGACTCTCTCATTTGGATGTAACTGGCTCGTTCATATAACTATTTTGTTAAAAATAAGCGAAAGTTTGAAATGTCATAACTTTCTTATTTTACATCAGATTTTGATGAAATTTTCAGCATTGTGCTTGTCTGATTTTTCTCTATTGATTCAAATTAACATTTTTCTGAGGTGGACTTGAGTCCACTCTTTAAAACAGTGGACGTAGGAATTAAATAGCTTGCTTGACCATGGCAACAGGCATCAGATTGGCGCACTGTGACAAAAGTGCACATCAGCATTTGACATCCTTCAATATATGCATTAAATTAAGCACAATTTCTATATGAAATCTGTATAAACCATGGATTCAACCCATGGTTTTCAAAACCACCTTTGTGATTTTTGGCCAACTATATGTCTAATTCTGATTTCAATTCTATTTCAATTTATTGACCATTAGAAAACATGAAAATATTTACTGAAATGACATAATTCTAATACAAAATATAACATAAGAGTCTTAAATCAAATACAAATAATGGTCAGGACCCCTAAAAAGCAAAACTGGGGCCCTACAAATACACAAATGTCATAACAGGTAAAAAAAACACGCACCCACACACAACACAAAAACACACAAGATAGGAAAGAAGATAAGATGAAAAAGATGATAAATACAATTAAATTTACAGAGGGAGTTCTTTTTTAAGAAATGAAAAAAATGACTTTGATAATGCCTTGAATCATAAGTGTTGTGCTGTTTCTAATATCTGTGAGTGAATTCCATTTTTTCGCCCCAACATATCTGATCGAATTACGAAAAAAATTAATTTTAGAAAAAGGAAAATGTAAATTTTTTTGTTATGATTGGTTTGGATTCAAGTTACATTTGATTTCAGAGTTGTGATTTTTTTCAATGAAACATTGCTGATTACACTAAAAGAGAGATTAAGAAATATTTATGCTGACCGTATATATAAAATGTATTGTAATGTAATGTAACTCCTTAAATGAAAAAAAAACTTGACTGTAATCCTATTCCTATATGGGGGGGTTTGAAGAAATTGATAAAATTTTGTTGTTTTATTATTTTTTTTGCCCTAGGAGCAAGTACCTTCACTGCTATTACTTACAATATAGATGTATATTTGCATAATTGTAAGATGTTTGAATTTGAATTTGTAAATACTAAACTTGGACTTTTGTATTTGTTACATTTTCCAGTTTTAATCGTCTTGACCTGCCACCATATAAGAGCTACGAACAGCTTACGGAGAAGCTTACCTTTGCTATTGAAGAGACAGAAGGATTTGGTCAAGAGTGAGGTGACCATCCAATGAGCTCCATTTATCATATCCATCCTTGGACTTCTTATCCAGCCAAATCATACTGACCACATGAATCAGATCTTCATATATCATTTTTGATACACTACTTGACATATATTATGAACATGAAATGTGACATGAAGAAGACAGGTTATTTTGATTCGAATGGTATGACTTACATGTATGAGATTAGGATTTACCTAAAGATTTCTTCATTTATATTATCATGATGATCATGAAGATTATGACCATTTTAATCTTGTTAATGGCTTCTGATATCTCTTTTCAGCTTCTCTATCTCTATCTGCAGGTTTTTTTAACACCTTCCCTTTGGTTCAGTGTGATATATACATTCAATTCCTCCATTTGTAGCATGATGTAAACTACTGTTGCATATTTTAAGATTTTTGTAAGATCAGAGGGTATATAGGAGTGTTGTAGCATGTGATAACAGAATCATGCTCAAGCTATATAAGACTAATTTTGTAGTACTTTCATAAGTGATTTCATTGGTTAATTAACTAGAGAGATGGATCATTGCAGAATTAAAGACAAGAGAATAATAAAAGATGTCAGCCATTTTGCTAATGCTTTGAAGAGCTCTTACAGTTAAAGGAAATGATATCAAGTCTTTGATTGATCCTAGCATATTTATTTGCAATCAATGGCTGAATTGCAATGCTCAGTTATTATTGCATGCTACACCAGCCAGAAACCAAACAGCGAGTGTTCTTTCATATTTGCCATCCATCGCAAACATATGTGTCATGGTACCCAAATAAACAAGATAGTACAGTTTATAGTATCTACAGCCATGAAGTTATTTGTTAACCCTATATAGCCTGGGTTATTTTGAAATTGCATAGGCCGGGGGGGGGGGGGGGTGTAGAGGCTGTTTTTGCTCCCCCCCTCTTCTTGGTCATTGATCACGGTAAAAATTGGCATGCATGTCCCACATAGCGTGATGTCCCACATTTTCAAATTGATTTTTGATTATCATAATGCATAAAATCACAATCTTAGTAATACTTATACAATACTTAACACTAAAAGGACGGGGGGGGGGTGGTGGGGGGGCATTTTGCCGCCCTCAACGCTTTGCATGATATATCCATAACGCTAAATTTTATGACATTTTTCTTTAAAGTCTCGCACAACTTTTGAGACCATATTTGTGATGTACGGGTATAGTGTCGCGATGCCACATGACTGTTTATGAGGCAATGTCATACCGAAAATTTTTGTACCTTGTGTAGTAAGTCTGTACGAGATGAAATTCATAAAAAAGTGATTATTTTTCATTCTAATTGGTCTGCTTAATGAATTTAGAGTTTAATTTAGTTGTTTATTGGTCTATAATAATTTCTATTGAAAAGAATCAATGAAAAACAAAAGATAAAAACAAAGAAATACATAAGAAATTCTAAAAACAAAGCAATGCATAAGTAAAAATTTTGCTTTCGCAAATTTGTATTTGTGGAAGCCTTTAAATATGATTACAAAGATGACATCTGAGAAAACAAATGAGAATTTGAAGTGAAATTGGGTTTTAAATATGCAAATAATGTTCATAAAAAAATTGCATATTTCATTCATAGTAAATAAATAAAAGATTATGTTCAGAATTTTTTTTTATACTGGCTTGTAGTTTATGTGGTAAAGAATGTGCATGCCAATATTCGACTGAATTGCGCAAACGACGGCCAAGATCAGAAGGGTCTTCAATACATCTCAAATATCCCAGTCATTTTAGGGTATATTGCTCCAAAGCTGCTGAATTTTGGTCTGGGCACTCTTTAGGATTCTCATCAAATGTATATTGAAAAGATGGTGTTATCAATTTTTGACTCTCCTGAACAAAGTTTGACATGGACCTAGTGATCACTCTTCATTTAGTCTGTTAGTCTGTTGCAAAATGTAAAGTTTTTTTTTTCAACTTGCTCCCATTTACAGTAGGTACATATGATCCTTGGGTAATACCACATGTGTGTTGTTGAGGATGATGGGGTCGGTGGTCATCTAGAGGTCAAATGACATAAGGTCATGTCCATCCTTTTTTGAAATTTTTTGTTCAACTTGCTCTCATTTCTTTATTTCTGCATCAATTGTGATTACACTTTGTACAAATGATCCTTGGGTAATGTGCGTTTATATTGATGGGTCATCTAGGGGTCAAAAGATCATATTGCATATTTTATTGATCGCGAAATCAGTCAAGACTCGTTAACGAACCACCTTGTTTTCTTATGTATTTTTGTGTATTTCTCACATATTTCTTTATTTTTTATGAAAATCATCAGCAGCACCATTTAACATTATATAACATGAAATCAATAGCTTATCATCATTGGATTTGAACTTAAAATCACATTTTGGAGCAATTTTGGGTCTGACATTCACAAGTTTACGAAATGTTGCATAACTTCAGAACCTTGTACCCGTGTCACGAATTTGGTCTTTAATATTGTGCAAGGCTTGAAGGAAAAAACTCATGAAAAGTTCTATGTGGTCTTATTGCGTTGCAGATATATCACAAAATACTAGTAATGTTAAGGGGCAAAAGCTGCCCCCCCCTCCCCTGCTGTAGATCTAGGGTTAATGCAGAATTGGGCTCTAATGATATGAATAGTTGGAGGAATCGAGCACAGGTGTGCAATCACTGCCATAAAAATATACACCATTGGAAGCTCTGTTGATTCTTTTATTTGTCAATGTACGCATACAAAGAAATTTGGATTCCTTTGGCTTTAACAATAATTAGATACAAAGATGAAAAATAAAGTATATCATAACAATATTGAAAACTGTACATAAACAACAACAAAAAATGAATTATTAATAGCTTTCTGCAATTACCCCTAAATTGATATTTTTGTTTGACAGGATTTGAAATGTCATATTCAACATTAGACTCTGTCATTGACTGTGATCTTCAGGGCCCTGTCTTACAAAAAGTTGCGATTGATCCGATCAACCACAGCTATGGACAGCCGGCAACATCACCATCTAAAACACAAATTTTTTCAAAATATATTCTAGATCTATGATGTATATTCATACATTCATCATTCTCTTGAAGATTCAGTGTGATTCTCTCCATTTTATAGGAGATTGTGCAAATTTCATGTAGAAAGAAATTTATGGTAGAGTAAGAGAAACAGGTTGAAAAAGACATTGACCCAAAAGGTTGTTTTAAAAACCATTGGTTGAACCCATGACAGATTTCCTGTATAAATTACGTTTCATTTATTGCATATATATATAAAAAAAAAATGCTGATGCGTGCTTTTGTGAAAGTGCACTGTGACAAAAGCATGCATCAGCATAGGACATTTGTTTAATATACGTGGTAAATAAGCGTAATTGATACTGGAAATCTGCATAAGCCATGGGTTCAACCGATGATTTTCAAAACCACCCTTGTGAATTTGGACCATTATGTTTCTAATACATGAACAAAGTATGGAGATGCTGTTTTTGTGTGTGTGTGTGTTTTAAGAAATAAAGTTAGTTATTTTATAAAAGGAGAAGACTTTTCTCCATAATGGAATTGCAATTTATAGAGATATAGATTATGGACATGTCAGATATGCCAGAATGCCGTATCACTAAAGATACAGTAGTAGCAAATTATTTTTACATTCATACTAGAGAAACTGTATCTTTAGGAGATGGTTGGCATATCTGAGAGTCAATCAAGATGCTGATATAATGCAAGCAAAGCATAAGTTCAACAGAATATTTATAACTTGACTGGTAACATAGAAAGAATCAAAGAATATTTTGAAGGGTTAAAGAAAGTTTCCATATTGGGAACAAAGTTATCTGTGTGCGGCTTGTTGGATATCTCCTCTAGAGCAAAGAGGAAATGTCTACATCTGAAAGATCTTCTTTTCAGTTTAATGTTTTGATTGAGTAAGAAGACCATCATGATTGTTAAAAGGATATAGCGCATGGTTTCTGGAGATGAGTTTGGCTACTGAATGTACCACAGCATAGCATGCAATATGTCATGACAGCTAGGATGTCCTGTCATTACAAATACATGATTGGTTGGTAGGAGACCTTCACAATGTTTTTACTTTCTTGATATAATTGTTTTCTTCTTCAGCCTACATGTAGCACTTGTCCAGTAGTGCCAATACTTGGACCATGTTTTCCTATTCTCGCCTCAAATAAGTATAAATTAATATCAAAATTTTTAGAAAATCAGCTGTAAATTCATAATTACAGTGGCCTTATCTTTCTGTTAATTTGAACATTTTTCAACACGACATATTGTACTTCTACAGGACATCTGAAAGATATTGGAAAATATGGAAAGCACATTTATTCATTCACCTTTTCCTGTAGGTGATTTATTCCTCATCCTTTTTCAGTTGAAATTATAATTACATGTATATCAAATCTTGAATCTTATCTTACTTCTTTACTTGCATCCAAAATTGAGTATAAATGATGGAATTGTCTATTTTTGCTCTTAATTCTGTATAATTTGCATTCAATTTCCATGAAAAAAGCAACAGCTTTCTGATATATATTCCAATATTGATTTTTATTTGTCATTAGAGATTCATGCCATATGGATTCCACAAACATTACTGATGTGGATATTTAATCTCAACAATATTGTGAATTATTGTTTTTTAATGTGCCATTTTGGTTTGTTCATTTGAATTTAAGCATCCTGTATATATTTATAAATAGATTTCTTTACTCTCAGACTTATCAATATGATTTTATTCAATTCTTAAAATGTTAGCAATCACCGTAAAAGTCTAAGCTCTATGTATTGATTGGGCCTTGGAATAGAAACTTTTAACCATTATAAAAAGATGGATTATGTCCATTGCTTTTTGTCTCGCCCACTGGAGGTGAAAGTGAGATTAAGGTATCCAAAATTTTGTCTGTCCGTCGTCACAAACATTATGACAGATAACTTTACAACCGTAAGTCACTTTTCAACCAAACTTGGGTTGTAGATGCCTTAAGAGGACCTTCTTGTTACAGTGCAGTCAGGAGTCACATAGTAAGGTCAAAGGCCATTTGAGATCAAATGTTAAAGTTTATGTGCAAGACTTATGAAACATGCTCTGCAACCATGTCTTTTCAACTAAACTTTGCTTGTAGCTGCACTAAAGGGATGTGCATGTTATGGTGCAATCAAAGATCATATGGTAAGGTCAATTGAGGTCGTGTGTTAACCCTAATTTAAATGGGCTATTTCTTTAAAGAAAATTGTTTATGTAAAAAGACCAGGATATACTGGGAGGTTTCAATTTGACCACCCGCCCCCTCCTTCAGATCTTGGCCGCTGATTTAAGAAATATCTACAAAAAATTGCCAGAACATGATTAATTTCTTATGTATTTTTTATTGTTTTTAATACTTATGTATTTCTTTGCTTTTTTATTGTTTTTTAATTAATTTTGTCGGGGACCATATGCGATTATAGCATGAAATAAATCCATTCAAACCAACAAAAGTAAAAAATAATCATACATTTATGATTTTTGGTTCAAAACACAATTTGGAATCATATTTTTTAGAGCAATTTGGGGTCCGACATGAGCTTACAAAATGTTGCGTAATCACAGATTCGCGTACCCGGGCGTCAGAAATTTGGTCTCAAAAGATGCGCAAGACTTGAAAAAGTCTGAGACAAAAAAAATTGTCATTAAGTAAGGGTTAACCTTCACGCATGTAATATATCAGTGCAATAATGTAATTCACATCAAGGGTTGGAGTAGGTACAGGGAAAGGTAAAATTGAGTAGCATTTCATGAAATTGTCCTCAAATATTATTTTGTATTACATTCTATACCAGATATTTCATGATGAGATTTGGATAACTCTGCCATCGTTTCATTCTCTGTCCTTCGTTTTCTCATATAAATAGTATGTTGCCTTTTGCAATAATAAAAAAAGACTTATTTGATAGCTTTGTGTAAAAATAAATCACATTTGTTAAAAAAAGAGTAGTTTTATAATTTTGTTATAATTTTCATATTCCTTCAATATTGGTTTTCGACAAAACAACTTGGTTATTTTATCAACCATTTATGTCATCCTCCTCAGGTTTACCAATAACTTTGGGGAAAAAATATCTGATATTTTACCACAATATTCACTTTGCTTTTTCTTTTTTTTTCCATTCAAAAGTCCTGTACTTTGTTCTAAAAAATGAGTGACCTAGACTTGTTTTCATTGTATGTTACTTTATCTTATACTGAACAAAGGTGATACACACAAAAACAAAAATAATTCAAATGTATCTGTGATTCTGCTGCATGTAATAGTGCTTACTAATAATTCTGCTTTATAAATTGTGCAATTGACAATACGATGTAGTGGTACAAACTTGTCAGTGGCTTTATATTACTTGTATAGGTTGTGTTTAGGACCGTGTTATTATGGTTTATTTAATCTTCTTTATTGTGTAGATATATGCAAACTATTGTTACAAAACAGAAATAGTGATGATGTATACACTTCATACATTTCAAATCTTACTCTGCAGGGTCACTTGAATTCTCTGTGTAATTCATTTCAGAAAACATTGTTGCCAAACCATTTTTGTTTGTCAGAAATATTTGATTCTTACCAGTTTTATGAAGAGATGCCACCTTGTGCAGAATGCATAGTTTTCAAAAGCTGCGAGATAAGTGTACTACTGCAATGGAAGCATGTTCTCCCTCCACAAAGAGCTTGTACATGACAGTGTTACTGAAACTGTCGCCACAAATAATATGAGGAGTGAGAATGATCCATTAACCTGATTTTAATCATAGTGTTTTTAATATGACAGCAGAAGGGTTATTTTAACCCATGGAATTGTGTAAAAATGTTATTTATTAACTTAAATTGTTATGATTTTCATGTAGAGTTAATTCCCAATTTATATTTCTATATGATATAATAATATCCAAAAAGTATATTGAATATATGTATTAATCTTGAAGTCATTTAAATATTTGTATTGCTTGAAATAACATTTGTTTTCAACTTTCATCCTTCCCCTTTTCTGTCCTTTATTAAATTACTAGGTAATAAATCCCCTCTTAAAACATAACTTGATGGAATAGGTAGTCCAAAGCATCTTCAGACTAAGTTCAGTAATATTTTCAGTGTTCAAATATGATGAGACAGATCCAATTATGAACAGCTGCATATGCTTGAAGTCTCAAAAAGTGGTCCAGAATTTAGTGCACAAATTTCTGAAATCATTATAATGCCATGGCTCATATTTTATTTGATGTCTAATGATTTCATTATTACATCATGAGTCAGGTGTATTGATATCAGGAGTTTGCACAAGTTATGAAAAAGAACAAATTTCGGTGGTCTGCAGGTTTTGTTGCCATAGGACAAAATGGAAGTTTTCTTCCTCTGAACAACTTCTTTTGTGATGCCTCACATCCCATTGACTTTTGCCCAAACAAATTTTGCTTAGCATTTTTATGCCTTGTGTGAATGAGCTTTGAGGTAGAATGATAATGCTTGTAATCATCTCATCTGTATAAACCACATGAATATCAGGAAAAATATTGTATTGTGTTCACATTTGTCAGCAAAAATCATCAGAAGGGGCATTTAATTGTAGTTCTTTCTTTGATAGAGTCACTTTGTGAACTTTTAATTGTATGTTAGATACTGTTTTTTTGCTAACTGCATATTGTTGTTTGATACCCCAATATAGTGTCTTGTGCTAGTATGAACCCATTTTCTAGTGTTATGTGATTCATCAATGCACATTCTTCTTCCCTTCTGACACCTGGCCTCTGATGCATATTTGCTTATAAGGATACAGTGTATGCTTTAGTCCAAATAAAAGTGCCTTTTATTCTCTTGGTAAGCAAGAGAATATACTCATTCATAAATGGGTAAAAAAAATTCCAAGAGGGAAACTGCATGGATACATTGTGAAGTTTTGAATGTATTTAGATACATGTACATGTATTTCATTATCTCAAATTTTGTAAAATGCTATTCTTAAACTAATTTGCAAATTGTGTGTCCTTTGCATAGTCTGTATTGTGAAGATAAGATCAAGGCCATCACTCACATATATATCAGATCATCAATTTAGCCCACACTGAACATCAAAGTCACTGCTTTTTTTTTATCATGAATCCTTTCAGTTATGAATTCTGACTTTCTGTGTAATGAATATTTAATTTTCACTCTACTGCTTATAGACGAATAACCTGTATTTTTTTTATTGCACTAACATGACATACCTAGTCTGAATTTGGATATATGTAATACTTTTTGCATAAAATAAAAATGAAGACTTAAATTATGATGTCATGTGAAGACATTGGCATGTTTATTTCAATTTGTATATCTTTTCTTGTTGGGACAGAATTCAGAATATGAAAATTAACAGTGGTATTTATCTTTTGCCTCGATATATAATGCTGTTTGACTATTAGGTCGTAGATAGCTTTTTAAATTAATTTATTTAATCATTTTGATGTAACCTCCTTGCAAAGGGTTTACATGGGTGGCTTACACATCCCAAATAGTCATTCTCATATCTGTATTCAATCTTAAGCTCTACAGTGCATATCAATAAAAAGTTTACACTTTAAAAAAGTCCTAGGAATTGAAAAATATACATGGGGATAATTTTTTCACTTATATTCTTGGGTTTAGGTCCCATCTATCTAATGAATGTTACAATTTTGACAGAATTAGAGTGAGCACTGTCAAGTTTTGTAAAGTTAGCAGAAACCACTTTGCGCAGAAATGCTCATTTTCACTCTGTGTCAAGGAAAAAAGGGTGAAAAACTATGTGGAATATATCTCAAGCATTTCTCTTGCATTTTTAGCCAATTGAAATAGAACAGATACATTTAAACAACTTTGCTGCACAAATTAATATTTAACCCTGGGTAAACACAAGCTTTTCCTTTTTTGTGCCAGCTAGATCCGAGGACATAACTGAATGTAAACAGAAGTTTATTTCAGACATCTCCAGCATTCTTTCAAAAGGTTTTTATCATTTGATACTTGTTTCTTCATACTTTTCCTAAGATTGACAATGATTAACAAAAGAAAATCAAGCCTCAGCCATTCATGTGAATCACAGCTCCGTGTAAAGTTTAAATGTGAAAAAAGCTTCAGGATATTAATAACGGTATACATAATTTTACAGGATTATTTTTAAGTGTATATTTTTTATATGCACTGTATTTTCTTCAAACATGTAATAATTGTACCAAACACTATTTCATTGTATAAAGTTCTTTTTGAAATTATATTTGCACACCCTGTCATTGCTTTGTGTCAATTATGAGTTTCTGGCAAAGATATTGAGAGAAAATAAATAACACGTGAATAGAAAACACGGTCTTGAGAATTGTATCATAGTCTGATAGAACTTGTAATAAAGCCCTTGTAAATCAGTAAATACAAAAAGCATATTATGGATTGGTATGATTTATGTACATTAATAAACAGATGAAATGTATAACATTGATCAAAAAATGGTATATATTGTTTCTTTAAGTACTGTTGTGTTTCAGTTGCTTATGTCATTGTCTGCAAATTTATCAGAATGCATCCCTTAAGAAATAAAAAAAATAATCCAAGATATTCAAAGGGGAGAAAATGAATTAATATCAATAAAACTCAATTTCTTCAAGTCACAAGGGGAGCGCCTACGACAGTCTCACTTGCATTAAGTGATTCAATATATCCGCAGTAGTGACTTTGAAAACTACTATAAAATAATGATTCCCCAAAAACACCATTTATATGATATCAAAATACTATGTTCATTGACCCTAAATGACATTTGACCTTGATCATGTGACAGAGGACTTGTGCAAGACGATCAATGATACCTGAGTACCCTTCTGTCCACATTTCATGGACTAGATCCATAAACTTTCAAAGTTATGATGGCAATGCAACAAATACCCCCAGCACAGCCAAAGTTTATTGACCATGGTCATGTGACATGAAATTTAAGCAGGATGTACACTTGATTACTTTTATGTCCAAGTTTCTACCCCCAGCACAGCCAAAGTTTATTGACCATGGTCATGTGACATGAAATTTAAGCAGGATGTACACTTGATTACTTTTAAGTTTTGTGAACTAGATCCATATACTTTCAAAGTTATGACATTTCAAAAAATTCACCTTGGATAAGATTTAGTTCGGATTCCCCCAACATAATCTAAGATCGTTGACCATAAATGACCTTTGACCTTAGTCATGTGACCTGAAACTCACAAAAGATATTCATTGATACTTGATTACTCTTTTGTTCAAGTTTCATGAACCAAATTCATCAACTTTCAAAGTTGTGATGAAAATCAGCAAATACCCCCAACATAGCCAAAGTTTATTGACCCTAAATGACCTTTGACCTTGGGCATGTGACCTGAAACTCGGGCAGGATGTTCAGTAATATTATAGTACCCTTATGTTCCAGTTTTATGAACTAGGTCCATATACTTGTCATGATGACATTTCAAAAACTTAACCTTCAGTTAAGATTTTGATGTTGATTCCCCCAAAATGGATTAAGTTCATTGACCCTAGATTACTTTTGACCTTGGTCATGTGACCTCAAACTCCAGCAGGATGTTCAGTAATACTTGATAATATTTATATGAACTAGGCCCATCTACTTTCTGAGTAAAAATTGTGGACGGACGAGAGACGACGGACGCCACGCCACAGCATAAAGGCCTGGTCACACCGCCCGAGCGTTGTTGGAGCGGTCGTGGAGCGGAGAGAAAAAAATAATCACCGCTCGCTACCGTTCACCACCGTTTAACCAAAGTTGGCCTGCGTTAAGACAACGCCGAATACGCTCGGCCACCGCTGATGGTCCCTCTACTCCTACCGCGTCGAAAGTTTTGAGCTGCTCAAAATATTGCGAGCGGTGAGGAGCGCGCAATTTTCCGCTCCAGCAAAGTTGACTACCGCTCTAACAACGCCCAGTCAAAGTTTGGCACCGCTAGACGAAAGTTCGTGAACGCTTTGGTCCGCTAGGCCAACGCAGAAATCTTGAACGCTGGACAACCGCTGCTTCGCCAGCGTTGCCCGGCCGGTGATTAAACGGTTCACAAACTTTGGTGGAGCGGTTGTAAGCGTTTTCCGAGCGGACACGGGATTGCTGGAACGGTGCTGGGCGTTAAAGTAGCGATCCATTGCGGTGATGAACCTTGGTTTAGCGTTGGTATGGAGGTGTCGGAGCGGTACCAGAATTTGGCTATAAATACGGGGAGAAATGAATAAGTGCGCCAAAAGTCATTTTGGGCAATTTCAGATTGTTTATTTTTGTCATGCCCAGCTGAAAGACAACAATTTGAAGAATACTTCAGCAAAATTTTTCATTCGGGAATTTGCATAAAGGTTGTTAATTTCCTACCCCAAATCGTAAAATGTGACATTTTGCGAAATGCCGCGTATATGACAACTTACTTGAAAAACAAGCCATTTCACAGGACGTTTTTCATGTAAGAATCTGAAATGGCTCCCACATAATCCTGATATATTCTTTTTTTCATGTGAAAGGGTTCAAAGCAGATAAAATACACATTTAAGGAGGTTTGTAGGATAATTATTCCTCGAAATGGGCTGATATAATCCATGTTTTTTGCATTTACATGAGAAACGTTTTGACTTCCGTGGATTTCCGTTTAAATTCTATCATCATTTCGCCCGGTGTCTAAGCTTTAAGTCGATACCAAATTTAGCTGCCCGTTTTTATGTTAGAGTCGATTTTACTTTCGGAGACATCACCCCAAAAACCTGTTCAAAAACGGTCATTTTTATACAGTGCAGTCATCGCAGCTCACTGTGTGGGGTGTACATTGCCGTTCATTTTTGCAATTTTGCACGGCGGGGACGATTCCCTTCCATTCCATGAAATTCCGGGCATAATGTAAACAGATTGAAGGTTGATAACGCATATAAGGGCTACCCAGCCCTATTCCAGAGATTAAAGTTACTTGTAGAATAATTTCAGCCAAATCCCTCATCATAGTAAAACATTCGTTAAGTTATATATACTCTGCGTTTTAACCAAGTATACACAGCTTGATAAATCACGGTTAATATTTTTCAGATTTTAAAGTATTTTTTTTAATATAATGATAATTTTGATGCCATAAAATTATTTTCAGGATCTCATACACACTTATTAGGCATGTGAGAAGCATATAAACCAACATTCACTCTGATCAATCTTAAAGTAACACATAACACAAAGTTTATATAATCGCTAGAGGGTATTCATTTGTCTCGCAATCTACTATGGTCAACAAGGAAATTCGTGATCACTCTCGCAAAAAGTGTTCACTGGCTTTCTAGGAAATTCGTGATCACTCTCGCAAATCCTTCCTGCGGATAAGGGTAGTGCCACAATCATTTTAGACAGCTAGTACCTCCTACCATGGACCTGGTAGGTCCATGGTCGAACGACCGCTTCATTTCAAAATTTAAAAAACAAAATCGACGTTTAAATCAAGAGAGATTCTCTTGATCATGAGGATATGCCATTCATCACATGGAAAGGTGAAATCGCTCCCATCCCTCCGCCATTCAAATAATATAGTTTCAAAAGGTAAGTGAAATTTCTTCTATAGTTGGACAATAGAAGATCAGTGATCAGTGTTAGATGGCGAATCATGCTTATGAATACACTTTCGTGTATCATCAATAATTATCAGACTAAAAATCTTGGGATTTTTTGGGGGGTTGGGTCGAATGAATATCTTTTGCCTGCCTTCCTTCCTGGACCATTGAATAGTGTAGCGACCTCCACCATTAAAACCATTAATGATTCGAGCGCCCTAGCTATGTACTGATGTGTAATAATAATTTTCTTAACCCCCCCCCCCTCCTCCTGATTTCTTGATTTATTTTCAATTTTTCAGAAATTTTCTGTGATAAAAAAAATTAGCTCGGCTACTTTTTACAGGACAAATCTCGATTATGAATTGTGGCCTCTTTGCGTCTACTGGAAGGACTCACTTCATTTCAAATAAGGATAAATTAAACCCTTGGTGCATTTCCAGCACTCTTAATAATACTATCAAAGATTCCCAAGCCTAAATTCTTTTACATTCAAGTTGAAAAAAATTCTCCCAGATACTCGTTAGTTTATTTAACTCTTCATCACTCATTCATTATATTTTTAATATATACTTAGCACTACGAACTGTGAAATATGATATTTTTCGTTTTCCTGTTGATCCGTAATATTCGCTGTGAGTACCGGGGCAAGAATCTGGAGACTATTGATCTCACTTTTTTTCTATTTCTTTCTTTCTTTTTTCTTAAACTATTTATTCAAATAGATTTAAGCTCAAATTTCAACCAGGTTGTATTTGTGCTTTGTTTACATTGTTCATACGAATATGTAATAGGAGGCTGCATTCTACAAGCTTCGCTTTTGAGCAGCTTCCTCCATTTCCGACCTGTTATCTTGATTAAGATGCATAATAAGTTTCTTGTTTTATTGATTATAATTATATCAAGATGTATGTAACAAAACTTACTGTAAATGATTGTTGGAAATGAAAAAAAATGGAAATGAAATTCTGTGAATGACCCCAGAATCATTTTATAGGCAATATTACACGTTGCAAGAGAATTGCTTCCATAATTATTAATGTTTTTCATATACTTACAGCGCCTCCAATTGATATCAGTTTATACACTTCATGTACTTAGGATGGAAATGACTTGGTGATCACTTTATTACAGGGGCACTAGATTTTCTAAAAGGATTTTAAGGTTCATTACTTGGACCGCTTCTCTCTTTCTCTTTTTTTAAATTTTTTTTTTTTTTTCGAGAATCGGTGTAGTGATTATAAATACTAGTAGCAGGAGTAGTAGCAGAAGTGGTGGTGGTAGTAGTATAGTAGTAGAAGTAGTAGTAGAATGAGTAGTAGTAGTACTAGTGGTAGTACTAGTATAAATACTAAAGCAAGTTAGTTTTGAAGCGACATCAGTCATGTCATTAGCGGTAAAATATAGCATGACATAACAAAGTGTAGGATGTAGAAGGTATAAAATCGAAGCGGTTAAAGCTGCAGTTCAGTAGTATTGGAGAGCTTTTCTTTTAAGTTTTATCATCTTTTTGAAGTGGAGAGCGATGGAGGATGAATTCATCAATAAAACAGTCAATGCTCACTCTAGTTATTATAACGGTCGTAAAGAAATGACTGTTTTTTACCTTAAAACCAAAAAAAGAACTACCTTCTCGCCTGAAATTAATGAACAAAAAAAAATCGTCATAATTATGTGTTCATTAATTACCTCACAAATATTCTGTTTCCCTTCTTTCTGAAACGGCAAACGAATCTCAGATTCCTAATAAGAACGTGATAATATGGAGCAAGTCCCGTGAATAAAGGCCCAAACCCGTGTGCTAAGGTCATTTCAATAAGAATGAAACATTCGTATTATGCAGAAGTAAACAAACAGGAGCGCCGTGACTATTTCCTTGGTTACGGCGCAACGATTGGATGAAAGTTTTAATTCTGCGCAGATCACATTGTGATGTCACGTCAGAAAGTTCGTTTACTTTACAGATCGGCCTATTTTTAGTGACCGGTAGCCCTCAGCAAAGAAGCATACTGATCGTGCTGGGCAAATTCGATCGTCTTGTCTGACGAATTATTGTGTGGCATCCTCCTTGTGTTATATCTGTTTTTGGGGGATGTTTTATTATGGATGCTAAAGATTGATTTAGGATGGAGAGGGGGAGGGGGGGGGGGGGGTGTAGTGAAAAGACATTACATTTCATGGCCGTAGTATCTATTGATATTCAAAACTCTGAATACTTAATAATAAAAATAAAGTGTCAGCGCTCTCGGTCACTTCCAATGATCGGACAATCGATTTGCCTCTATTGGTGAAAGAATCTTGGTTTACTTCGTGAAAATGTGACAATGTTCTCCTGTTATTGCCGGAGGTGGGGGGGGGGGGGGCGGTGTTGAGTGGTGGTTTAATAATTTTGACGACGAGATACTTTATTTTTATTGTTAAAAGGAAAAGTAAATAAAAAACGTAAGCAAAAATATTTCTTGGCCTCCCCATTTTGATAATATTCTCTGGAGTTTTTCATAAAGGACCTGTACGTTGGACGCTTTATCAGCAAAAATCTATAATCTAAAAGTAAAAAGAATTACAGTAAAACCCAATGGTTCTCACCATCAACAAAAAGTAAAGTCATGGCAAATGTTAATAAAACGCTCTCCTGGATCTCCCAGTTCGGCGTTGTTCTAAAAGTCGTAAATTTGATCATGATTTTCTAGAGCTCTAAAATAATAACCATGTATATTGTTTTGTCGGTCTACAGCGAAAGTCATGATCGTGACGGTGCGTGACGCACCCTGAATAGTCATTTCGTCGAGTACAGATAAATGATCAAGTGTTTTTGATCTAGAAACTCGAACTCCCGTCTCTTTCTCTTTTAAAAAAAAATCTGAAAACGCCAATACTTGAAATGGCCTCAATAATGTTTTTACCCCTTCCTCTTTGCTGCTCGAATCTATCCAATACAACTCGCAATCATGATCGCAGCGACAGTGATATAAATTAGGTTTCTTGGGTGACTGAGAATGTTCCCGTTAAAGTCAAACTTACATGATTATGGAACTGAGAAAGTTCAAGTGAATTCTAAACAAAGATATTGACAATCTCTCTGCCTGTAATTGGACTACATTGACCCCTCTTATACCAAAATAATATTAAGGAACTATTATTACGTCTGTTAAGTTATGCGATATCTGAACTTGCACCACGAGAGTAAACATTCCGAATTTTCCCCACGAACATGTTTGTTAAAATAACGCGTTGAAAGTCATTAAAAAGAAGGATGAAATTACAGGGACTAATCTTTACTATCAGCTGATGGGAAATATTTCTGAATTTTTATGATTTAACCAAAAATCCTATGTCGATCGACCGCTTCATTTCAAAATTAAAAAAACAAAATTGACGTTTAAATCAAGAGAGATTCTCTTGATCATGAGGATATGCCATTCATCACCTGGAAAGGTGAAATCGCTCCCATCCCACCGCCATTCAAATAATATAGTTTTAAAAGCTAAGTGACATTTTTTCTATATTTGGACAATAGAAGATCAGTGATTAGTGTCAGATGGCGAATCATGCTTATGAATACACTTTCGTGTATCATCAATAATTATCAGACTAAAAATCTTGGGATTTTGTTTGGGTTGGGTCGAATGAATATCTTTTGCCTGCCTTCCTTCCTGGACCGCTGAATAGTGTAGCGACCTCTACCATTAAAACCATTAATGATTCAAGCGCCCTAGCTATGTACTGATGTGTAATAATCATTTTCTTATCCCCCCCTCCTGATTTCTTAATTTATTTTCAATTTTGAAAATTTATGTGATGAAAAAAAATTAGGTCGGCTACATTTTACAGGACAAATTTCGATTATGAATTGTGGCCTCTTTGCGTCTACTCGAAGGACTCACTTCATTTCAAATAAGGATAAATTAAACCCGGTGTCCATTTCCAGCGAAATTCTGTGAATTACCCAAGAATCATTTTATAGGCGACATTACACGTTGCAAGGGAATTGCTTCCATAATTATTAATGTTCTTCATATATTTCCAGCGCCTCCAATTGATATCAGTTTATACACTTCAGTTCATACACTTCATGTACTTACGATGGAAATGATTTGTCGATCACTTTATTACAGGGGCACTTTATTTTTTAAAAGGATTTTAAAGTTCATTACTTGGACCATTTCTCTCTTTCTTTTTTTTCCTCCTTTTTTTTACACCTCTACAGGATTTTTTTTTCTCGAGTATCGGTGTTTTGTTTATAGCAGGAGGAGTAGCAGCAGTAGTGTTTTAGTGGTGGTGAAGGTGTTGGTAGTAGTAGTACATAAATTCTAAACCCTTATTTTTGCAGCGACATCAGTTATGTCATTAGCGGTAAAAGTAGCATGAGATAATAAAGTGTAGGATGTAGAAGGTAGAAAATAAAATCGAAGCGGTTAAAGCTGCAGTTCAGTAGTATTGGAGAGCTTTTCTTTTAAGTTTTATCATCTTTTTGAAGTGGAGAGCGATGGAGGATGAATTCATCAATAAAACAGTTAATGTTCACTTTAGTTATTATAACGGTCGCAAAGAAATGACTGTTTTTGACCTTGAAACTAAAAAAAAGAAACACCTTCTCGTCTTCTGAAATTAATGAACAAAAAAAAAATCGTCATAATTATGTGTTCATTATTTACCTCACAAACATTCTGTTTCCCTTCTTTCTGAAACGGCAAACGAATCTCAGATTCCTAATAAAAAAGTGATGATATGGAGCAAGTCCCGTGAATAAAGGCCCAAACCCGTGTGCGAAGGTCATTTCAATGAGAATGAAACGTTTGTATTACGCAGAAGTAAACAAACAGGTGCGCCGTGACCATTTCCTTGGTTACGGCGCAACGATTGGATGAAAGTTTTAATTCTGCGCAGATCACATTGTGATGTCACGTCAGAAAGTTCGTTTACTTTACAGATCGGCCTATTTTTAGTGACCGGTAGCCCTCAGCAAAGAAGCATACTGATCGTGCTGGGCAAATTCGATCGTCTTGTCTGACGAATTATTGTGTGGCATCCTCCTTGTGTTATATCTGTTTTTTTTTTTTTTTTTTTTTTTGGGGGGGGGGGTGTTTTATTATGGATGCTGAAGATGGATTTAGGATGGAGAGTGGGAGAGGGGGGCAGGGCGGGGTGTAGTGAAAAGACATTACATTTCATGGCCGTAGTATCTATTGATATTCAAAACTCTGAATAGTTAATGAAAAAAAGTGTCAGCGCTCTCGGTCACTTTCAATGATCGGACAATCGATTTGCCTCTATTGGTGAAAGAATCTTGGTTTACTTCCTGAAAATGTGACAATGTTCTCCTGTTGTTGCCAGGGGTGGGGGGGGGGGTGGTGAGTGGTGGTTTAATAATTTTGTTGATGAGATACTTTATTTTTAATGTTAAAAGGAAAAGTAAATAAAAAACGTAAGCAAAAGATTTCTTGGCCTCCCATTTTGATAATATTCTCTTGAGTTTTTCATTAAGGACCTGAACGTTGGACGCTTTATCAGCAAAAATCTATAATCTAAAAGTAAAAAGAATTACAGTAAAACCCAATGGTTCTCAAAATCAACAAAAAGTAAAGTCATGGCAAATGTTAATGAAACGCTCTCCTGGATCTCCCAGTTCGGTGTTGTTCTAAAAGTCGTAAATTTGATCATGATTTTCTAGAGCTCTAAAATCATAACCATGTATATTGTTTTTTCGGTCTACAGCGAAAGTCATGATTGTGACGGTGCGTGACGCACCCTGAATAGTCATTTCGTCGAGTACAGATAAATGATCAAGTGTTTTTGATCTAGAAACTCGAACTCCCGTCTCTTTCTCTTTGAAAAAAAAATCTGAAAACGCCAATACTTGAAATGGCCTCAATAATGTTTTTACCCCTTCCTCTTCGCTGCTCGGATCTATCCAAAACAACTCGCAATCATGATGGCAGCGACAGTGATATAAATTAGGTTTCTTGAGTGACTGAGAATGTTCCCGTTAAATTCAAACTTACATGATTATGGAACTGAGAAAGTTCAAGTGAATTCTAAACAAAGATATTGACAATCTCTCTGCCTGTAATTGGACTACATTGGTCCCTCTTATACCAAAATAATATTAAGAAACTATTATTACGTCTGTTAAGTTATACGATATCTGAACTTGCACCACGAGAGTAAACATTCCGAATTTTCCCCACGAACATGTTTGTCAAAATAACGCGTTGAAAGTCATTAAAAAGAAGGTTGAAATTACAGGGACTAATCTTTACTATCAGCTGATGGGAAATATTTCTGAATTTTTATGATTTAACCAAAAAAGCCTATGTCGAACGACCGCTTCATTTCAAGATTTAAAAAAAACAAAATCGACGTTTAAATCAAGAGAGGTTCTCTTGATCATGAGGATATGCCATTCATCATATGGAAAGGTGAAATCGCTCTCATCCCACCGCCATTCAAATAATATATAGTTTCAAAAGCTAAGTACATTTTTTTTATATTTGGACAATCGAAGATCAGTGACTAGTTTTAGATGGCGAATCATGGTTATGAATACACTTTCGTGAATCATCAATAATTATCAGACTAAAAATCTTGGGATTTTGTTTGGGTTGGGTCGAATGAATATCTTTGGCCTGCCTTCCTTCCTGGACCGCTGAATAGTGTAGCGACCTCTACCATTAAAACCATTGATGATTCAAGCGCCCTAGCTATGTACTGATGTGTGATAATCATTTTCTTATCCCCCCTCCTGATTTCTTGATTTATTTTGAATTTTGAAAATTTATGTGATGAAAAAAAATTAGCTCGGCTACATTTTACAGGACAAATTTCGATTATGAATTGTGGCCTATTTGCGTCTACTCGAAGGACTCACTTCATTTCAAATAAGGATAAATTAAACCCGGTGTGCATTTCCAGCGAAATTCTGTAAATTACCCAAGAATCATTTTATAGGCGACAGTACACGTTGAAAGGGAATTGCTTCCATAATTATTAATGTTCTTCATATATTTCCAGCGCCTCCAATTGATATCAGTTTATACACTTCATGTACTTACGATGGAAATGATTTGGCGATCACTTTATTACAGGGGCACTTTATTTTTTAAAAGGATTTTAAAATTCATTACTTGGACCATTTCTCTCTTTCTTTTTTTCTCCTCTTTTTTTTACACCTCTACAGGATTTTTTTTTCTCGAGTATCGGTGTTTTGTTTATAGCAGGAGGAGTAGCAGCAGTAATGTTTTAGTGGTGGTGAAGGTGTTGGTAGTAGTAGTACATAAATTCTAAACCCTTATTTTTGCAGCGACATCAGTTATGTCATTAGCGGTAAAAGTAGCATGAGATAATAAAGTGTAGGATGTAGAAGGTAGAAAATAAAATCGAAGCGGTTAAAGCTGCAGTTCAGTAGTATTGGAGAGCTTTTCTTTTAAGGTTTATCATCTTTTTGAAGTGGAGAGCGATGGAGGATGAATTCATCAATAAAACAGTCAATTCTCACTTTAGTTATTATAACGGTCGTAAAGAAATGACTGTTTTTGACCTTGAAACAAAAAAAAAGAAACACCTTCTCGTCTTCTGAAATTAATGAACAAAAAAAAATCGTCATAATTATGTGTTCATTATTTACCTCACAAACATTCTGTTTCCCTTCTTTCTGAAACGGCAAACGAATCTCAGATTCCTAAGTCCCGTGAATAAAGGCCCAAACCCGTGTGCGAAGGTCATTTCAATGAGAATGAAACGTTTGTATTATGCAGAAGTAAACAAACAGGTGCGCCGTGACCATTTCCTTGGTTACGGCGCAACGATTGGATGAAAGTTTTAATTCTGCGCAGATCACATTGTGATGTCACGTCAGAAAGTTCGTTGACTTTACAGATCGGCCTATTTTTAGTGACCGGTAGCCCTCAGCAAAGAAGCATACTGATCGTGCTGGGCAAATTCGATCGTCTTGTCTGACGAATTATTGTGTGGCATCCTCCTTGTGTTATATCTGTGTTTTTTTTTTTTTGGGGGGGGGTGTTTTATTATGGATGCTGAAGATGGATTTAGGATGGAGAGGGGAGAGGGGGCAGGGCGGGGTGTAGTGAAAAGACATTACATTTCATGGCCGTAGTATCTATTGATATTCAAAACTCTGAATAGTTAATAATGAAAAAAAGTGTCAGCGCTCTCGGTCACTTTCAATGATCGGACAATCGATTTGCCTCTATTGGTGAAAGAATCTTGGTTTACTTCCTGAAAATGTGACAATGTTCTCCTGTTGTTGCCAGGGGTGGGGGGGGGGTGGTGAGTGGTGGTTTAATAATTTTGATGATGAGATACTTTATTTTTAATGTTAAAAGGAAAAGTAAATAAAGAAGTGGAATGCCTCTGGCCGTCTCACCTGCATCACGCGGTTCAATATAGCAGCATTGCTGACTCTGAATACTACTCTAACTCGCACAAGATGTTCAGTGATACATGGTTACACTTATGTCCACTTTTTATGAACTAGACCAATAAACTTACAGAGATATGATGGTTATTCAACAAAAAACCCCAACATGGCCAAAGTTCATTGACCTTACATGACCTTTGACCTTGATCATGTGACCTGAAACTCGAACAGGATGTTCAGTGATACTTGATTACTCTTATGTACAAGTTTCATGAATCAGATCCATAAACTTTCAAAGTTATGATGGTAATTCAACAGATACACCCAATTCGGCCAAAGTTCATTGACCTTGGCCATGTGACCTGAAACGCGCACAGGATGTTCAGTGATACTTGATTACTCTAATGTCCAAGTTTAATGAACTAGACCAATAAACTTTCAAAGTTATGATGGTAATTCAACAGATACCCCCGATTCGGCCAAAGTTCATTGACCCTAAATGACCTTTGACCTTAATCATGAGACCTCAAACTTGCACAAAATTTTCAGTGATGCTTGATTACTATTATGTCCAAGTTTCATGAATCAGATCCATAAACTTTCAAAGTTATGAGGGGAAATCAACAGATATCCCCAATTTGGCCAAAGTTCATTGACCCTAAATGACCTTTGACCTTGGTCATGTGACATGAACCTCATGTAGGATGTTCAGTGATACTTGATTAACCTTATGTCCAAGTTTCATGAACTAGGTCCATATATTTTCTAAGTTATGATGACATTTCAAAAACTTAACCTCGGGTTAAGATTTCGATGTTGATTCCTCCAACATGGTCTAAGTTTATTGACCCTAAATGACCTTTGACCTTGGTCATGTGACATGAAACTCTAATAGGATGTTCAGTAATACTTGATTAACCTTATGGCCAAGTTTTATTAACCAGGTCCATATACTTTCTAAGTTATGACGTCATTTCAAAACTTTAACCTCAGGTTAAGATTTGATGTTGACGCCGCCGCCGTCGGAAAAGCGGCGCCTATAGTCTCACTTTGCTTCGCAGGTGAGACAAAAACGTAAGCAAAAGATTTCTTGACCTCCCCATTTTAATAATATTCTCTGGAGTTTTTCATTAAGGACCTGAACGCTGGACGCTTTATCAGCAAAAATCTATAATCTAAAAGTAAAAAGAATTACAGTAAAACCCAATGGTTCTCACAATCAACAAAAAGTAAAGTCATGGCAAATGTTAATGAAACGCTCTCCTGGATCTCCCAGTTCGGTGTTGTTCTAAAAGTCGTAAATTTGATCATGATTTTCTAGAGCTCTAAAATCATAACCATGTATATTGTTTTTTCGGTCTACAGCGAAAGTCATGATTGTGACGGTGCGTGACGCACCCTGAATAGTCATTTCGTCGAGTACAGATAAATGATCAAGTGTTTTTGATCTAGAAACTCGAACTCCCGTCTCTTTCTCTTTGAAAAAAAATCTGAAAACGCCAATACTTGAAATGGCCTCAATAATGTTTTTACCCCTTCCTCTTCGCTGCTCGGATCTATCCAATACAACTCGCAATCATGATCGCAGCGACAGTGATATAAATAAGGTTTCTTGGGTGACTGAGAATGTTCCCGTTAAATTCAAACTTACATGATTATGGAACTGAGAAAGTTCAAGTAAATTCTAAACAAAGATATTGACAATCTCTCTGGCTGTAATTGGACTACATTGGCCCCTCTTATACCAAAATAATATTAAGGAACTATTATTACGTCTGTTAATTCATACGATATCTGAACTTGCACCACGAGAGTAAACATTCCGAATTTTCCCCACGAACATGTTTGTCAAAATAACGCGTTGAAAGTCATTAAGAAAAGGTTGAAATTACAGGGACTAATCTTTACTATCAGCTGATGGGAAATATTTCTGAATTTTTATGATTTAACCAAAAAAGCCTATGTCGAACGACCGCTTCATTTCAAAATTTAAAAAACAAAATCGACGTTTAAATCAAGAGAGGTTCTCTTGATCATGAGGATATGCCATTCATCATATGGAAAGGTGAAATCGCTCTCATCCCACCGCCATTCAAATAATATATAGTTTCAAAAGCTAAGTACATTTTTTTTATATTTGGACAATAGAAGATCAGTGACTAGTTTTAGATGGCGAATCATGGTTATGAATACACTTTCGTGAATCATCAATAATTATCAGACTAAAAATCTTGGGATTTTGTTTGGGTTGGGTCGAATGAATATCTTTGGCCTGCCTTCCTTCCTGGACCGCTGAATAGTGTAGCGACCTCTACCATTAAAACCATTGATGATTCAAGCGCCCTAGCTATGTACTGATGTGTGATAATCATTTTCTTATCCCCCCTCCTGATTTCTTGATTTATTTTGAATTTTGAAAATTTATGTGATGAAAAAAATTTAGCTCGGCTACATTTTACAGGACAAATTTCGATTATGAATTGTGGCCTATTTGCGTCTACTCGAAGGACTCACTTCATTTCAAATAAGGATAAATTAAACCCGGTGTGCATTTCCAGCGAAATTCTGTAAATTACCCAAGAATCATTTTATAGGCGACAGTACACGTTGAAAGGGAATTGCTTCCATAATTATTAATGTTCTTTATATATTTCCAGCGCCTCCAATGGATATCAGTTTATACACTTCATGTATGGTTGGAACTACCCCTTATCGACCACCTAATCTTCTAAGCATCGTATCTGCGAAAATATTCATCAAATTTACCCAGTTTTCGTATCATTTGTGCAGAAAATTAAGCAGATCAGATTCCCATGTTTCGCACGGCGACTCCGATTCAATCCGCGTATATATCGACGAACAACGAATACGACGATTTTACATTTGCTCATTTGCACCCATCTTTTGAAACCGACCACCCGCGATACACTAAGTTTACGGCCGATTCTTGTCGCGGTGGCGAAGAATTTGAACTCTTCCAAATCAGTTCTATGATGTCAACATGCTAAATGATCGTCTCACTACTTCCATTGCGAGCTCCGGTACATGATTCGACGACTGACGACGGAAATTTGTTCTAAAGCCGTTTCCCATCGGATTTCTTGGTTTTTCAGCGGGGTTTGGGTCTGGTCAATACAATTTTGATTAATTCTACTAAATTTATACTTTTTGTTGCTTCCTTTTTTCTCGTAAAATCGATTCTTACCGTTTCTATGGACACTGCGCCTACTCTCCCGCGCGTATCGTTTGTAATACGCAATAATTTTAACGCGCGCAAGGTGGTCGGTTTCAAAAGAGGTGGTCGATATGTGGTAGTCTCACCATACTTACGATGGAAATGATTTGGCGATCACTTTATTACAGGGGCACTTTATTTTTTAAAAGGATTTTAAAATTCATTACTTGGACCATTTCTCTCTTTCTTTTTTTCTCCTCTTTTTTTTACACCTCTACAGGATTTTTTTTCTCGAGTATCGGTGTTTTGTTTATAGCAGGAGGAGTAGCAGCAGTAATGTTTTAGTGGTGGTGAAGGTGTTGGTAGTAGTAGTACATAAATTCTAAACCCTTATTTTTGCAGCGACATCAGTTATGTCATTAGCGGTAAAAGAAGCATGAGATAATAAAGTGTAGGATGTAGAAGGTAGAAAATAAAATCGAAGCGGTTAAAGCTGCAGTTCAGTAGTATTGGAGAGCTTTTCTTTTAAGGTTTATCATCTTTTTGAAGTGGAGAGCGATGGAGGATGAATTCATCAATAAAACAGTCAATTCTCACTTTAGTTATTATAACGGTCGTAAAGAAATGACTGTTTTTGACCTTGAAACAAAAAAAAAGAAACACCTTCTCGTCTTCTGAAATTAATGAACGAAAAAAAATCGTCATAATTATGTGTTCATTATTTACCTCACAAACATTCTGTTTCCCTTCTTTCTGAAACGGCAAACGAATCTCAGATTCCTAATAAAAAAGTGATGATATGGAGCAAGTCCCGTGAATAAAGGCCCAAACCCGTGTGCGAAGGTCATTTCAATGAGAATGAAACGTTTGTATTATGCAGAAGTAAACAAACAGGTGCGCCGTGACCATTTCCTTGGTTACGGCGCAACGATTGGATGAAAGTTTTAATTCTGCGCAGATCACATTGTGATGTCACGTCAGAAAGTTCGTTGACTTTACAGATCGGCCTATTTTTAGTGACCGGTAGCCCTCAGCAAAGAAGCATACTGATCGTGCTGGGCAAATTCGATCGTCTTGTCTGACGAATTATTGTGTGGCATCCTCCTTGTGTTATATCTGTTTTTTTTTTTTTTTTTTTGGGGGGGTGTTTTATTATGGATGCTGAAGATGGATTTAGGATGGAGAGGGGGAGAGGGGGGCAGGGCGGGGTGTAGTGAAAAGACATTACATTTCATGGCCGTAGTATCTATTGATATTCAAAACTCTGAATAGTTAATGAAAAAAAGTGTCAGCGCTCTCGGTCACTTTCAATGATCGGACAATCGATTTGCCTCTATTGGTGAAAGAATCTTGGTTTACTTCCTGAAAATGTGACAATGTTCTCCTGTTGTTGCCAGGGGTGGGGGGGGGTGGTGAGTGGTGGTTTAATAATTTTGTTGATGAGATACTTTATTTTTAATGTTAAAAGGAAAAGTAAATAAAAAACGTAAGCAAAAGATTTCTTGGCCTCCCCATTTTGATAATATTCTCTTGAGTTTTTCATTAAGGACCTGAACGTTGGACGCTTTATCAGCAAAAATCTATAATCTAAAAGTAAAAAGAATTACAGTAAAACCCAATGGTTCTCAAAATCAACAAAAAGTAAAGTCATGGCAAATGTTAATGAAACGCTCTCCTGGATCTCCCAGTTCGGTGTTGTTCTAAAAGTCGTAAATTTGATCATGATTTTCTAGAGCTCTAAAATCATAACCATGTATATTGTTTTTTCGGTCTACAGCGAAAGTCATGATTGTGACGGTGCGTGACGCACCCTGAATAGTCATTTCGTCGAGTACAGATAAATGATCAAGTGTTTTTGATCTAGAACTCGAACTCCCGTCTCTTTCTCTTTGAAAAAAAAATCTGAAAACGCCAATACTTGAAATGGCCTCAATAATGTTTTTACCCCTTCCTCTTCGCTGCTCGGATCTATCCAAAACAACTCGCAATCATGATGGCAGCGACAGTGATATAAATTAGGTTTCTTGAGTGACTGAGAATGTTCCCGTTAAATTCAAACTTACATGATTATGGAACTGAGAAAGTTCAAGTGAATTCTAAACAAAGATATTGACAATCTCTCTGCCTGTAATTGGACTACATTGGTCCCTCTTATACCAAAATAATATTAAGAAACTATTATTACGTCTGTTAAGTTATACGATATCTGAACTTGCACCACGAGAGTAAACATTCCGAATTTTCCCCACAACATGTTTGTCAAAATAACGCGTTGAAAGTCATTAAAAAGAAGGTTGAAATTACAGGGACTAATCTTTACTATCAGCTGATGGGAAATATTTCTGAATTTTTATGATTTAACCAAAAACGCCTATGTCGAACGACCGCTTCATTTCAAAATTTAAAAAACAAAATCGACGTTTAAATCAAGAGAGGTTCTCTTGATCATGAGGATATGCCATTCATCATATGGAAAGGTGAAATCGCTCTCATCCCACCGCCATTCAAATAATATATAGTTTCAAAAGCTAAGTACATTTTTTTTATATTTGGACAATAGAAGATCAGTGACTAGTTTTAGATGGCGAATCATGGTTATGAATACACTTTCGTGAATCATCAATAATTATCAGACTAAAAATCTTGGGATTTTGTTTGGGTTGGGTCGAATGAATATCTTTGGCCTGCCTTCCTTCCTGGACCGCTGAATAGTGTAGCGACCTCTACCATTAAAACCATTGATGATTCAAGCGCCCTAGCTATGTACTGATGTGTGATAATCATTTTCTTATCCCCCCTCCTGATTTCTTGATTTATTTTGAATTTTGAAAATTTATGTGATGAAAAAAAATTAGCTCGGCTACATTTTACAGGACAAATTTCGATTATGAATTGTGGCCTATTTGCGTCTACTCGAAGGACTCACTTCATTTCAAATAAGGATAAATTAAACCCGGTGTGCATTTCCAGCGAAATTCTGTAAATTACCCAAGAATCATTTTATAGGCGACAGTACACGTTGAAAGGGAATTGCTTCCATAATTATTAATGTTCTTCATATATTTCCAGCGCCTCCAATTGATATCAGTTTATACACTTCATGTACTTACGATGGAAATGATTTGGCGATCACTTTATTACAGGGGCACTTTATTTTTTAAAAGGATTTTAAAATTCATTACTTGGACCATTTCTCTCTTTCTTTTTTTCTCCTCTTTTTTTTTACACCTCTACAGGATTTTTTTTTCTCGAGTATCGGTGTTTTGTTTATAGCAGGAGGAGTAGCAGCAGTAATGTTTTAGTGGTGGTGAAGGTGTTGGTAGTAGTAGTACATAAATTCTAAACCCTTATTTTTGCAGCGACATCAGTTATGTCATTAGCGGTAAAAGTAGCATGAGATAATAAAGTGTAGGATGTAGAAGGTAGAAAATAAAATCGAAGCGGTTAAAGCTGCAGTTCAGTAGTATTGGAGAGCTTTTCTTTTAAGGTTTATCATCTTTTTGAAGCGGAGAGCGATGGAGGATGAATTCATCAATAAAACAGTCAATTCTCACTATAGTTATTATAACGGTCGTAAAGAAATGACTGTTTTTGACCTTGAAACAAAAAAAGAAACACCTTCTCGTCTTCTGAAATTAATGAACAAAAAAAAATCGTCATAATTATGTGTTCATTATTTACCTCACAAACATTCTGTTTCCCTTCTTTCTGAAACGGCAAACGAATCTCAGATTCCTAATAAAAAAGTGATGATATGGAGCAAGTCCCGTGAATAAAGGCCCAAACCCGTGTGCGAAGGTCATTTCAATGAGAATGAAACGTTTGTATTATGCAGAAGTAAACAAACAGGTGCGCCGTGACCATTTCCTTGGTTACGGCGCAACGATTGGATGAAAGTTTTAATTCTGCGCAGATCACATTGTGATGTCACGTCAGAAAGTTCGTTGACTTTACAGATCGGCCTATTTTTAGTGACCGGTAGCCCTCAGCAAAGAAGCATACTGATCGTGCTGGGCAAATTCGATCGTCTTGTCTGACGAATTATTGTGTGGCATCCTCCTTGTGTTATATCTGTTTTTTTTTTTTTTTTTTGGGGGGGGGGGTGTTTTATTATGGATGCTGAAGATGGATTTAGGATGGAGAGGGGGAGAGGGGGGCAGGGCGGGGTGTAGTGAAAAGACATTACATTTCATGGCCGTAGTATCTATTGATATTCAAAACTCTGAATAGTTAATAATGAAAAAAAGTGTCAGCGCTCTCGGTCACTTTCAATGATCGGACAATCGATTTGCCTCTATTGGTGAAGGAATCTTGGTTTACTTCCTGAAAATGTGACAATGTTCTCCTGTTGTTGCCAGGGGTGGGGGGGGGGGGGTGGTGAGTGGTGGTTTAATAATTTTGATGATGAGATACTTTATTTTTAATGTTAAAAGGAAAAGTAAATAAAAAACGTAAGCAAAAGATTTCTTGGCCTCCCCATTTTGATAATATTCTCTTGAGTTTTTCATTAAGGACCTGAACGTTGGACGCTTTATCAGCAAAAATCTATAATCTAAAAGTAAAAAGAATTACAGTAAAACCCAATGGTTCTCACAATCAACAAAAAGTAAAGTCATGGCAAATGTTAATGAAACGCTCTCCTGGATCTCCCAGTTCGGTGTTGTTCTAAAAGTCGTAAATTTGATCATGATTTTCTAGAGCTCTAAAATCATAACCATGTATATTGTTTTTTCGGTCTACAGCGAAAGTCATGATTGTGACGGTGCGTGACGCACCCTGAATAGTCATTTCGTCGAGTACAGATAAATGATCAAGTGTTTTTGATCTAGAAACTAGAACTCCCGTCTCTTTCTCTTTGAAAAAAAAATCTGAAAACGCCAATACTTGAAATGGCCTCAATAATGTTTTTACCCCTTCCTCTTCGCTGCTCGGATCTATCCAAAACAACTCGCAATCATGATGGCAGCGACAGTGATATAAATTAGGTTTCTTGAGTGACTGAGAATGTTCCCGTTAAATTCAACTTACATGATTATGGAACTGAGAAAGTTCAAGTGAATTCTAAACAAAGATATTGACAATCTCTCTGCCTGTAATTGGACTACATTGGTCCCTCTTATACCAAAATAATATTAAGAAACTATTATTACGTCTGTTAAGTTATACGATATCTGAACTTGCACCACGAGAGTAAACATTCCGAATTTTCCCCACAACATGTTTGTCAAAATAACGCGTTGAAAGTCATTAAAAAGAAGGTTGAAATTACAGGGACTAATCTTTACTATCAGCTGATGGGAAATATTTCTGAATTTTTATGATTTAACCAAAAACGCCTATGTCGAACGACCGCTTCATTTCAAAATTTAAAAAACAAAATCGACGTTTAAATCAAGAGAGGTTCTCTTGATCATGAGGATATGCCATTCATCATATGGAAAGGTGAAATCGCTCTCATCCCACCGCCATTCAAATAATATATAGTTTCAAAAGCTAAGTACATTTTTTTTTATATTTGGACAATAGAAGATCAGTGACTAGTTTTAGATGGCGAATCATGGTTATGAATACACTTTCGTGAATCATCAATAATTATCAGACTAAAAATCTTGGGATTTTGTTTGGGTTGGGTCGAATGAATATCTTTGGCCTGCCTTCCTTCCTGGACCGCTGAATAGTGTAGCGACCTCTACCATTAAAACCATTGATGATTCAAGCGCCCTAGCTATGTACTGATGTGTGATAATCATTTTCTTATCCCCCCTCCTGATTTCTTGATTTATTTTGAATTTTGAAAATTTATGTGATGAAAAAAAAATTAGCTCGGCTACATTTTACAGGACAAATTTCGATTATGAATTGTGGCCTATTTGCGTCTACTCGAAGGACTCACTTCATTTCAAATAAGGATAAATTAAACCCGGTGTGCACTTCCAGCGAAATTCTGTGAATTACCCAAGAATCATTTTATAGGCGACAGTACACGTTGAAAGGGAACTGCTTCCATAATTATTAATGTTCTTCATATATTTCCAGCGCCTCCAATTGATATCAGTTTATACACTTCATGTACTTACGATGGAAATGATTTGGCGATCACTTTATTACAGGGGCACTTTATTTTTTAAAAGGATTTTAAAATTCATTACTTGGACCATTTCTCTCTTTCTTTTTTTCTCCTCTTTTTTTTTACACCTCTACAGGATTTTTTTTCTCGAGTATCGGTGTTTTGTTTATAGCAGGAGGAGTAGCAGCAGTAATGTTTTAGTGGTGGTGAAGGTGTTGGTAGTAGTAGTACATAAATTCTAAACCCTTATTTTTGCAGCGACATCAGTTATGTCATTAGCGGTAAAAGTAGCATGAGATAATAAAGTGTAGGATGTAGAAGGTAGAAAATAAAATCGAAGCGGTTAAAGCTGCAGTTCAGTAGTATTGGAGAGCTTTTCTTTTAAGGTTTATCATCTTTTTGAAGCGGAGAGCGATGGAGGATGAATTCATCAATAAAACAGTCAATTCTCACTCTAGTTATTATAACGGTCGTAAAGAAATGACTGTTTTTGACCTTGAAACAAAAAAAAAGAAACACCTTCTCGTCTTCTGAAATTAATGAAAGAAAAAAAATCGTCATAATTATGTGTTCATTATTTACCTCACAAACATTCTGTTTCCCTTCTTTCTGAAACGGCAAACGAATCTCAGATTCCTAATAAAAAAGTGATGATATGGAGCAAGTCCCGTGAATAAAGGCCCAAACCCGTGTGCGAAGGTCATTTCAATGAGAATGAAACGTTTGTATTATGCAGAAGTAAACAAACAGGTGCGCCGTGACCATTTCCTTGGTTACGGCGCAACGATTGGATGAAAGTTTTAATTCTGCGCAGATCACATTGTGATGTCACGTCAGAAAGTTCGTTGACTTTACAGATCGGCCTATTTTTAGTGACCGGTAGCCCTCAGCAAAGAAGCATACTGATCGTGCTGGGCAAATTCGATCGTCTTGTCTGACGAATTATTGTGTGGCATCCTCCTTGTGTTATATCTGTTTTTTTTTTTTTTTTTTTTGGGGGGGTGTTTTATTATGGATGCTGAAGATGGATTTAGGATGGAGAGGGGGAGAGGGGGGCAGGGCGGGGTGTAGTGAAAAGACATTACATTTCATGGCCGTAGTATCTATTGATATTCAAAACTCTGAATAGTTAATGAAAAAAAGTGTCAGCGCTCTCGGTCACTTTCAATGATCGGACAATCGATTTGCCTCTATTGGTGAAAGAATCTTGGTTTACTTCCTGAAAATGTGACAATGTTCTCCTGTTGTTGCCAGGGGTGGGGGGGGGGTGGTGAGTGGTGGTTTAATAATTTTGTTGATGAGATACTTTATTTTTAATGTTAAAAGGAAAAGTAAATAAAAAACGTAAGCAAAAGATTTCTTGGCCTCCCCATTTTGATAATATTCTCTTGAGTTTTTCATTAAGGACCTGAACGTTGGACGCTTTATCAGCAAAAATCTATAATCTAAAAGTAAAAAGAATTACAGTAAAACCCAATGGTTCTCAAAATCAACAAAAAGTAAAGTCATGGCAAATGTTAATGAAACGCTCTCCTGGATCTCCCAGTTCGGTGTTGTTCTAAAAGTCGTAAATTTGATCATGATTTTCTAGAGCTCTAAAATCATAACCATGTATATTGTTTTTTCGGTCTACAGCGAAAGTCATGATTGTGACGGTGCGTGACGCACCCTGAATAGTCATTTCGTCGAGTACAGATAAATGATCAAGTGTTTTTGATCTAGAACTCGAACTCCCGTCTCTTTCTCTTTGAAAAAAAAATCTGAAAACGCCAATACTTGAAATGGCCTCAATAATGTTTTTACCCCTTCCTCTTCGCTGCTCGGATCTATCCAAAACAACTCGCAATCATGATGGCAGCGACAGTGATATAAATTAGGTTTCTTGAGTGACTGAGAATGTTCCCGTTAAATTCAAACTTACATGATTATGGAACTGAGAAAGTTCAAGTGAATTCTAAACAAAGATATTGACAATCTCTCTGCCTGTAATTGGACTACATTGGTCCCTCTTATACCAAAATAATATTAAGAAACTATTATTACGTCTGTTAAGTTATACGCTATCTGAACTTGCACCACGAGAGTAAACATTCCGAATTTTCCCCACGAACATGTTTGTCAAAATAACGCGTTGAAAGTCATTAAAAAGAAGGTTGAAATTACAGGGACTAATCTTTACTATCAGCTGATGGGAAATATTTCTGAATTTTTATGATTTAACCAAAAACGCCTATGTCGAACGACCGCTTCATTTCAAAATTTAAAAAACAAAATCGACGTTTAAATCAAGAGAGGTTCTCTTGATCATGAGGATATGCCATTCATCATATGGAAAGGTGAAATCGCTCTCATCCCACCGCCATTCAAATAATATATAGTTTCAAAACCTAAGTACATTTTTTTTATATTTGGACAATAGAAGATCAGTGACTAGTTTTAGATGGCGAATCATGGTTATGAATACACTTTCGTGAATCATCAATAATTATCAGACTAAAAATCTTGGGATTTTGTTTGGGTTGGGTCGAATGAATATCTTTGGCCTGCCTTCCTTCCTGGACCGCTGAATAGTGTAGCGACCTCTACCATTAAAACCATTGATGATTCAAGCGCCCTAGCTATGTACTGATGTGTGATAATCATTTTCTTATCCCCCCTCCTGATTTCTTGATTTATTTTGAATTTTGAAAATTTATGTGATGAAAAAAAATTAGCTCGGCTACATTTTACAGGACAAATTTCGATTATGAATTGTGGCCTATTTGCGTCTACTCGAAGGACTCACTTCATTTCAAATAAGGATAAATTAAACCCGGTGTGCATTTCCAGCGAAATTCTGTAAATTACCCAAGAATCATTTTATAGGCGACAGTACACGTTGAAAGGGAATTGCTTCCATAATTATTAATGTTCTTTATATATTTCCAGCGCCTCCACTTGATATCAGTTTATACACTTCATGTACTTACGATGGAAATGATTTGGCGATCACTTTATTACAGGGGCACTTTATTTTTTAAAAGGATTTTAAAATTCATTACTTGGACCATTTCTCTCTTTCTTTTTTTCTCCTCTTTTTTTTTACACCTCTACAGGATTTTTTTTTCTCGAGTATCGGTGTTTTGTTTATAGCAGGAGGAGTAGCAGCAGTAATGTTTTAGTGGTGGTGAAGGTGTTGGTAGTAGTAGTACATAAATTCTAAACCCTTATTTTTGCAGCGACATCAGTTATGTCATTAGCGGTAAAAGTAGCATGAGATAATAAAGTGTAGGATGTAGAAGGTAGAAAATAAAATCGAAGCGGTTAAAGCTGCAGTTCAGTAGTATTGGAGAGCTTTTCTTTTAAGGTTTATCATCTTTTTGAAGCGGAGAGCGATGGAGGATGAATTCATCAATAAAACAGTCAATTCTCACTATAGTTATTATAACGGTCGTAAAGAAATGACTGTTTTTGACCTTGAAACAAAAAAAGAAACACCTTCTCGTCTTCTGAAATTAATGAACAAAAAAAAATCGTCATAATTATGTGTTCATTATTTACCTCACAAACATTCTGTTCCCTTCTTTCTGAAACGGCAAACGAATCTCAGAATCCTAATAAAAAAGTGATGATATGGAGCAAGTCCCGTGAATAAAGGCCCAAACCCGTGTGCGAAGGTCATTTCAATGAGAATGAAACGTTTGTATTATGCAGAAGTAAACAAACAGGTGCGCCGTGACCATTTCCTTGGTTACGGCGCAACGATTGGATGAAAGTTTTAATTCTGCGCAGATCACATTGTGATGTCACGTCAGAAAGTTCGTTGACTTTACAGATCGGCCTATTTTTAGTGACCGGTAGCCCTCAGCAAAGAAGCATACTGATCGTGCTGGGCAAATTCGATCGTCTTGTCTGACGAATTATTGTGTGGCATCCTCCTTGTGTTATATCTGTTTTTTTTTTTTTTTTTTTGGGGGGGGGGGTGTTTTATTATGGATGCTGAAGATGGATTTAGGATGGAGAGGGGGAGAGGGGGCAGGGCGGGGTGTAGTGAAAAGACATTACATTTCATGGCCGTAGTATCTATTGATATTCAAAACTCTGAATAGTTAATAATGAAAAAAAGTGTCAGCGCTCTCGGTCACTTTCAATGATCGGACAATCGATTTGCCTCTATTGGTGAAGGAATCTTGGTTTACTTCCTGAAAATGTGACAATGTTCTCCTGTTGTTGCCAGGGGTGGGGGGGGGGGGGGTGGTGAGTGGTGGTTTAATAATTTTGTTGATGAGATACTTTATTTTTAATGTTAAAAGGAAAAGTAAATAAAAAACGTAAGCAAAAGATTTCTTGGCCTCCCCATTTTGATAATATTCTCTTGAGTTTTTCATTAAGGACCTGAACGTTGGACGCTTTATCAGCAAAAATCTATAATCTAAAAGTAAAAAGAATTACAGTAAAACCCAATGGTTCTCACAATCAACAAAAAGTAAAGTCATGGCAAATGTTAATGAAACGCTCTCCTGGATCTCCCAGTTCGGTGTTGTTCTAAAAGTCGTAAATTTGATCATGATTTTCTAGAGCTCTAAAATCATAACCATGTATATTGTTTTTTCGGTCTACAGCGAAAGTCATGATTGTGACGGTGCGTGACGCACCCTGAATAGTCATTTCGTCGAGTACAGATAAATGATCAAGTGTTTTTGATCTAGAAACTAGAACTCCCGTCTCTTTCTCTTTGAAAAAAAAATCTGAAAACGCCAATACTTGAAATGGCCTCAATAATGTTTTTACCCCTTCCTCTTCGCTGCTCGGATCTATCCAAAACAACTCGCAATCATGATGGCAGCGACAGTGATATAAATTAGGTTTCTTGAGTGACTGAGAATGTTCCCGTTAAATTCAACTTACATGATTATGGAACTGAGAAAGTTCAAGTGAATTCTAAACAAAGATATTGACAATCTCTCTGCCTGTAATTGGACTACATTGGTCCCTCTTATACCAAAATAATATTAAGAAACTATTATTACGTCTGTTAAGTTATACGATATCTGAACTTGCACCACGAGAGTAAACATTCCGAATTTTCCCCACGAACATGTTTGTCAAAATAACGCGTTGAAAGTCATTAAAAAGAAGGTTGAAATTACAGGGACTAATCTTTACTATCAGCTGATGGGAAATATTTCTGAATTTTTATGATTTAACCAAAAACGCCTATGTCGAACGACCGCTTCATTTCAAAATTTAAAAAACAAAATCGACGTTTAAATCAAGAGAGGTTCTCTTGATCATGAGGATATGCCATTCATCATATGGAAAGGTGAAATCGCTCTCATCCCACCGCCATTCAAATAATATATAGTTTCAAAAGCTAAGTACATTTTTTTTTATATTTGGACAATAGAAGATCAGTGACTAGTTTTAGATGGCGAATCATGGTTATGAATACACTTTCGTGAATCATCAATAATTATCAGACTAAAAATCTTGGGATTTTGTTTGGGTTGGGTCGAATGAATATCTTTGGCCTGCCTTCCTTCCTGGACCGCTGAATAGTGTAGCGACCTCTACCATTAAAACCATTGATGATTCAAGCGCCCTAGCTATGTACTGATGTGTGATAATCATTTTCTTATCCCCCCTCCTGATTTCTTGATTTATTTTGAATTTTGAAAATTTATGTGATGAAAAAAAAATTAGCTCGGCTACATTTTACAGGACAAATTTCGATTATGAATTGTGGCCTATTTGCGTCTACTCGAAGGACTCACTTCATTTCAAATAAGGATAAATTAAACCCGGTGTGCATTTCCAGCGAAATTCTGTGAATTACCCAAGAATCATTTTATAGGCGACAGTACACGTTGAAAGGGAATTGCTTCCATAATTATTAATGTTCTTCATATATTTCCAGCGCCTCCAATTGATATCAGTTTATACACTTCATGTACTTACGATGGAAATGATTTGGCGATCACTTTATTACAGGGGCACTTTATTTTTTAAAAGGATTTTAAAATTCATTACTTGGACCATTTAGATTCTTTCTTTTTTTTCTCCTCTTTTTTTTACACCTCTACAGGATTTTTTTTTCTCGATTATCGGTGTTTTGTTTATAGCAGGAGGAGTAGCAGCAGTAATGTTTTAGTGGTGGTGAAGGTGTTGGTAGTAGTAGTACATAAATTCTAAACCCTTATTTTTGCAGCGACATCAGTTATGTCATTAGCGGTAAAAGTAGCATGAGATAATAAAGTGTAGGATGTAGAAGGTAGAAAATAAAATCGAAGCGGTTAAATCTGCAGTTCAGTAGTATTGGAGAGCTTTTCTTTTAAGGTTGATCATCTTTTTGAAGTGGAGAGCGATGGAGGATGAATTCATCAATAAAACAGTCAATGCTCACTTTAGTTATTATAACGGTCGTAAAGAAATGACTGTTTTTGACCTTGAAACAAAAAAAAGAAACACCTTCTCGTCTTCTGAAATTAATGAACAAAAAAAAATCGTCATAATTATGTGTTCATTATTTACCTCACAAACATTCTGTTTCCCTTCTTTCTGAAACGGCAAACGAATCTCAGATTCCTAATAAAAAAGTGATGATATGGAGCAAGTCCCGTGAATAAAGGCCCAAACCCGTGTGCGAAGGTCATTTCAATGAGAATGAAACGTTCGTATTATGCAGAAGTAAACAAACAGGTGCGCCGTGACCATTTCCTTGGTTACGGCGCAACGATTGGATGAAAGTTTTAATTCTGCGCAGATCACATTGTGATGTCACGTCAGAAAGTTCGTTGACTTTACAGATCGGCCTATTTTTAGTGACCGGTAGCCCTCAGCAAAGAAGCATACTGATCGTGCTGGGCAAATTCGATCGTCTTGTCTGACGAATTATTGTGTGGCATCCTCCTTGTGTTATATCTGTTTTTTTTTTTTTTTTTGGGGGGGTGTTTTATTATGGATGCTGAAGATGGATTTAGGATGGAGAGGGGGAGAGGGGGGCAGGGCGGGGTGTAGTGAAAAGACATTACATTTCATGGCCGTAGTATCTATTGATATTCAAAACTCTGAATAGTTAATAATGAAAAAAAGTGTCAGCGCTCTCGGTCACTTTCAATGATCGGACAATCGATTTGCCTCTATTGGTGAAGGAATCTTGGTTTACTTCCTGAAAATGTGACAATGTTCTCCTGTTGTTGCCAGGGGTGGGGGGGGGGGGGGTGGTGAGTGGTGGTTTAATAATTTTGTTGATGAGATACTTTATTTTTAATGTTAAAAGGAAAAGTAAATAAAAAACGTAAGCAAAAGATTTCTTGGCCTCCCCATTTTGATAATATTCTCTTGAGTTTTTCATTAAGGACCTGAACGTTGGACGCTTTATCAGCAAAAATCTATAATCTAAAAGTAAAAAGAATTACAGTAAAACCCAATGGTTCTCAAAATCAACAAAAAGTAAAGTCATGGCAAATGTTAATGAAACGCTCTCCTGGATCTCCCAGTTCGGTGTTGTTCTAAAAGTCGTAAATTTGATCATGATTTTCTAGAGCTCTAAAATCATAACCATGTATATTGTTTTTTCGGTCTACAGCGAAAGTCGTGATTGTGACGGTGCGTGACGCACCCTGAATAGTCATTTCGTCGAGTACAGATAAATGATCAAGTGTTTTTGATCTAGAAACTCGAACTCCCGTCTCTTTCTCTTAGAAAAAAAAATCTGAAAACGCCAATACTTGAAATGGCCTCAATAATGTTTTTACCCCTTCCTCTTCGCTGCTCGGATCTATCCAAAACAACTCGCAATCATGATGGCAGCGACAGTGATATAAATTAGGTTTCTTGAGTGACTGAGAATGTTCCCGTTAAATTCAAACTTACATGATTGTGGAACTGAGAAAGTTCAAGTGAATTCTAAACAAAGATATTGACAATCTCTCTGCCTGTAATTGGACTACATTGGTCCCTCTTATACCAAAATAATATTAAGAAACTATTATTACGTCTGTTAAGTTATACATTATCTGAACTTGCACCACGAGAGTAAACATTCCGAATTTTCCCCACGAACATGTTTGTCAAAATAACGCGTTGAAAGTCATTAAAAAGAAGGTTGAAATTACAGGGACTAATCTTTACTATCAGCTGATGGGAAATATTTCTGAATTTTTATGATTTAACCAAAAAAGCCTATGTCGAACGACCGCTTCATTTCAAGATTTAAAAAACAAAATCGACGTTTGAATCAAGAGAGGTTCTCTTGATCATGAGGATATGCCATTCATCATATGGAAAGGTGAAATCGCTCTCATCCCACCGCCATTCAAATAATATATAGTTTCAAAAGCTAAGTACATTTTTTTTATATTTGGACAATAGAAGATCAGTGACTAGTTTTAGATGGCGAATCATGGTTATGAATACACTTTCGTGAATCATCAATAATTATCAGACTAAAAATCTTGGGATTTTGTTTGGGTTGGGTCGAATGAATATCTTTGGCCTGCCTTCCTTCCTGGACCGCTGAATAGTGTAGCGACCTCTACCATTAAAACCATTGATGATTCAAGCGCCCTAGCTATGTACTGATGTGTGATAATCATTTTCTTATCCCCCCTCCTGATTTCTTGATTTATTTTGAATTTTGAAAATTTATGTGATGAAAAAAAATTAGCTCGGCTACATTTTACAGGACAAATTTCGATTATGAATTGTGGCCTATTTGCGTCTACTCGAAGGACTCACTTCATTTCAAATAAGGATAAATTAAACCCGGTGTGCATTTCCAGCGAAATTCTGTAAATTACCCAAGAATCATTTTATAGGCGACAGTACACGTTGAAAGGGAATTGCTTCCATAATTATTAATGTTCTTCATATATTTCCAGCGCCTCCAATTGATATCAGTTTATACACTTCATGTACTTACGATGGAAATGATTTGGCGATCACTTTATTACAGGGGCACTTTATTTTTAAAAGGATTTTAAAATTCATTACTTGGACCATTTCTCTCTTTCTTTTTTTCTCCTCTTTTTTTTACACCTCTACAGGATTTTTTTCTCGAGTATCGGTGTTTTGTTTATAGCAGGAGGAGTAGCAGCAGTAATGTTTTAGTGGTGGTGAAGGTGTTGGTAGTAGTAGTACATAAATTCTAAACCCTTATTTTTGCAGCGACATCAGTTATGTCAGCGGTAAAAGTAGCATGAGATAATAAAGTGTAGGATGTAGAAGGTAGAAAATAAAATCGAAGCGGTTAAAGCTGCAGTTCAGTAGTATTGGAGAGCTTTTCTTTTAAGGTTTATCATCTTTTTGAAGTGGAGAGCGATGGAGGATGAATTCATCAATAAAACAGTCAATTCTCACTTTAGTTATTATAACGGTCGTAAAGAAATGACTGTTTTTGACCTTGAAACAAAAAAAAAAGAAACACCTTCTCGTCTTCTGAAATTAATGAACAAAAAAAAATCGTCATAATTATGTGTTCATTATTTACCTCACAAACATTCTGTTTCCCTTCTTTCTGAAACGGCAAACGAATCTCAGATTCCTAATAAAAAAGTGATGATATGGAGCAAGTCCCGTGAATAAAGGCCCAAACCCGTGTGCGAAGGTCATTTCAATGAGAATGAAACGTTTGTATTATGCAGAAGTAAACAAACAGGTGCGCCGTGACCATTTCCTTGGTTACGGCGCAACGATTGGATGAAAGTTTTAATTCTGCGCAGATCACATTGTGATGTCACGTCAGAAAGTTCGTTGACTTTACAGATCGGCCTATTTTTAGTGACCGGTAGCCCTCAGCAAAGAAGCATACTGATCGTGCTGGGCAAATTCGATCGTCTTGTCTGACGAATTATTGTGTGGCATCCTCCTTGTGTTATATCTGTTTTTGGGGGATGTTTTATTATGGATGCTGAAGATGGATTTAGGATGGAGAGGGGAGAGGGGGCAGGGCGGGGTGTAGTGAAAAGACATTACATTTCATGGCCGTAGTATCTATTGATATTCAAAACTCTGAATAGTTAATAATGAAAAAAAGTGTCAGCGCTCTCGGTCACTTTCAATGATCGGACAATCGATTTGCCTCTATTGGTGAAAGAATCTTGGTTTACTTCCTGAAAATGTGACAATGTTCTCCTGTTGTTGCCAGGGGTGGGGGGGGGGGCGGTGGTGAGTGGTGGTTTAATAATTTTGATGATGAGATACTTTATTTTTAATGTTAAAAGGAAAAGTAAATAAAGAAGTGGAATGCCTCTGGCCGTCTCACCTGCATCACGCGGTTCAATATAGCAGCATTGCTGACTCTGAATACTACTCTAACTCGCACAAGATGTTCAGTGATACATGGTTACACTTATGTCCACTTTTTATGAACTAGACCAATAAACTTACAGAGATATGATGGTTATTCAACAAAAAACCCCAACATGGCCAAAGTTCATTGACCTTACATGACCTTTGACCTTGATCATGTGACCTGAAACTCGAACAGGATGTTCAGTGATACTGATTACTCTTATGTACAAGTTTCATGAATCAGATCCATAAACTTTCAAAGTTATGATGGTAATTCAACAGATACACCCAATTCGGCCAAAGTTCATTGACCTTGGCCATGTGACCTGAAACGCGCACAGGATGTTCAGTGATACTTGATTACTCTAATGTCCAAGTTTAATGAACTAGACCAATAAACTTTCAAAGTTATGATGGTAATTCAACAGATACCCCCGATTTGGCCAAAGTTCATTGACCCTAAATGACCTTTGACCTTAATCATGAGACCTCAAACTTGAACAAAATTTTCAGTGATGCTTGATTACTATTATGTCCAAGTTTCATGAATCAGATCCATAAACTTTCAAAGTTATGAGGGGAAATCAACAGATATCCCCAATTTGGCCAAAGTTCATTGACCCTAAATGACCTTTGACCTTGGTCATGTGACATGAACCCCATGTAGGATGTTCAGTGATACTTGATTAACCTTATGTCCAAGTTTCATGAACTAGGTCCATATATTTTCTAAGTTATGATGACATTTCAAAAACTTAACCTCGGGTTAAGATTTCGATGTTGATTCCTCCAACATGGTCTAAGTTTATTGACCCTAAATGACCTTTGACCTTGGTCATGTGACATGAAACTCTAATAGGATGTTCAGTAATACTTGATTAACCTTATGGCCAAGTTTTATTAACCAGGTCCATATACTTTCTAAGTTATGACGTCATTTCAAAACTTTAACCTCAGGTTAAGATTTGATGTTGACGCCGCCGCCGTCGGAAAAGCGGCGCCTATAGTCTCACTTTGCTTCGCAGGTGAGACAAAAACGTAAGCAAAAGATTTCTTGACCTCCCCATTTTAATAATATTCTCTGGAGTTTTTCATTAAGGACCTGAACGCTGGACGCTTTATCAGCAAAAATCTATAATCTAAAAGTAAAAAGAATTACAGTAAAACCCAATGGTTCTCACAATCAACAAAAAGTAAAGTCATGGCAAATGTTAATGAAACGCTCTCCTGGATCTCCCAGTTCGGTGTTGTTCTAAAAGTCGTAAATTTGATCATGATTTTCTAGAGCTCTAAAATCATAATCATGTATATTGTTTTTTCGGTCTACAGCGAAAGTCATGATTGTGACGGTGCGTGACGCACCCTGAATAGTCATTTCGTCGAGTACAGATAAATGATCAAGTGTTTTTGATCTAGAAACTCGAACTCCCGTCTCTTTCTCTTTGAAAAAAAATCTGAAAACGCCAATGCTTGAAATGGCCTCAATAATGTTTTTACCCCTTCCTCTTCGCTGCTCGGATCTATCCAATACAACTCGCAATCATGATCGCAGCGACAGTGATATAAATAAGGTTTCTTGGGTGACTGAGAATGTTCCCGTTAGATTCAAACTTACATGATTATGGAACTGAGAAAGTTCAAGTAAATTCTAAACAAAGATATTGACAATCTCTCTGGCTTAATTGGACTACATTGGCCCCTCTTATACCAAAATAATATTAAGGAACTATTATTACGTCTGTTAATTCATACGATATCTGAACTTGCACCACGAGAGTAAACATTCCGAATTTTCCCCCACGAACATGTTTGTCAAAATAACGCGTTGAAAGTCATTAAGAAAATGTTAAAATTACAGGGACTAATCTTTACTATCAGCTGATGGGAAATATTTCTGAATTTTTATGATTTAACCAAAAACGCCTATGTCGAACGACCGCTTCATTTCAAAATTTAAAAAACAAAATCGACGTTTAAATCAAGAGAGGTTCTCTTGATCATGAGGATATGCCATTCATCATATGGAAAGGTGAAATCGCTCTCATCCCACCGCCATTCAAATAATATATAGTTTCAAAAGCTAAGTACATTTTTTTTATATTTGGACAATAGAAGATCAGTGACTAGTTTTAGATGGCGAATCATGGTTATGAATACACTTTCGTGAATCATCAATAATTATCAGACTAAAAATCTTGGGATTTTGTTTGGGTTGGGTCGAATGAATATCTTTGGCCTGCCTTCCTTCCTGGACCGCTGAATAGTGTAGCGACCTCTACCATTAAAACCATTGATGATTCAAGCGCCCTAGCTATGTACTGATGTGTGATAATCATTTTCTTATCCCCCCTCCTGATTTCTTGATTTATTTTGAATTTTGAAAATTTATGTGATGAAAAAAAATTAGCTCGGCTACATTTTACAGGACAAATTTCGATTATGAATTGTGGCCTATTTGCGTCTACTCGAAGGACTCACTTCATTTCAAATAAGGATAAATTAAACCCGGTGTGCATTTCCAGCGAAATTCTGTAAATTACCCAAGAATCATTTTATAGGCGACAGTACACGTTGAAAGGGAATTGCTTCCATAATTATTAATGTTCTTCATATATTTCCAGCGCCTCCAATTGATATCAGTTTATACACTTCATGTACTTACGATGGAAATGATTTGGCGATCACTTTATTACAGGGGCACTTTATTTTTTAAAAGGATTTTAAAATTCATTACTTGGACCATTTCTCTCTTTCTTTTTTTCTCCTCTTTTTTTTTACACCTCTACAGGATTTTTTTTCTCGAGTATCGGTGTTTTGTTTATAGCAGGAGGAGTAGCAGCAGTAATGTTTTAGTGGTGGTGAAGGTGTTGGTAGTAGTAGTACATAAATTCTAAACCCTTATTTTGCAGCGACATCAGTTATGTCATTAGCGGTAAAAGTAGCATGAGATAATAAAGTGTAGGATGTAGAAGGTAGAAAATAAAATCGAAGCGGTTAATGCTGCAGTTCAGTAGTATTGGAGAGCTTTTCTTTTAAGGTTTATCATCTTTTTGAAGTGGAGAGCGATGGAGGATGAATTCATCAATAAAACAGTCAATTCTCACTTTAGTTATTATAACGGTCGTAAAGAAATGACTGTTTTTGACCTTGAAACAAAAAAAAAGAAACACCTTCTCGTCTTCTGAAATTAATGAACAAAAAAAAAATCGTCATAATTATGTGTTCATTATTTACCTCACAAACATTCTGTTTCCCTTCTTTCTGAAACGGCAAACGAATCTCAGAATCCTAATAAAAAAGTGATGATATGGAGCAAGTCCCGTGAATAAAGGCCCAAACCCGTGTGCGAAGGTCATTTCAATGAGAATGAAACGTTTGTATTATGCAGAAGTAAACAAACAGGTGCGCCGTGACCATTTCCTTGGTTACGGCGCAACGATTGGATGAAAGTTTTAATTCTGCGCAGATCACATTGTGATGTCACGTCAGAAAGTTCGTTGACTTTACAGATCGGCCTATTTTTAGTGACCGGTAGCCCTCAGCAAAGAAGCATACTGATCGTGCTGGGCAAATTCGATCGTCTTGTCTGACGAATTATTGTGTGGCATCCTACTTGTGTTATATCTGTTTTTTTTTTTTTTTTTTTGGGGGGGGGGGGTGTTTTATTATGGATGCTGAAGATGGATTTAGGATGGAGAGGGGGAGAGGGGGGCAGGGCGGGGTGTAGTGAAAAGACATTACATTTCATGGCCGTAGTATCTATTGATATTCAAAACTCTGAATAGTTAATGAAAAAAAGTGTCAGCGCTCTCGGTCACTTTCAATGATCGGACAATCGATTTGCCTCTATTGGTGAAAGAATCTTGGTTTACTTCCTGAAAATGTGACAATGTTCTCCTGTTGTTGCCAGGGGTGGGGGGGGGGGGTGGTGAGTGGTGGTTTAATAATTTTGTTGATGAGATACTTTATTTTTAATGTTAAAAGGAAAAGTAAATAAAAAACGTAAGCAAAAGATTTCTTGGCCTCCCCATTTTGATAATATTCTCTTGAGTTTTTCATTAAGGACCTGAACGTTGGACGCTTTATCAGCAAAAATCTATAATCTAAAAGTAAAAAGAATTACAGTAAAACCCAATGGTTCTCAAAATCAACAAAAAGTAAAGTCATGGCAAATGTTAATGAAACGCTCTCCTGGATCTCCCAGTTCGGTGTTGTTCTAAAAGTCGTAAATTTGATCATGATTTTCTAGAGCTCTAAAATCATAACCATGTATATTGTTTTTTCGGTCTACAGCGAAAGTCATGATTGTGACGGTGCGTGACGCACCCTGAATAGTCATTTCGTCGAGTACAGATAAATGATCAAGTGTTTTTGATCTAGAAACTCGAACTCCCGTCTCTTTCTCTTTGAAAAAAAAATCTGAAAACGCCAATACTTGAAATGGCCTCAATAATGTTTTTACCCCTTCCTCTTCGCTGCTCGGATCTATCCAAAACAACTCGCAATCATGATCGCAGCGACAGTGATATAAATAAGGTTTCTTGGGTGACTGAGAATGTTCCCGTTAAATTCAAACTTACATGATTATGGAACTGAGAAAGTTCAAGTAAATTCTAAACAAAGATATTGACAATCTCTCTGGCTTAATTGGACTACATTGGCCCCTCTTATACCAAAATAATATTAAGGAACTATTATTACGTCTGTTAATTCATACGATATCTGAACTTGCACCACGAGAGTAAACATTCCGAATTTTCCCCACGAACATGTTTGTCAAAATAACGCGTTGAAAGTCATTAAGAAGAAGGTTGAAATTACAGGGACTAATCTTTACTATCAGCTGATGGGAAATATTTCTGAATTTTTATGATTTAACCAAAAAAGCCTATGTCGAACGACCGCTTCATTTCAGAATTTAAAAAACAAAATCGACGTTTAAATCAAGAGAGGTTCTCTTGATCATGAGGATATGCCATTCATCACATGGAAAGGTGAAATCGCTCTCATCCCACCGCCATTCAAATAATATAGTTTCAGAAGCTAAGTGACATTTTTTTTAATATTTGGACAATAGAAGATCAGTGACTAGTTTTAGATGGCGAATCATGCTTATGAATACACTTTCGTGTATCATCAATAATTATCAGACTAAAAATCTTGGGATTTTGTTTGGGTTGGGTCGAATGAATATCTTTGGCCTGCCTTCCTTCCTGGACCGGTGAATAGTGTAGCGACCTCTACAATCAAAACCATTAATGATTCAAGCGCCCTAGCTATGTACTCATGTGTAATAATCATTTTCTTACCCCCCTCCTGATTTCTTGATTTATTTTCAAATTTGAAATTTTATTTGATGAAAAAAATTAGCACGGCTACTATTTACAGGACAAATTCCGATCACGAATTGTGGCCTCTTTGCGTCTACTCGAAGGACTCACTTCATTTCAAATAAGGATAAATTAAACCCGTTTTGCATTTCCAGCGAAATTCTGTGAATTACCCAAGAGGCATTCTGTAGGCGAAATTACACGTTGCAAGGTAATTCCTTCCATAATCATTGTTCTTCATATATTTACAGCGCCTCCAATTGTTTTCAGTTCATACACTTCATGTACATAGGATGGAAATGATTTGGCGATCACTTTATTACAGGGGCACTAGATTTTTTTTTAAAGGATTTTAAAGTTCATTACTATACTTGGACCATTTCTCTCCTTTTTTTTCTTTTTTTTTTACATCTCTACAGGATTTTTTTTTTCGAGTATCGGTGTTTTGATTATAAATACTAGTAGCAGGAGGAGTAGTTGCAGTAGTGGTGGTGATGGGAGAAGTAGTAATAGTAGTAGCAGTAGTACATAAATTCTAAACCCTTATTTTTGCAGCGACATCAGTCTTGTCATTAGCGGTAAAAGTAGCATGAGATAACAAAGTGTAGCGTGTAGTAGGTAGAAAATAAAATCGAAGCAGTTAAAGCTGCAGCTCAGTAGTATTGGAGAGCTTTTCTTTTAAGGTTTATCATCGTTTTGAAGTGGAGAGCGATGGAGGTTGAATTGATCAATAAAACAACTCTAGTTATTATAACGATCGTAAAGAAATGACTGTTTTTGACCTTGAAAAAAAAAGAAACACCTTCTCTTCCGAAATTAATGAGAAAAAAATCGTCTTAATTATGTGTTCATTATTTACCTCAAAAACATTCTGTTTTCCCTTCTTTCTGAAACGGCAAACGAATCTCAGTTTCCTAATAAAAACGTGATAATATGAAGGTGGATCAGACGATAATGAAGAGTGACATCGACATCGCTCTGGTTCCCCTAAAGATCGACGAGGTGGGAGACCCATCATCGTGAGATTTATGAATCGCCGATCTCGAAATGCTGTGTATGAAGGAAGGCGACAGATTAGAAGCGTTTCGACGAAGGATGTTGGAATCCAAAGTGCACCAGCTGGGAAGATCTTCATCAAAGAAAACCTGATCCCTGCAACTCGAGCTCTCTTGGCATGGAGTGAACGTGGAAAGGAAGAAGACCGGCTTCATATTCTTTTGGACATGTAATGGAAGAATATACTTGAGGAAGGAACATACGGCATCTCCTATCATTATTCATTCTCGAGAAGACATGGCCAAGATTAAGTAAATATTATCTTGTCTATATGTTCCTTGTAAATAACATTTGATTATAATGAGCATTTCTAGTGATTTTTAATTATCTTAGTCAAGAGATTTATGATTAATATGAGTTGAAATGTGATTTGGATCCAAATGATAAGCCTCTGGTCTTATTTCCTCTAAATATTACACTGAAAACTTAGCAAAAGTGTTTTCAAAAGTTTGCCAGACTCCAGCTTATCCCTATTACACCTTAATATCAGAAGTTTAAATAAGAATTGTGAACGTTTTCGTATGTTTCTTGATAATACTCAAGTTCCCCAAAATACAATATTAGGTTTAACTGAGACTTGGATTTCAGACAAAAATGACATTTTATTTTCTTTACCTGGTTATGATAATTATGCTTTCAAAAAATCGTGAAAATAGAATAGGTGGTGGCTTTGCATTTTTTGTACTAATCACTTTATGTTATCATTGAAGACATGTCATTCTTAAGTGAATCGTTGGAAACGTTGTTTATCGAGATTACTGACCGAAATAAATGCAAAACCATCTTAGGAGTTATCTATAAGCCACCTCAAAGCAACCATACTGATTTTCTTGACTCATTGAATAATTTATTAAATCATCATTCTGTTCAAAACAAAAAGTGTATAATAATGGGAGATTTTTATTATGATCTTTTATCGAGTAATATTAATATTTCCACACATAAATTTTTAGAGACATTCCTCTCTGCTTCCTTTCTGCCACTCATTTCTAAACCCACTAGAATAACCAGAACTTCAGCAACTCTCATTGACAACTTCCAGTTTCAAATATACATTCAGAGTTTAATGCTGGGATTGTTCTGTCAGATATATCTGATAATTTTCCGATATTTATGCATTACACTGATAAATTTCAACCAAATAATTCCCCCCGTGATTTCACAAAGACGCGTGTTTAGTGACGAAAACTTCGATCGTTTGAAGTCAAGCCTTGAGGAAGAAACTTGGCATGATGTATTTAATAACGAAGATGTTAATCATTCGTATGATAAATTTATTGACATTTTCATGTCTCACGTAAATCGAAATATCCCTTTTTCTAAACATAAGTCTAAAAATTATAAGAAGTCGCCAAGACTTCCTTGGATTACGAATTTGATTCTGCTATCGATAAATCGAAAAAAAATAGGTTTACTATAAATCTATGTCTAAATGTACTGATCAAACAAGGATTCAGTATACCAGTTATAAGAATGTACTTGCAAGTGTCATCCGCACAGCAAAAAGGTATATTATCATGACCAATTTAATCGCTGTCAAAATGATCTAAGACGAACATGGAAGATAATCAATTCTACCCTTCACAATGGATCAAAGCATCCTAGGATTACTAAGCTTAGGCATGATAATGCTATAACTGAGAATACAATTCAAATGGCAAATATTTTTAACAATTATTTTTCCAATGTATGCTTTAACCTCGCTAGCCATATACAATCAACAGATCACTCTTTTCATAACTATCTGACTGATGGAAACGAAAGTTCTTTATTTTTCTTCCTACCTGCCCGCAAGAAATAATCAAAATCATATATGGGCTGAAATTGAATAAAAGTGCATGATTTGATGGAATCGATAACAACCTTCTGCAAAAAACTATGAATTATATTGTTCATCCTTTCGTTCATATATTCAATCTGTCTTTATCATCTGGACATATTCCAGAATCAATGAAAATTTCGAAAATTCCGGTTTACAAAAAACGTGATAGAGAGCTAACAAATAATTATAGACCCATTTTATTGCTAACAACTTTGTCCAAAATCCTTGAGAAATTGGTCCACATTCGTACATTAAATTTCTTTCATAAGCACAATATTCTTTCTAATACTCAATATGGCTTCCGAGAAGAGAGTAGCACTACTCATGCAATAATTTCTTTAGTTCAAAAGGTTGCCAAAGAAAGTGACCAGTCTTCTAATACGGTTGGTTTGTTCATAGATTTTTCTAAAAAATTTGATACTGTTGATCACAACATCCTTCTCTTCAAACTTTCTCATTACGGCATTCGGGGAAAAGCATTGATATGGTTTAGTAATTATCTTAACAGGTGCTCCCAGTTCGTTTCACTTAATTGACAACTTCTCTGAACACTAGCCTGTCCTTTGCGGAGTTCCGCAGGGCAGTATTCTTGGTCCACTTTTGTTTATAATTTATATGAATGACATTGGAAAGTCGTCTAGGTTACTTCAATTTATTCTTTTTGCTGATGATTCAAAAATATTTCCCTCACATCATGATCCAAAACAATTGACGCATATGTTAAATAAAGAACTTAAAAATGTTGCAAGTTGGATAAAAGCAAACAAATCATCACTAAACCTTGATAAAACTAGTTATATGCTGTTTAGTAATAAATTTGAAGCTTTACCAATGATGTAATTTTTGATGGTACTGTCATCCAAAGAGTCCGATCAACTCGATTCCTTGGACTAATCATAGATGACAAGCTTTCTTGGAAAGCGCACGTTGACAATGTCTGCAAAATCATTGCTCGAAATACTGGCTTCCTTGGTAAATTAAAACAATTCTTACCACACACTATTATGCTATCCTTGTATTCTACATGAATCCTCCCTTACTTAAACTATGGACTTATCGCTTGGGGTAATGCAACAAATTGGCTGATCGATAGGCTATTTATATTGCAAAAAAGAGCTATTCATGTTATAAATAATGCGGATTTCCGGGCACATACAAATAATCTATTCTTGAGAAACAAAATTATGAAAATTAAAGAACTGTACACTTTTCAACTTGGACAGTTTAAGTTCAAGCTTAATACTAAACAACTACCTTTGCCTCTAGTCAGGGGCCTTAGCAAAATTTTGGGGACAGAATTTACAAAAGCGCCATTTTTTGCATGTGGGTCCCTGGTATTAAAAGCATTAATTCTAGATAGGGTGCCCCGAAATCGGTAAAGGGCACCCTATTTTAAAATGCTAATTTATGCAAATTTTATGCAAAAAAACCTCATAATTCACCATATGGTGCACCACGCCGTACACCGGGGTACCGTAGTACCCCGGGGTACGGCGTTGTGCAGCGCCATCTCGTGTTGTAATAGTGTACAGTTACATTGTTGTCATGGTGATCCTGTCGTGCGATCGGTGCGACAATCATGACAATGATGGGGACAATGATCACAACGCCTATTTCCTTTCTTTGATACAATCTTATGCCAATAATAGTAAACAAATAGAATAAAGTTATCATTTGCATGCATTAATTGTTACATAAGATCACTAAAAAGAAAAAAAAATCTCTACATAACATTAAAATATACTTGTACACATTTTTGGTAACCCAGGGTACAGCGCAAAAAATAAAATAAATAATTCAACAAAATGGCGGATTATTATTTGGTACCCCAGGGTACCAAATACTGCATCATATCTCACTAAAAATAGTTTTCAAATGCCCAATTTTTGTGTATTTGGGTCTTCTTTTGGTAAACATTCAACTGCGGGTCGATTTTTATAAAATTGTGAGTATGAATCAATTTTTAAGGTTAATTTATGCAAATTATATGCAAATCACATGTAAAAAGACATGTATTATCATATATCAACATAAAGAATTGTCAAAATCACATTTTTTTTCCACATATGTCACTGGTACCAAAAGCATTAATTCTTAATAGGATGTCTCGATATCAATGACTGGAATCCTTTTTCATAGGGCTAATTTATGCAAAATTATGCAAAATCACACTATTCACCGTGAATTACTGTATATGTATAGTACAGACCTAAACTTTTTCATAGAAGCCTATTTCTTTTATTTTTTTCGAGGGGGGGGGTATTTGGGATTTATTTTGACGGGGCATCAAATCTATTTGACTTCTGTACAGTTCCTGAATGAGAATCAACTCTCAATGTTAATTAACTAGTAGTCTATCTAAAACTAACAACTTTTTTTTCAATGTAATTCAATAATAATAATAATGAGAATGCGCCTCCGAATAGATTGTTTCTAGATAAATGGCGCTATACAAATGCCTATCATTATTATTTGTCTGAGAAATGCCAAATCATCTTTTTGGGAACAAGCATCGATTTATCTTCTCAGAACTTGAGCCTTCTCAGGAATTTAGAGTGTTTAAAAGAATTTTACATTTGAAGAGTATGCACGAATCATCGCATATCGGAAAATGGATCCCCATGGACTCAACTGGACTTGGACAGAAATTCCCTATTACCCTCACCCCCTTTTATTTTAACTATGCATTACACACTACAAAAATGACGGATACCTAATGGAAATCTACATGATGATGATGACTTCATTTCTTCTCTTTCTCATCCAGGTATCTGTAATGCAGATCCTTGACATCTGTTGAAGATACCTTCACCCAGCCAGTCTCCTGCATGTGGTATACTGCAGACAAGAAACACAAGGATTTACTTGATGCCGTATGACATACAGAATGAGGAATATTACAAGGACACACGATCTAACAAAGAATACATGAAAGTGAATTCAGAAATTGTACCTCATAGTGATCCCAAGCTTTTGCCCATAATGGCAAAGTTGTTCTTGTAATTTTCAATCTTCATAGCTTGTAATATCAATGAGTGGGCTTTTCCAAGAATTTCATGTAATTAGATGGACCTTATCAGCAACACAGATTTTAGATATTTGATAACTTGACAGGAAATTCTATAAACAAGTGGAACACCTCTGGCAGTCTCACCTGCATTATGCGATTCAATATAGCAGCAGTGCTGACTTAGAAAACAGCTATTGAATAATTATTCACAAAAGAAAACATTCATATGATAATAAAATACCATGTCCATTCACCCAAAATGAGCCTTGACCATGATCGTGTGACCAATGATGTGTGCAAATCAATCATTTACACTTGATTATCCTTTATGTCTATGTTTCATGAAGTAGAATAAACTAAAACTTTCTAAGTTATGATGCCAATCAACAAATACCCCCAACATGACCAAGTTCATTGAACCTAAATAACCTTTCACCTTGGTCATGTAACCTGAAACTCACACAGGATGTTCAGTGATACAAGTATCAGGAACTAGATCCATAAACTTCAACAAATACCCCAAAATGGCCAAAGTTCATTGACCATAAATGACCTTTGACCTTGGTCATGTGACCTGTAACTCGTACAGGTTGTTCCGTGATACAAGTTTTATGAACTAGATCCATAAACTTTTAAAGTTACAATGGTAATTCAACAAATACCCCTAACATGCTCAAAGTTCATTGACCCTAAATGACCTTCGACCTTGGTCATGTGACCTGTAACTCATGCAGGATGTTCAGTAATACTTCATTTACACTTATGTGTAAGTTTCATGGACATAGGCTGCGTTTATGCGACCTCGACCCAGAATCATGATTTGAATCACAATTTGAATCATGATTCAAAACAGCAGCATGAATCACGATCCGACAGAATCAGCGTTTATACGACCATCTTTCTAACGCTGTTTCTCCCTGAATTCGGTCCGATCCAGTGCGCATCACAGTGCGCAGTTTGACCCAGGAAGTATAGGTCAACATTTTCGCACGTGTTTCTAACTTCACGTCGGCTGCTAGATTTTTGCTGCCGCCGGAGCTATTAACGAGCAAACGTTTGTGCAAGTGCAACGCTTACTCGGCTTCCGAAAAATAAATCTTTTACTTCCAGAATTCCGTGTATTGTACCTCATATTGTTTTTGATCGGGAACCAGAAGGGGTCATTATCCTCCCTCCCACCTCCCAATCGATTTTTCTTGTCTATGATGGTCCTGTACTGGGCACGAATTCTGTTAATTTTGTCTCGACAGGCGGTGCCACATCTCCGTTGAAATCCCTCCCTCGCAAGCGCCGCTGAACTTAGGGATCGTCTTATTTCTGTGATTCCCGGTAAGGGATGCTTGTGCTTCAGGCTGAGCCCAAAGCACAAGCAGAGCCCTGAGTTAATTCATCGTCGATCAGTCCAATTTGTGCCTTTGGAACTTGAAGAAATGATTGATGAAAACAATGAAATATACAAATGACGCTACAGTACAACCCCGGGGGTACAATACACAGAATGATAATTCCTAAATGCTGGCAATACTGCTACACGAAAATTAACCTGCACGAAACACAGCGCGCGCCTTTGAGTCGATCCCGGAAGAAGCACGACACAATGACGTCATAGAATCATGATTCAAATCACGATATCGTTTATACGACCTTTTTCGTTCGTGATTCTACAGAAACGTCTTTCCAAACGCCCCTTTTTTCGTGTTTCATGTTTGTGATTCTAATCATGATTATATTCAATTTCGACTAAACGCAATCGTGATTCTGCAGAATCGTGATTTGAATCATGATTCTAATCATGATTCTAGGGTAAAAAAGTGTCGAATAAACGCACCCTAGGTCCATATACTTCCTTAGTTATGATGACATTTCAAAGTCTTAACCTAAGGTTAAGATTTTGATATTGATCCCCCAAGGTCCTGTTCACGGATAGGGTCCACCGGATTCATTCTCTATTTCCTTTGGGTGGAAAAATATTCAAACTTGACCAAAGTGATCACTTATGGTGTCAACCTCAAAAATGGAATTTGATGTTCAAAGCTGCCAATGAACACTGTTTAGTCCATCAGTTTCAGTAGGTTCTTTTTGTTGAGAGTATGAGTTGTCCATGAATATCATATACGGTATATTTCATATAAACAGGAACCTCTAAAATATGAATTTTAGGCCAATGAAATTTCGTGGTAGGACATGACATTTTCTGTTCACACTTGAGTGTTATCAAGTCCCTGACCTTTTAGAAAGTATTGAAATTGAAATGTTTCATTAACCATGCAAAAATGTTACATAGAACATATACCCTTTTTACACAGGATTTTCTTAGCCATGGACTACTGCTAACCCTGTACTATCCTTAACCCCGTACTATTTTTTTTCCTTTTCACACATGCCAAATTGTTATTGCTAACCCCGGATAAGGAATGCTTGCTTTTCACACACGAAACTTGCTAACCCCGGACTAGTGGTAGCTCATGAATATGAGCGCACTGAGGGGTCATTCGGGTCATATCCCAAATCGCGCGCGCTTTAAATACATTTGTCGTTCATTCGTAGTACAAGTACTTCACTCTGAATTGTTTACCGGCTTTACGATAGACCTGTGTTCGCTGTTCATGAACATTCATTATGGTTACCTCTGACTGGCCAACAAGGCCGGCTCTGTTGCGGGTCATGAATGGTAGCGCTAAGCCCACTTTCGTTTTACACTAGCTAGGCATGAGACAGAGAAATTTTTTAAAAAGAGGAACTTCACGGCCCCCCTGGGGGAGGGTGGTTCCCCCTCCCACGTTGGGAAAATTTTGGAATTTAAGGTATGCAAAACCCTATTTTGATGCATTCTACAATCAAATTTTACTGTTTTGAAGAGGTTATTTTGTAGATAAATATAGTCACCGTAGCTGACTTTGCAAGCTCAACTTCATGGTCCAACCACTGCCATTTAAACTTGTTGGAGACATCCTTGTCAATATCACTAACACGAGGGTCATTCTTCTCAACAGTCTTCATTTTGTAGTTGAAGAAATTACACCACACACCCTACAAATTCTTGTAAAATCCACGATAATCCAACTCGAAAACGCTGTAAGTCCATATCACTTGCATTCAATGTAAACAAATGTATACACACGTGCATGCAGAAGGCTGCCAGCTGCATAACCCAGGGAACTCCCAGCGGGCGGGAGCCCAGGGGCTTACCTTGTATATGACCATACTCACGGGACTAACGTGATTTATGGTCTAAATATTTCTCCAAATGAATTGTGAAAATAGAAATTATGCACTTACCTCGTTTATATGGATGAAGGTCTAACGAGTGGCAGTTTCCTGACATTTGGGCACAGACTGGAACCTCAAAAAACGAAAAGTTCTCTCCTTCTACCCCCGTCTCGATCGGCCATTTTTGTTATGAATCGTAACAAAATGGCCGATCGAGACTGGGGTAGAAGGAGAGAACTTTTCGCTTTCGCAGCGGGCGGGAGCTCCCTGGGTTACCAGCTACATAGAAAATGCACACGTACAGTACTCACACTGCACCATTCACAACGCACGCACTGCTGGCGGGATATGGTAGCCTCAATTTTCATTTTTTATTTTTTAGAATGTCGAAATCCGCGGAGAAATCTCATGCCTGACAAGCGATCTTAAGCCCGTACTATTGCTCTTAGCACCGCAATGGCTGGGATAACCCTGCTTTTTTGCAGGGCCAAATAATCCCGTACTTAAGGTGGGGTTAGCCCACTTTGCAAAAATGTTGTGTAAAAAGAAAGTGGGCTAAGCTTAACCCCATACTATAGGTGGGGCTAAATGGCAATTTAGCCCTTAAGGAAATTTTAGCGTGTGTAAAAAGGGTAATAGAGATTTTATGTACCGAAAATCATTGTCCAATTATTAACACTGATGAAGCAGTGCAGGACTTAATCTTTGTTCAGTTTTCTGTTCACAATTTTGTCACGTCCTGCCATTTTTACTCGGAGCCTCTAGTGATATATACTCAACAATGGATCCATCTGTTATTATTCATGATTAGCACAATTCATAAGTCTATACAGTCAGGTGTAACTTTATAGGAAACATGGTTGAATTTATTCACAGTACGAGATCTAATTTTTCTGTTCACACGTGTCACGTTCTGCCACATCTGTCATGTCCTTCTCATCTTATGCCTGTATCTACTAGAAAAATATCAGTCTATCATTGCAATTCTAGTATGTTTGCGGTTAGTTCATTGGTAAAACGATGGAATATGTACTTTTTAATTTTTGGTCATTACTTCTGAGAAATTTTGAAAAAACTGCATTTAAAGTGGCAGGACGCGACACAACAAATGTGAACAGAAATTTATACACGTTTTGATATGCTTCACTTTATTCTTTCTATTTTTTCCAAATTATTTGCAAACATTCTTTTTTTTAATGTTGGTCTTCTGTTTTAGATACATTTTCAATAAATGCAATTGCTGTATTTCATTACCTTTAACATAACTTTTTGTGATTGCACAGTGCCTGTAGGGCTTGTGAACAAAAATTGATTTTATTTTATCACTACTTGTTGTGTAAATGTATTTTATATTTTTATTAAATCATGAACAAGGAACATAAAGAACATTACACTGCCAAATGAATGATAAAAAAGTGGTCCTGATAGATTGAAATTTTCTAATTTTTCAGCCAGGACGTGACATAATTAATATGAACGTAAAATTAAATTTCATAATGTCCCCAGTCAGCAGTGTATTAATAAATGCCACAATGCAAAATATCAGTATGCTTATTTACGATACACATACAAACACACACATACTCACAGGTGCACCCACACACATACACTAACCCCTGCAATAATTATCCCATCCTTTTGACATGCACTTACCACTGAAACAAAAATTTTAGATCTATTAGTTAGTTGTTGAATGACAAGTTTGTTGTGCCAGATCAAATGTGAAATATAATGAATAAGAAAGTCAAACTGAAATTCCTGTTCACAACTAAATGGTTTGACTCTTCATATTTTACTCTTAGAAATTCAAAAGTAAATAGAAAGTTTACAATAGACTTTATCGCAAATAGATTCACGCAAAGGATCATGGGATCGCAAAGGGGGCGATAGCGCCGCTATTGTCCGGATGCGACCATGCGACCGCAAGCAGCCGACAATAAAGTGTACGATTTTCATAGTGTATCAAAATACGATCGATGCCCGCAGCCAACATTTTGCTAACTTCCAGTAAACGCCTCGTCATATTTGTTCCAGAGTCTAACATCACTTTTCTTCTTAATCGTGGGTGGCAGAGATAGATGTGCTGTCTATAGCTGCAAGAATTACCACAGACTCATGAAAACTAGTGCAATTTTGTTTCATTTTCGCGCACTGTCTGTGCGTATTTTGAGCTGTGCTGCTGTGACTGTGCAAATGTGCTTTTATGCACGGACAGCGGGCACTCTCGGCTCAGGGATAGTGTACCTCGGCGAGGCAGTGGAGGAAACTGGTCCCGGAATTCCAAGCAATAATAAAATGATGATCAATAAAACAAACTCTGCAGTAGAGTTGATTACTTTATTCTAGTTATATATTTTTGTAATATCAATAGGAGTGGGCTATACATGGGTCAAAAATACTTTTTTTGTAATTTCAATATGGGAACAGTTTTTTTTTTATTCCTTGTAATGTATCTCAACATGAAATGACAATATTTTTTGTCTTGGGTCCGAGAAAAAAGTGTGCCGGGCCAAAATCCAAAATGGCCGCCAAAACCACCCAAAATCAGTTTTGGCAACAACTTCTTTATTTGGTGGTCTTTTTCTTTGGTTTTGGTGTCTATTCATATGTATTTGGGGGCAGGCAATTTGTTTTTCCTATAATCAGTACTTTTAAACCATTATTTGTAGAGTTAAAAGGTAATTTTACCTAAATTTTTCAATTTTTATAGCCTTTTTTTAGCCAAAAAGTAAATTTCATCATCCTGGGGTTCTTGTATATTAGATGGTACGAGGTCAACAATAGCAAGCAGCTTCATAGAGCTATATCGCTTTTATTCCTCTACTATGGGTTTTACGGATATTTGTGAAATATATCCTAAAATGTTACTTATCCATAGGGGCTATACAGTATACAATGTACTGTACATACTGCACTGCATTAATGCATTGGCTACCATGACAAGGCATTGCTGGTTTCATCATGTACATCAGCTGACAAGCAATCGAATTCACAATTCACAATCTAATTTTAAACCTTAAGAGCTTATTTCTATGACACCATAGTTTATACATGCCTTGTCATGGTGGCCAATGCATTTATGCAGTGCAGTATGTACAGTACATTGTATACTGTATAGCCCCTATGGATAATTAACATTTTTTTATATTTAAGATATATTTCACAAATATCCGTAAAACCCATAGTAGAGGAATAAAAGCGATATAGCTCTATGAAGCTGCTTGCTATTGTTGACCTCGTACCATTTAATATACAAGAACCCCAAGAAGATAAAATCTACTTTTTGGCTGAAAAAAAGGCTATATATTGGCAAATTTAGATGTAATTACCTTTTAACTCTACAAATAATGGTTTAAAAGTGTTAAGTATAGGAAAAACAAATTACCTGCCCCCTAAAACATATGAAAAGACACCAAAACCAGAAAAAAAGACCACCAAATAAAGAAGTTGTGGCCAAAACTGTGATTTTGGGGGGTTTTGGCGGCCATTTTGGATTTTGGCCCAGCACACTTTTTTCTCGGACCCGAGACAAAAAATATTGCCATTTCATGTTGAGAAAAGGTAAAAGGAACACAAAAAAATGTTCCCTCAGTAAAACCAAAAATCACCCGTTTATATCCCACTCCTAATATCAATCGATAGTCAAGAATACATGTTCTATAAATAATTATCTCAATCATGATTTTATTCAGAGTAGGCCTATAAACCGAGCTGTGTTTTCTTTTTCTCTCTACAGATAGGCTACATAATTTGCATATAATTCAGGATCATGGTCGGACATTCTGAAGTTTTATTAGTGGCATGCTTAGACAAAATAATGAATTAAATAGAACAAAAATGAGAATAGATGAAAGTATGTTGAGAGAAAAATAAGTAAACAAAAGAAAACAAAAAAAACTTAATGAGGAAGGTGATCTGTGCAGAGAAGTGACTGAATGCGACGAAATTAATTGAAGATGTAAATGATAAGATTTTTTAATCAAAAGAATGGAATATATATCATTTATATGAATTAAATATCCATCATCTGCTAAGTTTCAGACAAAATAAAATTACAGAGAGGTTGGAGGGATATAGGGCCTATATGGGATCATAAAATGTTTTAAATTCAGGGATTTATTTAATCTTTATCCTGCATGTCATAGGCCTATTATTTCATATGTCCTTTAATATACACACACACTAGCATGTTTATAATATACTTTATATTTGTTTCACCCCCCCCGTAACAGAGCTTGTATGATCAAACTCAAAAGCCGGGTTGCAAAAAAAGGAATATATATTTCCCCCCAAAAAACAAAAACTAGCTAAATTTATATGGAGATAAAATATATACATGGTCTACATTATGATTCTCATGAATATTCTTTAATGGAAAAATTTGCTATCTAATTCGGATCGCAGACGTTCTCTTTTCCCCGGCTCTTTTCTAAAGTCGATCGGCATTGACCCGCAATCACTGTCTCACTTTTCCCACAAAATCTTCCCAAGTTTAGCCTCAGAAAACTTCGAAATACGGTGAGTATTGAGTTCATACTTTCACTGGACAATCATGATACAAAGATTGTTCTATAAACCCACATTCAAGTATCCAAAATAATTCAAATACGAAGAAATCAGACTTTAAAAAAGCCTGGATTTTGAGTGACACTACACAAAACATATGGCGTTGTATGGCTTCCGATTCCGCGTTTGCCCCCTTTCGCATCCCGTGATCCTCTGCGATGACAGACGCCCTCACGCGACAAACGCTATTTGCGATAAGGTCTATAAATTCTGTGTTGATTTGTCCTAAAGCTAATTAATTAATTAGAGGGTATTCATTTGTCTCGCAATCTACTATGGTCAACAAGGAAATTTGTGATCACTCTCGCAAAAAGTGTTCACTTGCTTTCTAGGAAATTTGTGATCACTCTCGCAAAAAGTGTTCACTAGCTTACAAGTTCACGAGCTTTCGAGTGCCGCTGCGACTCTTTATCAAGTGACGAAAATTGTCTGATATTGTACTCTATTTATACTAATCTCCAAGACCGTACGCACGAACGCGAGAACAATAGGTGGGCACTGATCCGTTGTGCGATTGGTCAGGAGTTATGCAAATAAGCCGGGGGTATATGCAAATACGCCATGGGTCGGCAATATGCAAATGAGACCAAAAAATTGGCAGGGCTCGCTAGTTTCCCGTGGGCGGGGGTTGACTAGCTGAGCGGTCCCTCGATCGGGGCCGGGAACGATCGGGTCGGCGTGCACTGCCAGGTAAGGGGGTATTGTGCTGTCGGATGGTTCGCATCCAGATTATTTCAGTCCGCAATAATGAACCTATTTAGTATTAGCTAATTAATTATTGTGTCAACATAATGTATGACATATATTCAAGGAAGGGTATAATGGAAGTGACAGACAGATACATCATACATCTTGTAAATAACAAAATCAGGTATGATTTTTCCGATTTATAGATTATTCCATAGTTACAGATCAGCAAAGATTAATCCAGGGTGGCATATCCCTGGAGAATGGAGTTGATAGGTGCTGGCATTAGAGGATATCACCTTGACAGCAGAAAAAGCTAAGATCTATTGGCTGGAACGCACAACGAAAAGTAGGAAGAGGTTGATTGCCCAAAGCTTCTTACATACATTCACTAAATAAACTGTCTGACTTGGAAAAGAACCCAGAAGAAACCATGTATCATGGACCTATAGGCATACTACCAGATAGAAGAGCATCAGATGAAATAGCTTGGATGGCAGGCAAGAATCATGAGGAAGGATTCCTGCGAGACGATAAACTGATCGTCTTGGAAGTGTACTTTCACCCTCACCAAGTACCACACAAGCTTCCACACCAGGCAAGAGACCTGTCTTCTCTACCATATGAGAAGGAAGAGAAGGGGCTGAGAAGAAAAGCTTAACTTTACAAGTGGTGGCAGTCTGACTCGGATTCCTGGCTAAAGAAAGAACCCTTGGAAAGGTGTGAACACCAACATTTCCCCCATCAAGTCGGTCCATGGATGAATGACAGGGCTTAGAGAAAACTTCAACCATGACCAGAAGCGGTTGCTACCAGAAGAAAACTTTATATTAAAGTGGGTAAAGAAAACAGCCTTGGTTTCAGAGAGCCTTTGCCCCTATAAAACTCCAAAAGGACTCCAAGAGAAGCTAGCTTAAGGTAGGCTAGTTATATCAAGATCATCCCAGGAGGTCATAAAGCAGTTGGGAGTTGGATAGCCCCGAAAAGTCAGTGACATATTGGGGTATAGAGGCAAAAGCTGAGCGATAGCACATAATTTAGTTGGAAATTGTGATAAGGAAACTGGGAGACATCCTGTTCACTGCAACAGATTGCAAAGACCTCAAATCTTGAGCTGTTAGGAGACCTAGTAGACCCAATATGGTCCTGAGCAATTAACTGATAAGTGCACACTGAAAAATCGTAAGGCTTTGCTCCTGTTTGCATCCAAGCCATCAAGAGAAGTCTCATCGGGGATCAGGGGTGTGAGTGGTCACAAAAAAAAAGAAAAAAGCTGAAAAAAAGCTGAATAGTGTTGAAAAAGTCTGAAACAGACCTCTCATACTTTTTGCACAGAGGAAAGCCGAAAATAAGCTGAAATTAAGCTGAAAAAAAAAATCTGAAATTAGATTAAAATCTGAACTCTCACACCCCTGGGGGATGAAGGGTCCCTAAAAGAAGCTGGGATACAATGTGCGATCTCAGAGAAGAGAGGATGAGGCTTCCTGTCCAAAACTAAATCCTTCTTTGTGGAGACTGAACCTGGAGAAGCTACATGTATGCTCTTGCCTTCACCAATCACCTTCACATGCATGTAGGAAGATGACTAGTTTTAAAAAGAACAAGGGCTATGAACAAGATAGGCCACAGGTCAGGATGGGCTGGAAGCAACTGGTTGTTTGTGATGGGGAAATAACTGTGAGCAAGAATGCTATATTCCTTAGCAAGCTTCAGAGAAGACAGCCAATGTCTTCCATCACTGACCACTTAAAAAACAAATGAGCAAAAAGAATATGGGGGAGGGGGGTCCTTCATTCCCGGCCTTCATTCTCATCTTCCACTTCTCGTAGTGTATAGTCACCAACAACTCCCAATACACTCTAGTGATGGGAGTGGACAGGAGTGTGGGACTTAACCAAAATTTCTTTCCCCAGAGTGTTTGGGCCAGAATGGTACAGACAAAATGTTGAGCTTTGAATGACCAAGGCTCTGACAGAGAGTAGGTACGAACCTGGAGCAGTATGTGTGAGTGTAGTAAAGGTCTTATGCCTATTATAAGCAATCTAGCTAGCCAAGTGCCGTAGGTCTGTTCAGTGAGTGTGGCATACGAACTGAACTAGAAATACCTAAAATACATATTTCTTCTTTCTCAATGAGCATTCAGAGTGAGAAATGTTAATTCACGAAAGGTTACAGAATGAGCATGCTGCCTGTACAAAAAGTAAATGGGAAATTAGGGTATCTGAGAATCAGGGTCAAGGTTGTCAGAAAAAGTGGGGTTACTTATAATGAAATAATATCTAGAACTTAATCCTTATAAAAGAAAAGTTAATAAAAAGTGAAGAAAAATGTGATTAGTGTCTCACACTGTCAATATTGTGATTGATAAAGGTACATATAAATAAATATATAAATACATATATATACAAACGCAAGTGTTTGTATTCAGGTAGGCAAGTTTTGAATACACAAAACTACAAACAGTATACACTGAATATCTAATCATGGATGTACATAAAGATGTATAGAAAAGAAACTGGAAATGATCCCAAATGATCCGATATGGTTCTAATGCATAAAAAAAACAGTCATGCATAGACAATTTTAGAAAAGAATGTAATTATATCTATATTTAGAATAATCGAAACTTTATGCTGTGACCTGTAGGCTGTATGTTTTTAACAGCGGTCTGGCAGCTGGGTTCCGATAGAGTCTGATGGAGATTCCGATGATTTGAATTCTAATTCTGAGACAAGTCCTCTAGGATGGACTCTGTTCAACCACCATGATGCGAGTCTCCATCTCCTAAACGTGTAGCATCGGTGTATTTATGTTGATAATCACTACGACAAGCTTTCGCCGAGGATGGAACGCGACATGTGTTCATTAAAGGCCTGACGTAAGAACAGTTCAATATGAGGTAAGAACAGTTCAATATGAGTTGAGAACATTCGCGGATACTTATTTTTTGTTAATTGATTTAGCGGCAGAATCATACAGCGCAATTAGCAATTTCTTTGAGTTTTTATTATTGTAATCTGAATTATGAGCTCGGGTATAAGTTGGCCACTTAAATTATTGCAGTACACCAATTTTGTACTTATACCAAAAAGGAATCATTGTTTTTCGTAGGAAAAACTGGAAAGTGAATATTTACACAATTCACTATTTGGAGCATGATTAATAGACAATTTTCATCTGAATATTTAGATCAGAATGAAGCATTCACATTTGAGCATGCATGTATATTCTTTATGTAAATGGAGATTATATTGTGTAATTTGTTATGTGAAAACCAAAGGGATAATATTCATTCTGAGGTTGGAGAAAACCAATTGAAGATATTTGATTAATAAATCACAATTTCTTGATTTGAATATATATATCAATGCATTGAATTTGATTTATCATTGTGTAAATTCTTAGTCAACGTATCTATATAACCAGAATAGCATCTATCGCCAGATAATGCTAAACAGTGCATCATGAATCTGACACACAGGTAGAGTAATGTTATTTGTAGAGATGGGAAGTTTTCTCTTGTCTAATCATAAAATCAAACAAATAACCCTGTCTAGTTTGTTCAATAACTTCTACTTAAGATTTCTGTTCACATTAATCTGTCACGTCCTGCCAATAAAAGCATAAAATCTGTAGTTTTACAAACAATACAAGAATCTAGCCGATTTTTCATAGTGAGTTATCACTGTGGGAAGGGCAATTACCACTGACATATTATAGTCTTTTCTTCTGGTCTTGAATGTATTAACAAAACTTTTGCAAGTCACATTCACATTTTCTACTGAAATCCTGCACAAACGCATTACAAAATTGGTAAATCGTAGAAAGAACTTTCATATTTGGATCATGTGTAGCAAAAATAATGTGCTTTAATTACCGGTACTCAAAGAAGAATTGGCATAAGTCCATTCCTTCCGTTAAAAAATTGTAGTATAATTAGCTCCACTTTTGTGAAAAATATTAGCTCAGAAGATTGGGTATAGTATGAGGTAAAGCAGATGAAATTAAGGTCCAGAATTCAATTTTCATAAAAATTCATTATCTGAAGTTTCAAGAAAAACACAAATTTTAACGTGTCAATGGGATTTGAAAATTTTACCACTAGGTTGACAAAGGTGGACCCTATCCGTGAACAGGACCCCCAACATGGTTTAAATTCAATGACCCTAAATGACTTTCGACCTTAGTCATGTGACCTGAAACCAAGGCAGGATGTCCAGTAATACCTGATTACCCTTATGACCAAGTTTCATGAACTAGGTCCATATACTTTCTAAGTTATGTCATTTCAAAAACTTAACCTTAGGTTAAGATTTGATGTTGATGCCGCCGCCGTCAGAAAAACGATGCCTAGAGTCTTGCCCTGCTATGCAGGCGAGACAAAAATGAAAGGTGTTTACTATATAACTTTAGCCTGCAAAAAAGCTATAAAATTTGTGAGGAGGAATGCAGGACTATTTGTAATATAGTAAATAGAAATATGATTTGAGTGAAAAAGACTATTTCATCTTACTCTAATTCAACACAGCATAAATATAAAACCTGGCAGAACCAATCATTAGGACAATATCACAAGTTTTAAATCAACTATTTATCAAAAGCAGAAGATTCATTTGGAATACAACACTCACAATTGACAACACCACCAGAGTAGGCATCCCTATGTGTGGCATGGTAGATAGCTCTCTGACCTAGGTCACGTGCCTCTTCAACACTCAACTCCCATTTATAGCCTTCATCAAGGACGCCATAAGCATAGGGGGAACCTGAACCTACAGAGAATAGCTTGTTGGTGAGACGGTTTCCATCACTGTCAACGTAGTACAAACCAGGGCCCTGTAAAGAAAATACAATGCTGTAATTATTGACTGTATATTTCACTTACGGATATAGTTACAGACAAGTTTAGAATCATGAGGCTTCTTTCCTGAAAGTCAGCCTGTCAGAAGTCCAAAGTTTTAAAATCCTGTTTTGTCCATGTTGAACAGAGGTGGCTAGATTATACTCGTATTCATAATGATCACCTTTACCACCTTGTTCCACATTGCACGATTCAGTGCATCCTCCATCCTCAACCCAACCCTCCTCCATTTGTTTTGGCAGGGGCGGTATTCTGAAAGCTCAATTAGCGCTCCATTAAATGGGTAACTTAAGTGGAAAAATAAGTGGAAACTTTTCAGAATACCCCCCAGGTCTTCTTTCACCGTCCCCTCCTCTGCAGAAGGCCCATGCCGCAATGTTTCTTATTTATTTTGTTATTTTCATAAAATAAATACTCTTGTTTTTCAATATCCAATCACATTCACAACAATGAAAACTGACAAAGAGTCATAGAATTGAATTTCCCCAACACTATTCATGTCATATTTACATTGTTCTATAATAATCCAGTAGATACTCACTCGTTTATCCCAGCCACAGATCATAGTTCCCTAAAAGATATAAAAATTAAAAGGAAAATGAAATATATACTTGTCATGCAATCCCTCCCGCTTTTGTGATTTTTAACAGCTTGTCAGATTTACAGCACATTTAGTAATGTTTCTGGATATCATGACAGACCATCTAACAATGACAAATCTGTCATCATAATCAACGGTGAATTACATTTACTTCAACAGAAAAAAAAAAAGATTTTATTGTATGATAATCAATCAACAGAGCTGTCAACCTGAACAAGAACATTTCAGTATTTCTAAAGCAGAATATCAGTATTTTGGTGAGGAAATTATTATTTTCAAAGAAATACCATAGGACAACACATAATACTGAAACATTAGAAATCAGTATTTTGCATGAAACCATCAGTATTCTTCTTATTTTTCAGTACTACATACTGAAAATCCGTACTACTTGGCAGCTCTGAATCAAGTATAAGATCAAATAAACAATCTTTTGCCTTCACATATTTTTTCCACAAAGGTGTGCTAATGTATGATTCAAAATACAGCACATGTATTGTACGTACGTGAAAGTAATATTCCATTCATTCATTACATGTATATAAACAATATAAAATGGCCATGTGAATATAATGTCAGCCTGAGTCGAATCAAGTTTTAGATCTGTGTTCGATCGATGTCATCGAGTGCCGGTGCAGATTTTGCAAAATCGGTGCATAAAAAAAAAAACAAGTGGAATGCCTCTGGCCGTCTCACCTGCATCACGCGATTCAACATAGCAGCAGTGCTGACTTTGAAAACTACTATAACTCGCACAAGATGTTCAGTGATACTTGGTTACTCTTATTTACACGTTTTATGAAATAGACCAATACACTTACAGAGATAGGATGGTAATTCAACAAATACCCCCAATGTGGCCAAAATTCATTGACCTCACATGACCTTTGACCTTGATCATGTACCTGAAACTTGCACAGGATATTCAGTGATACTTGATTACTCTTATGTCCAAGTTTCAAAAGTCAGATTGATAGAATTGCAAAGTTATGATGGTAATTCAACAGATACCCCCATTATGGCCAAAGTTCTTTGACCTTTGACCTTGGTCATGTGACTTAAAATGCGCACAGGATGTTCAGTGATACTTGATTACTCTTATGTCCAAGTTTTATGAACCAGACCAACATACTTCCAAAGTTATGATGGTAATTCAACAAATACCCCCAATTCGGCCAAAGTTCATTGACCCCAAATGACCTTTGACCTTGATCATGTGACCTGAAACTTGCACAGGATGTTCAGTGATACTTGATTACTATTATGTCCAAGTTTCATGAATCAGATCCAAAATCTTTTAAAGTTTTGATTAAGCCTGAGTCGAATCGATTATAAAATCGGTGTTCGATCGATGTCATCGAACACCGGTGCAGATTTTGCAAAATCGGTGCATCGAAAAAAAAAAAAATACGTCGGCCTGCTGATTCGTTTGGTTTACACAATCAATCATCAAAATATGTCCAACTTTACTACTACTTACTAGTACTTGATTTCTATTGCCCCCAAAATGAAACCGATTGAGTAATGCTATTCACCATTAATTTGAAGTTTATTTCTATCATAGTTTGAGTCTTACTTGTCTGCTCGTGCCGAGATAATTTCTGCACAATGAATTCATGAATGGAAGTCATGGCCATCGATCATGCATGCGCAGTACTGTTCTTTAAAGAGAAATTCCAGTAGTTGCAGTAAACACCGATTTCATGAGAAAGTCTGTAAAACAAGGCTTAATTGTCTGTATATCATCGAGGATCTCAATCTGGTACAGTTACATAAACTGAACTTTGTGAAATCTTGAAATCTATGCTGAAAATGTTCACACTGAAGATCACCAACACAGATAGGCACACGTGGGACAGCAGGGTTGGCGATTTTTTTTTATTTTTAAAAAAAAATAAAAAAATCGGATTTATTTGATTTAAATCAGATTTTTTTTATTTAAATCAGATTTTTTTTATTTTTTTTATTTTTTAAAAGTTCCTTCGAAAAAAAGGGTAATTATCCCCCCCTTACTCTTACAATGACATCAATATTGATGCTATACAATTCACCCCTAATATTGTTCTTAACCACATATTTTGTAATTAAAATCCAGTAAAAATGGACAATTAAAAATAAATTTGAGGAATCATGTACATGTGTATCTGAACTTAATTCTATCATACATAGGCCTATGAAGGAATATTCCATAGGGAATTCCCAGTGAGTAGAGAAAATTCCCCTCTGGGATTTTTCATTCAAATATTTAAAAAATCCAAGAGAAAAAATCCCTTATCAAAACTGCCAACAAACCCTTTGCCAATTACTAGTATTCATGGATATTGTAAGAGAAATAATTCAAATCAATGATTTTTTTTTCAATTAGTCACAGCTTTACAATAGCCAAAGAGAGACTACAACTGTATATGTTTAGGATCTTTTTAGTTTGATAAAAAGCTCTTCTCTTGCTACAGATATAGATGCAAAACTCTCAGTTTTGGAGAACAATATAGGAGATAGCTTAGTCAAAGGGTGACTATACTACATTCTGTTACTGTGATTTTTTTACATTAATCTACAATTTTTATTCCCATATTCTCTACAAAAAAATCTGTTTGATCCATGAAGTATGAAAAAAAATCTACTTACTTTTAACTTAACTAAAGGATAGAAACTGCAAAACTGCTTAAATTACAACATACATGTATGTATTACAAAAAGAAGTATTTTATTTTAAATGAGACACAGCTTACAATTGCCAATGATTGTAACTGAAGTACCTGCATCTTAACATTAAAATGCAGTGTTAAATGTTTATTCTGAGTTTTGCAAATTGTTGTTATAGAGCTCTTTCCATTATTACATGCAGATACAAAACTTCCATTATTGCTCACTGAACATAAAATGGGCTGCAGTGACTTAAACGGTTTATAAGAGAAAGCTTTTCTCAACAGTCAAATTATGACTGTACTACATTATGTTAATGTGATTTTTATAATTATGTTATATAAAACATCAAATGTATGATAAATGTAACAATACGAAATAAGAGGCATGTTAAATATGTTGATTACATGCAGGTATAATTTTTTTATTTTACATGACAGAAGTAGTTATGTGTAGGCGAAGGATCAAAACTGGAAAACTGCCAACAAACCTTTTCTCATTGACTTTTATATATTATATATTTTTTTTTACAAACTGCTCTCTGAAAAGTCTTTGGATTATGTAAAAACTTTATGTTAAGAAAGAAATTGACTAATAATAACTGACAAAGAATGTAAAATTTCAGAAGAAAAACTCAACATAATTTACAAAAAATGAGTACCTATTGACAACATACATCTGTAGTTTTTAAGGAATTACCTGATTTTATTAATTTGATTTTAATTTGTTTTAAGTAGATATGAAGACTTTGTTGATCTTTTATTGATATAAAGTTAATTCAAAGTTTTTCAGTTGACTTGAAGAATTAAAACTGCATTGAACAAATACTTTGTCCATGATTTGTACATTTTTCAATGGAAGTGATTTAAATCAATGATTTTTTTAAAAAAATCATGGTGATTTAAATCAACGTGATTTAAATCCGCCAACCCTGAATTATTGCTGGAATAAAGACCCGACAGAAGTGACCGAATCCGCGCTTATTTTGCTTATTTCTCAGCAATTACACAATTTATTCCAGAATCCTTTGGCACATATTTTTTATTCATACAAACAGATACTTGGGTGGTCATTATATTAGATTCTGTAAAAAGTCATTTTGCGATCGTTACCAAAACTGGAATTTATCTTTAATCAAACCAGAAAATGGCCGGAAATTGACGCGATCAACGTAAAATAAATCTTGCTTTCATGAACAATATTAATATCATGACCAATAGAACATTATTTAATCGTAATATTTAACAATAATTTGCATATGGGCAATTCCATGAGATGGGTGCCATGGGGTGAAAAAATGAATTCATAATTTGGAACTTGTCACCCACCTAATTTTGTTCAGTATACTTCTGGGCATACGGAACAGCATTTTTTTTCCAAAAATTCCATCAAGAATTGCAAATATTGAAATTTGAACTCAACTTACAACTCTATTGAGAAAAAACAGTAAAATTTACCTAAAGAATTAATTTGAATTAAAAAATGATTAAAGAATGGTCAGCAGTTGTTTAGTTGATTTTTAGAATGTATGGAGCATTAGTTTTGAGTTGCCAAAGACACAAAAGTGTCTTCCAATCCCATGAGTGGGTAAAAAGCATGCCACCCCATCGCTTAAACCAATGTAACGTGAGTAACGAAAAAACTGAAAAAGTTTGATATTTTAATATTCCCTTCCATTCAAAATGTGCCAATGGAAATTTTCTTCATTCTCCTTGTACCTGATAAGAAAAATAAAGTAGGAGCTGTATACATGTCATGGTATTACAATGAATGAGGCCCAAAAAATGTAACGTAACAATGTAACGTGAGTAACAACATAAAATTGTGATATTGATGTTTTTCACAGGCTATGGTACAGTACCCTTTTACTGTATGACTAAGGGGTAAAAACAAAGAGTTTGGTCCATTAATGACCTTTAATGACCCTTTTGAAGTGGTCATTAATGTCATTAAAGAGAAATTTGCCAGTTGTGGTAAAGATCACAAAATTAGTTCAATCAGAATCAATTGAAATGACCAACCAAGTGTTTGTATATATTAAATAAATAAAAAATAAATAAAAATGTGCCAAATGGCTCTTGAAGAAAATGTGTAATTGCTGAGAAATTAGCAAAATAAATTCCATCAAAAGTCAGGTATGTTTCCAAGCAATATTGATACACTGTCCCACATATGCTTTTCTGTGTTAGTGATCAGTTTTTAGCTAAGATTTCATGATTTCACAAAGATAAGTTTATGTTATTTATCTAGATCTATAATAATAGAATGACAATCAACCTTGATTCTAAAGACTTTCCCATGAAATAATTGTTTGCTGCAACTACATACATGTACATTCTTTTGCCATTAACATAGATAAACCGGATGTAGCTAACAATTGTTGCCCTTTCAAGTTTACTGTTCATTTTTAAGCCTTTCTCAGACTTTTCATCAATAAAGATGAATAAATTTGTATCTTTGCTTATAAGAGTCTGCATGATTTGCATATATATAGCCTAATGTTCAAATACCAACACTAAACTTTGGTGCATTGCTTTCATGTACTAGAAATCAGTTATTTCATAAATTATTAGGCTGGCTAATAATTACAGATGGATAAAGCATAAAAGATATTACACTTCATTTCATTTTAGTTTGTTAAAGGTGAAAATTTCTGTTTTCACAATTTGCATTTTTTTGAAGGGGGAAGGGATATATGATAATTTCTTAACCTTGTAATGCAATATTTAGATAGAATGTTTGGTCAGAATTACTCTATTATCTGTTTAACACATAATTCTGCTCCCTTAATCATTAAGCAAGCACATTAACTTTATCAGATAGGTTTGCTTGATATTGCTTACAGTACAATTAATTCATTCATGGGATTTCATGAAAGAGAAACATAATAGAGTATATATACCTATACATGTAAGTTCATGTGTGAGGTTGGATCAGATTGCACATAAATGTGGTGTGGAGTCTAGGGGAATATTTTTTTGATACTCATTCTGCCAGTTGATATTTTGCTTCACGATTATTAAAATCTTCAAACGACTGACTAAATAAAATTCAAGTGTCTCTGGACTCAGTGATTCAGAGAAACTTGAAAGGAATTTCATTTTAGGAGAATGGAATTAAAGGAGAATATTTTTCACTCCACATCACTTACAAAATTCATGTATTTTCACTAAAATTGACATCGTATGTGTATGTGTGGTAATTGCTGATGATATTCATGTAAAATGGGCAATACAGTCATTCTTGAGAAAAGAGGTTAACAAAACTGTTCCATTTTATGCCTAAAATATTTCTAATAGTTAATTACATCTAAATATGCACTTTCAAGCAAATATTCATGGTCAGGAGCATGGCAATGACTTATGTTCAATATGTAACGTGAGTAACGTGTAACGTGAGTAACGCTAATTTTGGTAAATTTGTCAAAAGATATGAAATGTTTCAAAATTTCTGAGTATCTACATTTGTGAACCTCTATGCCAGTTATAAAAATCATAAACCCACTAGTTGTTATTCCACTCAGTATGAGGACACTTTTTGAACAAAGTCATGTTCTTGATTTATGTGGTCCAAAAATGTAACGTAACAAGAATTTGCTTGCCTATATTTTCTGGATAGAATAGTCAAACTAAATTATGATAATATACCAAGGTGTATTAAGTTATCATTAACCTTGTGCAGAAAAGAGAGATTGTCAAACCCCACAGTAAGCAAAAAATGGCAATTACAATATGTTAAGGTGCCTAAATTGTGTAACGTGAGTAACGTGGAATTGCCCTAATGATAATTATTAATATGAATTTAGAGCTTGATGTGAAACGTTTGTATTTCGTTTCAATTTTCAATGGCGGACATCTCATGACGATCGACTTGACTTCTTGAGTCGAGCTAGTGCACTTGTCTAAAAAAAATAATCATCACGTCAGGATTGATTCTCGAACATTGTCTACATGCAAAAACTCTGTTCAAGTTCGTAATATCACCATATAATAACATTTTACATGACAAAACAGAGAAAATTGCGTTTGATATTTTTTTCCCATCAATTTGAAGCTAGTTTGTGCCCAACTTTGGGCTCTGATTTCATGAATGGGAAAATATGTCATACGTCATCGAACACGCATGCGCATTGTGCTTATTTTCTTGGAGCTTGGAGGAGACGTCCAGAGATGGAATAACAATAGAAATAATGCCAGTATTAATTCTTCCATATAAACATAACATACTTTGCTGACATCGTCAATATTCTTAGTATGACCATAAAATCTTGTTAAATCGTAATAATTTAGATGAATTTAGGGCTCGATTCGAAACATTCGTATTTATTTTGATAGCATGCTCAATTGCGTTTAAAAAACTGGATTTTCATTATCAGGATTAATTCTCGAACATCGTCAAAACTCATATTCCACAATCTTTCCTCACAATCGTTATATCAGCATTGAATAGCAATTCAAATGACCATCCAGAGAAAATTACGTATTTATTCCCATAAATTTATTTGGAGCTCATTTTGGATCCAACTACACAATCTCAGGCAAGTTACAGCGCTCTCCGTTGATTGCACTTGTTTGCTGGCGCTGACGTCAAGCACGCCTGTCGTTTCGGGAGAGTGAGTGTACGGAGCTGAGGACGGGGCTGATGAATGGACTGCGAATGCTAGTTGACCGAAAATCATTCGGATCGACTCTGCGTGATTCATGTCTTTATTATTGTTTCATTTTAAACTTATATGTTGTCATCTGCAAATATCATTGTTGAAGATATTTTGGAAAGAATTCTGCTTTGGTCCCCGGCCTTTTTTTTTTGTGTTTTGTGATCATGGAAAATACAAACGAACTTTGCTCTGTCATCTGCTTGTGCAACGCTCACCCGGCCAACGCCAGCAGCGCATACCGTCAGTGCGTAGTGCATATGCAAAGCGCATCGCATCGACGCAAAAGCAAAAGACTAAATTTTCCCCGCCTTCAATATTCGATGCATCGATGTTCGATCGAATTAGAGCTGTCGAACACCTGTTTTCAAAATAATCGATATGACTCAGGCTTAGTTTTGATTGTAATTCAACAGATACCCCCAAATCGGCCAAAGTTAATTAGCCCTAAATGACCTTTGACCTTGGTCATGTGACGTGAAACTCATGCAGGATGTTTGGTGATACTTGATTAACCTTATGTCTAGGTTTATTGAACTAGGTCCATATATTTTCTAAGTTATGATGACATTTCAAAAACTTAACCTCAGGTTAAGATGTTGATGTTGATTCTCCCTACATGGTCTAAGTTCATTGACCCTAAATGACCTTTGACCTTGGTCATGTGACATGAAACTCTAATATGATGTTCAGTAATACTTGATTAACCTTATGACCAAGTTTCATGAACTAGGTCCATATACTTTCTAAGTTATGATGTCATTTCAAAAACTTAACCTTAGGTTAAGATTTGATGTTGACGCCGCCGCCGTCGGAAAAGCGGCACCTATAGTCTCACTCTGCTATGCAGGTGAGACAAAAAATTGGTAAAATTTCACAGTTTACATCTTTAAATCCATGAAATGGCCATCTATTTTCCATAATTCCTTGAAATTATTTTGATTTCGTTGAAAACTTTCAGAAAAATGAAGAATATTCACATCTTTCCCAACTCTGATTTGAATTTGTACTTGGTAAATATTGTAGTCCCATATGCAGCGTTCTCGCCAGAAAAAAAATCACGCATGTCGGGGACTTGTGCTGGCACTCCTGGGGGGTGGGTGCGGGAGGGGGGGTTCACCCCCGCGCGGAGCGCGGAAGCGACGGCCTTTTCATCAAATAGAGACGCTAAGGAAGCCCCATTGTGGCGTATTTTTAAGCCCACACAAATGCACAGATACTTGCCGTTCAGTAGGCTTGGGAGCCAGCGCCAATCCAAGCACTGAGATAGAAAAAACATGGAATTTGGAGCTGACAGAATGATTTACTTCGAGCAGAGGACAAACTTTCTCTGCTTGGAGTTGGAGCCTGCAGTGTATGCCGTGTGCATGTGACTGAGGATTTATCGTGTGTGTTGTATTTCTGTGACTGTACAAAGCCAGTAGAGAGCACGTGCGTTGCTTTAAGCAACACTCGTGATTGTATCATCAAAGTTAGTGTATTGGGATTTGTGTGTGACTTTTGTGAGAAGTTTTTTTTTTTTTTTTTCATTCCAGAACCCCCCACCATCATTTGCTCGCTAGTCTTAAATGGGAGTCTTGTCATATTGGAATATTGACCAGAAGTTAATAAAACACATATTATTGTTCTGTCAGTAATGAAATTAGCGATTGAACTATGGATATTTTTCAGTCATATTTCCTTTAATCTTAGTCTTGTCATTCCAAACAATCATTTTTTAAGGATGTATTTCACCTTTATCCAGTTTGCCATTTTCTTAAGTGACTGAAAACAAAGACTAGTCCCAACCCTCTGCGAGTTGTTTACATAACTTTCTTTGTCTCCGCTAGTATTGCACAATCTTGAGAAGCACATGTTTGGAAATCTGATATTCTTGCGGTGGGGGGGGAGGGGTTACAAGATTGCCGCCCTTTTCATTCTGTGTTGGGTTTGGCTGCTACATGGCCTGTGTTGAGAAATTAGGTCAGGGTAAATTTAATTGCAAAGAGAGGCTTTGGACGGCATTCATGATGGATAGTCTTTTTTTTAATGCATCATTTAAATAATTTCAACTTCACATTTGCAGGCTTGCAGGTATATTGTATGATAAAATTACTTTTTTCAGAATTGTACGAAAGTTCTACAAAAACTTTATCTTTTTACATTGTATTTGGACACGAATGCAGATGTTTCTTGACAAATAATGGGCTAAAAATACTAAACAGTAAACATACAGACCTCAAGTAAACCAAGTACCACACATTCAAACTTGGATTAAATCAAATCAGATATCAGTCAAGCACGGAAATCACTCTATCATCACAGCATTAAAAAATATAAACAATCACTTCGAAGAAACAATTGCCAGGGTCAAACCACGGTCAAACATGTGCTTGCGTTGTGTCCTGTGTGTGTATAATGTTTGCAGTGAGTTGATCTTGTGATGATGGGGAGAGAATTTGTGTGTGTGGTTTTTATGTCTGCATGGATGACTGGGAGAGAATGAAAGGACCAGGGAGTCGGGAGGAGAACCGTAGCGAGCAGCCGCGAGCTAGCTGGGCGCCTTGCCACTTTCCTAGCCGTAGTAGGCCTGTAAGTGGTCTTAAGTTGGTGGGACTTCGGCGCAACCCGATAAATTAAGTTGATATCACTAAGATGAGTTCATGGAGTGTATTATTTTTTTATGAATATTTCCATTTAATTTTTCCACGCATGTCGCCACGCATGTCGCTGAAATTTTACGCATGGTTCCACTTGATCTCCATTTCCGCACGCATGGTGTTTGAACCATGCGTATTATACACTGGCGAGAACGCTGCCCATATGTAGATTTTCATGGCAACACCATTGAAGCAGGAGCGCGATATTTTGTAAATGTATTGACCCAGGTCTAGTTTCACCACAGATTAATTAATAGCTACACAGCTATTGCATATAATGTACGATGTTACAAAAAATCTACAATGGGTGTTTTCAAGTACGGTGTTGAAATCTGGTGCTGGTGTTGGGACAACACCAACACCAGCTACAACACCGTACTTGAAATCAAGCTGGTGTTGGGATTGACCTCGGAAAATATGACGTATTTCCGGCAGTTTGTGTTGAGCTCTGGTGTTGAATGTCGTCTGCTGAACCGAGCATTACAGCTGGTGTTGACGATCTACGTGCAATTTCCCTATTCACCAACACCAACCCCCAGGGATTGGGGAAATCGTGATTTCAAGTTCGGTGTTGGTGTTGATGAACTGTTGTTCACGCACAGGAGGCGAACACGGTGAAACACTCACGTAAACTTATCTATTACAGTTAATATGAGCGCAAATCATTAGAGTTTTACACATTTTAATGAAAAATAATATTTATGCTTTCTGATTATTGCAGTGATTTTAACCTGTGCATTCTGTACGATAAGATTTTACTGCAATTTCTTCCCGATTTCACTTTCATCGTCGAGAATTTCTCGCGTAAAGTTGAGATGATCAGCAGCACAGAGGCATGACGTCATAGGATATCGATAACGCGATCGGTATCGCTCCTCTGAACTCAGCTCGGTGTTGGGGCTCGGTTCAACAGCCTTTTCACGCTCTCAACACCAACACCAACACCGAACACCATACTTGAAATCACCCAATTCATCATACATGTATTGTATTGAATTGATTTTAGCTCCTCAAGGAGAGCGATTCTGAGGAGCTCAATTGAGCTCCTCAAAAAAAAAAGGAGAGCGATTTATTGAGCTCCACAAAATTATAAACGTGAAGGACTGGAAAAGGATGAAGTTTATCAAATTTGAACAGAATTTGTATTCAGAGGAATCCCCTTCATATATACTTTTTGACATCAATCATCACCGCACCGCAGGCAGGGTATGAAACTGCATTAGGGCAAATACATGTATACACTCGGGCACTGACCGTTACTCGCCAAAAATCCCCACAAACTTTCCTAATTTCGGTCTGAAAATTGCGGGATCTGCGCCAAATTTCCAGAGCACCAAGTTGCTTAGTTCAGATTTGTAAAGAGGAGTCTCCGAAAATGACTCTAAAATAAAAACAAGTGGAATGCCTCTGGCCGTCTCACCTGCATCACGCGGTTCAATATAGCAGCAGTGTTGACTTTGAAAACTACTCGCACAAGATGTTTAGTGATACATGGTTACTCTTATATCCACTTTTTCTGAACTAGACCAATAAACTTACAGAGATATGATGGTTATTCAACAAAAAAAACAACATGGCCAAAGTTCATTGACCTTACATGACCTTTGACCTTGATCATGTGACCTGAAACTCGCACAGGATGTTCAGTGATACTTGATTACTCTTATGTACAAGTTTCATGAATCAGATCCATTAACTTTCAAAGTTATGATGGTAATTCAACAGATAACCCCAATTCGGCCAAAGTTCATTGACCTTTGACCTTGGTCATGTGACCTGAAACGCGCACAGGATGTTCAGTGATACTTGATTACTCTAATGTCCAAGTTTAATGAACTAGACTAGTAAACTTTCAAGTTATGATGGTAATTCAACAGATACCCCTGATTCAGCCAAAGTTCATTGACCCTAAATGACCTTTGACCTTAATCATGAGACCTGAAACTTGCACAAAATGTTCAGTGATGCTTGGTTACTATTATGTCCAAGTTTCATGAATCAGATCCATAAACTTTCAAAGTTATGATGGGAATTCAACAGATATCCCCAATTCGGCAAAAGTTCATTGACCCTAAATGACTTTTGACCTTGGTCATGTGACATAAAACTCATGCAGGATGTTCAGTGATACTTGATTAACCTTATGTCCAAGTTTCATGAACTAGGTCCATATATTTTCTAAGTTATGTTCCTCCAACATAGACTAAGTTCATTGACCCTAAATGACCTTTGACCTTGGTCATGTGACATTAAATCCTACTAGGATGTTCAGTAATACCTGATTAACCTTATGGCCAAGTTTCATGAACTAGGTCCATATACTTTCTAAGTTATGATGTCATTTCAAAAACTTCAGGTTAAGATTTGATGTTGACGCCGCCGTCGCCCTCGGAAAAGCGGCGCCTATAGTCTCACTCTGCTATGCAGGTGAGACAACAAGTGGAATGCCTCTGGCCATCTCACCTGCATCACGCGATTCAACATAGCAGCAGTGCTGACTTTGAAAACTACTATAACTCGCACAAGATGTTCAGCGATACTTGGTTACTCTTATTTCCAAGTTTTATGAACTAGACCAATACACTTACAGAGATATGATGGTAATTCAACAAATACCCCAATGTGGCCAAAGTTCATTGACCTTACATGACCTTTGACCTTGATCATGTGACCTGAAACTCGCACAAGATGTTCAGCGATACTTGATTACTCTTATGTCCAAGTTTCAAAAGTCAGATCAATAAACTTTCAAAGTTATGATGGTAATCCAACAGATACCCCCATTATGGGCAAAGTTCATTGACCTTTGACCTTGGTCATGTGGCCTAAAATGTGCACAGGATGTTCAGTGATACTTGATTACTATTATGTCCAAGTTTCATGAATCAGATCCATAAACTTTCAAAGTTATGATGGTAATTCAACAGATACCCCCATTGGCCAAAGTTCATTGACCCTAAATGATCTTTGACCTTGGTCATGTGACATGAAACTCATGCAGGATGTTTGGTGATACTGGATTAACCTTATGTCCAAGTTTCGTGAACTAGGTCCATATATTTTCTAAGTTATGATGACATTTCAAAAACTTAACCTTAGGTCAAGATTTTGATGTTGATTCCCCCAACATGGTCTAAGTTCATTGACCCTAAATGATCTTTGACCTTGGTCATGTGACATGAAACTCAGGTAGGATGTTCAATAATACTTGATTGACCTTATGGCCACGTTTCATGAACTAGGTCCATATACTTTCTAAGTTATGATGTCATTTCAAAAAATTGACCTCAGGTTAAGATTTGATGTTGACGCCGCCGCCGCCGTCGGAAAAGCGGCGCCTATTGTCTCACTCTGCTATGCAGGTGAGACAAAAACTGTGATTTTCTTTAGAATGCACGTTCTTATTTTCTTGCAAACTTAGGATGGTATCTTACAAAATTAATCCAATAGAAAAGGGAATTTTTTGCTATCAAAAAAGACCTGGTGCGACGCAGCGTTTTGAAAAATAGTACTAGGGATATCGAAAGTTTGAAACTCGATACGCATTTTTCTGATTCGCCCGTGATTCTAAAAATCCACTCAGTTACACGTCAGAATGCGATGATGCATGAAAGTACAAACTAAGTTTCTAAGTTTACAATATTTTTTTTTCTCACATGAAATTTCAAAAATCGGGATGTCCCAATATTTGGCCATTTTGAAAGTTGTAAATCGGGACGATCCCGATAAAATCGGGACAGTTGGCAGGTCTGTAATTTCTTACTATAACCATATATTATTTAATTGTAATATTTTTACAATAGTTTGCACATAATAATCATTAAAGGTCAAGTCCACCTCAGAAAGATGTTTATTTGAATCAATACAGAAAAAATCAGACAAGTACAATGCTGAACATTTCATCAAAATCGGATGTGATATACAGTAAGTCGGCAAGCCCCTGTGTTAATGAGCAAATGAGCAAGATTAATCCAAGTCCTCTCGTGGCGGAATTCATGTCCCTGCAAAATCTCGTGAATTGTGAGACTTTCTTTCTCAAAGAATTTAACCACTTTCTCCTTGAGTAATATTGATCATTTTTGTACCATGGGCAAGAGTAAATGTTACTCTTGTATATTGGTCATTTGTTTTTAATGAAATATTTTGGTAAATAAGTGAATTTTTTACCTGAAAAGATGCATCAAACAGAATTTTCTTCCTCTGTTTTCACTTGAAAATTGTGCAACATTTTGTGTTTTAGGCACCAACATTATTTATATCATCAGAAAGCTCAAACTCTATACTTTCTTACAATGTCACTCTTGATATGTGGCATATTTTAGATGGGTCAGCAGCCAGCTTTTTCCATCAAGAAGCAAGACGAGATCTCTGAAATTTCTGAGTAACATAAAATCCGGAGTTCTGTTTGGCTGAATAATAATGTTTTCAAAACAACAGCCGCGGGTAATTTGAAGCCGCGGGTAATTTGAAGAGATTACCACATGGTGAGTGTGACCTTGCAGAGGCCCAGTGTGGGGAGCATTGGAATTTGCGTGGGTGTGTGGTCTACATGACCAATCAGAGCGCAGTATTCTTGTTTTTGAGCTGCTAAATGTACTTGGCCTATGAAAAGCTGGCTGCTGACCCATCTAAAATTCATCTTCTTATAAAAATTATATCATATAAAAGCTGAGATCTTCAGCTTTATCATGATCTAAAAATCATTTGTGCTCAAACAGAAATTAAGTGTGAAAATACAACTTTTGTTGCATCAAAAAAAGTATTTTGTTTCATGTTTTAGATCAAGAGTTTTCCCTAAATTACAACATCCTTTTAAAAATCCAAACACATGACCTAAAAGAATGATTCTTCTTCTTTGCAAAGATACCAAAAACATGAAATTTGGTCAATATTTAGAGCAGCAATGGCCGAATAAAAAGAGGTGTTTTGGTTCGCACCAAGCTCATTAACTTTGCAAAAACCCTCTAGTCATGAATATCACTTGGATAAAAGAAGCTACTTTTTCAGGGCTTGCCGACTGACTGTATAAGAAAGTTATGACATTTTAAAGTTTCACTTATTTTTAACAAAATAGTTATATGCACAATTTAGTCACATGCAAATGAGAGAATCAATGATGTCCGTCACTCACTATTTCTCTTGTTTTTTTGTTTTTTTATTATACAATATTTCAATTTTTTACAGATTTGGCAATAAGGACCAACTTGACTGAACCATAAAAAGTTAAACAAGGATCATTCCACATGTTCAGGGAGAAATAGAACTTTTTCTCACAGGACAATGAGAAAATCTGAATATTTTATATTTCTTTTAATAAAATACGAAAGAAATAGTGAGTGAGTGGAGTGATGTCATCAGTTCCCACATTTGCATACCGACCGGGATGTGCATTTAACTATTTTGTGAAATAAAGCAAAACTATTAAATGTCATAACTTTCTGATTTTACATCCAATTTTGATGAAATTGTCAGTGTAACGCTTGTTTGATTTTCTTTTTATTCAAATCAACTTTTTTGTGTGGTGGACTTGTCCTTTAATATGAATTTTGATCTTGATATAAAACATTTGCATTTTGTTTCCATTTTTAATGACGGGCAGTACAAATTCGTGAGTGAGGATGCTGCATTTGTCTAAAAAATTATATCACGTTTGGATTGATTCTCCAACATCGTCTTTGCAGAAACTCTTCTCACGATCATAATATCACCATAGAATACCATTTTACATGACCAAGAAGAGAAAATTATGTTAGATGAAGCTCATTTGTGCCCAACTCTGTTTACGTGGAGCTCTGACTTCATGAATGGAAAATATGTCATCAATCGCGCATTGTGCTTTTGTCGAGGCAGACAAAAGGAATAAAAACAAAAATAATGACTATATTAATACTTCCGATCAACCTACATTACTTTGCCGACATTACCAACATTCATACAGCCATAGAAATTCATTAAATCATAATAATTTAACAATAATTTACATCCGATAATCATTCATATAAATTTAGAGTTCGATTTCACTAGGACCTTTTGTGATTGAGTGCTCTAGCTCTGCACTTTTGTCTAAAATGGATTATCATGCCAGGATTAATTCTTCAACATCGTCATAACTCATATTCCACAAACTTTCCTCATAATCGTTACATCAGCATAACATACTAATTCAAATGACCATCCAGAGAAAATTACGTACGATGTTTATTTCCATCAATTTAGAGCTAATTTTTTATCCAACTACATCTCCGGCAAGTTATGTGCTCCCTGCTAGTATTGTTGGCCAGCGTTTCGGAAAAGTGAGTGTACGGGGCACTATAGTGTGTCTGTGACTGAGAGTGAGTTGACAGAGAACCGTTCTGATTGACTCTGCATGATTCATGTCTTTCATATTATTTCATTTCAAACATAAATGTTGTCATCTGCAAATATCATCTTTTTTATATTTTGGGAAGAATTCTGCATGGGGCCCCTTTGTTTCTTGTTTTGTGATCATGGAAAATAAGAATGATCTGTCATTTGCTTGTGCAATGCTTATCCCTAGCCTAGTGGGTACCGGTATAGCTACTAGCTAGTGCGTGAACGACGCGACGGAGCAAAAAAATGACTTGATTTTCCCGCCTTCAAAATTTGATGAATCGATGTCCGATCGAATTAAAGCTGTCGAACACCGGTTTTCAAAATAATCAATATGACTCAGGCTTAATATAATGCACCCTTAGTATACAAATGTTCAGTGAATAAACTTACAAATAATGCAATCTTACCACTGATAGGCCCATGCCTTTGTAATTGTAAAGCATATTTGCCAAGAGCTTAGAAGCAGCTGCCACAGATATCCTCTCCTTGTTGCGCAGTTCATATATCCTACAGAAATACAAGTTTACATATAAATACTAATCTTACAAGACTTCAATATATTAGCACATAATAGTCATCTGAACCATCCCCAATTCCAAACTCACTTCAGGATTAAAATTTGGTGTTGATGTTGATAATCGAAGCACAGTTCAGGTTGCCATCATTAGTTTTATCACCTTATGCCAGTGAATTAAATGACCTAAATCATATTAATGATTGCTCAACAGTAAACCCCCTAGTGAGTATTGTCCCAGGACCAGATTCATTACAATATCTGTCCTGTGCTGGTGTAAAAATCAACCTTACACCAACACCAAAAATTCAACATTGAACATGAAATTGCCCATTGACAGCTACACGTACACATGCTTCATGGCTGAAAAAACTATGTGACCCCCCCTCAAAATATACTTCAGGACTTTCATCAGCAACAGTGTCCTTCATTAGGTAAAGGAGTAATCTCATATTATTGTAAAGAAGCTACCTGCATTGTTCAGCCAATACCCTCTCCCAGAAGGCACAGTCTGCAGCACCACCAGCCATCGTACCCAGTAGATAAGGGTTTATCTCAATCACCTTCTTCACAGACTGAGAAGCTATGAACATGAAAAAAAATACAGCATTTATACAAATATTGATATGTATGGATCAAACTTTGCAATCATCTCCATGCTTCTTCAAATGGATTTTTCATAGCATCATCAACATGATATCCCTTTTCACTTCCCTCCGAGAGAAGAGATTTATCATCATTAATGTGATTCTTTTTTCTTCATAATCCTTCTCTTTGGTTAATAAAAAAAAAAATGGAGTCAAACAAGTGTCGTTATACACAAAGAATAGCAAAATGAGGATATCTCCAAAATAAATCTAGGGAATCAGAAAACAGAGAACATCATATTTCTAGTGATCAAGTTAATACAATAATGAGTTGATTGCTCCAGCCTGCTTTAAAAAAGGGGAAAAGTCACATATTTTGCACAATTCCTACATTTTTGTCTCGCCTGCATAGCAGAGCAAGACTATAGGGGTTACACTTCGCAATTCCGAAGGTCCGTAATTCCGAAAGTTCTTTATTCTGATGGTTCGTAATTCCGAAACACGTATATTGCCTATACCTCGATGTTCGTTAATCCGAAAACGAAAAAGGGTTCGTTAATCCGAACATTTGTGGCGTTATTCCGAAAACGAAATAAGGTTTGTTGTTCCGAAGGTTCGATAATCCGAAAACTAAATAAGGTTCGTTGTTCTAAAGGTTCGTTAATCCGAAACGAAATAGGGTTCGTTATTCCGAAGGTTCGTTAATCCGAAAACGAAATGAGGTTCGTAATTCCGAAGGTTCGTAGTCTGAAAACGAAATAAGGGTCGTTAATCTGAAGGTTCGTTACATGTAGACCGAAAACGAAATAAGGTTCGATAATCCGAAAATTAAATAAGGTTCGTATTTCCGAAAATGAAATTAATTTATTTTGGTAACGAGAACGGTGCTGTTCTTGCAAGATAACAGGAAATTATGCAATGATAAACTAACGAACGATGATATATATGTATGTGTTGTGGCCAAAGCATGTATTGATTTAATAATATAGGCGCCCGGATCAAACATACGCTTAATTTTAATTTTATCTGAGCAAATGCTGCCCAAGCAAATGGTTTGAAGATGCAGCTAGAGGATTAAGTGTGTTGGTCGTTTGCAAGTAACCTCCAGATAATAGGATTTGTATTGGAGGGGATGTCATTTTAAATAAGAGCTTCTGAAAATTAATCTAAAATGTATACTTTAAAAAGAGTATTTATTTTGAAAAAAGGAATTTCCCATTTTGGAAAAATAGCATTTCCCTGTTATTTCTTTTGGGGGTACAAGTGCCCCTGCTACCCCCAACTTTCGGGGGGGGGGGGGGTGGCGAAATCTTTTCACCCATAATTTCCTGGATCGGCAGCTTTAAAGATGATTTTTGTTTGAAAGAGCATTCCTAATCCCTTAGCTAAATCCCTTGCTAAATAGTGCGAGCGCGAAGCGTGAGCTATAGTTTTCGTTGAAAATATGATGGGCAATATGTTTGTGATCTTCAAAACAAGACGGCTATGTAACTAGATAACAGCTGCGAGCAAGAAGCGAGAGCAGAAATTTTAATTATAAGCTCTGACCTGATCTAAAAGGGACATGTTAAGGGATTTTTGCAGTTAGCCATGAAGGCGATACATGTTTCAACCAAGGGCGGCAGAACGTATTTTCCTTTTTATGGGGGGGAGCCAAAAAAGTGCATTGCCAAAAGGGCATTTAGGTGCAAACGAATATTTCACCATAATATTATCATCTGTGTAGTGTGTTTTGTACTAATTAAGTTGAGCAAATTTTTTTAAATTGATTTCTGATTGATAACATATTTACGTTTTATTTTTCGCGAGAGCGTAGCGAGCTAGCGGTTTGGAAAAACAATGCAAGAGCGATTTTGTGTCTCGCCCACTTGTGAAAATGACCAGAAATATCTTGAGTTGCGAGGGCACGCAACAGAATAGTATCAAAACTTCATTGTGAAATGACTGGGATGATAACACTTGTCATAAGAGCCTTGCACATAAACTTTAATGTTGAGCTGAAAATGACCTTTGACCTTACTATGTGACCTCCGACTGCAGCATAACATGCAGGTCCCCCAATTCCATCTACCATCCAAGTTTGGTTGAAAAGTGACTTACGGTTGCGAAGTTAGGTGTCTTAAGAAAGTCTTGCATGTAAACTTTAACGTTAACCTGAAAATGACCTTTGACCTTATCATGTGACCTCCAAGTGCAGCATAAAATGCAGGTCCCCTAAGTCCATCTACCATCCAAGTTTGGTTGAAAAGCGACTTACAGTTGCAGAGTTAGATGTCATAATAGAGTCTTGCATGTAAACTTTAATGTTGACCTGAAAATGACCTTACCATGTGACCTCCGATTGCAGCATAACATGTAGGTCCCCCAAGTCCATCTACCATCCAAGTTTGGTTGAAAAGTCACTTACGATTGCGGAGTTAGGTGTCATAAGAGAGTCTTGCATGTAAACTTTAACGTTGACCTAAAAACGACCTTTGACCTCATCATGTGACCTCCAACTGCAGCATAACATGCAAGTCCCCCAAGTCCATCTACCATCCAAGTTTGGTTGAAAGCAACTTACAGTTGAAGAGTTAGGTGTCATAAGAGAGTCTTGCATGTAAACTTTAACATTGACCTGAAAATGACCTTTGACCTTACCATGTGACCTCGGAGTGCAGCATAACATGAAGTTCCCTTAAGTCCATCTACCATCCAAGTTTGGTTGAAAAGTGACTTACGGTTGTGGAGTAATGTGTCATTAGGTTTGAGACGGACGGACGACATTTGGATCCCTAAGTCTCGCCTTCACCTCTGGTGGGCGAGACAAAAATCAAATCTGAAGTTGTAAAACTCGCTTTTTTGGTCAATTATGGACTTAATTACTGTTAAAAGGGCATAATTGTGAGATGTTGCGAGCGAATCACGAGCTCAAACATTTGGAAATTTCATGTAGGCCTACAGTGTAATAAGACATAATAATAATATTGGTATTATTTACCAAGGGAAGCCACCTCAGTTCTGAAATATGTTCTCCCAGCGGGCTTTACTATTATTATTACCCCGACTTTAGCTGGGCTGTCTAGGCGCCCAAAGGAAGGCATTTCATTAATTTCTTTATACTCCATGGGTACCCATTCACCTCACCCGGGTTGAGTGCAGCACAGTGTGAATAAATTTCTTGTTGAAGGAATTTACGCAATGGCTGGGATTTGAACCTACGACCCTGTTTCATAGTCAAAAGACCAATCCACTGGGCCACAACGCCCCACATAAAAGTTAACATTCCGAGCATTTTTTGTAATCATGAAAAACGGATTAACATTGTTAACACTAGGAAAACGATCAATAAAATTTTATTAATATTTCTATTCTTTATCACCATTTTTATTATGATCTTCGTTTGCGATTAGTATGATCAGCATTAGTATTATTTTTATTTTCATTACCAGCAGAAGCTCTCATTTAAAATGACATCCCCTCCAATACAAATCCTATTATCTGGAGGTTACTCGCAAACGACCAACACACTTAATCCCTTGCATCTTTAAACCATTGGCTTGGGCAGCATTTGCTCAGATAAAATCGAAATTAAGCGTACAGTGTATGTTTGATCCGGGCACCTATTCTTAAATCAATACATGCTTTGGCCACAACACACACATATCAATTCACAAACTGATCGATGCATTATTTAGTAGCTAATCGCAGTTTTTCACAAATTTGCAATAGTTTCTTAATGTCTCGTTAAAATCATTCCTAGTTAATATTATTTCATTATTGTCGCTATTTGATAATTTCACATTTTGTTTTATACATTCAATTAACTACTTTTCAAAATCAATGTCTATTTTATATTTAATATTTATCAACTAACACTCCACTTTAATTCAGTTTCAATTCAATTCAACTGCTGCTAATTTACAGTTATACAATTGCAATTGTTGATGCATTAACGATTATAGTTACCTTTGCAATTATTAATGAATTTGCATTTTAATCATACTTATTAGGTATTTCTCTTAAAAAATACTTGCGCTTATCAATTATTATTCGTTTCAATGATATGTATTCCATTTTTAATGTATTGATTTATTTTCATTTATATGTAAATGCATCACAATTCGGCTTGGCCGCGATGATGTATGAGTTTTTATCAAATAAACCATCTATCTATCTATCTATATCATTGTTTGATAGTTTATCATTGCATAATATCCCGTAATCTAGCAAGAACAGCACCGTTCTTGTTACCAAAATGAATTTAATTTTCGGAAATACAAATCTTATTTTATTTTCGGATTAACGAACCTCATTTTGTTTTCAAACTAAAGAACCTTCCGAATTACGAACCTCATTTCGTTTTCGGACTAAAGAACCTTCGGAATTACAGCCTCATTTCTTTTTCGGACTAGCTAACCTTCGGAATTACGAATGTATGCGGACTATAGGCACCACTTTTCCGATGGCGGAGGCATCATCATCAACATTGAAATCTTAACCTAAGGTTGAAGTTTTGGAAATATCATTATAACTTTACTGTAATAAAAAGTATATGGACCTAGTTCATGAAACTTGGACATAAGGTAATCAAGTATTTCTAATAGGGCTGTTATCGTTCAGAAAATTCTCTGTCGATATGTCGCTAAAAATATCTTACCGATATCGATAACTATCGACAAAAGAACATAATCAATACGCATTTTTTATGCATTTTAGCAATGACACAATACTCGCATTGGTTAAAATTTCTATCTGCCACTGTACAAAGAACGCTTTAAAATCCGCATTCATCAGATGTAAACGATTACATAACATCTTTTAAACATTTTAGCATAAATACATCACCTTTCACGTAATCAGCATTATTTTAGGGTTGGATGAAGTTTTATTGATAATTTTGGGGCTTATTGGACATCGTTCTGAGCAGACAATGTCTTTCACCTATCCACCATTTTGATACCGTGCTGTACATCTTCAAACGTAGAGGGCAGCAACACACGGCCCTGTGCTGCCTTCTACTTTGGTACTTTGCTAAAATTGAGCTTGCACTTGTGAATGTTTTCCATATGCGATCAAATGGAGTCGAGTGTAGTCAAGATGTTTGGATTGTCATAATTATAGCGAAGTGAGATTGTGTTTTGTGGCTAGTAAATATTTGTATTTTGTTGAGATATTGTTAGAATAATTTCTGTTGCTGTCCTGTGCATTTTGAGGAAAATATGTTTTCTGTGATTCTCCGTTGAAAAGCCACTTTCACAAGGCTGTTTCCGTGAATTGAGTGAAATCGCGGAAAATCACTGTCATGTCCCTACATAATAGCGGGCATTATCGACGATGAGAGGTTATCGATATCGCTAGGTGGCAAAAAACAAGCGATTATTGATAAGACTAGCGATAAAGAGCTTATCGATAACAGCCCTAATTACTACACATCCTGCCCAAGTCTTGGGTCACATGACCAAGGTGTGAAGGTCATTTAGGGTCAATGAACTTAGACCATGTTGGGGGAAATATTGAAGTCTTAACCAAGGTTAAGTTTTTAATATGTTGTTATAACTTAAAAAGAGTGCTGCTGGGGCAAGCACATAATACGCCCACCTGTAAAGCGGAAAATGGTGTCATTGGTCAAGCAAGAAAAGTGGAAGGTGTCGACTTGACCTTCAACCTTTTGATCTCAAAGTCCATAGAATTCCTGGGATCCATGCTAGTTTCATACACACCAATTTATATGAACCTATGTTAAGTTAAACTGAAGTTATCATGTTTACAAGGATGTCGGAAGTGACCTAGACCTCTGACCTTTTGACCTCGAAATCAATAGGCTTCCTGGGATTCATGCTAGTATAATACACAGAAAATTATATGAGCCTAGGTTAAGTAAAACTGATCGTCTTGTACAAGTCTTAGGTCACATGATCAAGGTCAAATGCAGGGCCCAGTCCACGGAGGATTATTCTATTGTTACTGGGGGTGCTGAGCATTGTATCATGAATAATTATTCGGTAGTCATTTTAAAAGTTTCAGCACTGCTGCAATATTGAATTGAATTGTTGACAGTAATTTTTCCTACCAATGTATGGTCCTGCAGTAGCCCTTGAATCCACAGCAATAATGACACCATGCTGAAATTTAAAACCAAGTGTAGTTGTTCCATGGAGAAACCTGATTTTTGGTCCTGTCTCACTGTCAGCAATGCTTGCTAGAAAACCTGCAGGCTGGAGAAACAAACGAGAAATGATGAATAGTTTACATTTCCCTTTATACTAAAAAAATCTTATGATATTGATATATTGGCAGAGCTGCCAAGTTGTATTTTGCATTTTCAGTATTCTTATCCCCCAAATCAGTATTTTGACCAAAAAATCCGTATTTTTACCATGAGATAAATAAGCATGCATAATGGCAAAGTTCGATCACTTCTTACATTATTTTGCGCCCCACACCGTCGCACACGAGACCGAAAGCTTCAGTCTAGATTTTGGTTGTTCCGCTGAAATGCGTTGGCTCACTCACCAATACATAGACTGAAGAATTTGGAGGCCCGTACGTACAGACAATGTATTAGCAGTAACGTTAGATCTAACATTCGACGGAAACCTGGTTTTTTCCAATCGTTTTTTGCACATGAAATCATAAAATGTCACATTATGAAAAAGAAATTGCATCCATATTTACGGAAAAATGTAAGAGATTCAGAAATATCGTACCTTAGACCGAAGTTACGGCTAATTCGTTTCAAATTATGATCGAAACATCGTCATCTTCGATCCTTCCGTCGGTCAACGTAAGTTGCCATCTTGGATGACGTCCTTTACAGACGTATTTACCAGTCGCAAAATATTGCGATTTGAGCCGCTGCTTTGCGCTTGTAAACTACGTGCGTGCGCTCGGAACTTGTCACCCGCATTGATTCGCCAGGATATCGAAAATTCTAATCGGAAAGCCTTGATGAAAGCATAACTCATTGAACGTAGAGGGCAGCAACACACGGAATACCTTTTCTTCTCTAATTTGTTTTTCCCGTATTTTATCATGAAAAAGCTTACTGCCGTATTTTAAATTGATTTCCGTATGAAATACGGAAAAATCGTACTACTTGGCAGCTCTGTATTGGTAACCCAAGGTTGTTTAACCCTATCCAGCCCCTCAACATTTTTTGTGATAAATCCGCTACGCGAAATTTTTCGATTGTGCCACTAGCCGACATTTTACTTTCAAGTCTCACATAACTTTTAAGACCAAATTAGTGATGCCATGGTATGCAGTTTCACAGTTATGTAACATTCTGTTAGTGCATGTCAGACTCAAATTGCTCAAAAACATGATTTCACATACAAATCCACTGCAAATTCTGTATGTAGCCAAAGAAATGTATCATTTTCATTTTTACTGATTTAAAGCAATAGATTTCATGTTTTTATGACTGAAATAGTGTTGCCGACAAGTGTCGCTGGGATGGGCACATAATAAGCCCGCCTGTAACACGGAAAATGGAGTTATTGGTCGAGCAAGATGGAAGGTGGCGACTTGACCTTTTTGACCTCAAATCAGTAGAATTCCTGGGTTTCATGCTAGTATGTACACACCAAATTATGAGGCTAGGTTAAGTTAAAGTGAAGTTATCGCATTTTCAAGCACTTCAGAAGGGTAAGATGAGCGCATGTCACTGTGACCTTGACCTTTGACCATTTGACCTCAGAGTCAATAGGTTTCTTGGGATCCATACTAGTATCATACACATTGAATTATTAACAGACGGACGGACACTGAGCGTGATACCATAATACGTCCCGCCTAGGATGGGCGTAAAAAAACTATGAAAAACAAAAAATAAACAAGTGGAATGCCTCTGGCCGTCTCACCTGCATCACGCGGTTCAATATAGCAGCAGTGCGGACTTTGAATACTACTCTAACTCGCACAAGATGTTCAGTGATACATGGTTACTCTTATGTCCACTTTTTATGAACGAGACCAATAAACTTACAGAGATATAATGGTTATTCAACAAAAAACCCCAACATGGCCAAAGTTCATTGACCTTACATGACCTTTGACCTTGATCATGTGACCTGAAACTCGCACAGGATGTTCAGTGATACTTGATTACTCTTATGTACAAGTTTCATGAATCAGATCCATAAACTTTCAAAGTTTTGATGGCAATTCAACAGATACACCCAATTCGGCCAAAGTTCATTGACCTTTGACCTTGGTCATGTGACCTGAAACACGCACAGGATGTTCAGTGATACTTGATTACTCTAATGTCCAAGTTTAATGAACTAGACCAATAAACTTTCAAAGTTATGATGGTAATTCAACAGATACCCCCGATTCGGCCAAAGTTCATTGACCCTAAATGACCTTTGACCTTAATCATGAGACCTGAAACTTGCACAAAATGTTCAGTGATGCTTGATTACTATTCTGTCCAAGTTTCATGAATAAGATCCATAAACTTTCAAAGTTATGATGGGAATTCAACAGATATCCCCAATTCGGCCAAAGTTCATTGACCCTAAATGACCTTTGACCTTGGTCATGTGACGTGAAACTCATGCAGGATGTTCAAAGATACTTGATTAACCTTATGTCCAAGTTTCATGAACTAGGTCCATATATTTTCTAAGTTATGATGACATTTCAAAAACTTAACCTCAGGTTAAGATTTCGATGTTGATTCCTCCAACATGGTCTAAGTTCATTGACCCTAAATGACCTTTGACCTTGGTCATGTGACATGAAACTCTAATAGGATGTTCAGTAATACTTGATTAACCTTATGGCCAAGTTTTATTAACTAGGTCCATATACTTTCTAAGTTATGATGTCATTTCAAAAACTTAACCTCAGGTTAAGATTTGATGTTGACGCCGCCTCCGCCGCCGTCGCCAAAGCGGCGCCTATAGTCTCACTTTGCTTCGCAGGTGAGACAAAAAGGGAACCTGTGGGAGGAAGGAATACTAGCTAGGACATTGTATCTTAATAGGGGACACAACAAAAAAGTAAGGGGCAAAAAGGAGGGAGAGATACATGTACGTGAAAATGAAAAGGTGGAAAGGTGTCTGAGTAGAAAGGTTGCTGACTTGTGCCCCCCTAAAGAAAACGTATAGAGAGAAGCAGCCTGGGTGGTAAAGAAATAATTATTAACTCTGGTATGCAGACCTTGGCAGAAAACCAAGGAAAATCAATGGTTATTCAACAAAAAACCCCAACATGGCCAAAGTTCATTGACCTTACATGACCTTTGACCTTGATCATGTGACCTGAAACTCGCACAGGATGTTCAGTGATACTTGATTACTCTTATGTACAAGTTTCATGAATCAGATCCATAAACTTTCAAAGTTTTGATGGCAATTCAACAGATACACCCAATTCGGCCAAAGTTCATTGACCTTTGACCTTGGTCATGTGACCTGAAACGCGCACAGGATGTTCAGTGATATTTGATTACTCATATGTCCAAGTTTAATGAACTAGACTAGTAAACTTTCAAAGTTATGATGGTAATTCAACAGATACCCCTGATTCAGCCAAAGTTCATTGACCCTAAATGACCTTTGACCTTGGTCATGTGACGTGAAACTCATGCAGGATGTTCAGTGATACTTGATTAACCTTATGTCCAAGTTTCATGAACTAGGTCCATATATTTTCTAAGTTATGATGTCATTTCAAAAACTTAACCTCAGGTTAAGATTTGATGTTGACGCCGCCGCCGTCGGAAAAGCGGCGCCTATAGTCTCACTCTGCTTCGCAGGTGAGACAAAAAGCATTGAATTAGCATGATTAATTAATTCAAAATAAATTTGAATGATTATGACAGGTGGACATGAGGTCATGGGTGACGGGCATACAAATTTTCGTTGCAATTGCGCAATTAACAGCAAAGATCTGAGGGGGGGCTGTCCCCCCCATTGTTGCAATTGCGCAATTAACATCAAAGATCTGAGGGGGAGCTGTCCCCCCCATTGTTGCAATTGCGCAATTAACAGCAAAGATCTGAGGGGGGCTGTCCCCCCCCGTTGTTGCAATTGCGCAATTAACATCAAAGATCTGAGGGGGAGCTGTCCCCCCCCATTGTTGCAATTGCGCAATTAACAGCAAAGATCTGAGGGGGGGGCTGTCCCCCCCACCTAGGCTTTGCAATTCCAAAATAGCCCGGGCTATACATTATTAGGTCAAGAAGAATCAGAAGACCATCCAGATTTAGGCCCGTATTCTGAACTCAGATTTAAATTAAACCCTGGTTTAAAGTTGTGGTTTAATCTTGGAGAGCCAATATGAGCACAAATCCCTAACAGTAAACATCCAATCTACTATTATGAACTCCTATGATACCCGCATTGTTCATAATTGTCTGGGAATGATAAATCAAGTATTTTGATGTATTTTTCTTCATTATGAAAGTAGAACATTAAAGTACACACCCCAAAAATCTAAAGTATTTTATAAGACTTTTTGTTGTCATCTTTGTAAAGGGGAAGTATTACTAATCAGATATGTATCTTCACTTTTTAAAATGGTGATTAGAGTTTGCAGAAATCAGCTCTCAAAAATTACTTATGTTCATGGCATATCTCTGCCTTTATTCGGTCCTCCGGCGAGCTCCAGCTGAGTGACGTCACACCAAGAGCAGTGAGCAGCTGAGCTGACAGCAGCCCATTGGAGACGATCTTTCCAATCAGCATTTTTTGCTCTCAATATTGTTTATTCCTCTCAAGATTGGTCTTATCTTATAGATAAAAGTTTGAATTTTCTGAAGAGTAAACTGAAATGCACATTTAACATTTTTGGTAACCAATATTTAGCTAAGAAATTTTTTTTTCACGAGATATATGTGAATAAACAAAGCACATTTCAGAGATGCCAACCCCTTGACACAAAAAATCAGACTGATTATCCTCAAAAATCATATTTTTTAATGAAAAATCAGATTTTCACAAAAACTTATTTTTTTGAAAGATTGCCCCCGGCTTGCGGGCTTTTTACAGGAACCGGGGGCAATTTTCTGGAACCAGGGGCAATTAAAAAAAAAGAATATAACTGTGAACCACACTCCAAATTTGTAAGCACAACTCCTGCAATTTTTCAATTAGTACAGAAATAGCATGCTAAGTAATAGGCTTATTCAAACAACTAAGAAATCAGATTTAAATGTTTAAGTGTGTTTTGACACCCTCACTCCACATCCCCTTTACATGGGCTTATTTACTTTTCATCTTTAATGAACCACAAACAATGAACCCCCCCCCCAAAAAAAAAAACAAGTGGAATGCCTCTGGCCGTCTCACCTGCATCACGCAGTTCAACATAGCAGCAGTGCTGACTTTGAAAACTACTATAACTCGCACAAGATGTTCAGTGATACTTGGTTACTCTTATTTCCACGTTTTATGAACTAGACCAATACACTTACAGAGATAGGATGGTAATTCATAAAAATACCCCCAATGTGGTCAAAGTTCATTGACCCCACATGACCTTCGACCTTGATCATGTGACCTGAATCTTGCACAGGATATTCAGTGATACTTGATTACTCTTATGTCCAAGTTTCAAAAGTCAGATCAATAAACTTGCAAAGTTATGATGGTAATTCAACAGATACCCCCATTATGGCCAAAGACAGATTGATTCCAATTGTCTATTATCTCATTATTGTTATTTTGGTCTCAATAAAATTGTTGATATTATTATTGTCTCATCATCGTTTCATTATTGTCCCAATTTTTATTATGATTAGAAAGGGTCGAGCATTATTATCATAATTATTTTTTTTCTTCATTAATATTATTTTCTACATAATTATTACAATAAAAATTATTATAGTAATTGTTATAATTATTTCATAATAATTATTATTGAAATAATAATTATTATTGTCTCAAAAATTATAAGGCCTTTAATTATGATTATTTTTATAATTATAATTAAAATAATTTGATGACAATAATTATTTTTGATGACTTATCAATATTACTGTCTCAGTAATTATTACAATTATAATTACTTACATTATTATTGTTATCATTATAATTCTTTTATAATAATTATTATTATTGTATTGTCTCAATAATTATAAGGCCTTTAATTGTAATTATGATTATTTTTATAATTATAATCATTTTTATAATAATCATTATTATTGATGACTTATCAATATTACTGTCTCAGTAATTATTACAATTATAATCACTTTCATTGTAATTGTTATCATTATAATTATTTTATAATTATTGTAATAATAGTTACAATGTATCATTGTTTCAATAATTACAAGGCCTATAATTATAATTACTATAATTATAATCATTTATACAATTACTTTATTTTTGAATTATAAGTATTGTTATGATTATTATTGATATCTCATTAATATTATTGTCTCAGTAATTATTACAACTAAAAGTACTATCATAATAATTGTTATCATTACAATTATTTTATTATAATAATGACTACTGTAATAATAATTATTATTGTCAATAAATACTAAAATTGTCATTATCAATTTATAATTATTATTGACGTCTCATTAAAATTGTCTCAATAATTATTACAATAATTATCATTATAATTATAATTGATATCATTAAAATCATTTTATAATTATTATTGTAATAATAATTATTATAATTGTCTCAACATTTATTGTCTAATTATTATTAATGTCTCATCATTATTGTCTTCTCTTATTTTTCATAATATCTTCAAACTAATAATTAACACCAAAACAAAGGTCCATAAATCAGATATCAAATTCATGAAACACATCTCATGATTGTAAACCTATTTCTAAATTAAATTCATGAAAGGAGCTTTCTGTGCCATTCAAAAATTATACGACTTTCGTGAACAATACCATATTCTATTATTAGAATATTAGGGGAGGTAAAACGCAAAATCCCCCGGCGGGGCTCATCAATTTTTTTCTTTAATATATTACTATATATAAAAAGAAGCTTACCAAAATGCAGCTTGTTATTTCTTCTAGGCTTTGATTGGCATTTAAGTGGTGAAAACTCAATTGAAAAGGAACAAAAACAGTGACTTTCCTCGGCTGTCGTGTAGCTCCCAATTCACTCGTTCCTCCGAAGTCGATAATGTACACAAACATAAGAGGTGGGATGAACTTCCGGGTCAACTGCTTATCGAAACCGTTGGCCAATCAGATCATCTCTTTTAATTCAGGCTTATGAATATTAATTTTCTTTTCCTTTTCAACGTTTGCTCGCCCGGGCACTGTATATGTGTGACGTAAAGGTCATGGGGCGGAGTCGAACTTTCGCCGGCCACTTTTTCATGAATGATTCATTACCAAGATGGCTGCCCACTCTCCGAATCACAAGTGTCAACTTTTAGAGACAATCCTCTGAATGCCAGTTTCAAAAGCGGGAATTTAGGGTAAGAAACTGTCGTTACTTAAACATTATCACCTAAAGGTGCATATGAATGCACAGTTTGTGTAAAATATCACGGTATTTAATGCTGTAACCGATTTTTATTCCAATTCCCGATCCGATTTTCCCCTTTTTTCTACATTTTTCCGAACTCCGATTTTTGACCAGTGGGGAAAAAATCGGATCGGAAAAACCAAAACATAACAAGACAAAAAAAAACACGTGGCGACATGTTTGCCGTCAAAATGCGCTGGTGATTTGTTTTGATCTCAGACAAAAGCGGTGGAAGGAAAAGAAGATATAGGGGAAGAAAATTATGATTTGTTTTTATCTCCGATATTAGCAGAAAGGCAAGTGGAGAAGAAGATTATGATTTTTGATATCCGACATAATCGGGGAAGAACAAAACGATGATGACGATAACTGGTGATAAATTTGTTTTGATCTCCGACAAAAATGGAGGAAGAAAAACAACGAAAAGACGATATGTTTTGATCTTAAGCGGAGGCAAATAAGATTTAGTTGAACACGCTGACATGCGCGGTAATATTTACGAATTTCACGGTAAACAACTCTGGATAATAATGCGTCTTTTTCGGGAGATCATGCGACCTTTATGAGATTACGATTACCACCGCCATCACTACGATGTTGTAGAGGTGAATATCATGGTAAACAACTCTGGATAATAATCTGTCTTTTTCGGGAGGTCATGCGACCTTTAAGAGTTTACGATTATCTCCGCCATCACTACGATGTTGTAGAGAAGGTGAATATCATGGTTAACCACTCTGGATAATAATGCGTCTTTTTCGGGAGGTCATGCGACCTTTATGAGATTACGATTACCTCCGCCATCACTACGATGTTGTAGAGAAGGTGAATATCATGGTAAACAACGCTGGATAATAATGCATCCTTTTCGGGAGGTCATGCGACCTTTAAGAGTTTACGATTACCTCCGCCATCACTACGATGTTGTAGAGAAGGTGAATATCACGGTAAACAACTCTGGATAATAATGCGTCCTTTTTGGGAGGTCATGCGACCTTTAAGAGTTTACGATTACCTCCGCCATCACTACGATGTTGTAGAGAAGGTGAATATCATGGTAAACAACTTTGGATAATAATGCGTCTTTTTCGGGAGGTCATGCGACCTCTAAGAGTTTACGATTACCTCCGCCATCACTACGATATTGTAGAGAAGGTGAATATCATCGTAAACAACTTTGGATAATAGTGCGTCTTTTTCGGTAAGTAATGCGGCCTCCGCCATCACCACAATGCTGTAGAGAAGAGGCCTATCGTTGATCGGCGGTAGTGTCGCGCGCTGGAACGTCATCTTATTTTCCTTCCTCTGATTATGTCGGAGATCAAAACAACTCATCATCTCCTTCCTCCGCTTTTGTCGGAGATCAAAACAAATTCTGCCATCAGTGTGCATGCCGCATTTGTCCACACACCGGCCACATACAAATTTTAATGTATTTTTTTGTTTTTGAATATCTTCCGATCCGATATCCGAACCGATTTTAGGAGCAAAACTTCCAAACCGAACTCCGATCCCGTAATTGCTCTAACTTACAACATTAACGGTATTGAGGAGAAAAACAAGAAATTAGCCGTGGCCATTGAGCCCCCGTACAGACGACGGTTTAACTTCGGTCTATGTATTTGGTGAGTGAAGCCAACGAAGTTCAGCTGAACAACCAACATAACAGAGACCGAAGCTTTTGGTCTAGGCCTACAAACCGGAGTTCCGAATTACATATTTCACTAACTGCAGCGATATGACCAGTAGAGGCGCTGGTCCAAAAATTGGGATTGTCCCAGAAAACGAGGATATCCTTATAAACCAAAACAAATTATGTCTTGATAAATTGAGACTGTCCTTGTTTATGGGGACGTTTTTTCTTCACTTCTCCCTACCGGGACGCGCGTTTCCGTTTTACACCCTGGCGAAGGCATTTTCCGGAAAAGTAGCCAAAAAGCGACTAGTGAAGAGTCTACGTCTACGTTTGTTTACATTATCAGCTGGGCGCGCGATCCAAAGTCCGCACCGAAGTTATCCGCAGAACATATGCAGCTGAGCTTATACTTTCCAGGTTCAATACGAATGTTTGCCTTGATCATTTGCCTTGCCGATTTGCTGATGTCTGTCTTTCTCTCTATCTGCCTATATATCTATCTCTCAAATTCTATCTCTATCTATCTATGTAATTGCAGTATCTAATAATCTTCTCTGTCTCTCTCATTCTTTATCTAACATCTATCTATCTCAAATTCTCTATAGCTCTCTCTATCTATCCATCCATCTGTCTTTCTCTATTTCTCTCTCTCTACCTACCTATGTAACTACAGTATCTATCTGTTAATTTGTCGCTCTTCTCTCTCATTCTTGATCTATCTGACGTCTATCTATCTCTCAAATTCTCTATCTATCTCTCTATCCATCTCTCTATCCATCTGTCTGTCTTTCTCTATTTCTCTCTATCTATTTATCAATTTTTTAACTAGAGTATCTATCTATCTGTTAATTTGTTAATAATCTTCTCTGTCTCTCTCATTCTTTAATTATCTATTCAATATCTCTATCTATCTATCTATCTATCCATCTGTCTGTCTTTCTCTTATTCTCTCTATCTATTTATCTATTTTTTAACTTATCTATCTGTTAATTTGTTAATATTCTTTGTCTCTCTCCCTCTTTAAACCTCTATCTATCTCTCATCTATCTATCTCTATCTATCCATCTGTCTGTCTTTCTCTATTTCTCTCTATATATCTATATATCTATCTATCTATGTATCTATCTATCTGTTAATTTGTCTATCTTCTCCGTCTCTCTCATTCTTTATCTTTCTATCTATCTAACATCTATCTGTCTCTCAAATTCTCTATCTCTCTCCCTCTCTAGCATCTGTCTGTCTTTTTTCTCTCTTTCTCTTTGTCCGTCCATATTTCTATCTATAACATCTCTCTCTCTCTATCTATCTATCTATCCTTCTCTCTCTCTTTCTCTCTCTCCCCCTCTCCCTCATATATCGACCTCTCTGTCTCTCCCCCTCTCTCTATTTATCTATCTATCCATCCATCTCTCCCTCTTTCTCTCTCATTCTATCTATCTATACACCCCTCTCTTTCTATCTATCTATACACCCCCCTCTCTCTCTCTATTTCTATCTATCTATCTATCTGTCTATCTTGTCAATATCTATTTATCAGTCTTCTATATCTATCTTTCGGCAGCTTCTAAGTGTATCAATCCATCAAACTTCTTTCCATTATAAGTATCTGTTTATTTTGATTTTGTCTGTCATTCTATTCATATAGTTAATAATTTATTTGTAGAAAAAACTATCATAAACAACGCGACTGCAAAAGCATGTTCGGATTTCATTCCTGACTGCCGCTCTCTCTGTACATGAAGTGCCGAGGAACTCTGTGCTCTGATCAGTAACTGTGCAAATTGCATGCGGTGGTGGACTCGCCCATAGAGATGTATATTGACACTAGAGTAATCGCTCGCATTGACGCGCGCGTAATGCGGCTGTGATTCCATGTATTGCGCAGCCGCCATCTTAAAGAGGGCAAGAGCGCGGATTTATAACACACGGCTCTATGGGAGAATATCACATATTTCACTTTTTTACATTATATTTTCAATTTAATGCTGTATGCAACGTTAAAATCACAAGGCAAAACATTTTTATGTTAAAATATATGATAACCATGCATATTTTATAAAGGAGATGGACTGAACATCCAGAAAACGGGGGAAAACGACGAGGTCGACTGAGTATAGTAGTTATTCAATATATTAGCCATCATATAGCATATACCGTGACAAGGGTGTCAGATAAGGTCAACTTAACACTTTAGAGTGTTCATATGTTCTCTTGATTTGGTGCTCATTTGACACTTAGTGTTCAAGCAATATACTGTATTGAAACAACACTTAGAGTGTAAAATAAACACCAAATACTCAGAAGTGTTGAAACAACACCGTGACAGGTGTTGGATAGTTTTAACAAAAATTATTGTTGAAGTTACACTTCACTGGAGTAACTCAACACTGTCTGTTGTTGGGGTATTTTTAAAAAAATACCCTAGTGTTAAGTTACACCGTCAGGCTGCAGGTGTTGAAGAACTTGAAATCGGACACCAAATGGTGTGAATCCGAACCGTGAAACAACACCAAAGCTGGTGTAATTAAGTGGTGTTGGTATTTTTTTTACACCAATGGGTGATTTAAACTTTTGTTTAAATGTTCGCCGTTTCTGCAGGTGTTCGAGGGTGTCAAATGAACACCAAATGTTGTCAACTTCATAACATTCTCCGACTCGTGTTCAAATCGAACACCAAGACTGGTGTTGATATATTTTAACATCCCTAATGTTGGTAATCTTAACACCGGCAGTGGCAGTGTAACTCCAACACCAGATGGTGAGGTCCTTTATTGATTGGGCTGCTAGATTTAACACCGGTGGTGTTAAATATAGGAACGTCGCATAGTCTCCAATATTATATTTAATGGGATTATCAGTGATTCACCATATGATTTCTACTTTGATTTCCTCAAAATTAACTGAAAGGAGGGGAAACTTCAGACCAAGCCCAGATCTACATCATAGGTAATGCACGTACAGCAACCTATTTTTCCCCCGTTTTCTGGATGTTCAGTCCATCTCCTTTATAAAATATGCATGGTTATCATATATTTTAACATAAAAATGTTTTGCCTTGTGATTTTAACGTTGCATACAGCATTAAATTGAAAATATAATGTAAAAAAGTGAAATATGTGATATTCTCCCATAGAGCCGTGTGTTATAAATCCGCGCTCTTGCCCTCTTTAAGATGGCGGCAGCCCCGAACATGGAATCACAGCAATTTGATGAAGTCCGCCCTCTAGTGTCAATAATATACATCTCTATGGACTCGCCTGTGTCGCACGCTGCATGCAACCAGCGACGTGTGTAGACTCTTCACTAGTCGCTTTTTGGCTACTTTTCCGGAAAATGCCTTCGCCAGGGTGTAAAACGGAAACGCGCTACCGGGACAAAGACAGCAATTAGGGGAATTGAGAGTGCTAAAAATAGATTCAGTGACCTCAATTCCCCCCAGTTCACCGTTTATTTATTATGACTTGCCATCTTCCAATAATCTTGTTATGAAACCCGATATGTTTACATTGACTAGCACTCTTGATTGGTGTCGGCATCGGTGAATGAACTTTCTTAGATTTCTTGTGTGAAGAAATCCTGAGACAGTCCCTGTAAACTGGGACGATCCCAATTTTCTGACCAGCGCCTCTACTGATGACTGTGGGAACAAGCGATTTCCCAATCTTTCCCAATCAATGCATTTTTTCCTTTTTTTTCAATATATAAAAAAAACCTCAGGCTCCAACTGAAACGTTTTGACACGATAAACGCTCTCGGCCCACGGCACGGGCCTACCACTCCTAGTACCAATGAGGTCCAAACATTAACATGTATGAACCTCATAGGCGACATTACCCAAAATTATGGGTTAGACAATTCAGTTCTGATTTCAAACCCAAGACTTTGGTAAATGTACGCCTTAATCCCGAAGGGGCCACTTACATTGACGAGTGGATACCATGCGCGACCAAAAAAACACGTAAAAAGGATGTCTTTTTCACGATAGGGCACGTTACGTACGTAACGTGATAAGGGTGTCAAAAACACAAAAATAATGAAAAAAGGGTATCTATTTCGCTAGGAACATTACGTGTTTAGGGTCGAATTTGCTGGGATGTTAAAACAAAATTAAAATGTTTTATAAAGGATGTCCTTTTTGCCCCAACACTTCGTGTTTAGAGTCCGATTTGCGCGAGTTGTAGAAGTGGGGTCGTACTAAACCAAATAAGGTAAAGCAGACGACCGAAGGACCCGTAACAATAAAATATTCCTGTACTTGTTTAGGGTTTCATTTCAGGGAATATTTGCCAAGAGTATCATTTTGTTTCCAATACTTGTTAAGGGTAGGGTTTCACACGCCAATACTTGTTAAGGGGTGCATTTTTAGAATATGGAAATTACGTGTTTAGGGTGCTTTTTGAGACCCCATGGTCGCGCATGGTATCCACTCGTGAATGGAAGTGGCCCCCCCGGGGCCTTAATACAAATTGGAGTTATGCGATATGACTTTCATTTGGTGGGAAGCCTTTAAATACTTCAAAAAATGAGTTGAAATTAAAATGAATTACTATTAAACTTACATTTCAGGCCCTTTTTGTTGATTTTCGGTGAGCGTTCCACACAGCTGCGACAAGTGATCAACTCCGAAGTGATACGCGAACTGGTCAGCTGATCGGTCAGGTGATCGGTAGATTATCTTTTTGTCAGACGTTCATAATTTATGTAAAGCGTATCAATCTTCAGTATCTTGATTCCAAAGTATCAGTATTGCAGATAAATGTCATTATTGATTGGAATCAGTGGCGGATCGGGGGGGGGGGGTGGGGGTGGGCATTTCTGCCCGATCCCCCTATTGAGATTTGTAGTAAATATTTTGGAATTAAATACGTTGTTCATACTAGTTATGCGACCCCTCCCTTATGATGATCACAGCATTATTTGTAATGGGGATATTTCGTTCATATTCTTGTCTCTTCTTTCTCTTTTTAGCCTTTTTTTGCTTGTTAAAACCTTTTTTCCTTTTTTTTTGGGGGGGGGGGGCTCGCCAAATTTTACGTGGGTCAAAATTACCTTCATTTTTTTAGTGACAATCTTTTTTTCATTTGTCCAGTTCTACGCGAGACAAAATTACCTTCGATCATTATTATAGTTAAAAACTTTTTTTATTTTTTATTTATTTATTTTTTGGGGGGGAGGTTGCCAAATATCACGCGAACGTTTTTCAGCTTTTACTGTTTTATTCGACTTATAATCAAATATTAAATGGGGCTTACCACAGTTTTTTTTAAAGTCAATTCATAAGAATATTCCTCCTCGGGATTTGAGCTTTCTTTCATGAAATATCAATTTTTTTCATGATTACCAAAAATACTTAAAATTTTTTATCGGTGTATGCCTATAAAGCTTTAGCTCATGCGTTGCGCCTGCCATATTTTAATGCTGATCAACTTTATGCTTTTAATGAATTCCTAAAAACAATAAATTCTCAGATCATCAATTTTGTCGCAATCGAATAATTCGATTGCGTCTCTCTATCAGTTTTGAATATTCATAAAAAATATCAGCTCGTGCTTTTTGCTCATAATATTTTGATTAGTAAATTCTTCTCTTATATAATCGAGTCGGATAGATAGATAACTAGAGAGAGAGTTGGGGGTCCCTCAGCTACTTGTCCTCGCTTATTTGTTATTGTTATTATGCTCATGTTGTGAGAGCTTTGTGTTTTCACATTTTTTTCTTTTTCAACCTTTTTATTGTCTCGGAGCTTCCCTCTATTTCTTTACACTATATAATGTAGTCCTTTTTACCTCATTGTTTCAATCATTGGCGGCGGAAGCCCCAAATTTTAGGAGGGGACAACCTAAAAAATTTTGACAAGCAAAAAAAAAAAGGCTCTCAACCCAAACATTTTAGGGGGGGACGTAGGAAAATAAATTGACAAGCAAAAAAAAAAAAAGGTCAACAACAAATTTAGGGGGGAACGTCCCCGCTTCCGCCGCCTATGGTTTCAATTCTTTTTTTGTTCTCATTTCAATGAAAACATCATTATTAAACTGACGTAGAAGACTTTATTACGAAATTTTGACATTGTTTTGTTTCATTTGTTTGGCTTTCTTTTTTTCTTCTCCTCATCTTCTTTTTCTTCTTACTTTTTCCCTTTCCTTATTTTCTCTTCAGTATTTCATTTTATGAGGTATCCGCCAATTTATACAACACCAAGCATATAGAGGCGGATAATCAGTGAGGGAGCATGACGGTGTGCCGCTCTAAAAAAAAAGGAGGAATATTGGAAGAAAAAAAAGAAGGGATGGGGAAAAAATAAAGAAAAAAAAAGATGATGATGGCAATGATGATGATGAAAATTATCTTGGTGATGATGATGGTTGTGGTGACGGTTGTGGTGATGATGATGGTGATGCTAATGATAGTGGTGATGATGATGACGAGATGTAATTTTGTTATTTTGTCTTTGAAAAAATTAAGTAGTGCAAAGTTGAATTCATTTAAAGTTTATTATGAAAATAGCAGAAAAAAAATTGGTATGCGTTCGAGGAAAATCCATCCCCCACCAATCTTTTTCAAAGGTAAGATTTTTTTTTTGCCCGGGGGGGGGGGCCACTTCCATTCACGAGTGGATACCATGCGCGACCATGGGGTCTCGAAAAGCACCCTAAACACGTAATTTCCATATTCTGAAAATGCACCCCTTAACAAGTATTGGCGTGTGAAACCCTACCCTTAACAAGTATTGGAAACAAAACGATACTCTTGGCAAATATTCCCTGAAATGAACCCCTAAACAAGTACAGGAATGTTTTATTGTTACGGGTCCTTCGGTCGTCGGCTTTACCTTATTTGGTTTAGTACGACCCCACCTTCTACACCTCGCGCAAATCGGACTCTAAACACGAAGTGTTGGAGCAAAAAGGACATCCTTTATAAAACATTTTGATTTTGTTTTATCATCCCCGCAAATTAGACCCTAAACACGACGGTTTTCCTAGCGAATTAATAGATACCCTTTTTTCGTTATTTTTGTGTTTTTGACACCCTTATCACGTTACGTAGGTAACGTGCCCTATCGTGAAAAGGACATCCTTTTTACGTGTTTTTTTGGTCGCGCATGGTATCCACTCGTCAATGTAAGTGGCCCCCCCCCCCAAGTTTTTTTGTGACGGCGTAGGCCTTTGCAAGCAGCTATTATTATGGTAAAAAAGTAAATGAAATGTCAAGAAATACATGATAATGATTTTTATGGTACATTTAGTATATCAATTCATACTTGTTATCAAAAAGAAAAAAGTGGGTCGTTACGGACCATTAAAAATGGGAAATTTGGGCATTTTATATTTAGGATAGAGCAACTGCTCGTTATAGACGTCACAATAAATCAAGCATTCTAAATTCTATCAACTCCATTTTTTGTCAAATAACACCTTCATCGATATTTTGAAATGATTTTTCTCATATTTTCATCATCTTTTTATCAGGGTGAAATTCCCCTTTAATTTACAAAACAGATTTGCAAACAATATTAAGACTAGAGTAGTGGGAGGCAAGGGTGGAAATCTAAGGTAGGGGACCAGGGGCTGGAAAACAGGCAAAAAAAAGGAAGGTTTATCACCCCCAAAAGAAGGTCGTCTCGTCCAAAATACATGTTTTACTTCGATTTAAATGATGTAGGCCTATTTCTTTCCATCATATATAAAAGAACAAAAATAGTAGGGGGACATTTGATAATGTGCCCCTACTTACTATTTTGGGTTAGGGGGAAGTGTCCCCCTGGGATTTGACAGTATAGTGAGTGATTGTATTACCGACCGGCCTTGTATTACCGAACGCGCGCATCATATGCGTCAGAAAATAATCAAATACGCTCAAACCTTTGCAACTTCCTCCCAAAGGGAACTTAAATAGAAAAATGATGAAAAATTATCAAAAACACAATTTCGAAGTCTTTATATCCTCAAAACAATAAAATATGGTCAAAATAGCTCATCAGTGACTTTGTTGTTTTCCCAACTTTTCCCATAGAAAACACACGTTCGGTAATACCATACCTTTTCAAGTGACCAAAATATTTCACTTGCGAAGAGGGGTCCGATTGGAAGCTGATGTCGTAAAAATGAAAAACAATTTCGGCAAAATTTCTGCATGTTTATATTTTGTAGGTATTTGTGTATTTATGGTGAAAGTTTGGTGAATTTTATTGGAATAATGTGTTTGATATGATCAAATTCATGAAGTGTTCGGTAATACGATCCACTACCATACCAATCTAATTAGTAGGGTGTCTGGACGTTTTTCAGAAATCGCCTATTTTGTGAATTTAATCACTGTCTCGTAGCAGAAAGTGAAGAGAATATCTTAAATAACATGTAAATCAAGTTTCATAACTCACAAGCATTTAAATCCAGAGATATTTGCTTCTAAAGTTTGGCATATTTTCAGATCAAAACGCAAGCGATATCACACCGATAGTGGCACATTTTGCTTGACCGAAAACACACACAGAGCTGCTATACGCCGCATTGAAGGGGCGGAGTTGAAAGGGCGCGCAATACGATCATTACCGCTTGGGTTGTCAAGTTTGCCTTTCAAATACGCAACTTTACAACTGCTCATGAATAATGCGTTCGTAGACGGACACGTTTAGGTCACTGCTCTAGTTGAAAGGTCACAGATACGTCACAATAGAGATTACTGGTACTCGTATAATGGCAATGCATATTCATCGGACTTGCAATTACTAGTAGTACATGTATTATGTGCACACAATAATGGTGTGTGAATGTATGTGATTTACGTGCACCGTGCCGTACCGCTATATATTATGCAATTGCCATTGTTTTTGTGCACCACCAGGGATTCCCTGATTCAGTGATTGTGTGTGCGACGGCAACCCACGTGCAGCATGGAGTGATGCATCTATAGAGACATTTAGTATACATCTCTATGGAGTGATGAGTCATTAATATGACGTACCAGAATGACATTGCAATACGTCATAGTAATGTCTTATCCACCATAGGCGGCGAAGGGGGGGGGGCTGGGGGTGGCGGCGGGGAACAGGTTCTCTCCTTAATTTGAGGTGGATGGTTTCCCCTAAATTTTAGTTGATAATCTGTTTTAGTTGATCTATTTTTTTTCTGCTTGTCAATTTTATTTCTTCCGACTTCATAACGATCATGATTGCTGATTTGATTTACCCCCCCCCCCCTCACCCCACATACATAGAAGTCTTACGTTATTTATCATCATTGTCAACCACCATCGAACACGCGTCACGCACTATGTCATTTTTTATAGGGCAATTTCATAAAATGTACGTTCAACCCTCTACATTTGGGATCTTCATTAAGTTTTCTATCTCTATAAATTTTGGGTTCTTTAACGCTGTCAACTGACCATGACTTGGCCATTTTATTAAGTGATGTAAAACTTTAGAAAAATGGGGGTCGAATGTACAAAGAGCTTGATCATTTTATGGAATTGCCTATTATTCAAACCATCATGCAATCATAACCATACACACCCAATCGTACATCATCACCTTGAGTTCATTTATCACAAAGGCCAGTCATCATCGTGAATCCATTTCATCACTTAGGGGGAAAAAAGGAAATAGTCATTAAAACCATGCATTGTGGAAAGAAATGTAGCATTGATTTTCTTGACTTTTTTCTCTGTTAGTATATTCATCACACGGAATGTCATAAAACCATAAACATCCACATCCACACTTCATTCCATGCAGGCAAATCATCTCCATCAAAACACACTTCATCATGATGCATTATGTTTACCATCATTTTTAGATGCACAATTCAAGATGAAAATATAACTTTATTCTACTTTTCTTTATTTCAGATTTATTAGGAAACGATCAGGGGTTTCGATCGTCGGACCTAAGAAATGAGAATCAGCGAGAACTCAAAATAACACGCGTATATAGAGCTTGTATTTCTGTTTTCTTGTCAACTGTTCAAGTCATCTTTATTCTAAAATCGAGTTGACATATATATGCTGTTTCATTTAATGATGTTAACTCACAAAATGACGAAATATTACCAAGTGAGATATTATAAACCGTTCACAATTGTAATAATTATGTCCAGAAGGTTTTTCTGAAGAATCTGTAGATAATATACGACTGAGAGTAACTGCCTCAATATTTTGTCAACTTTCAATTAGGGAAACATTGAACACATGAACTACCATACGCATTATTCTTTGCATGAAAATTGCTGTATTATTTGGAAGTTCAGCTAAATATTAAGCATAATTTGGGACACGACGTGGTTATTATAAATAGGCCTTTCAAGCCACTTGCTTAATATCTCTCATTGTATTGTGTTTTCTGTATCCCCAATTATTAATTTTCATAACATTGAGTTCCCCATGAAATTGGCAGCATCACAGATCGATCACCGCAAGGGGCTTACAGAGTGTATAGTTCATATACCTTTCATAGCGTTATGACTCTATATACATTCATATAGACTCCTTATCACGGAGTATATAATTATCATATCATAATGGCCATACAGCCGAGGCAATAATAGGTTATATGAAAAACAGTATCCCTACCCGACTGCTCTACCATATTTTGTTAACATATATACATATTATATATTTACACAGGTATTGATTCATTTACAAAAGTCAATACATTTATAGAATAAACTCGTCGTTCTATGAGAGTAAAAGTTCTGTTCAATATGTGCATAATTCACGCAATTGATTACTTCGTAATTACTGCGTAAGGGCCTATACTCCCAATTGAGAATGTTCAAAATGTATAATTATATTTGCCAAGAGCTTGCTTGATTACTGCTGTGTTGTATAATAAATAACAAAAAGAGCTCCAGTGTTGACAGTCTTCGGTTTATACTTATACCGCGTTGACCTTCCACCACAAGATAACAACTTGCTGAACTCAAAAGGTAAGTCCACTCTTTATGCTCTTTATTTTTGAGCGTCTGTTCAACTATAATTATAGCTCTCATATGGCTGCATGAATTGTGTTTACACTAAATTCATATTTACAAATAAAGCGTTCACACGTGGGTTCATGATGATCATTACGTCAAAGGTCATCTATTGGTCAACATTATCATGTTGTAAATATGCAATATCAGGCGAGACCACAGACCCGTGGACGACCATGTTCATGAATGCATGTTTATAGCAGAACAAAAAGATCAGTCACTATTTTCTCCTTCCGGAAAAATAAATGTAATCGAGCACTCATTGCAACTCGATATTCAATACTAGTATATAGGAATATGTTATAATAACTACATAGTTATGTTCCTTTTTATAATTCCATGTATTGCAATCAAGTATACATTGTAACTCGATTTATGCAGCCATAAAGCTATATTCATATATGTGTGTGTATATATATATATATCACTTGCTGTTTTCTTGCATTTATTAAAATAAGCTCATTCTGGCAATTATACCTTATATAATTCGATTTATATAGGCCCAACTAAACTTTCTCAAAAATTCGCACATCTCCTTTCCAATAATCTTCCAGCAATGCTCCCTCCCATGTATTTTCTTCGTCATCGCTTTCATCATTTAAACTCTCGTATTCCACCTTGCAAGATTTATCTACACCATAGCCATCTTCTGCCTCAACTACATAACCGGTAAACCATACCTTTGCGTTGTCTACTTCCCATTTGTGTCTTATCTTATACCCTACTAATTCTCTTGCTGATATATCTTTAACATACATATCTCCACTGTTCAAGTCTTCAACTACATCATTTTTGGGATACGAGTATACAGTTTGTGTATTGGACAAATAGACAAAATTCATCGACTCATTGTTTTTACTGAGGACGAATGCGGAGTACCAATTTTCTCCTTCATCATCTTCTGTTAAATGTTGAACAATTTTACCAACTAAATCATTGTACTCCACGTGTCGGCCTCTTTTTACTCTTTTTCTTGACTTGTTTTCTATCTCGGATCTCTTCCTTTTCATTTCTTCTTTGAACTGGTATACCCTCTCCTCTGGTGCGAGCAGGATTTCCTCTACTTCGTTGTCATCCTTGTCAATCTCTTGAGTTCTTTCTCTGCTCCTTCTCACGACTGAAATCAACTGTTCCTTTAACTCCTCCCAAGTCTTCACTCTACCCCTTTCTGTGAAATTGAAGATACCTTCTGTGTTTTTCTCTCCGAACACATATCGTCTAGCTTTCAATTGTACTTTCAGCATTTCCAATTTAATGTCATTGTTCTTCCTAGCGAGTCCTTGATCTATTTCATCTTCTGACATCCATATACCACCACATACATTTCTGACTTCCTCATATATATTTTCCTTTCTTACCGTTTCCTTTTCTTCTTTTTGGACCTTGCTATCTCTCCTTTCTCTTACTTTTTTCTCCCTTTCTTCCCAAATTTGCTTCGCCCTCTGACAATATTCCTTTCTTTGCTTGACAACATGCTTTCTAGCTATACTCATGTACTCCGCCCTTTTCTCTTCTTCCAATTCTCTGACCCATTGGTTTGTATTGTTCTTAGTGTACATTATAATGCTTTCCACTGCATAAATACTCGCCCTTGGCTTCTCTCTCATTATTCTATCCATCATTCCGAAATCTCTTTCAACGGACACATTTGTCTTAGGTACCCCACTAACTTCGTTTTCATTAACATCACTATAATGAGAAGAAATGTGCTCCCCAAGAAGCCTACTCGTAATCATGACATAACTACTGAATATAAGTTCGAGAACTTGTTTTGTAACTGCATCGTCTCCTGTGAGAAGTGATTCATATACTTCATCTCTTTGAACTGGTATATCGTGGAATAACACGGCTGTGCCGTCCAGTAATGGCGATGAGTCGACTGCCCATTCTTCAAATTTTGACAACATGATCTTGTATCTTTCGTCCATTGTCGTTATTTTCTCCTTACCCTCCAACACTCGCCACAATGGGGCTGTTACAAACTTATTTACGAGGCCTAAAGCCCTACAACCAGTTAAAAACTGGGGAACATTTATATCTGAGTCAACTGCTTTAATTAATAAGTTGTCTTCCCTATGATCTGCAAAGAAATCCTGTAAATCGTGTCTTAAATAATAAACACCTCCTCCATTGTGAAATAAAATATTAAATCTATTACCCTTAAAGGGAGCTAACGGAATTAACGTTTTGCCCCTTTCCTTCAGAAATGCTCGGAAATGTACGGGCTTCCCTGATTTTTCACATCCTCTGTCTTGAATCGATTTACACACCGTTCTTACTAACCGTACTACACCACCTTCTCCACCTTTTGGCGCCACTCCAACCTTCTGTGCCCCTACCTGTTCCCCATTAAATATCATATCTTCCCACACTTTCAACGTTTGCCCCGCCTGATCTGCCAATCCGACTATAAAATGTAATCCGCAAAAGTAATTATTCATTTTTGAAAGTGATTCCCTTTCCAGGTCTGATAATTGTGCCCACTCTCTAACAACTGCTGGCAATATCTCTCTCCTATAATTTTGTAGTAGTTCATTGAATTTCTTCTGTACTATGTGCCTATCACTGATTGTGTTTTTTATTCTTTTAATTACATTATTTATCTTACTTCCATCATTAGTAACCAAACATACATCTTCTATTACCGTCTTCATTGTTTCTAACATTTCCTCCGCTGTACCTCCAACCCCTGCTCTGACGCCTAATACCAAACACTCCCCACTACTTAAATGAATATCATACGCCCCATAGTGATGACCATACTTGGTCGTACCATCTCCTCCAACTGTCATATCAACCTCCTTCTCATCTAAGATTTTATTTGCCGCTTGTATTAAACTGAGCGCTCTGGCTTCCATATACATAGCAGATCCAAAATCCTTCTTTGGTACAGACTTAATATTTACATTACAGAGCCCTTCTAGTACAGTTTTCACAACCTCACCACCTTTCCTTGTACTAACACCCATTGAACAAACTAATTCTTGTACTACTGAACGAACTTCATCACTGTATCTCCCTCCTTCCTTTAACTCAACAACGTGCGAATCTGCCTTCAATCTTTCTTCTAATTTGTTGATCTTATCAGTCATTTTTTCCATTTTCTTTTTCATTCGATTGTTTTCTTTTCTAAGCATGTAATTAATCTTGTTCTTCGCTTTCAAATAACTTCGGCTCTGTTGCCTTCGTCTTACTAAGTCACTGTCTCTTCTCACAATTTTTTTAAGCATGAATATTCTATTCTCAAGGCTAGTGATTACTTTCCTTTTTTTGCACAATTCTATGTTCAATCTTATGATGGTTTCTTTTCTAACTTTCATCGCATTCAACATCCTATCATTCCGCTTCTTTATATTCCTATTTTTAGCACATGCCTTTACAAACCTTACGCTGCATGCATCTATTTTTTCTTCAAGTTTTTCAATTTTTTTCTTCAACCTTAAAACAACTTTCTTCATATATGATGCATCTACTTTAAATCCACTTCTCTGACGAGGTCTAACACAGTTCCGTCTACACTGACGGCACACCCTTGAATTGGTACTCTTTCTGAATTCTATTCTGATATTTTTTTTCTGTTTCTTTTTCATTTCTTTTCTAGCGAACACAAACACATCATCCATTATACCTTCATTCTTGTTTACTCTTTTCTTGTTTCTTACACTATCACACAAACTTCTTATCTTTTTGTACAAATTCTGATTTGAGATTAGCGTCGTATCTACATCAAAAAAACCTTCTAATAGAACCTTAAATTGTCCAGTCGTCATATCTCTCTTTCTTCCCCATGAAAATAATTCTATGACAGCACCGTTTGTGAGACCCTCCCATCCAATCTTTTCCCTATTATATTCTCCACACAACACGGCCTGTACATCTTCCTCGTAAATTCCCAAACTATTACAAAATGACCCTATTTCTGACAATGTTTTGAACTCTGTAGTTTTTTCATTACCCCTCCCCTGATTACATTTTTTTTCGGCCTTTCTTTTCAAATTACCCAGATGGACGTGATGGTATTTATTGTTTGGAAACATATTTACATACGACAGCAGACAGTGCTGCCGTGACTCATCGCGAGGTCTTTGCTGCTCGGCATCATAATAATCGAAAAAATGCTTGATGTCTCGATATCGGAGACAGAGATCATCTTTATTGGGCCTGTAGTTGTAACATGAGGTTGCGAATGAACGTGAATCCGACATGGTATGATGGAGCAATATACTGGCAAGTCAATTTTTTTGCAAGATTAAACTTAATCTATACAAAATTTGAGACCAAACCTATTATTGACTTGCAGTTGCACGAACGGCCGGATATGTGGACTTGCGGAAGTATGAGGGCTTTGAGGCTGAGTAACGGGCTGGTACTCGGGTGCGTAGACGAAGAACGCGGGAGGAGAAAACCGGAGAAGCACAGCCACAGAATATCAAAGAAAGGGATGATATATCACGAAATATTGATGATCCGAGTAGCAAAGACCTCGCGAATCGCAATTACATCACACTCGATGTACAAATCAGTGGATGCTTGAAGAACAACACACTCGATAAAAAGAGTGAAATTGACAAAAATATAGAGCAGTCGGGTAGGGAAATCCTCTACACAAAACATGCACAAATTATATGAACATAAAATCTCAACGTTTACACATCGTCAATGAATGCACACACAACAACAACACAACCGCGTGGTATTTCTCATCATAGCCAACGTACATGTTCCACCTCTACACACAAACATTCACACACCAAGTCGTAGTCATGCGGACTCCACATTCACTCATGTGTTTTCAAACTCGCGCGCTTGTGCTCACGTGGACGGCTTGCCGCGAATTTGCATATGATGCAAATTAATTTGGGATTTACGCGCTCTACGTATGGCTTCGTTGTCAAGAAAATAGACGCGTACGCCACGCCTCTAGATTTCGCTTGTCTGCACAAGGGTATTTTCAAATTGATTTTGCATTGTGATCTCGTGTAATCAGCTCAAAACTGAGTGCACCATCGAAATCAGCGATCCCGGAAATGCTTAAGTCCAGCTGGACAAGTTTGTAGCAACCTCGATCGCTGTGCTGTCGAAAGGGTAAGCAGCAATTTCGTATTATCTTCACTTCATGATATAAGAGAAAACTTGTCCTTAGAAGCATATTATAGGAAATTTAATTCCCTTTCGAACCATATCATTTTTGTTTTTAAAAAATGATCAGATCACAATTTTCTGAGCTTTCAAAGGGGACCTTGTATTCAAAAAGTGTGTGCCATTTTCGCTTCAGTACGCGACGCGCATTGCCGTGCGTGTATTAGGTATGGGCAAAGAGCTCCCGCAGCTATCGCTGAGGCTATCGTTTGATCGTCCAGACACCCTATAATTAGTTATGGCAGTGTATCCTATTGCCGGACACCTTTATTTCAGTGCTTTAAAAATGACAACTAGAGGAAATACAATGAAGAAAAATTATACCTTGCTATTCCAAATATTCTGAAAATTATGAATATGATGAAATTATTTTATATTTTCCAACCGTTTTCTTTGCACCGCACTTGCCGCATACCCCTCCGCGAAAAACAATTATTTTCGTGCGTGACAAATTACATCATAATTCCGGACGCGCCACGGACGGGTAAAAATATTCTTAATTATAATGGTGTAAGAAAAAGTTGGTGTGATTTTTTCATGATATATCATCTCATGAGTAAATTCTAAGTTTTGGTTTGCTTTCTTATATCGATTTTGAGCAGATCTTTGTATTGGTGTTTGCTAACTAATTTCATTTTTTTTTAATTTTTTTTGATTGCGTGTTCGATATGGCACTTTCCAGTATTTATGCTCGTTCATATCATGACCCCTCAGTCAAGTTCTATCGATGCGCAGACGATCGTTGACGGCTCTCTACCTCGCGCACGGACGGCCGGGATTGAGAACTAGCCGCCGTCGATGATCTGATCGATGGAGCGGACGAGATTAAAATTCGGCGAATCAGGCCCGAAATTAGGTCCGTATTGCCATCAGAAAATAGATCAATTGGGATCAATTGTTAATGCAAAACTATGTTATATGATATTTTAAGCATTTTCTGTCATTTTAGAGAAAAATAAGGTAAAAGTTGGATTTTTTCGCCTTGTTTTTGCAAACTTGTTCTTTTAATTGATCTGTGAAATTGAACTGCGGAAGTCTTACGGTACGAAATTGATTTCGTACGCAGTACTATGCGCGTCCGGAAATATGATAGTGTCCGGTAATACAATACGTGACTATACATGTATTGAATTATAAGAATATTCAATTTTTCGTGAAACAAAGCTTAGTTCTAAGCTAGGGCGGCCCAAATGCGCGTGAGTGGAGTCCCAGTTTCTTAACACGGGTAAGTATTGCGTTGTCGCCTAGAGTGGGGCCTACTACTAGCTACTAGTACTAGGCCTACTAGGTATAATGACACATAACCTCGCGCTAACTTAGTGTGACGCGAGTGGGACTACCGGTAGGTGCATGGAAATGCTTCGTCACTTACGCCCGCGCCCGAGGCGGCTCGGCCTGAGCCCAAGAGAAGTGCAATTATTGTCGAAATTTCGTATATTACCTCGGAAACTGCAGGAACAGTGAATTTAGAATTAGAAAGGGGGTCATCGGCAATGAAGTTCACATCAAAATCAACTCTCGAGTTGGAGCAAAACCGGGAAGAATTGCTCCCAAACATTTCTTCACACACTGATGACAACGCCATTTTCCTCGATCAAAGTACTGGCCGTATCGATATCGCGTATCGTGTATCACGATCGCCGGTGGCGAATTTAAAAAAAAAATTAAAAAAATAAAAAAAAAATAAAGGAGGGAAATGAAGAAAAACTCATTCCCAAAATTATTGGGGGTCTTTCCGCTCATCATGTCATACCTGATACGAGAGACGACACTTTCGTGTAAGATATGGAATATATTAATTCTGTTTCAGATTATCTATTTTGATGGAATAAGACTAATGTCATTTATGTTGACACTCAAACTGCATGTAATTCATCAGCAATTAAAGACAGATTTGTGTAATTTAATAATACATTCGTTGATAAATAACAAAACAAACTAGGTCAATTATAGAATCGTAGTTGATAAGAGGTTGCGGGTGATTTGCATATTTTGTTATTTATTTGAAGAAACGCCTCCCTATGTGCATGTTAATGCCATGTAGTTTGATATCAATGACCTCATCACATTCACATGTTTCAAATGAAGCGTATGTATGGACACACCTATAGTTCAAAAGAATGAATTCTATAGGTCATAGAGAAAAAAAGAGATGAAACAACTCAAGAGGAATCTTGTTCTTCTTTAATTGCAGCGTAAAGTCATTGATATCGAACTGCATGGTATTTATCAGCAATTAAAGACAGATTTGTGGAATTCTAATACTACATTCGTTGATAAATAACAAAAGAAACTAGGTCAATAGATTGTAGTTGTTAAGAGGTTGCGGGTGATTTGCATATTTTGTTTATTTGAAAAAACGCCTCTGATACAGCAATAACCTATGTGTATGTTAATACCATGTAGTGTGATATCAATGCAATGACCTTATCACATTTACACGTTTCAAATGAATATGGACACACCCAGTTCAAAGAATAAATTCTACAGGTCATAGGAAAAAGAGACGATAAAACTCGAGGAATCTTGTTCTTTAATTGCAGAGTATAAGTTTGATTATTCTATGTAATCAACGTAATTGGTAGAAAATATTTTGATAGGGTGGGGAGAGGAATGAAAGGAGGAATCGCTGGAGTATATAATTGTTAATGTCAAGTGCTACGCAGTATGACTCCTTTCTTTCTTCTAGCTCCCTCCCCCTCTTTCCTTTTCTGCCAGATATGTTGTGCGAATGAGATGCATATTTTAAAGAAATATCCAATAGTCAGAGTGACGGTGTAATGTGTAAATTCCATTCTGTTGATTTGGAAAATTCAACTTGTGTTTACTTAAAGAAACATTTTTTTCAGAACTTTAGAATTTTGGACTGGACGTCTGGAAAGAATGTTAATAAGACGCTAATACTTTAAAGGCGTTGTATAGTTCAAACAATAGTCCTCTGGTATGTTCTTTTACACGACTGTTTATTCTTGTTAATGTTATTTAAGAACGACCGCAATTTCCTTTATTCTTTGTAAATGTTTAAGACGAAAGATTCCAAATGATTCAGTATGTTCAATATAGTCCGACAGGGTGTTATAATTATAAGAAATAATGATATATGGTCGGGTGGCCACATTAACTCGATTGTAATGGAACATTTAGTGAATCCACTGGTATTTTAATAGACATTAGAATGAAAAGGAATGAAAAGCAAATATTTCAGAGACAAAAGACAATAATAAGTCTTGTAAAGAGGGTTATAGCACGTCTCACGTGTATTCGATAGAATAGAATATTAAAAACATAATGCAAAAGAGGTGGGGAGAATCTCGTCAAGCTTGTGTTAATTTATTCGAAACAAGTCTACGAAGATTCCTTTTCTCTTCCCACACCTTTTCTTTTAAAACAGGTGAATGCAATGTCTGCTTAGAGATTCGGTGGTAGATTACATAACCTTACTGATCATGGTTTGGAAAATCTTAATTGAATCGTTGGTGGGATCTCATATACTCTTTTAAAATCAAACTGAATTAGAATGAATGTATCTTAGATGCAAATTTCGAAAAGGTTTAAGGTTTCAATAGTGGTCCTTTTGTATTATCCTTTTCGGGTTTAAAGGAGAAGGTTTTCAAAAGAATGTAAGATGCAAATCAATTGGATAAACATTGAACTTTTAATCCAATTCATAGTATGTTGGTCGCCGGTATTTAGGGCATGAATATAGTCGAGAGGCAATTTCCTCAGCATAATGTAGTGATTGTAGTCCACATTGTTTTTTTTTCTCTCTTTATTCTCCTTTGCTCATTATTGACTTACCTTCAAAATCAATCTTAAGTTAGGGAGAGGGGGTGGCGAGACATCATGAAGATGTTCGTTTTAGACACTTCCTTTATAGGAAGATCCCCCTTAATCGTCTTGCTTGTTGATGTTAGTTTTATGTGCACTTTGTTTTTCGTTCCCTTTTTCCTTTCAGGGTCAGTTGGCAGTGGCATTTTGATCATGATCAGATTTACATGTAGGCCGGGCGGACATGGGTGCGGCGCTCTTTTCTCATCCCACGATCTATTATCTTTTCCATACCCCTGTGTTTAATTCTTTAATCTGCAATTTCATATCCTTAAATGTTAATGGAATTCGAGAACGTCATAAGAGGCAAAATATATTTAAATGGTGTAAGGATAAAAAAGGCCATATTATTTTTCTCCAGGAAACTTTTAGCACTCAAGATATTGTTAGTAATTGGAGTTCCATGTGGGATGGCTTTTGTATTTTTAGTCACGGTATAAACCACGGTAAAGGCGTTATGATTTTAGTAGATAAAGGGCTTGATATCTCAATAAAACATACAATCATAGATACAGGAGGTAGATACATTTTTATTATTAGATCTTTGCAAAATCAGGAAGTAATATTGGGAAATGTTTATTTCCCTGTTAGTAGTAAAGAGCACGAGCAACTTGAGTTTTTGGATTCTATTATTAAGATTTTAGGAAGAAAGGAGTTCCAAAATAAACCTTTTATTATAGGAGGTGACTTCAATATGGTTAGGGATATTTATTTAGATTATGATGGAAAAAATGTAAACAAGAAGCAATCTAAACTTAGTTCAATGTTCGAACATTTTCTTATTGATTATAAGGCCTTAGATTTATGGCGTGTTAAAAATGATGCCAAGAAACAATATACCTATCATCAAGGAAATCCGTATATGCAAACTCGATTAGATTACTGGGTGGTCTCAGATATTTTAGAAGAGAAAGTGTTGAATTGTAAAATAATACCTTCATTATCACCTGATCACTCAGCAATAGAACTCAATATTAATTTCAATCATATGGTCAAACCAACGATTAAGACTGGTTATTGGAAATTTAATAACAGTTTATGTAAGGACGAAGAATATGTTAAAATTATGAAGGAGGAAATTATTCGTTTGAAACAGATGTTATTAACAGAAATTATAGACAGCAGAATTTTATGGGATTATGTTAAAATGGAAATCCGAAGTTTTACTAGGAAGTACTCAAAGAAAAAGGCAAAAGAAAGAAGAGAAAAGATTACAAAGTTCGAAAAGGAAATTGTAAAATTAGAAGAAGAACTGCAACAAAGACCAGGTAATACAAATAATGATTCAATTGACATGTTAACCAGGAAAAGAAATGAAGTAAAAGCAATTTATACTTATGTTAATGAAGGTATAAAAATCAGATCTCGAGCGCCGTGGTTTGAAAGTGGGGAAAGGGAAACCGCATATTTTAAACAATTGACAGATTCTAATGGGAAAAAATGTGAAATTAAAAAACTTAAGGTGAATGAAACTACAATTAGTGATGAAATTAATATTTTGAATGAAATTCGAAAGTTTTATTCATTATACGCTAAATCTGAGGCATGCAGGATTATGCGACGATAATACGTTTTTTCCCAATAGCCTACCCAAACTAACAAAAAATCAGAGTAATCACTGTGAAGGAAAAATAAACCAAGGTGATTGTATTGAAATCTTAAAAGAAATGCAACTTAATAAATCTCCGGGGAATGATGGACTGAGCGTCGAGTTTTACATTACATTTTGGCATGTAGGAGATTTGGTTATTAACGCGCTTAATGATAGTTTGATACGTAAAGAATTATCGCCCTCTCAGAGGCAAGCAGTAATTACACTAATACACAAGGGGGATAAAGACCCTACAGTCATTAGCAATTACAGACCCATTTCACTTCTCAATGTAAATTATAAAATTCTCACTAAGTACTTTCTAAAAGAATAAAAGCGATTCTAAGTAACACTGTTTCAGTTGACCAGGTAGGGTATTTAAATGACAGAAACATTGGTGAAGCAGTAAGATTAATTAATGACATGATATTTCATACCTCACATTTTAATAAACCGGGTTATTTATTAGCAATCGATTTTGAAAAGGCTTTCGATTCAATTTCACACGCTTTTCTTCAAAAGGCACTTTGTTCATTTGGTTTTGGAACGATGTTTAGGGATTGGGTCAAAGTAATTTATACCAACACACTATGCTGCGTTTTCAATGGAGGGAGATCAACTGGCTATTTCGATGTTGAGCGGGGGCTAAGGCAGGGGGACCCCCTGTCCCCATATCTTTTTATATTGTGTATAGAGTGTTTAACTCACTCTATTCGAAACGATAATTCAGTAAGGGGTATTTGCTTTGGTGGTACAGAAATTAAGCAGGTTCTTTATGCTGATGACATGACATTATTCGTGCAAGATTTAGACTCTATACACATAGATTAGACATAATCCTTGAGAAGTTCATGAAAATATCCGGACTGAAAATTAATAAAAATAAAACTTTCATTTTGCCTCTAGGGCCTCCTGTTCCATCAGGGAACAGCTTTCCATTCGGTAAAAGAGTTGATATTGTGAAAATACTGGGTATTTACTTTTCACTCAATCCTGATGTGGCTGAAGAAATGAATTTCAAAGAAATTTTGAGCAAAATTAAAAAGTTATTAAATTGGTGGAAACAACGAGATCTCACTTTGATAGGAAAAATTCATTTACTTAAAACGTATGCGTTTTCCAAATTGACTTATGTGAGCTCCCTATCTCCAGTTCCAGACTGGGTTTTCAAAGAAATTGATGATACATGTTTTGACTTTTTATGGCGGGGGAAAGACAAAATAAAAAGAAACACTATATATCTGGATTACAGGCAAGGTGGGCTAAAAATGCTCAATTTCAAACTATTTATAATGGTACAAAGAGTGATGTGGATTAAAAGGTTAGTTACTGGTGACCAGAGAGCGAAATGGAAAAGATATTTTAAATTTCTCCTGAGAACTTTTGGTGGTATTTTAATATTTTACTGCAAGTTTTCCCCTGATATGGTCGATGTTAAATTACCAAAATATTACCGAGAAATGTTATGTATTTGGTCTGATATGAACATTTTTATTAAAAAAGATACAAATAGTAAAAGGAATGAAATTTTCTTTAATAATAAGTGTATTCAGAATAAAGGAAAAACGTTTTTTCATGAAAATCTATTTCTTAAAAATATTTTTAATTTCCATCACATTACAGATGTTAAGGGGGCACTTAAGCCGGACAATTATTCAGATGTATGGGATTGGAAGAGGAGGAAGTATCAGTTATTCAAGAAATATTTGCACATACCCCCAGAGAATGGAAAGACAGATTAGGTAGGAATACTTCAGTGGACGGCTTGAATATTGAATTTGTCTTTCATGTGAAAAAAACTCAATTCGACTCGGTTACTTCCAAAAATCTATATAGAGAGTGTATAAAACAAATTGCTGAACAACCAGTTAGTTTTCATAACTTAGCATTATTATATAATCTGTCAAATAAAGAAATTGAGAAAACATTTTATCGTCCTAGATTTAGTACGTTGGATACAGGTTTCATTTTATAGCAAGTGACAAATGTTCTTTCTGTAGCAAATACGAAGAAACATGTAAGCATTTATTTTTTGAATGTGAAAAAGTAGGGAGTTTGTGGGAACGGAGTAGTAAGTTGTTTAGCCTTCCAATTCTCAAAAAACTAAGCTGGATGGAAATCCATATTGGTCTCGAGGAAACAACCGAAAACATACAATTACTTAATCATATCATTTTGCTAATCAAATATTTAATATATCAAGGGAAAGGGAAGGGTAAACCACCAACTCCTGAAGAGATAAAGGAAAAGTTACTTATTAGCAAAGAAGAAGAAAAGAAGATTGCACTAGAGCGTAATACGTTAACGCGACACTATAAACATGATAAATAATGGGAATATTTAAAGGTTTTAAACATTAACCAAAATAAAAAGGATGGGGAAGGGAGGGGTGCCCCTCGTCTGCCCGTGCATGGAATCGATCGATCACTGTCACTGTAAACTGACCTCTGTCTTGTCTGTTATTGGTTCGTCTTTTTTTCTTCTAATTGTTCCTGTCTTATGCTTTGTTTGTTGTTTTGTTTTTTCCTTTTGTTTTTTCTTAATGGTTCCTGTTTGTTTTTCTCCTTTATGTGAATGGTGTTTTTTTTCTTTCTTCTTCTTTCTTTCTTATTCCTGTCTACTATTTATCCTGTTTGTTGTTGGTGTGTTATTTTGTTTAGCTTGGGGTCTAAGTTGGGGGGGGCTCATGTGATGGGAGAACCTCATATATATATATGTATATATATTCATTCTTTTAATTCGCGTAGTTTCGTCTTTGTTTGTCGCTTTAGCTGCATGCATACATAACTTGTTAAAATGTTATAGTTTATATGAGTTCGGAATATGTCTCTGTTCTGAAACAATTTGCCTGTTATGTTTATTACACTGTTATTTAATTTGTGTATTGCACTGCTGCAATTATTATCCTGTTCTATATTTTCTTGATTATGTATGTACGAAATTTATTTTGAATGAATAATAAAGATCACTACAAAAAAAAAAAAACCGTAGATGGCCTGGGGGCCGTTGCAGAAAGAGTTGCAATCGATTGCAACTCTAAAAATCATGCGCAACTTGATTTTCGACCAATCAACAGCGCGCATTTGGGACTTGCGATTGATTTTTTGACTTGCGTTTAAACGCAACTCTTTCTGCAACGGGCCCCAGATGGCCATCGTCGAAGAATCATGAATTATTCATGATAATAATTCAATTTACATTTTACAAGTCTTAGCCGGTGAATCTTCCTTAGTCTCTTCAAACCGAATGAGACCTTGATAACTAATAATTGTTTCGGCCACGTTGGGTTGGATGCTAAATAAAATAATGTCTTCCTTTTGATGAGGATACCCATTGAGCCTGCAAGATTTCTTTATAAATCAAAGACATGTGGTTTTTTCCATTCCTCTTTGATGTATGGAATGTGTAATTCAACTTCTTCTTTTGATGTTCCTTTTTTGCTAAAAGGTCTGCTGACTTCTTTCCGTGCCGGAATACCGCAATGGGATGGTATCCATTCAAAACTGACATAAATATCTGATGATTGTAAAACTTTGATTTTATACAAGATATCAACAATAAGATTGTTTTGAATTCGATTGCTTTCCGTGCTTGAAGAGCTGACAATCAATCTGTAAAAATTACCACGGACATACCTCTGTTATCTCCTCAGAGCCAATTAAGTGCCATTACCATTGCTGTTAATTCGGCTCTCATTATACTTACAAAATTTAATCTATAGTATCTTTCAATATCCAGTTCTGGCCAAAAAGCAGAGCCGGTTCTCTTGTCCTATTGTTTTGATCCATCAGTGTAGATCCGGCCTTTCCATCTTGTATGTGTCCTTTCTAAGACACAGTTTTTCATATCTTGTACTAAGTTACGTTGTTTGTTGATAACATTATGGATATAGTAAGATATATTTGGCATTTCATACGACCAAAAAGGTTCACGTAATATTCTTTGGCTTATTTGTTCAATTTGGGATTTCTTCATTAGGCTTACATGCTCTAACTACAAAGGAACCACGACCTGATTTCCAAGTAAATTGATCAATATACCAGGAAGGTTCAATAATTTCTAAAGTAGTATTCTATCTACATACTACAACTACATCTACTTTCCTTACATGAGAGATTTGCAATTCATATCAATTTGTTTGCGCTTTTTTGCAGTGCGTAGCGTGTTAAATTATTTCCCTATGGAGAATAATAGAAAATACGCCGTTTTTGAGGGATTTGCTAAGATATCTCCCAAACGCGTTAACAAGGTGATCTATCAAAACAGAATAGAATAGAGCAGATTCTCACCTTGAACATGATATGATTTTCATTTAATTTTAGTCAAATTAAGTTCTGTCACTTTTGAGGTTTTTGGAACCTTTCTTGATGATTTTGAAAATCCATTTGTACATGAGCCAATGGGCAAGTGCGGGAAACGAAACGTTTGGTGCGACTTCACATTTTTGTAAAAAAATATATACGTCACAATAAATAGACCCTATCAAAAAAAGACATTTTGCAGAAAATGCTGTAGATTGCGAATACCTAAGAATGATTTTGATTGGATAAAAAAAACCTCTGTCACTTTTCACATTTGCAAAAGCTTTTGCAATAATTGGTCACTATAGTTTGGCGGGTTCAGCCGATGGCATTGTGTGTACACAGTACAGTACACACGCATAGCTAGGCAACGCAGCGCGTCAAGAATTTTGCACGTTTTCATTATTCGTACAGCGACGACTTCAGTGTATGGATAGGACCGTACCATTTTTGACCGGGGGTTGTGCCAATGAATGCAAGTGATCAAGAAGAGTTACAAAACTGAAGAGAGTGAGAAAACAAGGAAAGTGAGAGGGAAATTTATGAAAACAAGTAATGCGAGGAAAAATGACAAGAAAAGGAGAGAAAGGAGAAGAAGTGAAAACACGCAGCTGAGTGCGCTCACGATATGTAAGTTAAACACCCCGGCACCGCAATGTAGCAGCCCGCCACTATATACACGTAGACTGCCTGCACGATGCGAAGACAGCGGCGCGTATTAGTGACTGTGCGTTAAACGTCCCAATTCTATGCCTTATAAGCTAAGAGGAGCGTTTTTTGTACACAACAAATTGATATGAAATGGCGAATCGTCATCGGTAATTCTCTCTGTTCGGAATAAGTTTCTTTTGGAGTGCATTTGTTCTTCGAACCCGCCTTTCAAACTCGACCGAAACTCCTAGTAGCATATCGGTTAAGTGAGGCAGCCACACTTACCTTTTTTTAATATTTCCTTGCCCAAAACACTTCGAAGAGTGCCATTGCGCCCCTCCCGATCGCGACTTCCCCACACACCGAGGCCATTAATTGTGACGATCTGAGCTGTGATTCACATGAAATGGCTTATATAGGCTTCATTTTTATTTTGTTAATCATTGTCAAGCTTGGAAAAAGTGTGGAGAAATAAGAATTGAATGAAAAATGAAATGTAAACCCACTTTAAATGATAAAATCGGAGAAAAAATGCTGGAGATAGATATAAGCTTTTGTTTAGATATGCAGTTATGTCCTCGGATCCAGCTGGCACAAAATGGGTATATAAAGGTTGTGCTCACTAAGTGTTCAATTTTTTAATTTTGGTGGCAAAATTGTTACAAAATGCTTAAATATATCCGTTTAATTTCAATTGACTAAAAGTGCAAGGGAAATGTATGAGAAATGTTTCGCAGGGTAAGTTTGATTTCGCCTTTTTCCCTTAACACAGCGTGAAAACGAGTTCTGCGCAAACAGATTTATGCGAGCTTTGCAAAAATGGACAGTGCTCACTCAAGTGTAACATTCTGTCAAAACTTTTACTATCATTGGATAGATGAGACCCAAACAAAATAATATATGTGAAAAATTACCCACATGTTGTATATTTTTTAATTCCCAGGGCTTTTTCAAAGTGTAAACTTTTTTTTGATATGCACTGTAGATCAGTATTCCTCCGTCAAAAAACACTTTACTTTAAAAACAAAACAACTATTTTTCATTATCAAAAAGGGTGATTTAGAATAATAACCAATTACTTTACACTATTTTAAGAAGAGAAGCTTATAAGGGTCTCCTGTATACTTTTAATTGAATCAAAGAATAATTGATCGCAAGTAGCGAACCATTCATGAATAATTCATTATTCTTCAGTGGCCATCCTACGGTTTAAAAATTCGCCACCAGCCAGTCAGGTTCAGTCCAATTAGCCTGGCCTGGAGGCTAGGCGTTACCCTGGGGATCGGAGCAAAGAGAGGAGAGGGGAGTAACCTAGGCACTACACGTACCGTATAGCGTAGTAGGTAGATGACTCTACTCCCAGACGGCTAAGTCCACTGGATGATTGGATCTGACAAAAGTTAGTCAGTCCTATATAGCCCATGAATTGTATTTCCGGAGCAACTGTTTTGAGTATAGCAGCAAATCCTTCGTTAAAATGGTTGGACTAAAATCATTTTTTTGTTTGACTCTGAGGCAGGTGAGTACTAGTACTAGGCCTAAGTTAGACAGCTGGCAGCCGTCTGTTTCGAGGAGTTTTTTAACATTTTTTTTTCAATTTCTCCTCGTACACACTCATTCAATGAACAAGGTCATAATATAACCTTGTTCTCAGTTATATCTCCATGTGTGGCAAAATAAGGGTGGCAATGTTTGGCTTATTTTCTCTTTTTCTTTGGGGCAAATGCTTGATTTTTTTACACTGACAGTTTTCATTACACCTATTATTCATACTAGGCCTACTTGGCTCTTATTTCAATTTGATTCTTTAAATCATTTTTTTCTTAATTAAAAATAGAGATCAAAAAATGAAAATTTTCTTGCCATATTACTTTCCACCAATAGAGGGCGTACACAAAAATATGCCCAAAATTCAAGTTTTTGAGCGCTCTGGTGAATACAAAAATTATTCCCAAGTTACTTAGGAAAAATAAATTGCAACTGTATGAAAATTAGTAATTTTGGTCACAAAAGTGATATTTTAATGATTTTTTGAAGTGTGTGCTCTGCACTGGGCCGGGGAGCGTTTCATCAACATTTATGTCCGACAAGTTGTCAGATCTGACAACTTTCCCCGATTCTGATTGGCTGAGAGGTACTGTTGCTATGGTAATTGTCGGATAAAACAGGACTTGTCGGATAAAATCCTTTCATGAAACGCTCCTCTGTACAACATTGGCATACCATAGTCCAACCTGCAGATTCACCACAGGCAGGGTGGTAGCAGTGAACAAGTGCTCGTACACAGACGGCTCGCTATCGTGCACGCACCTTTAGGGGACTTGCAATGCAAAATCCCCCGTCGGGGCTCTTCAATTTTTGTCTTTAATGAATAAAAAAATTGACAATTATTGTGACCAAAATGCAAATTAATATTCCCTCTTGGCATTAATTGCCAAAAAACGGAGAAAAATCAAGTTAAAAGGAACCAAAACAGTGACTTACCTCGGCTGTCACGCAAATTTACTTCCCCGTTTTGTCCGATCTTAAGTACTTAAATATATGGCCATTGAGTCCCCTGTACAGATCGCGCTAGAACTTCGGTCTCTGTATTTGGTGAGAGAAGCCAACGGAGTTCAGCTGAACAACCAACATAACAGAGACCGAAGCTTTTGGTCTAGGCCTAAGTTAGACCCTAAGTTAGACAGCTGGGGCCCGTTTCTCAACACCTGGACAAGTTAGTCATATCTTTATCCACCAACCACGGAGTTAGTTCCAATCTTACTAAACCCGTTTCTCGAAAGGCTTCCTAACTAAAATACCTTGATATCGATATTATCGGTAAAAGGAGCAGACGAGACGTAGCCTTAGTCACAAAATAGCATAATTTTCAAAAAGAAAAATAATAACAAAATTGCAAATATTGTGTTGAATTGGGAATTTCATCTTTTAAGAATAAAAGCACAGGTATATTATGCACCATGCATACTTAGACCATGAAGACATGAGGATTCAGTTGCTGAGAAAATGGAATTATGAATAATTGATCTCGTGACTAAAAAATCACATGGGGACGTTGAGATGGGTACCCCCGGGATATCCAATTTTAATAGTTTACGAAAGTAAAACCATAACGGTTTTCGTTGTAAAATGATAATTATACGGTATTTTACGATTCCAAACATCATCAAAATATAATTTAACAATTTTCTTTTAAATCTTAGATACTGAAACTTACTATTTGACAAATTCTATGCATAGATTAGAGATAGAATTTATCAAAATGTTAGTAGGGGTCTGAAAACTACAAATACGAGTCCATTTATGGATGGCCTGACGTGGTAGAATCTTTATCAAATAAATTATTTTACTATTTCAAAGTGAATGGTTTTGTGGAGTATTACCAACAGTTTTTGGAAATTCTTTGTATTACAATGATCATAGAATGCATTCTCCAACTTGTTTTTTGATGTAATTTCAACGTCTTTGATTGATTACGTAAGATTATAATTTTCTCATTTCTAGGCACTTTTGCATGTCATAGTCTACCCACGTGATGCCAATACGTCATTAAGAAAGAAGTTGTGACAGGTTCGGAGGTGTCACAAACATTTAGTGAGGTGTCACAAATATTTAGTGAGGTTGTTGTACCCGATCTTGGTAAAGAGGGCTTCGTGAAACGGTTAGCGGACAAGTAGCTCACTATCTCCGATTTAGTCAAGAAGGTAGACTTATGACGGTGTTGAGAAACGGGCCCCTGGCACTCAGTCATTGTCAGTGGCAGCCGTCTGTTTCGAGTTGTTAAACATTTTGTTTTAAATTTCTCCTCGTAGACAGACGGCTCGCTATCGTGCACCCACCATTAGGGGACTTGCAATGCAAAATCCCCCCGTCGGGGCTCTTCAATTTTTGTCTTTAATGAATAAAAATTTTGAAAATTAACGCGACCAAAATGCAAATTTATATTCCCTCTTGGCATTAATTGCCAAAAAAAGGAGAAAAATGAAGTTAAAAGGAACAAAAACAGTGACTTACCTCGGCTGTTGCTCAAATTCACTTCCCTGTTTTATCCGATCTTAAGTACATAAACATATGGCCATTGAGTCCCTGTACAGATCGCGCTAGAAGTAGAACTTCGGTCTCTGTATTTGGTGAGTGAAGCCAATGGAGTTCAGCTGAACAACCAACAAAACAGAAACCGAAGCTTTTGGTCTAGGCCTAAGTACCGTTGGCGCTGGCGTAAGGCCACCCTCCGCACACTCAAAGCGCACAGAGTACGAGTAAGACCCGACTGGGCTGGCCCCTGACTGGTTTGCGACCACTTAACTTGTTCCAGGGCTCCACACTAACCCATTTTTTCTACTGGTCCAACCTATTCATGTCGGACCAGTAGATACCCAGTTTTTCAAATTTTTACTGGTCCGAACCTAAAATCTACTGGTCCCCCAAAATAAAAAAAACATTAAAAAAAGGCCCAAGTTTATTTTTCTACTTATTCTAGCCTTTTGTTACCCCCCCCATAAAATGAAGGAATGAAGAACATAAAAGAAAGCAAGACAGAAACGAAGAAAGAAAGAAAAGAAGGAAGAAAAAAAAGAAAAGGTAAAGAAAGGATAGATGTGAAAGCTTCCGATGTGAAGGAAGAAACAAAAAAGAAAGGAAGGAATAAAGAAGGAACCACTGGGGGGGGGCACTTCCATTCACGAGTGGATACCATGCGCGACCATTGGGTCTCGAAAAGCACCCTAAACCACTCATTCAATGAACAAGGTTATAATATAACCTTGTTCTCAGTTATATCTCCATGTGTGGCAAAATAAGGGTGGCAATGTTTGGCTTATTTTCTCTTTTTCTTTTGGGCAAATGCTTGATTTTTTTACACTGACAGTTTTCATTTCACCTATTATTCATACTACTTGGGTCTTATTTCAATTTGATTCTTTAAATCATTTTTTTCTTAATTAAAAATAGAGATCAAAAAATGAAAATTTTCTTGCCATATTACTTTCCACCAATAGAGGGCGTACACAAAAATATGCCCAAAATTCAAGTTTTTGAGCGCTCTGGTGAATACAAAAATTATTCCCAAGTTACTTAGGAAAAATAAATTGCAACTGTATGAAAATTAGTAATTTTGGTCACAAAAGTGATATTTTAATGATTTTTTGAAGTGTGTGCTCTGTACAACATTGGCATACCATAGTCCAACCTGCAGATTCACCACAGGCAGGGTGGTAGCAGTGAACAAGTGCCCTAAACACGTAATTTCCATATTCTGGAAATGCACCCCTTAACAAGTATTGGCGTGTGAAACCCTACCCTTAACAAGTATTGGAAACAGAATGATACATTGTACTCTTGGCAAATATTCTTTGAAATGAACCCCTAAACAAGTACAGGAATGTTTTATTGTTACGGGTCCTTCGGTCGTCGGCTTTACCTTATGTGGTTTAGTACGACCCTACCTTCTACACCTCGCACAAATCGGACTCGAAGTGTTGGGGCAAAAAGGGCATCCTTTATAAAACATTTTAATTTTGTTTTATCATCCCCGCAAATTCGACCCTAATCACGTAATTTTCCTAGCGAAATAGATACCTTTTTTCATAATTTTTGTCTCACCTGCGAAGCAAAGTGAGACTATAGGCGCCGCTTTTCCGACGGCGACGGCGGCGGCGTCAACATCAAATCTTAACCTGAGGTTAAGTTTTTGAAATGACGTCATAACTTAGAAAGTATATGGACCTAGTTGATAAAACTTGGCCATAAGGTTAATCAAGTATTACTGAACATCCTATTAGAGTTTCATGTCACATGACCAAGGTCAAAGGTCATTTAGGGTCAATGAACTTAGACCATGTCGGAGGATTCAACATCGAAATCTTAACCTGAGGTTAAGTTTTTGAAATGTCATCATAACTTAGAAAATATATGGACCTAGTTCATGAAACTTGGACATAAGGTTAATCAAGTATCACTGAACATCCTGCCTGAGTTTCACATCACATGACCAAGGTCAAAGGTCATTTAGGGTCAATGAACTTTGGCCAAATTGGGGATATCTGTTGAATTCCCATCATAACTTTGAAAGTTTATGGATCTGATTCATGAAACTTAGACATAATAGTAATCAAGCATCACTGAAAATTTTGTGCAAGTTTCAGGTCTCATGATTAAGGTCAAAGGTCATTTAGGGTCAATGAACTTTGGCCGAATCGGGGTATCTGTTGAATTACCATCATAACTTTGAAAGTTTATTGGTCTAGTTCGTTAAACTTGGACATTAGAGTAATCAAGTATCACTGAACATCCTGTGCGCGTTTCAGGTCACATGACCAAGGTCAAAGGTCAATGAACTTTGGCCGAATTGGGTGTATCTGTTGAATTACCATCATAACTTTGAAAGTTTATGGATCTGATTCATGAAACTTGTACATAAGAGTAATCAAGTATCACTGAACATCCTGTTTGAGTTTCAGCTCACATGATCAAGGTCAAAGGTCATTTAGGGTCAATGAACTTTGGCCGAATCAGGGGTATCTGTTGAATTACCATCATAACTTTGAAATTTTATTGGTCTAGTTCGTTAAACTTGGACATTAGAGTAATCAAGTATCACTGAACATCCTGTGCGCGTTTCAGGTCACATGACCAAGGTCAAAGGTCAATGGACTTTGGCCGAATTGGGTGTATCTGTTGAATAACCATCATATCTCTGTAAGTTTATTGGCCTAGTTCATAAAAAGTGGACATAAGAGTAACCATGTATCACTGAACATCTTGTGCGAGTTAGAGTAGTATTCAAAGTCAGCACTGCTGCTATATTGAACTGCGTGATGCAGGTGAGACGGCCAGAGGCATTCCACTTGTTGTGTTTTTCACACCCTTATCACGTTACGTACATAACGTGTGCTATCGTGAAAAAGACATCCTTTTTACGTGTTTTTTGGTCGTGCATGGTATCCACTCGTCAATGTAAGTGGCCCCCTGGGGAAGGAACAAAACTAAGAAAGAAAGACAGAAAGAAAAGAAAAAAAAAGAAGGAAAGAAATGAAGCAAGCACTACAGAAAGAAAGAACAAATCCAGAAAGTAGTAAAGGAAAGAAAGAAGGAGCAATGAAAAAGAAAGGGTAAAAGGATAGATGGAAAGAAGGACCAAAGAAAGAGAGGAAGGAAGGATTGAAAGAAGGAAGAAAGGAATTAAGGAAGAAATAAAGGAAAGGTAAAATGATGGAAGGAAAAAAAATAAAGGAAGGAAGGGAATGAAAGAAGCAACCATGTTACTTCTAGTAAATGTAATAATTTCCATTGCAAAATATGATTTGTACAAAGAAGAAATGATAATCATTTTTTTTTTAGAATCTGATGAATATAAAATGTGTGCCTTTTGTTATTTTGTGAACAGAAATTTTACAATTTTATAGATAATAATGAAGACGTGCAGGGGGAGGTGGATGGATGAAAACTAAGGCCTATATGTTTCTTCTGTCAAAGTGTTCTTTCTCTGACGGGACCACAAAATAATGATGATGATGAAAATGCTTGCTTCTTTGAGAAGAGGAGGGAAGAATGGGAAGAGGGAAAAAGAATTTGTATGAATTGTAGATACAAACGACAAAGTGTTTTTTTTTTCAGAATGGAGAACATTACAAGAAGAGAGAGGGGGGGGGGGGGAGCAGTGGCGTACCTAGGATTTTCCAAAGGGAGGGGGGCAAATTCGTCTGCCCAAAAATTTGACAAGCAAACAAAAAATAAAAAGGGTCTTCATCCACAAATAAAGAATTTCATACCAGAAAAAAAAATTGACAAGCAAAAAAAAGAAAAAAAATAAAAGTTTTTCAAGTTCAAACGGGCGTGCCACTTGTGGCTCTGCCCCCCCCCCCCCCTGTAGGTACGCTAATGAGGGAAGACATGCAGTAGAGTTGTACTGGTAATTAGTTGGACAGGCCTATGCCGGTGAGAGGGAATAGATCGAACCAATCTTACTAAAGACAGTGATAAATATGTATTGATTAAAATTTGGAGGATTTTAGTATCATCACAATGATCTATAACTTGTAATAAATGTTATCACTATTATCATTATGATCATCACGATAATCGTGATTACTCATAATTGTTTCATCCTTTAGTAAACTGAAAGATATGACCCAGCCCTTTCATCCTGGAATAATTTTAGGGACATTTATCTTTCCATTTTTTCCTTGTCTCTATTTCGCTTTCCACTATATAATCTCTCATTTCTCACTCTCTCTTCAACTACAAATACACAGAAACACGAAGAGGCAGGACTAGACAAATGTATTTATATAAAAAGGATGATATGCCTTCTTATATCTTGTCACTTGAAAAAGGAATTGCGATCATTTCTTTAAATAAGTCCACGGCGAAATGTTATGCTATACCAGAATTCTATACAGACTAATTATATGTCCGTTTTCAAGTATTTGTTGTGATTAAAACAGTTTATAAATACATATTTTCATCATAATGCATAATACAGACCCGCAGCACAGCGCACTACTAACGATATGTGTGAACAGCTAAATTGGCAATTTTTTCTGCTTGTATATTCAGTTTCAGTTCGACACGCGAAGCAATAATTTTCTCGACTGTTTTGGTAAATTTGAGGATGTTATTATAGATTATTCCTATATTGCAATGATTTACAACTGAAGGTAGGTGATTGACGTCCATAAAGATTTCCAGGGATACAATATATTGAGAGTAGAAATAATAATACCGTTTATTACTGACCAAATCGACTCGAAATTCGACTGTAGCGCTCACATTTCCCCGCTGTGCAATTGCAGTGCGCATGTCTAAATGTTGCGGCTCGTACAATAACTGGGTAGCATGATGAAACCGGAGTTCTAAATTACATATTTTGCTAACTGCAGCGGATTTACTGCGGGAACAAGCCATTTCCTAATTAGTGTATTTTTCTTCGTTTTTTCAATATATCAAAAATACCTCAAGGTCAACTGAAGCAAAAGTTAAAAACTAAAGCACTTTTGGTCGTTCGGCCCACAGCCTACTTTGCACGTTAAGAACCCACTGCACTATTCGTATAAGAGTAGGGGGAAACCCAGGTGTAGTGGTCCACCTGCATTCCCCCAAGCCGTTATATCGGGAGGAGAGACCTGCGGGTCGTAGTGATTCAGTTCGCTTTTCACCTCCCAGGCACAGGTGACGCCAAACATATAATAATAATAATAATAATATTGAAAATGGGAATCCTCGATGATAATTAGAAGTTATTTTATATCATTTTGAAATCCCTACTTATTTCATTTCACACTCTCAAACCAACCAGATCTGATCTCCTATCGGCAGTAGAAACTCGCATTTCTGCATTGCTACATGATAAGGAGCATTGAGTATACATTTGAAAGCGTAATTTCAGCATCGTAAGTGATAAATGCACTAAATGCCGAGTTATATACTTATCAACTGTTGTTAAACATAACCTATCACTTTGTATGTTTGAAGCTTTCTCACACTGATTTCTAGCAGACGACGCCCAGCTATAGCAACGACAGTGTAGAAGTGTAGTCGCGATATAGGGCTCACATGAGTATTACAGACCCCAATCCCTCGATAGATTTTGCTTTAATTCACTGACATTAGTCACAATTAACAGTACATTAAGACTTGATATGTTAATCAGTTACTTGCCCAGCTCAATCAAAAGTTAAATGGCCTGAAATAAGACTAACCATAATTTTGGCCAGTTCATTGCCAGAAAAACCAGAGCTTTATTGTGGGTAATAATAATTAAAATGAAATACAAAAATGCAGTCTAGCCTCCCCAAATGCCTTAATTATAAAAGAGCATTATCTCTATCGTTTTTCTTTTGATATACAAACATTTGATCTATTTTTAACGAATTATTTTAATCAATAAAGTCATGTGATCTTTACTTACGCCTGTCCGACATCAGAGCTGCCAAGTAGTACTGATTTTCCATATTTAGTACTGAAAATAGAGAAGAATAGGGGAAGGCGGGGTAAGTTGTGACAGTTTTTGCTTTTTGCATGTTAGAATTGATATGATTAATAATCTTTTCGAAATAAGTACCTTGCCTTGAAATTTAATTCTTCTGAAATATTTTCCACCTATATATAACTTTCTATCCCCACACTGAAAGTCATCGTGACCTTTGAAAAAAACGATGTCAAATGGCTCAACTTGCCCCATATATGGGGTAAGTTTGAGCCACCTTCTCGGGTAAGTTGAGCCACAAAAACTATGTACAAAATGTATGAGGGGAGAACCAGCATGTATAAATACTAACATCCTTTAAAAGGAAAAGAGCAGTCATGTAAATTTGCTCCTTTCAGCCAGCATTTCAATCGATTTTTATGGTTTGTTTGTTTTTTAAGATACATTACCATAGGAATTACCATGGCTCATCTTGCCCCATGCTGTTTGGCTCAACTTACCCCAGTCCGAACTTAGTGCGATAATTTTGTATCCACACATTTATTATGCATCCATCATATAAAAGACTATGACAAGAATGAAGATCGATACCTGGACTAATAATGTTATCATGTCTTTATTATATTTAAAGACGTGTGTGTTTATAAAGCACTTATCTATTTCACACTCTTTTTTACTTTTTTGGCTGAAATTCATATTTTTCCCTCTAATAAACTACTTTTTGTTTCAAAGTTGAAAACAATGTGGTGGGGTTAGGGGTTATGCTATCGGTCATCAATACATGACACCACCACAATGTCTGACTCATTCATTATTGGCCTGGGGCTGGTGGCTCAACTTGCCCCTATGCTCAACTTACCCCGCCTTCCCCTACTGATGGTTTCATGGAAAATACTGATTTCTTAAGTTTCAGTTTATGTGTTGTCCTATGGTATTCCTGTGAAAATACTAATTTCCTCACCAAAATACTGATTTTCAGCCTTGAAAATGCTGAAATGCTTTTGTTCAGGTTGGCAGCTCTGCGACATGCTTTGCGCGGAAATGAATTACTCTTGTGTGCCCTACAGGTATTAGGACTATGGTATTGCAGTGTATCCTCTTACCGGACACTTAAGGGTTCATTTCTATTCTGCCGGTGGGGAATCTACAGGTAGGACTATGGTATGCCAATGCTGTACACAGCACACACTTTAAAAAATCATTGAAATGTCACTTTTGTGACCAAAAATACTAGTTTCCATACAGTTGCAATTTCTTTTTCATTAGTAACTTGGAAGTAATTTTTTTATTCACCAGAGCGCTCGAAAACTTGAATGATGGGCACATTTTTGTATACACCCTCTATTGGTGGAAAGTAATATGGCACTACAATTTTAGTTTTTAAATCTCTATTTTTAATTAAAAAGAATAATTTAAAGATTCAAATTTACTTAATAGCCAAGTTATGATGAATAGCTGTACTGGAACATGACAGTGTAAGAAAATCAAGCATTTGTCTCAAAGGAAAAGAGAAAATAAGCCAAACATTGCCAACTTTATTTCACCACACAGGGAGAAGTAACAGAGAACAAGGTTATATCATAACCTTGTTCATAGAATGAGTGATTACCGGATACCTTTCTTTCAGTGCTTTAAGAATGACAACCAGAGACTGTACAATCAAGAATATTTTTGACTTGCTATTCCAAATATTATGAAAATTATGAGTATGATAAAATTATTTTATATTTACCAACCGTTTTCTTTGCATCACACTTGTATCATATGGTAAAGATATTCTTCTTTCTTATGATGTGAAAAAGAATTTGTATGATTTTTGTCTCGCCCACCAGAGGTGAAGGCGAGACTTAGGGATCCAAATGTCGTCCGTCGTCCGTCCGTCACAAACCTGTAATGCCACATAACTCCATAACTCCAACTGTAAGTCGCTTTTCAACCAAACTTGGATGGTAGATGGACTTGGGGGACCTGCATATTATGCTCCAGTCAGAGGTCACATGGTAAGGTCAAAGGTCATTTTCAGGTCAACGTTAAAGTTTACATGCAAGACTCTCTTCGGACACCTAACTCCACAACCGTAAGTCGCTTTTCAACCAAACTTGGATGGTAGATGGACTTGGGGGACTTGCATGTTATGCTTCAGTCTGAGGTCATATGGTAAGGTCAAAGGTCATTTTCAGGTCAACGTTAAAGTTTACATGCAAGACTCTCTTATGACACCTGCAACCGTATGTCACTTTTCAACCAAACCTGGATGGTAGATGTTCTTGGGGCACCTACATGTTATGCTGCAGTGAGAGGTCACATGTTAAGGTCAAAGGTCATTTTCAGGTCAACGTTGAAGTTAACATGCAAGACTCTCTTTCTCCGCAACCATAAGTCATTTTTCAACCACACTTGGATGGTAGATGGACTTGGGGGACCTGCATGCTAGGGTCATTGTGGCCATGATAATTGTATTTTTGGTCAAATTTCTGTGTGAGCTCTATATATCGCAATGACGGATGATGCGGTGGGTTTGGGGATACATGTACATGTGCTCGGCTGCGCGACCCGCCGAGCATCTCTAGTTTTTTATTTGGCAGCCATTTTGAAAGTATATTTTTTGGGATACACTATACATGTAGTTTTTAAAATGGAGTCATAGGGATAATCAAGTATCACTGACAAGCCTTAGGTCACACCATCGAGGTCAAATGTCATTTAGGGTCAATGAATGTAGTATTGTATCATTATATGAATGGTGTTTTTTAAAATAATTATTTAATATGTTGGGGGTATTTGTGGAATTGTCATAACTTTAAAGTTTATAGATTTAGTTCATGAAACTTTCGACATAAGAGTAACCATGTATCCCTGAATATCCTGTGCTTGTTTCTGGTCACATGACCAAATCAAAGGTCATTTAGGGTCAATGATCTTTGTCCGTGTTGGGGGTATTTGTTAAATTGGCATCATAACTTAGAAAGTTTATGGATCTACACATCTAGTTCATGAAACATAGACATAAGGGTAAATGATTGTTTTGCACATGTGTTAGGTCACATTATCATGGCCATAGGTCATGTTTGGTCAAGGGACATAGTATGAGTGATTTCTTTTGTAAATTAATATTCAATTGCTGTTTTCAAAGTCAGCACTGCTGCTATATTGAATCGCGTAATGCAGGTGAGACTGCCAGATGCGCTCCACTTGTTTTTATATCATCAGTATGAATAACGTTTGAACAATGTACAAATAATTTAGATTTCATAAACTGATTTAGTTAAATGTAAATCTTTTACTAATTCATTGAGGTACATGTATATACTTTTGATTCTTATTATAATTTTTGTTCTTTTATACATGTAGGTGTCTCGGAAAACTTTCTCCTGGCTTAAACCTATAAGCACCCAAGCCAGCTCACTCCAATCCACAATCACGAGACATCATCATGATCAAAATACCGCATTAGAGATGACAGATAATAAGTTCTATGAGCTGAGGACATATAAAATCATACCATCAAGCTTCCCAGCATTTTTAAAACTAACAAATGAAAATATTCATCCTAGACTAGAGCACTCCAAGTTGATTGGCTACTGGACTACTGATATAGGAGGTCTCAATGAAGTCTTCCATATCTGGGAATATGGTGAGATTTTCTTCCTCTATTCCGAATTCTATACATTTATGTACAACTCATATGTAATGCGATGATGTCCTCTTCTTCTTTTTATTCCTTGTTCTATCTCCTTATTCTTCCTCTTTCTTCTTTCCTTTTTGATCTTCTCTTCCTTCTTCTTTTCTTCGCTCCTCTTCTTCTGTTTTCCTCTCCTCTCTAATAGTCCAAGAAAGCCCCCATAGAGAAGGGGTCGAACCTTGATTTTATGTTTTTTTTAATGGTTTCTTGTCAATTCAAGGGTGCTGAATGATGCTACTCTTGTAACCTTGAGCATTTTCCGCAAATTGGCAAAATCCAATATGGCCGCCAAAATATGCAAGTTACATGTACCCATGAAAATCATAAAATTGCCTACACATTGACTATAAAATGCATGTAGTTGTGTTGCAGGAGTGAAATTTTCTTTGGAAATACGATAATTGAAATTTTTTATTTATTTTATTGATATTCAAAATGGCTGCCATGGGTCCCTTAGGAATATGAATGGGAAAAGATAATTTTCAAACATGAGTACTAATATTGCATGTGATTGTGATTTACGAGTGGACTAAGTACTGTCTGAAAACGTGATTATTAACAAAAAATATGTCATTTGTATGATATGTAATTTGATAAATGCTGTATTATGATATTCAAAATGGATGTCAGAGACCCCTAGCTGGGACAAATAATTTTCACATAATTTGGATTTGCTTGACTATAAAATAGCTGCAAAATATTTGTGTAAAAATGTCTTACAAAATGATTCCTAATGAGACATATCATTTCCTTTGCCATTTCAGTAATAATGCTGTATTTTGACACTCAAAATTGCTGCCATAAAGAGGCCCTATCTGTATTATATAAGCCTACAATGCGAATGAAGAAACTAATTTTCACAAGAGAAAGAACCGTAAATGAATGTTACTGTAATCTTCGAGTGAAATATTGTCTAAAAACATGTTTTCTACTAGAGAAACATATCATTTCTTTTGTCTTGCATGAGATAAATGCTTTATTGCGATATTCAAAATGGCTCCTATGGGCCCTTACAGTATATTATCTTCAATGTAAATGGGGACAGATTATTTTGTAAGAATTAGGATTTGCTTGACTATGAAACCCATATAATTATGTTGTGTGAGTAAAATATTGTTTGAAAACGTGATTTCTATAAACTATGGCATTCCCTCTCCCATGTAGGTGATAAATACTGTGTTTTGACTTTCAAAATTGTCGCTACAAGCCCTTACTACATGTAAATACTGAAACATGCGTAGAAGGAAACTAATTTTCAGAATAATAAGAACCAAAATGCAAGTAACTGTAAAGTATAAAGTGAAATATTGTCTTGAACATGATTTCTAACTAAATACATCACATATTTATTGTCATGAAGGTGATAAGTGCCTTACTTTTAAGTTCAAAATGGCTGTCATAGGCCCCCAAAGTATGATGTACATTGTAGCTTGGGACATGATTTTGACAGAATTTTGCTTTGTTTGACCATAAAAATTGCTTAATTTTGATGTAGGTGTAAAGTATTGTCTATACCCATGATTTTTAATGAAACACATCATGTCTTGTGTCATAAAGGTAATGAAAGCTGCATTGTGAAATTGAAAATGGCCGCCATAGGCCCTTATTATGTAAAATTTGAATGGGGAAAGATAATTTCCACAAAACGGCATATTGCAGCCATTTTGAATGTTAGAATATAGCATTTATCACCTAAATAACATAAGAAATTATCTATTTCATTAGATATCATATCTTCAGACAATGTTTCACTCATACATGCAACACCATTCAGTCAAGCAAATTAAAGCCAAATTCTGTTAAAATCATCTGTTCCCATTCACATTGTACATAATAGCGTTAGGCCTGTAGCACCATTTTGACTTTCAAAATACATTATTTATCACCTACCTAGGCTAGCAGAAGAAAAAATTGTCAAGGTTTTGTAAATTATGTTAAAATTTTGATGTCATCTTAAATGTAGTTGCTGTCTTGGTTACAGTCTTGTATTAGGGCATGATTTCAGATTTTGTTGGATTGCGCCTAAATGTGCTCAGTGGGGTATGTGTCCTTGTGCCGGTCTTCGGATTGAAGAGATCAAAATACGGTGTTTTAGCCTTTGCTACTCTCTGGGGTGGGTGGCTCAATTTGTGCCAGTCACTGTTATTGCTCTTTTATTGTACATAACTTTTTTATCATCATGTTTGATTCTTTTTTTTGTTGTTACATGTACTTTTGTATTTTCCTTATGCCTATTATTACCATTTTTATAACTTTTTATATTTCTTCTATGCCCCCATGAGGGGCCGTCAAAGAAATATAATCATTGTCATCCAGATTATTGTGCAGTACAATTCAATCTTTTTTATTTATGTGCCTACATGACTGTACATGTTATGTAGTTACATATTCCAGAAATACAGTCTTGTCCTTGTCAGTAAGAAAACATAAATCCATGGTTTACATTGTATGCAATCAGGAGACCAGTTTGATGTTAAAAATGAATAGATTCCTTCATACCTACCTACATTCAACTCCTGGCTCTCTGAACATTGATGAATTGAGTAGTTTTATTATTTTTATTGTACTAAATATCATCGATAATAAACATTATAAACTCTGATTTTCAAGTTGTGATTGATACCAGTCCCTTTCTTTTCCCAATTTTTAGATTGTTTTGCTCATCGGACTGGTGTACGTGCAGCATTAGCCAAGGATGACATCTGGCAATCTTCATATTTCTCTAAAGCAGTTCATATGATGGATGCTCAGGATAATGCTTCTGGAATGCTGTTGCCATGGAAACCCCTTCAAGATAAACCACTGAAGGAAGGAGGTAACTTTCGAGGGAAAACCATCAAATCAAATTCATTGAGTGCAAATTTTTGCAAATTTATGATAAACTTATCAATTAGCATTCACAATGGGGATGTATTTTGGTCCTAGATTCTACTTTGCTTCTGATTGAGAAGACCTTGTACACTTCCCGAACTATTGATGAACTACATGTAACTGCAATAAATTTCCTTATTCATAATAATGGCAGTTAAAGGCTATGTAAACCATGAATGGGATAAGAATAAACAAAGAAAAATCCAACAAACATAATTGAAACTTGAAATAAAATCAGATGTAAAATATGAAATTCTTAGCTCACCAGTTATTTACACTGATGATAAACAACTGATTTTGTATTAATAGTAATTCTTATTCTGCTGAAAAAAAGTTTTGAAAAATTTAATTGAGTCGTGAAGTTGGAAGAATGGGAAAACACAAAAATGTCAAGGAATTGATTCATTATAATTGCCACGAATGGGGAAGAAATATTATGAAGCCAAGCACTCTGCAGGAGTGTGGTTTAAAATTCTAGTTGAGACTCGGTATAAACCTCGGTTTAATTATTTGAATACCACCTTAAATTGGGCGATTCCACACTAGAACTTCAAAAATATCATAAATTTCAACATGCTTTCAATAAGTTATAAGTACTGTAATATTTTACTATGATACCTGAATTTTATGAAGATTATGAGTTTTAACCAAAAGTGAAGACAGATATAATTTTAATTTGGGGGAACAATGGAATTTTAAATTTTCAATAATTTTGCTAATTGAATAATCAAGTACAAACACCGCCTGAAACAATTATTTGCAAAGCACGAGAAGACTGAAAATATTGCAGGTCAATAGAATAACATATCATTGATGGTTCCAAATAATATCTGCAACATTTTCATGATCCATAATAGGGGCAGCCCTGATTTTTCAAAACCTATTTTTGGCAATGTCCCGTACGACACATGACAATGCAAAAGTTTTTCCTACAATTTTATTTTTGATGATGCAATTTCATAAAATCAGTTTCTCTTTCTTTGACTCATGGGTGATCGATTTATCCCATAAGGATCTAATTACTGCCCTTAATTTTTCAATTATTGTCCTATTAAAAGTTGTCCCGTACGACACACAATATAATAATGCATTTAATTGCAGGATTTGGATTCAGAAACTATAAATAGTAGGTATATTTAAATTCATTTAATTGATTTAACATAAAGTGAACTGAAAAAAGTACTTTGTTTATCTCCAAAGAACATGAAATAGGTGATTCTAAACATTTTAATTGATTTCATGTAGGCTTATTCTTTTGTAAATCCCTTCAGCTAAACTGGTGATTTTCACTGATCAGAGCAAATTAATTTCTTTTCATTGAGCATGAAAAGAAAACCTTTATAATTATATCAACCTAGCCTGGAAGATGACTTCCTCTTGCATGCTAATGTGGAATTATTATAAGATGTAAAAAAAAATACATATCATTCATCATGATCATCTATTTGGACTTCCCTTGATGATCACTATTTGTACAGTATTGATTTTCCTTACTTTTTTCAAGTTGTAAAAAAATATCTAGAAAATAAGTCAAACCATATGGTTTCATGAATGGAGATGGGTTTGAAAAAGTAGAACCGCATTTCTTTAGAAAAAAATATTTTGTGGAATTACAAGTGACAGTTGTGACACATCATGTAGTTATACATTGTATATAAAAAGATTATAAAAATTTAGCCCCATAATTTACACAAAGTTTCATTCATTCATTGCTTAGTGTTTGGAAATCATCAATCAATTCACTAAAATATAACTTCACACAAAACCTCAAGTTTTTCAGCTGGTTAAAATGCTGTGAACACTTGTACATTTCCCATCATGAAAAAATTATAACATATTGCTCCCGATTGTATATATTGAGGTTACGTAATTATATTGTCCCGAATGACTACTTATTAAAAGATTTTTCATAAAAAAGGAAGAATTTAGGGGCAATGCTCCTTCTGATTGATAAGAAGTTCTTTTTTTTATTCAGGCTGCCCAGTACAACACGCAAGTGCCTGTACAACACACAAGTGTCCCATACGACACACAAGTGTCCCGTACGACACAAAAGTGTCCTGTACGACACACAAGTGTCCCGTACGACACATTATTTTGTTTATGATACTTATTGACAGAAATATTCAGCTAATAGCGGTTTCTGACCTAATGAATGTCTTGGTTTGATAGGATTATCATTATCATCAGCCAAATAGTGTGATTGAATAAGTCAAAGAGACATAAAGTAAGAAAGTTTGGCTTCAATTTAGAGATGTCCCTTACGACACATTTTGAATGTCCCGTACGCCACAATATTCTCAAAAATTATAATTTGCTTTATTTATTCATGAATGTTTATTTTGCTTTCTTTTATAGATGTGTTTGTTCTTGGGTAATTGAATGTCAATTTGAGTTCGGTTTCTATGAAATTTATCTACCCAACTCACAGACTTGAGTACAAACTTGAGGTTTCTAAAAAAGCCACTTTTTCTGCGTCCGTACGACACATTACTATTTTAAATCTTTATTATACAGGATGTGAATTCAAGTCATGTTAAGTCTTGGTTTTTTTAACACTCTGGTAGTACTTGATGATCACCTATAGTTACTGGAATATTTTTAGTTTTTTCTTGTAAAAAAAACTGTCAAATGTTCTCTAAATGTCCCGTACGACACGTATGGAATCGCCCACTTCGGGCTTGTTATTATGATTCAGAAAGAATCTTTGCTAGAGGGCAGAGCCCTTTGAAAGCTCTGCTTAAACTGTCAATCCATTCATGCCTCTTTTGATAATGATAAAGAAAATGGTGAAAAATATAATGTTGATAAGGAAAATTCAAATTTTTAATGTTGCAAACTTTCAATTATCAGGGGAAGTACTGCAGTCTCTAAAAATAGTGTTCATTAAAATTACATGAAATACAGTGCTTTACAGTGTAATCTGTCAGATGTTAATACTAGATTTTATTTCATTTCTCGTGCCTATTCATTGAAGGAATCTATGAATTGAGATCTTATGTCATAAAGCCAGGTGGTTTAGACAACATGAAGACACGTATCATGATGAGAGATGAGTTCTATTCCTCTAATGGCTGTGGCAAGTTGATAGGAGCTTGGATGGGTGACATTGGACATGTCAATATGTGTGAGTGCTTTTTGAATTTCTACCTTGCATTTTACTTTCGGAATTATTGTGGACACTGCAACTGTGTCTCGTGACAAAAACCTTTTTGTACCATATCATGGCCCTTTTTATAAGCTTGATATTTGTATACACATAAAAGTTTGGGGTTCATACATGTATCTCTCATTGTATCCCCCGAACAGAGTTCGGAGGATACTATGGATTTGGCCTCGTCGTACCGCGTCCGCCGCAGAGATTTCCTTGTGAGCGCCATATCAGCTGCATTTCTTCTCCGATCATCTTCAAATTTGGCATGAAGGTCGAGTATGGTATAGCAAAGCCGCCTATCGATTTTGGTGTGGGCGGAGGTCACATGGTAAGGTCAAAGGTCATTTTCAGGTCAACATTAAAGTTTACATGCAAGATTCTCTTATGACACCTAACTCCGCAACCGTTAGTCATTTTTCAACCAAACTTGGATGGTAGATGGACTTGGGGGACCTTCATGTTATGCTGCAGTCAGAGGTCACATGGTAAGGTCAAAGGTTATTTTCAGGTCAACGTTGAAGTTTACATGCAAGACTCTCTTTCTCCGCAACCGTAAGTCACTTTTCAACCAAACTTGGATGGTAGATGGACTTTGGGGACCTGCATGTTATGCTGCAGTCGGAGGTCTCTTGGTAAGGTCAAAGGTCATCTTCAGGTCAACATTAAAGTTTACATGCAAGGCTTGTATGACAAGTGTTATTCCATCCCAGTTATTTCACAATGAAGTTTCGATACAATTCTGTTACGTGCCCTCACAAATCATGATATTTCTGGTTATTTTCATAAGTGGGCGAGACACAAAATAGCTTTTGCCTTGTTTAAAATCATGTACTTTATTAGAATTATTATGTGATTTAATAATTGAGCCTCTCCTCTAGTTGAACCTTCCACACCTATGTGAACACCTTTTTGATCTATATTTGTAATAATAGGGAGTTGAAGCATGTTCCCACATTCTTTCCATATAGTATCTATCTTATTACATGAAAAAAATATATGATCATATGTTTCTTCTTCTTTACTGCAGAATGAACATAAATCATCTGTTGTCATTTTAAATAGATATAAATATTTTTTTGTGTATAGTATAATGTGTAATATTTAATATTGAATTTTCTGAGTCTACAGTTCAGAGTGGATTTTCGTAGTCTTAAAAAATATCAGAATTTTTTTTTTGTGATATTGTATTTTTCTTCAAGCTTTTTAAATGCTTGGGGTATATCCGTTTTTATACTTACAAGAGTATCATATTTTTTTTTATGTGATGTCTCGCAAGTCAAAAATCCTGCCCTTTAATTGAAAATCTAAAATTAACTCACTATCTATGGAACTTTGACCCTCTTTTTTCAGCGAGTCCTTCTAAAAGTATGGAATGTTATTAAAAAATTTCAAGTATCTTTTCTATTTCAAAACGATCCAAACCCATTTTTTGAAAGTCAATATAGACTTCATCTTCCCATCTTTATCTACTTTATGATGGAGTTTATAAATATTCTTAAAAAACAGCTTTTCATTTAATATGATATGTTTGTCTTCAAACGGATGAACCTATTATTGAAAATGATTTCATTTCTTTAATTCTTTTCTTTAAGTAAAAACAATTCCTTATTAAGCCATACATCTAAATTTTTGTATAAAATTCTGGCAGTTCAAATCCTATCAAATTGATTGTGAGGTTACTAAAAAAAATTAGCAATCCTCCCATACAGTGTGCTAAGTATCTGAAATATTGTTTCCATTTCATTTTTGCTCTCCCATTATAAGTCTTTTAATCCACATAATTCTTTGTGTCTTAATGCAGGGCTCCACACTAACCCTTTTTTTCTACTGGTCCAACCTATTCATGTCGGACCAACAGATAGCCAGTTTTTCCATTTTTTACTGGTCCGAACCTAAAATCTACTGGTCCCCAAAAATAAAGAAATCATTTTAAAAAGGCGCGTGTTTATTTTGCGGTCCTTTCTTGTTACCCCCCCCAAAAAAAATGAAGGCATGAGAGAGCGATAGAATTGAAATGAAAAAGACCACGCCCATCTGCATTGGCCTAACCTTTTTTTCTAATCAAGTGATTTTTTTATTGACAGATCACAAATCACGCCAAGCCAGAATGGATATTTTCTTGCAGGACTATAAATTATGTATGCTTAAAGAAATTCCTGTAAATGGATACTTGTATTCCCCTTATTGGAATTGTCTTGTTTTTGTCACACCTGTTCCTATGCATCTAAAAAGTGAATTTCTGGAAAAAGCATGCAAGAAAAAAAGATTGCATACATATACACCTTTGTTTGCAGATTCAAATCGGAAGATTCTGTGAAATATACATCTTCGTGCCTTTCAGTAGCTTTGCATTTCTCATGACTAATTCTCGATGTGCATAATTGACAAATGGGACCTTTATTGGTCTCGGCCTTGCAGCGGCGGCAACTCTACAAACTCTTTGATATTTAATTTCTTTGATTTGCTCTGGTGCTAACTTTAGATGGGTATGATAGAAATCCTTTTACACCTTTGTAACATCTTCCTCCCCATTTCTATGCTCCTCTGAAATTCCTAAGAAGACCAAATTCTCTTTGCATATGTATGTTGATAATCTATCTATTTCCTCCTCCAATTTAATACTCTCCACTTCAACTTTTTTCTCCATAGTTGGAATGGTTTCATTTTTTAGCTTGTCAATATTATATGCATTGTGGTTGACAGAGCTTATAACTTCAGCTATTTTAGCTTCCACTTGTATGATTTCTGTAGTAATTCTACCCTCTAATTTCTAGTTGGACTTTGTTCCAGGTTTTCTCCAAATTAGTCTCAAGCATTAGTTGGATTGAAGGTAAAAGAGCCATTCCTTCCGCGGTGACACGTTCCTTCCTCGGAGGCCCTTCTGGGCTCGACTGCTGGCGTGCCATGTAGAAACAGGTGGAGGGAAGAGCAGAGCTAAAACTGAGATACGTCCTCAGACTCCTCATGCTACGACAGTCATGTCAGAATCTTTTAAATGAAAAGTGACGATATCTGCAGTTATTGTTTAGTCATGACTATTTAAAGATATTGGTTCCATTTCCAAATACATCTAATTCGATGTAAATTTTAATTATTTCAAAAATGTGAGTCTTTGCGTAATAGCATTGACCTACTACAACGAGAGCATTTTATGACCACCACCTGTTTCCAGCTGTCAAAATTTCTGTTATACACTTAACTTTCTCTTCTTATGCACTTCTTTTGCAAAATTTATTCATAAATCACAAAAAAAATGTTTTTTCTTCTTCATTTGTTGATCAATTTAAATTGTGTTTGCTTTATATGATAACTCGAGGTGGTGATACCAAATTTCAACATAGAATTTTGAAACTCTTTAAATATGCTAATTTATTCATATATTTTCAAAACTCACAAAAATTACTTATATATTCGTTGATTGATTTTGAATATTTTTGTTCCATCTGAGAGCTACATTAGGTTCACCAAGGTTCTACACAGAGTTAAGAAACTTTGACTAGATAATTATTAATACTTAATTCATATGAAATTTATTCATAGATAGATCACAAAAAATGCTTCTATGTCATTTCTTCATCAATTTCAATTCTATATCCTCAATTTATGCCACCAATATATAATTCACTACAGTGTCAACTGGGCTGAAATTAAAATTGTGTTAAATTTTGTTGCAAGATGCTGGATGAGCTCCACATCATTGATGTGCTAGTTTAAGAATATATGACATTTTTTGTAGAGATTGTTGGACATCATGGATATCCTAAGAATACGAATCATATCTCTGAATATTGTGAGATTCACTCAGCAAAATGTGGAGGTTTATGGTTGCACCTTCTTTGAACTAAAATTGTCAAATAAATTCATAACTTATTTAGCGAGCAATCCCATTTGAGTGATTCAGAGATACTTCATATCATTCATTTCACTGATGAAAAGATGTGAATTCACATATATGGTTGTAAAACTTGGCCCCATCTTACAAAGAGTTGCGATTGATCCGATCAACCACAACCATGGAAAGCCAGGAATGTCAACATCTAAAATGTATGTTTATTCAAATATTTTCTAAATATTCTATGACCATTTTTCCGTGTTGAACTTTGTAACATTAATGAACACTTGTATAATTCTTCAACAGTCTATTCTCTGTGGAACTTTGTTAGTGCTGATAAGAGACTTGAAGCAAGAACTGACTTCTTACAATCTGATGCGTGCAAAAGTCTCTGTAAGTATACATTTAATTATTTACCGTAACATAATTATGATACTTGATATGCAGCTGTTTAATATTTGATTCATATCTCTTGTTGATACAGTCCAACCTCTCTTATCCGGACATATTGGGATCAGTACCAATCCTGATAAGGGATTTATCCTGATCTGGGAGACTCAGTATTAAATACACGCAGCTGCGCCTTCCCAATATTAGCAACACATAATCTATTGTAGTGGCCATACACAGCACCACAGTGTCAGTGCAAATTATACACATTTTTTATCAACGGAAATGAAATCGATCAGTTGCCAAAAGTCTTTGATAATTTACCTGCTGATTGAGGAATTCATTGAGCATACCTTGAAAGAAAGAGAATGACTCGAAACTAAATTTGAAAATTAGATCATCGTTGCAGCTTTGCAAAGTCAGCCAATGTTAGACCTCAAACATGATGGCGCTGTCCGTATCAAGGCTTAGTGACACATGTTGTTTTTATCTCACATGCAAAGTAGAGCAAGACTATAGCCTATATTGGTGGTACATGGACGTGCCGCTTTGATGACCCCATTTTTCAGACCTAATTTACAATTCTCTAGTTACTCCAAATGACAAAAATTCCATTCAGAAGCCACTCTGCCCGCTCGCAAGACCCCCGTTACGAAACATCTTAGTTCTCTTGCCCTTTTAAAATTGTCCAGCGTGAGCACCGCATGCGATAACTGCACACACGCCTTCACAACTCCTTCCCACATATACATGCACAGCGTTAGCGTGCACGTACCAACTGGACTGTGATCCCGTTCCGTGGACCCTGCTTTTTACACTGCCCTGCATATATTTAGTTCCCAAGACCCCATATTTTACCCTTGTGGTCAGTTCCTTAGACCCCCATTTCAGGGTTTCGTGAGGCACACCCCCATGAAAAAAATATATATATTTTTTTGAGCACCCATGCACACATGGCATTGGCTTCACAACTCCCTCCGCTAGCAGCTCCATGCACCGCTAGCAACCACATAATGTTTTTTATTATTGTAGTCCAACATACAGACTTTCATGATGTTGACCAAGTGTAAAACTATCAAGCGATTAATGATCTTTTTCCGGATGGGGGGGGGGGCGTACTTACATTAACGAGTGGATACCATGCGCGACCAAAAAACATGTAAAAAGGATGTCTTTTCAAGATAGGGCACGTTACATATGTAACGTAATAAGGGTTTCAAAAACACTAAAATAATGAAAAAAGGGTATCTATTTTCGAAAGGAAAGCTACATGTTTATGGTCAAAATTTCTAGGATACCAAAAATCAAGACTAAAATGATTTATAAAGGATGTACTTTTTGCCCCAAGAGTCAACACTACGTGTTAAGAGGATGATTTGTGCAAGTGGGGCTGTACTTAAAGTACAAGTCCACCCCAACAAAAACTTGATTTGAATAAAAAGAGAAAAATTCATCAAGCATAACACTAGAAATTTCATCAAAATCGGATGTATAATAAGAAAATTATGGCATTTTAAAGTTAGACATCACCTTCTTCTAAAATCTAAAAAATCGCCATGTAATCAAGCATGTGGATATAGAGTTATTCTTTTCTCCAGACCCAGTCATTTGAAAAGAAAATCAAAATCTTCAATATGACCCTGTAATGTAGCACATGGGTATGCAGCGTATACAGTGGTTGTACAGTGTATTTTTTAATAAATGGGTAGGGAGTAGAGGCTATGCTATATACCCGTGCTTTATTATAAAAGGACAAGTCCATCCCAACAAACACTTGATTTGAATAAAAAGAGAAAAATTCAACAAGCATAACACTGAAAATTTCATGAAAATCGGATGTAAAATAAGAAAGTTATGACATTTTAAAGTTTCGCTTCATTTCACAAAACAGTTATATGCACATCTCGGTCGGTATGCAAATGAGGGAACTGATGACATCACTCACTCACTATTTCTTTTGTATTTTATTATATGAAATATGAAATATTTTGATTTTCTCGTCATTGTCATGTGAAATGAAGTTTCATTCCTCCCTGAACACGTGGAATTCCATTATTTTAATATTTTGTGCTTCAGGCGAGGAGGTCCTAATCATCAAATTCGTAAAAATTGATATATTGTATAATTCAAACAATAACAAACAAAAGAAATAGTGAGTGAGTGACATCATCGACTCTCTCATTTGGATGCAACAGGCTCGTTCATATTGCTATTTTGTTAGAAATAAGCGAAACTTTGAAATGTCATAACTTTCTTATTTTACATCCGATTTTGATGAAATTTTCAGCATTGTGCTTGTCTGATTTTTCTCTATTGATTCAAATCAACATTTTTCTAAAGGTGGACTTGGCCTTAAATTATCAGTTTGGAAGATGAGGGGGTCTTAGTATTTAATTTTTTTTCAAACACCAGGTTTGGAGTAAAGACTACACTCTATTTCCATTTCTTCCACAGGGATGAGACAGTGGGGTCTTCAAATTCACTAAATAAAAAAAACACAGAAATGTTAACTTAACATTTGAAAGGTTGGAGGAGTGACAACATTTTCTTAATGTTGCATTTACCACTTTGAATGGTTCTACCCAACTCTTAGAATATTGGTTTCAGCTTTTTACAAGGTTGGATGTAACATTTGGAAAAGGTTGTCACTCCTCCTACCTTCCAAATGTTGATTTAACATTCGAATTTTTGTGTTGAAGATCTCCCAATTTTTTTATATAACAGCGTCTGGGTAAAGACTATGCTCTTATGTTCATGCTTTATGACAGGGTCTTATTTTTTAATATCATAACATAATTTTTATTAGGTCTGGACTAAAGACTACGTTATGTACCCTTGCTTTATAATGGAGTCTTAGTTTTGGGTCTTAATTCTGAAGGTTTTTTTAATCAACGGTCTCGAGAAAAGACAACGCTTTATATCCATCTTTTTTTTCACAGGAATGAGACTGTGGGGTCTTGAATATTTTTTTAAATAAACGGGTCTGGAGAATGGAGAATACGTTATATACACTTTCTTTATAACAGAGTCTTAGTAGTGGAAGATGGCAAGGCTTAAATAGTTTTGAATTTGTTTAATCACCCGGTCTGGAGTAAAAGACTACACTTTAAGCCTTATCTTATTCCACATTAATTAGACGGTGGGGTATTAAATTTGATTTTTTTTATTATTGATACAATAAGGTCTAGGGTAAAGACTACATTCTATATTCATTTCTACAAGGTTTTAATTTGGTAGACGGTGAGGTGTTGCAGTTTTTAATTATTTTTGAAAGGCTGTGCTCCTTATGTATGCTTAAGTACAGGATCTTCAAATTATTAAATAACCGGGCCTGGAGCAATAAAAAGCTACACTCTACATCCATTTTATTCCAAATGATAGTGGGTCTTAAATTTTAGTCTGGTGCCCCCCCCTGCCTCTCTGAAAAAAAAGTTTCATGTCACTGTAGCTTCTCCATTATGCAGGCATGTTTCTCATTTTAACAGTAATGTTATGAAACATTTCATGAGAAATAGCCTTAATATGGATAAAAAACATTGATTTGCACATATCCCGGAGGTTTTTCACTTTTCCCATGAAAATTGTTTATTTGCACATATCCCGTCGTCACGTTTGCACAGATGCCGTTTATGAATTTTGACAGATTTGCACATTTCCCGGCGTGGCGTTTGCACAAATTCCGTTGTTTGCACAAATCCCGGCGAAATTTTGCACATATACCGTTGTTTGCACATATCCCGGCGTTTGCACATATCACGGCTCCACAGGGGAGCACCCCAAGCCCCCAGCCATCAGTATGCCACTGTTCAAAGGCACCATAACCTTTGTAGCACATAATGAAAGGATTCAAAGAAAAAAAAAACATGCTCTCCCTAACTTCGGTTTAAAAAAAATTGTTCTTGCCTAATGAAGGAATATTCAAACCTAAAAGAGAACATATTAGAAAGGAACAACAGAAATATTTAAGCAAATAAGTAGATTTAGACCGCAAAATTCGAAAACAATGGCAAAGATAATGAAAAGGTTAAGAGGAAGTCTGCTCATTAGCAAGATGCCATTTTGGTGCAAGCCTCCTTTTTAACCCCAGACAAAACCATTCCGTGTTTGCTCAAGCATGAACGAAACTAATGTTTTTAAATAACATTTGAAGGATAAGACCCAAGAGCACCTATTGACACCAAAATATAAAGATCATAATTTGAAAAAAAAATTTTATAGACTTTTCAAATCTGTCCCGTTTTTTTTGATACGCACTGTAGTCTCACTGTGCTGTGCAGGTGAGGCAAAAATGTATGTAATAAAATGTGAGTTTGCGTAGAAATTTTTATTTTATATCAAATCTCATTTCCACACATACTAAAAAAAAAAACATCAGCAAGTGTACGTGTGGATAATAGAAAGATACGGATATGGGGAGGCCGGATAAGAGAGGTCAGACTATTCTATTCAATGCAGCTTAAGAGTTTTGCCTATATTGAAACTAGTTTTGAAGACAAAATACAAGACAAATACATTATGTACAAGTATCATTTATAGTTTTGTAGATAAAAAATAGCTACAAGTATCAGTGTTGTAGTCAAGATCCAAACCCTAAAGTCCCTAGCATGAAAACCTCAAGGCCAAGACTAAGCCAAGGCATTACAATTTTCAATGCCTTGTGTTCAAATTGATTGGTATTCTTTTAGTTTTGTCTCGTCTGCATAGCATAGCGAGACTATAGGTGCTGCTTTTCCGACTTTGGCGGCGGCATCGTCAACATTGAAATCTTAAAGGTCAAGTACACCTCAGAAAAATATGGATTTGAATCAGTAGAGAAAAATCAGACAAGCACAATGCTGAAAATTTCATCAAAATCGGATGTAAAATAAGAAAGTTATGACATTTCAAAGTTTCGCTTATTTTTAACAAAATAGTTATATGAACGAGCCAGTTACATCGAAATGAGAGAGTCGATGATGTCACTCACTATTTCTTTTGTTTTTTTATTGTTTGAATTATACAATATTTCAATTTTTACGAATTTGACGATTAGGACCTCCTTGCCTGAGGCACAAAATGTTAAAATAATGGAATTCCACGTGTTCAGGGAGGAATGAAACTTCATTTCACATGACAATGACGAGAAAATCAAAATATTTCATATAATAGAATACAAAAGAAAGAGTGAGTGAGTGATGTCATCAGTTCCTAATTTGCATACCGACCGAGATGTGCATATAACTGTTTTGTGAAATGAAGCGAAACTTTAAAATGCCATAACTTTTTTATTTTACATCCGATTTTGATAAAATTTTCAGTGTTGTGCTTGTTGAATTTTTCTCTTTTTATTCAAATCAAGTGTTTGTTAGGGTGGACTTGTCCTTTAACCAAAGTTAAGTTTTTGAAATGTCATCATATCTTAGAAAGTATATAAACCTAGTTCATGAAACTTGGACATGAAGGTAATCAAGTATTACTGAACATCCTGTCTGAGTTTCAGGTCACATGACCAAGGTCAGAGGTCATTTAGGGTTAATGAACTTAGACCATGTTAGAGGAATCAATATCGAAATCTTAACCAAGGTCAAGTTTTTGAAATGTCGTCATAACTTTTTAAGTATATGGACCTAGTTCATGAAATTTGGACATACAGGTGATATTGTATCACTAAAGATCCTGCCTGAGTTTCAGGTCGATTGACCAAGGTCAAAGGTCACTTAGGGTCAACAAACTTTGACCATGTTGGGGGTATTTGTGGAATTGTCATAACTTTGACATTTTATGGATCTAGTTCTTGAAACTTAGACAAAAGAGCAATTAAGTATCCCTGAACATCGTGTGCGAGTTTCAGGTCACATGACCAAGGCCAAGACTGAGCATCAAGACACTACAACACTGCTATTTATGTTTTTGAAGAATAGTGCATTGACGAGCTCAAAGAAAATAACCCATGAAGAAATAATGATATTTGAATAGTTAAAATAATGATAAAGATAATATGAATAATATTGATTATAATTTCAGTGGTGAAAATGATTGTCATAATAGTGATTGAAATTGATAATAATGATATCAATAGTTATAATGATGATAGTTGCAATTTTCAATATACAGTGCGTATCAAAAAAAGTTTACACTTTGAAAAAACCCTGGAAATTAAAAAATAGACATGTGGGTAATTTCTTTACATATAATCTTGCGTTTGGGTCTCATCTATCCAATGAAAGTAACAGTTTTGACAGAATGCTACACTTGAGTGAGCACTGTCCATCTTTGTAAAGCTCGCAGAAATGTTTGTTTTCACGCTGTGTCAAGGGGTAAGGGTGAAATCAAACTCACCCTGCAAAACGTTTCTCATACATTTCCTTTGCACTTGTAGTCAATTGAAATAAAACGGATACATTCAAGCATTTTGTAACATTTTTGCACCCAAATTGAAATTTCCACACTTAGTAAGCCCAACCTTTACCCTTTTTGTGCCAACTGAATCTGAATAAAAGTTTATATCTCTAGCATTTTTCATGAAGTTTTTATCTTTTAAAGTGGGTTTCATTTTTCATTTAAAACTTGTTTCTCCACACTTTTTCCAAGCTTGACAATGATTAACAAAATGAAAATCAAGCCTAAGCCATTTCATGTAAATCACAGCTGAATGTAAAGCAAATATCGTTACGATGGCCTCGGTGTGTGGGGGAGTGGGGTAGAGCGCAATGCACTCTTCGAAGTGTTTTGGGCAAGGAAACAAGTTTAAAAAGGTAAGATATCAAATCAATTTTACTAGCTAAATTCCATATGTTATTTATGATTAACATCTACTTTTATTTGCATAACTATTTCTGCGCAAATCATTTTTCACTAACTTTTCAAAAGTAAGTGGGCTCACTTAAGCGGAAATATTTTTTTAAGCAGTTGTATCGTCATTTGCTTAAATGGATTTGTACCAATGTTAAAATGTGGAAAAATCTTCAGGATATTACAAATGTATAGTTACACAGGATTTTTTCTAAGTGTAAACATTTTTTTGATACGCACTGTAGTAGTGATAATTAATAATCATTTCATCGAATCAGTATTTAATGCTCTTCTTCTGCCTTTACTTGTTTGATACAGCTCCAAATGAGTTCCTGACGACAGAGATGCGTTCAAAGATAATGACAGCAAATCCTTTCTCACCACTCAAATGAAGTCACATACAGTCAGTATTTAATAGTAATATAACATTCAGGGTTTTATGAATTTAGGGTGTCAATACAAGCTTAATTTCAAGTCAAAGTATCCTGCAGTAAGTTTTTAAATTGAAGTTTTTGTCTCACCTGCGAAGCAAGTGAGACTATAGGCGCCGCTTTTCCGACGGCGGCGGCGACGGCGTCAACATCAAATCTTAACCCGAGGTTAAGTTTTTGAAATGACATCATAACTCAGAAAGTATATGGACCTAGTTCATGAAACTTGGCCATAAGGTTAATCAAGTATTACTGAACATCCTATTAGAGTTTCATGTCACATGACCAAGGTCAAAGGTCATTTAGGGTCAATGAACTTAGACCATGTTGGAGGAATCAACATCGAAATCTTAACCTGAGGTTAAGTTTTTGAAATGACATCATAACTTAGAAAGTATATGGACCTAGTTCATGAAACTTGGCCATAAGGTTAATCAAGTATTACTGAACATCCTATTAGAGTTTCATGTCACATGACCAAGGTCAAAGGTCATTTAGGGTCAATGAACTTAGACCATGTTGGAGGAATCAACATCGAAATCTTAACCTGAGGTTAAGTTTTTGAAATGTCATCATAACTTAGAAAATATATAGACCTATTTCATGAAACTTGGACATAAGGTTAATCAAGTATCACTGAACATCCTGCATGAGTTTCACGTCACATGACCAAGGTCAAAGGTCATTTAGGGTCAATGAACTTTGGCCGAATTGGGGATATCTGTTGAATTCCCATCATAACTTTGAAAGTTTATGGATCTGATTCATGAAACTTAGACATAATAGTAATCAAGCATCACTGAATATTTTGTGCAAGTTTCAGGTCTCATGATTAAGGTCAAAGGTCATTTAGGGTCAATGAACTTTGGCCGAATCGGGGGTATCTGTTGAATTACCATCATAACTTTGAATGTTTATTAGTCTAGTTCATTAAACTTGGACATATGAGTAATCAAATATCACTGAACATCCTGTACGCATTTCAGGTCACATGACCAAGGTCAAAGGTCAATGAACTTTGGCCGAATTGGGTGTATCTGTTGAATTACCATCGTAACTTTGAAAATTTATGGATCTGATTCATGAAACTTGTACATAAGAGTAATCAAGTATCACTGAACATCCTGTGCGAGTTTCAGGTCACATGATCAAGGTCAAAGGTCAATGAACTTTGGCTATGTTGGGGTTTTTTGTTGAATAACCATCATATCTCTGTAAGTTTATTGGTCTCGTTCATAAAAAGTGGACATAAGAGTAACCATGTATCACTGAACATCTTGTGTGAGTTAGAGTAGTATTCAAAGTCAGCACTGCTGCTATATTGAACCGCGTGATGCAGGTGAGACGGCCAGAGGCATTCCACTTGTTAAAGTAATCACTGCCTTCAGACTTTGCACATTTAAAGGGTCTTTGGTTCATCTTAACAGATTTTGAAGAAAAAAAGAAGTGGTTGCATTTCATAGGGATGAAGTCATGGTCAGCCCTTGAGGCTACATTTTGGTCTCAGCTTCGGGTAGAGAAGGGCATTCGTAAGAATGCTCTTCTGTAAAATTGTACTTGATTTGTATTACTTTATTATTACTTTGTATTATGTTTTGAATGGAAATGAAATAAAAAGAATTGAATTGAATAGAGTCAAATATGTGTAAAGTCTAAAAGGAAAGTCTTCTCCAGATGCCTCATGATTTGGAATCCATGCCTTGAATTCACCTTTTGCAATGAGTATACATTGTGACAAGTTGGAATCAGACTGTTTTGACTGCACATTAATGTACAATCTTCATGTAACAAAGATCATTTTTGTTTATAAAGATGGAACTACAAAATTTGGTGGATTCACAATACGGTGCACCATCTGCCGAAATTTGCAATGGCTTACGGGAAAAATTGACATTGGTTGCAGTGCATGCATGCGATTATGCTGTGCTGGCAAATACCACTTGACCGGTTTACTAGGATCCAGGAGGTGGTAGAGAAATGTACCGCATGTTTCTTTGCGAAATTTAGACCGTTTTCTGTGAATTCTTCCTCCACGTTTGCCAAATCAATTTCATTTTTGAAGCATCTCAGTTACATTACAGTACACTAGCAATGTGCGCTGCCGGCGCGCGATGTTGACCCCAAAGTTAGCAATTTGGCTTGTTGGCTGTAACGGATAGATGGTGCACCATATAGTGAATCTACCAAACTGAAAACAGAAGTGATTAATGGTTTGGTGTACATAAAAAAAATCAGCTGTGGTATCTTTTGCATCTTCTCTTCAGAAGATTTCCCCCAGGAATTAACTTTCTGTAGAGCTTTTCTTGTCTAGTCTGCCTATCATCCATAATGTGTCATAGTCGATCAGTTTCTGGTGTCCCAACAGATTTTCCTAAAGACGACTTACCTTTATGTGGTTCGAAGCAAACCTGCCAACCTTCTATGACAAAAAAAGTATTCTTAGAAGGAAACAAAAAGTATTTTTTGAAAAAAAAGAGTTGTTTTAAATTTGTCTCAATGTAACAATCACCAGCCTGTTGTGATATCGGTGAAAAACATGTGAATTGACTCTACTTGAAAACTCGATAATTCACCATTTTACACGTGCTCGTAGGCAAGAATCTACTTGTTCTTTTCATGGAACAAGTGAACTGACAATGATTTTTTCTGGTCTGGGACCGGCGCTAGTGTCATGCGCTGTGTATACATAGATGCCAACTTTTGGAAATCAGAATTAGGGAGGATTTGCAACCGCCACTAAATTATGTGCGCATAGCGCACATCTCGAGCGCGTAGCGCTCGACCCTTGCGGCCGGGGTCCAGGGCCCGCCTTAGGGCCCTGGAAGCTCTGGGTTTCTAGATGCTCTCTGGTGCAATCTGACCCTTATTTTGGGGCATTTCACATGTTTTGAAATAAACATTGTTCCCACTTTTTTAACATTAAAAATATCAAATATGAGTTTCACATTGTAAATTAAAAAATGAGGGGACAATAGAAGTACCTGTTCAACAACAATAAGGATGAATTATCACTATCGGCTATAGGCAGGTTATGTTCCACTATAAATCCATTAAAGAAAAGCTCAGCGCTGGTCCTTTGCTTGGTGAAATAAAGACAACAGGGTACTAGTGGAGCTCGAAGATCTTGTCATCGCAATGTCCGTAGGGCTATGCCGTTTTCTCCCGAACGAAAGTGCTTCCGAATAATCATCACGACCTCCCTGCTATAAACTGAAATGTCCACGCTGCAAATTGCGCAAAATGCATGGTAAATTCCTCTTTCCGACTTCCGAACACACAGGTACTGGAGACTATATTCAGTCTTATACTTCTGAGACCATTTCTTGGTCTTCTTTTGTTGATTTTCCGCCATTTCGTGTCAATATCAACCCATCAATACGCCGAAATCACACACCGATATTCCACCGCACGACTCGACAAATCCAGTGGCCGCGAGCGCACACGCCTCGCGAAGCTAGCCGGGCCTACCGGCCTGGTGCACAGTGGATTCCCGTTGGGCATATTACATGCACCAGCTTTTCGCTGCTCCTTATTTGTCTACTTTTCACACAGAATTTAGTAGCAGCGAACGTAATGGAGTTACTACATGCTAAAGTTAGCAGACGATACATGTCCTTCCAATCCAATTTGATCAATGCAAAAAAATCGTAATTTCGGGAGGATAAGGATGGTAATCGTAAGGGCGGGAGTTGGGATGAATTTTCGGGAGCCTCCCGATGAAATCGGGAGGGTTGGCATCTCTGTGTATAATACATACTCCATGATTCAAAATTTAAAAACAAGGCAAAAGCGATTTTGTGTCTTGCCCACTTATGAAAATAACCTGAAATATTGTGATTTGTGAGGGCACGCAACAGAATTGTATCGAAACTTCATTGTGAAATGACTGGGATAAAATAACACTTGTCATAAAAGAGCCTTGCACATTAACTTTAAAGTTGAAATGACCATGTGACCTCCGAATGCAGCATAACAGCAGGTCGCCTAAGTACATCTACCATCCAAGTTTTGTTGAAAAGTGACTTACGGTTGCAGAGTTAGGTGTCATAATCTCTTGCATGTAAACTTTAACATTGACCTGAAAATGACCTTTGACCTTACCATGTGACCTCCAACTTCAGCATAAAATCCAAGTCCCCCAAGTCTAGCTACCATCCAAGTTTGGTTGAAAAGTGATTAATGGTTGCGGAGTTAGGTGTCGTAAGAGAGTCTTGCATGTAAACTTGAACATTGACTTGAAAATGACCTTCGACTTTATCATGTGACCTCCGACTGCTGCTTAACATGCAGGTCCCCCAAGTCCATCCACCATCCAAGTTCGGTTGAAAAGTGACTAACGGTTGCAGAGTTAGGTGTCATAAGAGAGTCTTGCATGTAACGTTGACCTGAAAATGACCTTTGACCTTACCATATAACCTCTGACTACAGCATAACATGCAGGTCCCCAAAGTCCATCTACCATCCAAGTTTTGTTGAAAAGTGACCTATGATTGTGGAGTTATGTGTCATTAGGTTTGTGACGGACGACAGACGACGTTTGGATCCCTAAGTCTCGCCTTCACCTCTGATGGGCGAGACAAAAAGTATTGGCGTATGTAAAGAAAAAAAAAGAGGAACAAATAATCTATAAAGGGAACAGTTGGCATGTCTGTTTGAAGCCTATCTTTTGTTTGGGTAGATCTCTCCAAAAGTTTATTTAACTTGTCCATTTCATTACGAGATTATAACCATACTTATTTAACCAATGTTCATTAGAATATCTTAACGCATTCTGTCGAGTTTCTGTCACTGACTTGAAGCCTATCTTGTGTTTGGCTATATCCCTCCAAAAGTTTATTCAACTTTTCCATTTCATTACACCATGCTTATTTAACCAATGGTCATTAGAATTTCTAAATGTATGTTTACAAGTTTCTGTGTAAATCATTTAGGATGTGCCTCAATATTTATTGTTTATGTTCCATGTGTGAATGATTTGCTAAGCTTTTGGTCTCACGTTGAAGAAGAGTCTCCATACTTACCATAAGTGTCAAATTTATAGCAAAATTATATCTAATAATTGCGAAATTCATCTCTCAAAATGGGTTTCCTTTTTGTGGGATGCACTGTATATTCATGATTAAGACAATGTAATTATGATTATGTACATTCCTTGATCAATGTTTGCCTTGACTTGTCATTTATGTCTAGTCTTCCACAATTAAATGGTGCTTAGCACAAATACAAATTTGGTGATTGTTTTGCAGCATTTTTCAATATTCCAACTTTCCGTTTCTGTCACTCAAGGATACCCTTTGATTTATCATTTTAATTGTCACAATTAGTAAGGGAGAGAGATAGGGTTCCCATGCACCCTATTGATATATTTTTTAACCTACATTTTTGTAATCCTTAAGATATCTAGTGAATGAATTTTGATGTTCCCGAAACAAATATTGTCCCATATGGGTCAAATCCAAGATGGCGTCCTAAATGGCCGCCATATTCATGGGATTTGGATTTTCGTACATAGATTCCGACACAAACATTAATTTGCAACATAATTAGTGTCATATGAAAGATAAATAAATTTTCTACAAGTTGATACTATTCATAGGTGATGAAAAAGTAATTCAGCTGAGATTTTAATAAGAAAATAGCAATTTTGATATTTTTTTCCAAAAAATGAAAATTTGCGAAATCATGATTTACCATAAATATGATTCAAAACTGCCTTGAAAATTTCTAGAAAACTGTCTTATTATACAACTATTAAGTGGACGAAATTCCAAATTGCTATCATTTTTCTTTACATACTTGAACATGCCTCAAACTTGAAAATTCAATATTCAGAAATTTAGCTTTTTTACTGCATATCGCAGACTTGGATATACTAATGTATATTGTCACATTTTCAACCCAGAAAATGGAAATAGGCCTTAAATTATGCAAAATTATCTATTATTTTGTTGGTAGAAGTTACTACAATCCCTTTATTCTTCAATTTGAAGTCGGTTTATATACTTTTTGAAAGAAGTAAGACTTTTGGCCAAAATTTGTATGTTTTTGGTAAAAAACTTGCACATGCACTGTTATTGATCAGATTTATTATGAATAGCAGTAATAAATGCACAATCTCAACATTCAATATGAAAGAGGATGTATCAACGAGAATATTGGCAGGCTTTATGCCACCATAAGTATCTTCATGTGCTTAGAAAGAAGGAAAATATGCTGAATGTATTAACCGCTTTTGCGCTAAAGCGAGGCCAAGAAGCAACCTCAGTGTGGCAGTCACACCCATGAAAATGATTGCAAGTGGTTAATCGCATCGATTTTGTTGATATGACTAACACACCGTAATGGACAGTATGTAATGAGCATGGTAATAGAAATGTATCTGATTCAGAAGGATGTAAAGAGTAAAAGGTGTTTCTGTTCCATCATGAAGAAATTTATTAATGAAGTCTCTTGGAAACAGTTATAAGATACACTAGCAATGCAGGTAATAGAGATGAAGTTCTGACACATCAATACACAACTGAAACGAACATTTCGAAGCTACCCCCACTTCATACGTATTTTGAATCTATGGCCTATATTTCGAAATCAGGTTTATCTTCGAACACAAAATTAGTGTCATATGAAAGATGGATAAATTTTCTACAAGTTGACATAGGTGATGAAAAGGTAATTCGGCTGAAACTTTAATAAGAAAAGTGCATATTTTGAAATTTTTTCACAAAAAACAAAAAAAAACAAAAAATGAAAATTTGCAAAATACTTGATTTACCATAAATCTAAGGAAAATAAAGGAATTGCCATGAAACTTTCAAAAGGTTTCCCTATATATACAATTATTAAGAAATTTAGCTTTTTTTACTGCATTTTACAGACTTAAATGTACTATGTTCAGTATATTGTCATCATCTTTACCACCCCTTTTCACCCTTTTGATAAGTTTTTCTAACCTACACCTTTTTAATCCTGGAGTTGTATACTGAATGAATTCATTTTGATGTTCTGAAAACTTAAATATTGTCCCTTGGCTGTCACCTTGACGGCCATCTTGGATTCTAACGAAAAACTCTTAACAGAACTTTTTAATTTGACATCAAAGGAAAACAAATTACAAATGTTTTGAGAGCATTCTGAGTGAGAAATTAATTGAGCGGGTTTTCTTTATTCTTTACGATTTAAATTAAATAATTCTGATACATTAAAGTGCCAAAAATGACAAAAACCTCTTTCTGTAGACCAATGTAAAGAAAGGGAAGGTCTTTTTGGTACATTGAGATGTGTATGGTTGTGTTATTAATCTATTTACTATTTCCACTTTTGGGTGCAAGATTGTAGATTTAGACTTGTGTTAGTGAACTAACAATAGCATATTAACCATGACAAAATGCAAAAGTAGAAAATGTGACCAATCAGTACCACGAAAAAGGCCTCCTGTAAATTGCATTTTACAACTTCAACAACCCACTTTTATCATGTCAAAATGTAAGCTTTATAGTTCATAGGGAGGACTTAGCCAAACTTTGACAGGAAGTCAATCTTAGAACTCATTGTCAGGCTCATGTGCTAGATTTTTGGCTATCGTTTGGAGCTAAAACTTTGTGCCAATGTGATCTTGAAACAAATATTCCTGATCCAGAAGTTGTAAACTTTGGACTGGAAAAGCATTTTTGCTTGCTGCAAAATTCAGGAGAATTTTATTCTCGTTGAGAAAAAAAATATCTGGAATTTTCTTGGTTGCCATCCGGGCAACATTGGCAAACGCGAATTTCGAGCCCAGCCTCGGAGTGGGGATGGTGGATGGAATTACACTCACGGGTGATCTGTTCCTTCTTAAGGTTCCTCTGTTTTTGCTTTGATACTTCGTAAGACCTGGGCTCCTCACAGACTTTGGGTACTTTGGCTGGTATCCAAGTGTGGTCTCTTTGATGTAGAACTCTCACCGGCTGTCCTACATGCAGAGGTGGTAGATCAGAACTTGCATGTCGATAATGCACTTCCTTCATCTTGTCTTGCCTATTCAAGAGAAAAATCAGTGATAGTAGAATCTCTCGAGAAATAGTAACTTGGCAATGTAGTTCTGATGGGTCTGCCAAATAACATTCCTGCTGGTGATCTCAAGTTACTTTCGACTGGTGTTGCTCTCAGGTTCGTCATTGCTAGTTGACTGTCTTGTCCAGTCTGAAAACATTTTGTCAACAGATTCTTGACTGTACGAACCATCCTCTGAGCTAATCCGTTTGATCTTGGAAGAAGTAATGTGCTTGATATTCCACTTCTTTTCTTCTGCTGCCTTGCTTGATGTTTCAAACTGCTTTATCAACTGGTTGATGACCTTGTTTATGTTTGACGAGAACACTGTCTCACGAGAAAGTCGTCTGGTACTTTTGATTCCCATGTGTCCAAGGTGAAGCTGTCTAAGAATATCATTCCTCAGTGACTTCGATACGATGACTTGACTTCCCTTCAAGAGTACTCCATGTGATAATCCGATGTTATCTCTGTACGACCAATGCTGCCTAAGGGATTTCGGTAACTCTTGGATTGTTTCAGTCCAACCCTGAGTATCTGCCATAATGATCTGAATGTTGGATCATTAGCCGTTTCTCTCTGAAGTTGTCCTCTTGTGTTGTCCGAAGAGAAATAAGTCAATCGCATATGCGAATCTTTAACCTCAGAGCAGATGGATGTAACTCTAACATCTAGCGGTACATCGCATGCTTCCTTGGGGTTAGGAAGTTGACTCAACTTATCGAAAAGAATCATGTCTTTTCCAGGTCAGTAATTGACTTGACACCTGTTTTCTTGGACTTTGATATAAAGCGATCGCTGTAGATGTGGTGGTGCACATATAATTTCCAGTGGTCTGTCATGGTTATGACTGTGAATTCCTTCCCGAACAGATGTGTGTGGAAGCCACAAACACTAGGACTAAGATTTCCCTCTTTATGTTTAAGTAGTTAGACTGTGCAGTGGAAGGACTTGGATGCAAACGCAACTGGCTACATTCCTGAAGCAGGCATGCTCCTAGATCTTTCATTGATGCATCTACCTTGACAGTTGTCTCTTTCTCTGGCTCATAGAATTGTAGACATGCACCTGATGATACTGCACATTTCAGGCTGTTCAAGGAATGTTCATGATCATCGTCCCAGATGAACGGTACTTCCTTGTGAAGAAGTTATCGAAGTAGTGCTGACTTCTCTGAGAAATTAGGAATGTATGCTGCTAAATATTTGAATAGGCATTTCTGAACACCCTCTTTGTCCTTGGGTAATAGTACTTGGGTAATGTGTTGGCTTCTACCTTGCTATAGGATCTGGGTAGATATCTGATCTAGTGCACTTGGAGCCAAAGAAGTTGATAGCTTCTTTCTTGATTGTGCACTTGGAGCTGTTGAACACTAAGCCTTCTTGCTTTGCTGTCTCCATGAATAAGTACAGATTCTTGTCGTGTTCCTCATCCGTTCTCCCTACAATGGATATGTCATCTGTAATGCATATGCAGCCTGGACAATCCTATTCATGTGCTGCTGGAAGATGTCTTGGCTAGTGCATAGACCAAATGGTAATCTTTGGAAGCAGGACCTTTCAGATGGTGTTCGGAATGTGGTGAGGTCTTGGCATTCCTCAGCCAGGTGAACTGAACAGTAACCAGCGTTGTTTCTTTCACATTTAATTGGAATCTCACCATGAGCTAATTCCGAAGGTTCGTCAATCCGAAAACGAAATAAGGTTCGTAATTCCGAAGGTTCGTCAATCCGAAAACGAAATAAGGTTCGTAATTCCGAAGGTTCGTCAATCCGAAAATGAAATAAGGTTCGTAATTCCGAAGGTTCGTTAATCCGAAAACGAAATAAGGTTCGTAATTCCGAAGGTTTGTTAATCCGAAAACAAAATGAGGTTCGTAATTCCGAAGGTTCGTCAATCCGAAAACGAAATAAGGTTCGTTAATCCGAAAATTAAATAAGGTTCGTATTTCCGAAAATGAAAATAATTCATTTTGGTAACAAAAACGGTGTTGTCATTACAAGATTACACGTTATTATGCAATGATAGTAATAACGATCGATGATACATGCGTGTGTTGTGGCCAAAAGCATGTATTTCTTTAAGAATAGGTAACCTGATCAAGCATAGGCTAATTTCGATTTTATCTGAGCAATTGCTGCCTAAAGGGGGTATCTCACTGGGCTTGAAACTAGTTCGCGACTACAAATTTTGCTAGTTGCAGAGACGTCTCCGCGACATCTCTGAGACGACTCATGAAAATTACAGAGTCTCAGAGGAGTCGCAATAAGATTAAACATGTTTAATATTTTTGGAGACTGTTTCTAGTCTCCGCGACATCTCCGAGAAGTCTCCATCAGTTGCTGCGACGTCTCGGAGACTAATGATATTTGCGACTGCTGAGACGTCGCCGCGATGTCTCCGCAATGTCTCAGAGACATCGCGAAGACCTGCTGGAGACCAAAAAAAAATATAATACATTGCGGAGACGTCTCCGCGACACTTCTTCACACTGTTTGACCCACTACAGAAACCATGTGACTGAACGCGTGCTGATATCCCTCCTCCTGCTCCAAGTCAGGTGTATGATCTTTCAAACGTTCCATCGAGATGTCTCCTTTGTGAGAGCGCAAGCCATTTTTGTCTCCGCGACTGCAGCGACTGATAAGTTGGAGACTGCCGCGGCGACGTCTTCGTTGGTGAGATAGGGCCTTGAGACGTCGCCGCGATGTCCCAGAGACGTCTCAGAGACATCGCGAAGACCTGCTGGAGACAAAAAAAAATTATAATACATTGCGGAGACGTCTCTGCGACACTTCTTCACACTGTTTGACCCACTTCAGAAACCACGTGACTGAATGCGTGCTGATATCCCTCCTCCTGCTCCAAGTCAGGTGTATGATCTTTCAAACGTTCCATCGAGATGTCTCCTTGGTGAGAGCGCAAGCCATTTTTGTCTCCGAGACGTCTCCGCGACTGCTGCGACTGATAAGTTGGAGACTGTCGCAGCGACGTCTCCGTTGGTGAGATAGGGCCTTGCCCTTAAGCAAATGGTTAAAAGATGAATGGGATCAAGTGTGTTGGTCTCGTGCGAGTAACCTCTATATAATAGGATTTGATTTGGAGGGGATGTCATTTTTAATAACAGCTTCTGCTGGTAATAAAAATAAAAATAATACTAATAATGATCCTTGTGAGATGTTGATTTGATTTGATTTATTGTTTCACATTCCACAAAACATACATCTTGAACAAAATTATGAATACATGATGACAAAAAATACATAGTTGTAGTATTTAACAAGAAAATACAATTACGTGTATTATGAGGAACCTATTAAAAAGCAAAGCTTGTAAACATATAGGTTCCCAGAAGAAAATAATCAAGGATTAAAAACTCCTAATGCAATGAAGCGACATCAATAAAATGAAAATACTCAATACATTATAAAGAGATCTACAAGATAGTCACTCGAGCAAGGCGCTTAACCGTTAGCATACGATTGTAAAAGAAAAGTTTTCAGCCTACATTTAAAAGAATATAGAGAGGGCGCCTGAATTATAACAATGAGAACTGGGTGTCTAAATTATTCCAAAAGGAAGGCCCTGTAAAAGCAAATGATTTAAGGGCAAGAACAGTGTGCACTGGGGAAATTGTGGACTTGTCGAGTTGGGTAAGAATGGATTTCTTGATTTTGAACAAGCAAATCAGAGAATACACTTGGTAATTCCTGTTTATTTAGTTGATACATAAATATACCAACAAAATAATAATATAAATCGGTTACTTTTAATAACTTGTTTGAATAAAATAGCGGATTAGTATGAGCCAGAAAGTCAGAAGAAGAAATTATCCTCACGGCTCTTTTTTGAATTTTAAGTATGGATTCAAGTTTTGTCTTAGAGGCATTTCCCCAGGCTAAAATTCCATTATTCAGATATGGTAACAATAAAGTGGAATACAATAGTTTCAAAATGTGATGCGGAAAATGACGCTTAAGTTTATTTATGACTCCAACATTTCTTGAGAGCAATTTACAAAGGTGATCAATGTGAACTTTCCATGATAATTTACAATCAATAAAGATACCAAGAAATTTTGTTGATTCAATTTGTTCTAAAACATTACCATTCATATAAACAAGACCTGGCAATGTGTGTAATGAGTTGCTAAAAATCATATAATGTGTCTTTTTAAAATTTAGGGATAACTTATTAGCTTGTATCCAATCACACACAGAGCATAATTCAACATTTAGTCTTTCAAGAAGGATTTGAGGATTGCTGTGTGTTGAAAGCGCGAATCGCAAGCTCAAACTAGTATAGACATTTCATGTAACAAGACGTGAACTTAAACATTCTGAGCATTTTTTGTAATCGTTAGAAAGATGTGTATCTTTCTAAAGAATTAACGCTAGGACGAGCTGTAATTTGTATAATGACCCTGGGCCAGTTGCATAAAACTTTTTTACCTGAGAAAACTCAGGTTGTTTTTACCACGCAGTTTTTGCCCTGTGCTATAGTCAATGGCGGAAATCAGACTAACCTTAGTTTTCAGTTTTTACCAGAGTTTTCTCAGGTAAAAAGTTTTTATGCAACAGGCTTCAGAAAGTAACCTTTTAAGGACTGCATTTAGTGACTCATGAATAGAATAAATATCTCACGAACTAGATAATGAGAGCGCGAACCGCACGCTTAAAATTTGTGATATTCCAACCTGAAAACTGGACATTTTATACTTTTTTTGTAACCAGGAATAGAACGAGTCCCTCAATAAACAATACTTGATGCGAGCGAGAAATGTGAGCCAAATTTTTCCGATTTTCCAACCTGAAAACTGGACATGCTAAGCATTTTTGTAAAAAAAAATAATAGCTGGGAGAACAGTTTTCAGAACTGAAGTGGCTTCCCTGGGTAAATAATCATTATCATTATCATTCTAGGCCTACATGAAATTTCCAAAAGTTTGAGCACGTGATTCGCTCGCAACATCTCACAAAGATGCCCTTTTAACAGTAATTGAACAAAAAGGCGAATTGGTGAAAATATCCGTTTGCACCAAATTGCCCCTATTGGCCCCTTTTTTAGCTTTGCCCCCCCCCCAAGGAAAGTACGTTCCGCCGCCACTGGTTGAAACACGCATCGTCTTCATATATATAGCTCGCCCTCGCATTATTTAAAAAGGGTTTATCATGTTTTTACATATTTACTTTATTTTATAAGTATAAAGCTAATTAATGACTGTTAGGACTACCCTTTCAAAGAAACAAACAAAAATCAACAGTTAGCTGCCGATCGAGGAAAATATGGCTGAAAAAAAATTTGCCCCCCCCCCCATTTGACGAAAGTTGGATCCGCCGGGAGGGAGGCAGGGGGCACCTGCACCCCAAAAATGAAATTAAAAAAAAAGGAAATTCATATTTTTCCGAAATGGGAAAGTTCCTTTTTCAATAATATGCCGTTTTTTCGAAATAAAATACTCTTTTTAAAATATACAAGTTCAGTTAAGTTTTCAGGCTGGAATATTGCAAATTTTCAGCTTGCACTTCGCACTCTCATTCGATTGGTGAAATATGCATCCTAAAGAGGTCACTAAATGCTTTCAATTAACAGATTCCTTTTCTGGTCAGTATGTTTAAGCTCGCGTTTTGCGCTCGTGTTAATTCTTTAGTTAGATGCACATCTTTTTAATGACAGCAGAAATCTGTTCGGATTTTTAAAAATTTATTTTCATTTTTTATTTGAATACCCTAAAGTTTTAGCTTGTGATTCACGCTTGCAACACCTCGCAGTAATGCCATTTTAAGAATAATTGCCCCCAAACAACGTTTTACAACTTTTCCTTTGAATTTGTTTTAAAAAGCCGCACGCTCATTATACTCTCTCCCGAAAAATAAAGCCTAAATATACATTTTGCCATAATAAGAAGTCACTTCAAACAAGTATTTCTCTACTTAATCACTATCAAACACACAATGACTTCAAGCAGATGATAATCTTAAGGTGAAAATATTACCAAAGTTCCCATTTTGACGTATGAGTTCCATTTTTTGGCTTTACCCCCCAAACGAAAATTGAACGGCAACAGTGTCCCCCGCCCCCTTGCCTCTGCTTTCCCGGTTTTCATATTTCGGATTAACGAACCTCATTTTGTTTTCGGATTAACGAACCTTATTTCATTTTCGGATTAACGAACCTTCGCAACAACGAACCTTATTTCGCTTTCGGATTAACGAACCTTATTTCATTACGGATTAACGAACCTTCGGAACAACAAACCTTATTTCGTTTTCGGATTAACGAACCTTCGGAACAACGAACCTTATTTCGTTTTCGGATTATCGAACCTTCGGAAAAACGTACCGTCCGAATAACGCCACAAATGTTCGGATTAACGAACCCTTTTTTTCGTTTTCGGAGTAACGAACATCGAGGTATAGGCAATTTACGTGTTATGGAATTACGAACCTTCGGAATAAAGAACCTTCGGAATTACGAAGCTTCGGAATTACGAAGTGTAACCGAGTCAACCCTTAGGTAGAGCTTATGTTGACCGACACTTTGGGCATATTATGTCAATGTTAGCAAATGCTACTGTACCTTCTGAATTTACAACTGTGTGTGGCCCATTTGTGTGTATTGTGTCAAATTATGCAAAGATGGATGGACTGCCTCTAGACTGATAATGATTATGATCTGTGATAGTATCGTGTGCTGTGTCCATTTCGCTGATCGGTTAGTTTTCGACCTTTTGATTTTGATCGTGATTTCTTTTGTTTTGTTATCATCAGATACCATGTCAGATCTTTGGTCATCTAAACTATGATATGGTTTTCGACTATGATCACTTTTTGATTGACGACAGAATTTCGCCCATGACCTTTCACTGTGGAGAGAAAATTCCATTTATTGACACCCAAATAGTTCATAATTGTCTGAGAATGATAATTGAGGTTTTTCCCCTTCATTATGAAAGCAAAAGAGTTGTAAACATAAGAACCTTGAAGAAGTACTCTCCCAAAAAGCGTACACACTGTCCTGGAGAGGGATATACAATCTGGAAAGAGATATACAATAAACAGAATTTTTAAATTTTGGCTCTTCGTAAATTTAGAAAAGAGTTGGACCGTGTTGAAAAATAAACCTGATTTGGGATACAGGCCATGAAATACAGATAAGATGGGGGTAGCCACTTACATTGGCGAGTGGATACCATGCGCGACCAAAAAAACACGTAAAAAGGATGTCCTTTTTACAATAGGGCACGTTACGTACGTAATGTGATAAGAGTGTCAAAAACACAAAAATAATGAAAAAAGGGTATCTATTTCGCTAGGAAAATTACGTGTTTAGGGTCGAATTTGCGGGGATAAAACAAAATTAAAATGTTTTATAAAGGATGTCCTTTTTGCCCCAACACTTCGTGTTTAGAGTCCGATTTGTGCGAGGTGTAGAAGGTGGGGTCTACTACCAAATAAGGTAAAGCCGACGACGCCATGAGGACCCGTAACAATAAAACATTTCTGTTCTTGTTTAGGGGTTCATTTCAGGGAATATTTGTCAATAGTATCGTTTTGTTTCCAATACTTGTTAAGGGTATGGTTTCACAGGCCAATACTTGTTAAGGGGTGCATTTTCATAATATGGAAATTACGTGTTTAGGGTGCTTTTCGAGACCCCGTGGTCGCGCATGGTATCCACTCGTGAATGGAAGTGGCCCCCCCGGGGATAGAGTCTATTGTACTCTTTTGAAAGGCAAGCTAGCGAGCGCATTGAAATCGGTATGTGACTAGTGACGGAGGTCGCTTTTTGGTGTCATTTTATCGCAATATCGGGGAATGCATTTGGAGGTATTTTCCCTATATCTAAGCAAGTTTAGACATAAATACTGTCATGAAGCATATCAATGTTCTCGTTAATATATTCTCTTTCGTGTTGAATGCTGACATTTTGCATTGATTGCTGATATTAATGACAAAACAGAAAGATATCAATTAACATGCAAATTTTTGCCTAAAAACATGAAAGTTCTGGCATAAATTCTTATATTTTTTCAAAAAATATTAACCGGACTGTCCTGAAAACACTTGCAATCGATTTCTATTGTCTAAATCAATATGAAATGCGTATTTATTTAATATTTTTTCATTGTTTGTGCAAAAATATCAAAATAATTGATTTTCATGAAAAATTCAAGATGGCCGACAAAAATGGGGTCCTCTGGGCCTTCCGTACAGGATATGACCTGGCAGCAACACATTTTCTTGACCACTGATATCATGCCAACATCTTATGACCATCAAACCTTATGTACCCGATCAGCTGAATAAACTCTCCCAGCCTCCGGACTATATCATACACCCGGGATCATACACACCAAATTATATGAGCCTAGGTTATGTCAAATTGAAGTTATCGCAATTACAAAGAAAAGTTAGACAGACGGACGGACACCAAGCGTGATACCATAATACGTCCCGTCTACGAAGGGCATATAATGAAGAAACAAAGGGTGATCACTAAAAGAATTAATGACATTCAGTTTCCTGAAAATTTTTACAAGCCTGATGATTAAGATAACTTTTTTTTTTTAAATTTTAGAATAGAACATTACATGTAGGGGAAGGCGGGGTAAGTTGAGCATAGGGGCAAGTTGAGCCACCAGCCCCAGGCCAATAATGAATGAGTCAGACATTGTGGTGGTGTCATGTATTTATGACCCATAGCATAACCCCTAACCCCACCACATTGTTTTCAACTTTGAAACAAAAAGTAGTTTTTTAGATGGAAAAATATGAATTTCAGCCAAAAAAGTAAAAAAGAGTGTGAAATAGATAAGTGCTTTATAAACACACACGTCTTTAAATATAATAAAGACATGATATGGTATGGATCTTCATTCTTGTCATAGTCTTTTATATGATGGATGCATAATAAATGTGTGGATACAAAATTATCGCACGAAGTTCGGACTGGGATAAGTTGAGCCAAACAGCATGGGGCAAGTTGAGCCATGGTAATTCCTATGGTAATGTATCTTAAAAACAAACAAACCATAAAAATCGATTGAAATGCTGGCTGAAAGGAGCAAATTTTAATGACTGCTCTTTTCCTTTTAAAGAATGTTAGTTTTTATAGAGAATTAGCAAGTTAAAAGACTTTAAACAAAAATTGACATGCTGGTTCTCCCCTCATACATTTTGTAGGGGAAGGCGGGGTAAGTTGAGCATAGGGGCAAGTTGAGCCACTAGCCCCAGGCCAATAATGAATGAGTCAGACATCATGGTGGTGTCATTTATTGGTGACCCATAGCATAACCCCTAACCCCACCACATTGTTTTCAACTTTGAAAACAAAAAGTATTTTTTAGAGGGAAAAATATGAATTTCAGCCAAAAAAGTAAAAAAGAGTGTGAAATAGATAAGTGCTTTATAAACACACACGTCTTTAAATATAATAAACACATGATAACAACTTTATCAGTCCAGGTATGGATCTTCATTCTTGTCATAGTCTTTTATATGATGGATGCATAATAAATGTGTGGATACAAATTATCGCACTAAGTTCGGACTGGGGTAAGTTGAGCCAAACAGCATGGGGCAAGTTGAGCCATGGTAATTCCTATGGTAATGTATCTTAAAAAACAAACAAACCATAAAAATTGAGTGAAATGCTGGCTGAAAGGAGCAAATTAACATGACTGCTCTTTTCCTTTTAAAGGATGTTAGTATTTATAGAGAATTAGCAAATGAAGACTTTAAACAATGAACTGACGTGCTGGGTCTCCCCTCATACATTTTGTACATAGTTTTTGTGGCTCAACTTACCCCAGAAGGTGGCTCAAACTTACCCCATATATGGGGCAAGTTGAGCCATTTGACATCGTTTTTTTCAAAGGTCACGATGACTTTCAGTGTGGGGATAGAAAGTTATATATAGCTGGAAAATATTTCAGAAGAATTAAATTTCAAGGCAGGGTACTTATTTCGACAAGATTATTAATCATATCAATTCTAACATGTAAAAAGCAAAAACTGTCACAACTTACCCCGCCTTCCCCTACATAGTTTTTGTGGCTCAACTTACCCCAGAAGGTGGCTCAAACTTACCCCATATATGGGGCAATTTGAGCCATTTGACATCGTTTTTTTCAAAGGCCACGATGACTTTAGGTGTAGGGATAGAAAGTTATATATAGGTGGAAAATATTTCAGAATTAAATTTCAAGGCAAGGTACTTATTTCGACAAGATTATTAATCATATCAATTCTAACATGCAAAAAGCAAAAACTGTCACAACTTACCCCGCCTTCCCCTATACACTTTGATAGAGTGTTGGGACATTTGGGCGATTCCATGCTAGAAAAATCAGCTATTTTCGCAACATTTTTCATCCTATTGTCCAAACAAACGAAGGACTTCAATAAAAGAGTACTACTGGGTAGACATGAAAAAATGACAACCAACAAAAATATGCTGTCCATGGGTGAATTAAAGGTGAAAATGATGCGTGTCGTATGGGACATTTCTGAGTCCCGTACGACACGCAACATTTTCGCCCTTGATTCAGCCATAATCAAATATTTTTTGTTGGTAATCAGTTTTTCACATGACTATGCACTTTAAAGGTCAAGTCCACCTCAGAAATATGTTGATTTGAATAAATAGAGAAAAATAAGACAAGCACAATGCTGAAAATTTCATCAAAATCGGATGTGAAATAAGAAAGTTATGACATTTCAAAGTTTCGCTTATTTTTAACAAAATAGTTATATGAACGAGCCAAATGAGAGAGTCGATGATATCGCTCAATATTTCTTTTGTTTTTTATTGTTTGAATTATACAATATTTCAATTTTTACAAATTTGACGATTAGGACCTCCTTGCCTGAAGCACAAAATGTTAAAATAATGGAATTCCATGTGTTCAGGGAGGAATGAAAATTCATTTCACATGACAATGACGAGAAAGTAGAAATATTTCATATTCATATTCATACAAAAGAAATAGTGAGTGGTGTCATCAGTTCCTCATTTGCATACCGACCAAGATGTGCATAACTGTTTTGTGAAATGAAGCGAAACTTTAAAAAATGCCATAACTTTCTTATTTTACAACCGATTTTGAAGAAATTTTCAGTGTTATGCTTGTTGAATATTTCTCTTTTTATTCAAATAAAAGTTTTTGTTGGGGTGGACTTGTCTTTTAATTTTATTATAGACCAAAAATAATTTTCATTGCTCAAGCAATCAGCTAAAAGCCTAGAAGTTGTTGACAAAATGTCCGTACATGTATGGAATCGCCCATTTGTTAAGCAGTAAAAAACAGGAATGCTTCAATACAGCAAATGTGTTTCATAGGCTAGCTAAATGCAGTGGCTGACATTTATGTAACATACAACACCAAACCGAAATTGTAGAGCTTATCAAAACAGTAAAAAAAGTAACCACAATTTAACAATTTAGAAATTCGGTGTTTATTGTATTTTAAAGTTGTAATTTTGCATTACAATTACATCGTTAAAATTCATGATATTATACTTTGTAATGTACAATATATAGGGCAATAGATCAATTCCCAAAATAATTTCATATCTAAACACCTATAATAAAATTTCTTAATTAAAGTATTATTGTATACTTGTATATCAAATTTCACTTTCTTTGGTCTGAAAATAAGTTTTCAAACGATGGATGAATGATGGACGAACGGTAAGACACAAATAAGATTAAAAGATATGAGCAATTCTACATTGATTATTTAATGCTTCAACTCTTTGCCTGCTTTGTTCGACGAGAATCATATAAAGCAGACTGCCAGGTTCAACTCCAGCCACTTTTAATTCACAATACACACAGAGTGCATTAAAGGAATGGTTTCACTTTGTAAGCAGCTGATAAAAAAAATTCTCAAACTTAGATGAAACGTGTATGTCGATGCCTCAAAAACAGATTGACTTAATATTTGGATAATTTATGCATGTGGGAGTGGACTGATTAGTTTGGGAGTATGGAGGTCAAAGATTCATGGTTAAAGAGGTCGTTATACAAGTTAAATGATTTGAGAACCGATTTACATATCAACTTCATTATCAACTTCATTTTGTCATCAATACCCTGAAACAGACCACAATGTAGGATGGAAAACTCTAATTTAGACACAAGTAGCAATTTATTAGCCTGATTTGGAAAACTGTAAGACTTTTTCAGCTTATGCCCAGTTTTCTCAAATTTCAAGTGAAATTTGGTATTAATAGGCAAATAAAGTTTTCCATGAATGAATTTGCATATTTTATTCATAATAAAAAATAAAAAAATCATTTTCATAATTTTTTTATACTAGCTTGTACATGTACTTTATGTGGTGGAGAATGTGCATGAAAATTTCAACGGCCGAGATCAGAAGGTCCTCCCCAGTCCTTAATACATCTCAAATAGCCCAGTCCCTTTAGGGTTAATGTGGCGGAGGAGGGATCCTGTCAGTGGCTGGCAAAGAGTTAATGTACTTTAGTCTTATCACTAGAATATAGAGAACAATCTGAAATCGGGTCTGAAACTAATTACCAATTGCATGAAGAAAGTGAAACCGAGATATTGCAAGGAACAAAAAGCATGAAATAACATTCAATTTGTGAAGATTTCAAACACCTGCATGTGGACAAAGATGAAATCCTAAAAAATATTTCAGTTTCACTTTCTACTTTGTAAACAAAAATTTCACAATATTTAAATACTGAACTTGAATAAAAATGTATATTATTCTACATGAATTTTATTATGGTGACAAACTCTTACTGAAATGGGACAAACCAAACTGCCACTATGCAAGGCTATCATTCCAAGTAGGGTTGCTATGACATTGCTATGGTACCACATTGCTATGGTAATATAGTACATGCAATTTTAACCAAATCTGAAAGCATTTCAAGAAACAAATTTATACTACATGGATTCTCATTTGCACACAGTCAAAATTTAGATTCTGTCATTGCCAGATCAGAATTTTATTGCTTACTTTATACCTTTATACCTCGAACCTTGGCCTTGCAACCTGCAAAAGGTCACTCCAATATGAATACATAATGAAGTTGATATGTAAATCGGTTCTTGAGAATGCTTTGTTCTCCAGAGAACAAAGCATTTAAGGTGTATAATGACCTCTGTAACCTTTAATCTTTGACCTCCATACTCCCAAACCTAATCAGTCCACTCCCACATGCATAAATTATCCAAATATTAAGTCAATCTGTCAAATGGTTTTTTGAGTTATCACAAAAACAGAATAGACGGACGGATGGGCAACCTGGCACCACCTACTTAGGCGGAGACATAAAAATATAGTGTATTTCTAACCAAAGACTTGCAACCAAATCCGTAGAAGGCTAATATACCATAGTAATCAAGATAATCAATACATTTATAGCAATGAATATGACAGGACACAAAGTGAAATCATGGTGAAATATAGTTTCATTCAAGATGGTTCACAAAGCCATACAATTCAAGCATATAATGATGAACTGTAATTAGGCCTAAGCACTAAAACAAATGATCAAACATTTCTCTGAAGTTGGTGGGCTATGCTAAGAAAGGTGGTTTCAAACCGCCTCGATCACAAGAATCCCAGTTAAATTACGAGAACTTTTTAATGCTAAAAAATACCCGTTAATTATTCCTGCATTCATACCGCCCCGAAACACATCCTTCGGGATAAGTTCCCGAAGTTACGAGCATGCGCAGTATGGTCTGATAAGCAGGCAAGGTGCGAGATTCAAAATCACTAGCCCAGCAGTCACCCACGCCACCGCGCCCAACAACACGCTGGGCTAAAAGTTCCCCTAATTTGCTTTCACATCGCCAAAATACCTGCGACCTTGGAAAAATCCCCACGAAAGTTCTCGTAATTTCGCCAAGTACCTACTATTCAGCGGGTATTTTCTTTCGGGGAAATTACGTGTAGTTTGCTTTCACATTACCAAAATACCTGGTATTTTCTGATCGGGGTAAATTTCCCGATCAGAGAATACCTGGAACTGGCGAACTTCGAGGCGGTATGAAACCACCTGAAGTCACGTTTATCTTCCAAGTTTCTTTTGATCTATAACAAAACAAGCTTAATGATGGAATATGACAAATGCATGATCAAGGTCATTATGAGTAAATGAACATACTATTTTATTATATGATTTTTTTTTGTGTGAATTCAAAAGTTGTTTTAAAGTCAGCGCTGCTGTCATATTGATTCACGAAATGAAGGCGAGACTGCCAGAGGCACTTGAATTGGGTTATCTACTACTTGGATATTTTTTTTTTTTGGGGGGGGGCACACTATACCCAACATGTAATTCAGGAAGATACATAGAAGCTTAAAAATATATGAATCATAATCATTATGTTAGAAGGCATTATTCCTAAGGAATTTGCTTACATGAGGATATACTCTATAGCTCTACTGTGTACAATTCAATGTGAAATATAAAGTCAAAATTAATTGAATAAAATTATATTTTATACTTGGTAGTGCATGGATAATCAAGTAGCTTTGCTCCTTTCTTCATTATAAAAAAAAATCATAACTTACAACTGAAATCAAAGAAAGTTCAATCAAATAAAGTTAAAATCTTTGATCAGAAAAAAATTGTATTGCAGCAAGGCTACAATACAACATAGTTTTCAGAGTTATTGCAGCACTATAATTTGGCAGTATTCAAAATTATTGTGGATTTTCAGCATCTATTTCAGTATTTCTTTCACTGGTTCAATCTCTCAGTAATTCAATTAAGAATTGAAGGCTGTCTTATGATCCTCTTAAGTTGGTTCTTTAAACCTTAGCCAATGCTTGCTCAATGTCCTGTATGATGTCATCAATGTTCTCAATTCCGACACTGAAAAGTAATAGAAAATCAAATAAAATAGTGTAGTGAACCAACCAGCTCGTAATAGTTTTGGTTATCTTGCATTAATCATAAAGGGCAGCTTTGGTGCACAAGGGCTCAATTACAGACGCAACACACTGCATAAGGCAGCTCTCAGAGATTATAAAAGAGTTTCTCTGTGATATCGTCACTTCAACGCTGGCTCAGGAGGACTCGGAGGACACGGAGTACAACCTCCCTGCTCCTCTCCAACTGGGCTGAATCACAAAAAGGATTGGATCCAACATTGCTTAATTTCTACTACAGCAATAATTTCAGATGATTGGTGTAGGTTATAATTATGACAATTGAATGAGATGTTGACTGACGATATATAATATAATTAAACTATGACAATTGTTAAGTCATTGGCTCCAAAGTGTAATAAATGTAATCTCAATTGACTACTACACTATAAGCCACCCCATAGAATTTATACAGCTCCAATAGAAATTACCTATTCTACAGTGCGTATCAAAAAAAGTTTACATTTTGAAAAAGCCCTGGGAGAATTTAAAAATATACAATATGTGGGTAATTTTTTCACATATATTCTTGAGCTTGGGTCTCATCTATCCAATGAAAGTAAAAGTTATGACAGAATGTTACACTTGAGTGAGCAATGTCCATTTTTTTAAAGCTCGCAGAAATCTGTTTGCGCAGAAATGCTTGTTTTCACGCTATGTCAAGGGGAAAGGACGAAATCAAACTTACCTGCGAAACATTTCTCATACATTTGCTTTCAGTGGCGTAACTACGGGGGGGGGGGGGGGGGCATGGGGGGGCACGTGCCCCCCCCCATCGGCTGACAAAAAAAAAAAAAAAAAAAACGGGAAAAAGGAGAAAAAGAGGGAGAAAGGAAGAGAAACGTAGTGGGAAAGGAGACATTATTGTTCATTATAATGTTATATTATATCATAATTATGTTATGTTATATTACATAAGAAACATTTTTTTCATAACTTTATGAGACATAATTTGCTCAGGGCCTATGTCTTCATTGTTCCTTGTGCTCGCATTGTCTGTTTACCGAGAAATATAATCATGCTATACTAAAACCTCCCGTTTGCAAGTCAACATACACCAAAACTGCCAAATATATTTCCTCGCACTTCGAGTTTAATATTATTGTTTTATGTACAATAGTATGCTTCTTTTTCATGATTACTTATAGTGATTGCCCCAATTTAAGGTCTTAATATAAAACAATATCTGTCCGTGCTCACGTTCGCAGTAGTGGATTGGTGAAATATGAATTCCTAGAATCAGTCCTTAAAATGTCCCTTTTTCTAATCTGAATATAAAAAATTTTCAGCTCGCGCTTCGCGCTCGCATCATTTGGTTAGTAAACTATGTATGGTCTTCGTGGATTTCTACAAACAAGCCTTAAAATGCCCCTCTTCAGTTCTGAATTTCCTAAATTTCAGCTCGCGCTTCGCGCTCTCAAGATTTGATTAGTGAGATGGGTATGTTAATCATGATTACAAGTGCTTTATGTGCATGTTTAGATGAAGTCCTAACAAAATAAGCGAGCGCTTATTGGCACTCGCATTAGATTACTACGGTGAGATGTGTATAATCTCAATGGATTCCTAAAATATAGTCCTTAAAATCTTCCTATTTGGGGGTCAATATTTACAAAAAAATGAGCTCGCGCTTCGCGCTCGCATTATTCAACGAGACAAGTACGTATCATGATTACAAAATATTGATTACAATGTCCTTTTTTAGGTCTGAATATAAAAAATTTTAAGCTCGCGCTCGCATTATTTGACCAGTGAGAGACATTTCTGTTTGATGGCACTGTCCTTAAAATGTCTCTAATACTAATAGGTCAGTATACCCAGCAACTGGGCGCGCTTCGCGCGCTCACTTAGTGACTCAAAATTTTTGCTGGTGCCCCCCCAATGCCATGACCCACGGTACGCCACTGTTTGCTTTGCACTTTTAGTCAATTGACATAAAACGGATACATTTAAGCATTTTGTAACAATTTAGCCAACCTAATTGAAGTTTCAGCACTTAAAAAGCACAACGACAATAAATTAGGACTCGGAAGCAACTTTGTAGTTATAGATCAATACTTTTATTAACCGTAATTAACCGAAGTGTCGGACAGACGTCTTATCACATGACTGACGCAGATAGCGCTATAACACTATAACATCAAATACAAATCAAATGGCGTGACCACTTTTTCCTTATGTAAATGAAAGAATTTTGCAATGATACAAGGCGAAAAGCTTTGTAAAAGTATTGTCATAATATAAAAGTGTAAACTCGCAAACAACTGCAAAGCAAATGCGCAAACATTTAATAGCGCAAAGACATACCCACAGATGGGACATCAAACAAAACCCAAAATAATAACCAAAAAAATTAAACGCGCAGCATTTACTTATCACAAGCACAAAAATTAGCAACAATTGGTAGTGGGCGAACTAGCTGGAGTGAGAAAAGGTATTCGTTTGGTAAGGTGAGGATCCTGAAAGCAATAAACTATCAAATTAGAATAAAAAATCTTTAAATCGAGCTGGCTTGCTGTTTTCGTTTGTTTGGTAGCTGAAAAAAAGCTAGACGCATTAAAAAAACCATAGCACGCATAAGTACACCCAAAAAGGTAAAGCGTGCAAAAATGCATAAAAAAAACAAAAAAATAGTGTCCATCAGCGAAAGTCCATCAGTAAAGGGCAAGCTTGACAAGGCACAGGCAATGATGAGGGGGGAAGGGACATAAAAGCAGGCCAAAGTCAATCACAAACGTAGTCGCTAAAATACGAAGGGGGGACACGACGGCGTAAGGGATACCACCGGCCATTATCGGGGGCAGTGATGTCAAGAGGCCCTGGGGGATCTGACTGACCAGAAAGTGAAAGGGGAGGACTAACATCAGGGTGAGAAAGTTCATGGGGAATATCAGGGGGGTCAGGAGGGGGGCAAGGGACATCCGGCACATCAGTAACGTCAGAGGCATTAGGCAAGCATTTTGAGTCATCCGCTAAGTTGGGACTGGGGAACTCCTCATCACTGTGGTTGTCGTCATCGTCATCAGAAACCCTCGGTCGAGTAGGATGGGAGGTAGGAATCCCTGGGGGGACCTTCAAGCAATCCGAGCGCCGGACATGGTATGACGTAGAACGGAGTTGGCTCCCAACAAACTTGCGAATGTTGCACCAATCGTTGTCGACACTGCAGACAAGGTAGCGAGGTCTGGCCTGGGTCTTAGTCCGGTCCGAGCGCAGGTAGACAAGGTCACCAACGTGAACAAGAGACTCACCCATCGAAGATAGGCGTTTGGGTGCCTTCGATGCCATACTGGGCCCATGGTTGGAGAGCCGTTTCTCATGTTGATTGGTAATAACGTCCATGTCATGCAACGGAATCTGTTCACTGGTGAATTGGTCACGCTGGGTCCAAAGCTCACGAGCAGAGAGACCAACGCCACGGATACGGCTGTTAAGACGAGCGGTGGCCAGAGCAAGCGCAAGTAGAGTAACAGGACCACCACGGGGATCATCACGAAGCAGCTCATCTTCCAGCTCACGGACAGCCTTCTCAGTGACAGGATTCTTGTTGATGTTCTTGGCATGGCCAATCTCCAAAGTGATGCCCTGACTGTGCAAAGACTCATCGTGTTGTAGAGCAGAAAATCCAAGAGCAGGGTCGGTGCGGACGATAGATGGAGGGCCATCAAGTGGCCTGAGAGGTGCGCATAGCTGAAGGAGGGCTGCGCGAAGAGTCTCCTTGCGTTCATCTGGAATCAAAGCGCTTACAGTGTAAGAAGTGACAATCTCCCTGAGGATGAAAAAGAGTTGGCGAGAACGCTTGATGACATCCGCAGCAAAAGACACCCCAATGACACATGGAGGGTCACCTGTAGACTGGGGAGTAGCAACACGAGGAACATTCTGGAGGGAGAGACAGCTATGACATCCGACAGTCACCTGTTGAATTGCTGCATCAAGATCCAGGGCATAGAAAAACCGTGAGACAACCTGCTTGAGTTGGTGTGATGTGGGGTGACCAAGTTGAAGATGCAGGGCAGTAAGAATCCCCTGGAGTACATTGCGAGGAATGACGATACACTCCTGCTGTGGCAAGAATGCATGATCCCGGCGGACGACCAGTAATCCATCACAAGCGATGGTGGCAACCTGGAGATATCGCTTCACATCACGGATACCTGTCAACTTCTTCGACGGGCGAGTACCCTGAGTAAGGTGGGCATGGGCACGGCGGAGGGCTGGACAATCAGACTGAATCCTACCCCACGCGTGACGAGATGTGAAAGGGAGGCGTATCTTCCCTGAGAGGATGTCAGCAACAGGAGAAAGATGGACAACAGAGTCTTCCATCCGTGAAATGAAAGTACAGATCTGGCATCGAACATCGTGGCATGGAGGAGCATTCCTACTCGCAAAGTCAGCTGGGACATTGGCGGAGCCCGCCAGGTGACGTAAGGAAACTTGGTATCTGCTAATGGTTGCCAAAAAGGTAGAAACCCGAGGACTGGCAGAAAACTCACCACGACACAATTTCTCATAAGCCTGAACACAAGGTTTGCTGTCAGTAAGAATGCAGACAGGGTGGTGAGACTGGATGATGTATGGGCTGAAATGCTTGGTGGCAGCAGCGATGGATAATGCTTCTACTTCACAAGGTAACCATGTGATTTGATGACCACGGAGCTTCGCGCTGAAGAAACCTGCGTTGAAAGGCGTCCGGTCTCTTGTGACGTACATGGTTGCGCCAAGACCATGGTTCTTCACGGATCCATCAGTGACAACCCATAGCTGATCAGAAGGCCGGGGAAGAGTAACCGTACGAGTAGACTTGATGCCGGACTGGGCTTTGTTGAAGGCATCATGAAGCTCATCCGTCCAGCAGATGCGGTCTTGAGATTTCATACCTGCAATCGAATCATCCAGGGGGCCCAGATAGGATGCGCAATTTGGGGGAACGCGAGCAAGCATCTTATAGGCTCCAATGAAAGACCGCATTCCCTTCACGGTTGAAGGGCGTGAGCACGTTGACAAAGTTGTTATCCTGTGAGGACTTGCTTTGAGGTTCCCTTCAGACCAAACCCATCCTAAAATAGTGGTGGTTTTTGGACAGACGGTAGTCTTAGATGGAGACAGGTGAAGACCATTGGAGGCTAGTGCATGTAACACCCTGGACCAGTTATGCAAAAGGGCCTGCCAGGTATCAGCACCACAGTACAAGTCGTCTGCAAGCTTGACAACAACACCTTCAAACAATAGATCTCCAAGCACTCGACACATCAACTCCTCCAATGCCGTCTCTGATCCCGGCATACCCATAGCACAACGGGTGTAAACCCTGATAATAATAATAATATACTCATTTATATAGCGCAGAAACTATGTGCATATATTCTACTGCGCTGCAATTTAGAGCTGGTGAAATGCTTGAAAAATAAAATTAGAAAAAGGGGTTTACAAAAGAAATGTATGGTAGTTATTTGAACAGATAACTTTTCAGTTTAAGTTTGAACGTTTCTATTGATGGACATGATCTCACAACATATGGCAGACCATTCCATAACCTTGGGGCTGCACAGGCAAAAGCGCGGATGCCGCGGAAAGGGGTAGCAACACCACAATACTTCATTGAATCACGAGAGAGAGGTATTTGATAAAAGGCACTTGCAAGGTCAGATGCAATAATGTACTTCCACTGACCTATCTTTCTCAGAGTGGAATCAACGTCTGGCAAAACTGAGGGCTGTGGCTTAGAGTAGCGCCCAACATCTGCAAAGGCTGTGACAAGATGAGAGCCGCCATTCGGCTTCTTCACAAGAAACGACGGGTTGACATATTCAACCGTAACACCAATATCCTCAGGACGTGCAAAGACGCCAAGTTTCTCAAGGTCATCAAACTTATGCTGCAACTCAATAAGCTTCTCTTGGGAATACAAGGGAAGGCGACCCTTGCGTTGTGGGGGCTGAACAGGACCCATGTTCACGACGGCCTTGAATGGACCAGATGCACCATTGTAACCCTTGAATGAAGGGCTAAACACACAATCATGTACTGCATGAAGAGACTGAAAATCACCCCTTGCCTTTGGGGGGAGGATATTATCAGGATCCACAATAACAGACTGAGAAGGCTGTGATAATGTCGGCCCTCCCTGTACCACAGAGGGGAGGGCAGTCTGACTAGGAGGAATTTGCGCAACCTGATCGCCATCTGAGGCAACCACTGGACAAACCTGACAGAGATGTTCATTGCGACGGATAACACAAGGACCGCAAGAGAGGTTTGGGATGCGGATCCTACCAGCAACACTAGAGACAACACCTGGAGCCGGAAAGAATTCTGTGATCATTGGTGTAGGAGGGGAATCTGAGCGAGGCTCTAAGACAAGTGTCTCATCAGTAGAAAACTCAGGAGGTAGGGAAAACTCAAGGAATTCACCTGGCCAAATAGTAGTAGTTTGAGAAGGGGCACGAAGGACAAATGCGCGACGCACTGCATGACCAGCCTTAGGCTTACTACAGGAACCGTAACTGAACACAGTACCATCAGCCAAGGAAATCTCCCTCCTTGCTGGCCTGATGGCCACATCATTCCTTTCCATGAATGGAGTACCAGCCAAAACGTCAACATCAAGGTTCTCAATGACCAATTCTTCAAAATGGAACTCATGACTGCCACGACAAACGGTGAAACGGGTTTCACCACAAATCTGCAGCGGGGAGGACCCATCAGCCTGATGAGCTGACTGGGTGGTGGAGGACACGTTACAACCTAATACACGGGCCGTAAAAGCACGCATCATATTCCCAGTAGCACCACTGTCGAGGGTGATACGAACAGCATGATGATCATAAAATGCGTCAAAATAAGGAAACTGGCGAACTTGGACACGCAGTGTGGAAGAGGTACCTCCACAGCCAGGGTCTGGTGACAAACAAGCCTCGTCACATGACTCCTGGGGGTCAACCTCACCGTCAAAATCATCAGAACCACCATCATCGAAAATCTTGGCAACCTGCCTGGCCTTTGCCATGTACTGCTGATCGGAGTCTGGAAGGTAAGGACAGACACTCAAAAAAATGGTCACTAGGACGGCCAGCCTGAACGCAGAGTGGACAAGATTTGGAAGGCCTGGGACGGAACTTTGCCGGGTTCGAGACTGAGTACGCTTGGGAGCAGTCTGACTACAACCACGGGGCGGAAAAGCCGCTGTACGCATCGCCCTGGAACATTCAACTGACTCCAAAAGACTAGTAAGAGCCTGAGAAATTTCAGGTTTGAGGGATGCAAGTGTACGTGAACGGAGTTCTGTGCCGTACCTTTGCTTCACCACCTGGGGGAGGTCAGGGTGCAAAAGGCGAAGCCACTGCAGAACAATGAAATTCTCAGTGGAAGGCGAAAGTTCTTCATCATCCAAGATGGGATCACCGTGATGGGTAATACCACTACCAACTGTCAACAAATTGTCCTCGACAAAGGCAAGTAATCTCTGATATAAATCTTCTGGCCGCTCATCAGATTCCAGCTTGATCTCGCAAAAATCCCAAAAATGAGCGCCTGTTGCCTGAAAGCCATAGTGAAGTCTAATAGTGGCCCAAATGTCGTTCAAAGAAGTGGAATTGCGGACAATAGAATTTCTAGCAATGACGGGACAAAAGTTAGCAATCTGACCTAGCATAAGATCCAAGTAGGTTCGCTTTCTGTTGAGCAGTTTTACATAATTCTGAAGGAACAGAGGGATTGTCATCTATGAAACCCCTTGTGGGGTTAGCTTTTGTTTTCTTACCCCATGTTACCGACTCAGAAAGGAAGAAAGCAAAGTTAGGATCAAGATTCAAAGTGTACAAAAGATTCTGCCTCCATCCTTCAAAGGATGTAATGGATTCGATTTTACCCAAGCACCATTGCTTAGGTACTTTCGGCATACTACACGCCATTGTAAGGCTGTTGGACCGACACTACTTACGGCTAGATCTAACCAACTACTCGTTCACGGTAAACTTACTTTTACGGTGCAACCGGCTGTTTTCCTCTCAGCAAAGTCCTTCAAACGTGGCCTCAGAAAAAAAATCAGGCGTGAGTGAATCCCAATAGCGGCCAGCACGACAATAAATTAGGACTCGGAAGCAACTTTGTAGTTATAGATCAATACTTTTATTAACCGTAATTAACCGAAGTGTCGGACAGACGTCTTATCACATGACTGACGCAGATGGCACTATAACACTATAACATCAAATACAAATCAAATGGCGCAAACCTTACCCTTTTTGTGCCAGCTGGATCTGAGGACATAACTGAATCTGAGCAAAAGTTTATAGCAGACATATCCAGTATTTTTCACTATGTTTTTATCCTTTAAAGTGGGTTTACATTTCATTTTTAATGTAATACTTGTTTCTCCATACTTTTCCCAAGCTTTACAATAACAAAATAAAAATCAAGCCTAAGCCATTTCCTGTAAATCAAAGCTCAGTGTAAAGCAAATATTGTCACGATGGCCTCTGTGTTTGGGGGAGTGGATGGGGCGCAATGCACTCTTCAAAGTGTTTTGGGCAAGGAAACAAGTTTAAAAAGGTAAAAGATATCTTCAAATCAATTTTACTAGCTAAAATCCACGCGTTCTTCATGATTAGGGTCTACATTTGTTCGGATAACTATTTCAAAGTTCTGCGCAAATGATTTTTCACTAACTTTTCAAAAGTGGTGCTCACTCAAGCGGAAATATTTTTCGACCTTTATTTCTTCATTTGCTTAAATGGACCTGTACCAATGTTAAAATGTGGAAAAATCTTCAGGATATAAGAAATGTATAATTTTACAGGATTTTTTTCGAAGTGTAAACTTTTTTTGATACGCACTGTATTATTCGTCTTTTCAGTTATATCTCTTACTCTCCACCCCCATGTATTTTGGGAAACGGAACATGCCCGGGTCTCTCCTTAATGTACAACTATAATTAAACTGCTTGCATAAAGGATAGTTAGTTCATCCTTGGATAAAGGTGATAGAGCCAAGGGACAGGCCGGCCTTTCAGCATCCATTCTAAGACAGAGGGCTGCCACAATACATCCTGTGAAGACCCACTTAAGTTGACATATCTAACTTAACGACAAGGCAAAAGCGATTTTGTGTCTCGCCCACTTATGAAAATAACCAGAAATATCGTGATTTGCAAGGGCACGCAAACAGAATTGTATCGAAACTTCATTATAAAATGACTGGGATGGAATAACACTTGTCATAACAGCCTTGCATATAAACTTTAATGTTGACCTGAAAATGACCTTTGACCTTACTACGTGACCTCTGACTGCAACATAACATGCAGGTCGCCTAAGTACATCTACCATCCAAGTATGGTTGAAAAGTGACCGACAGTTGAGGAGTTAGGTGTCTTAGTCTTGCATGTTAACTTTAACATTGACCTGAAAATGACCTTTGACCTCATCATGTGACCTCCAACTGCAGCATAACATGCAGGTCCCCCAAGTCCATCTACCATCCAAGTTTGTTTGAAAAGCGACTTACAGTTGTGGAGTTATGTGTCATTAGGTTTATGTCGGACAGACAACATTTGGATCCCTTAGTCTCGCCTTCACCTCTGGTGGGCAAGACAAAAACTGGCCTGAGATGGAACCTTTTAATACTGAACATTGCATCCTCATTGGAATGGAACGAATTCCCTCTCACATTAAGACAATCCCCAACAATTGAATAATTCAAGAAGTCCCTGCAAACTTTTATATTTTAGGCAATTGTTTTCATATGTTTGTCATTGTGTATTTTTTTTATATACAGTGGGTCCCAGAAAAAAACGAAACAGAGATTAAGCGATGATTTATCATAACTTAATCACAAATACAATAGACAAATGACCTACCAATGTAAAGCTTAGAATCTCCTCTTTCAGAATATCAGAATATTACTTAGATTATTTGAAACCCCTGATTGACCCCCCCCCCCCGACCCCTGAATGAGCTATCACGTTGTTTCAGGTAGGTTATTCACACTCTCTAGTCATTGTGGAAGAATGTCTCTGAAATCACACCGGTAAGATTATTGATGCTAAATTATTACATGTACTCGCAATATCTTCTTTGTAAGACTTACAATATGCCATCTTTCATCTCTGTATTTATCCCCTTTTCTCACCTTCTCTCTCACTTCCCACACTCCCTCTCATATACCAATACCTCTCGCTTACCCCTCCCCTTGGCTCTCTTCTTCCCTACTCCCTTTCTTCTGATATCCCTTAATACCTGATTCGAATGAGTCCATCTGTTATTCCTCCTGCCAATCTTTCTTCTTCTGTCATGTAATAACTACCGTGTGTCATTGAAGCAGGGTGTTCTACCAAACTCTCTGTGCTTCCCAGAGACACTGCCAAAAGAATGATCTTGAGACTCTGAAAGAAAATCAGCAGGACTTATCATGAATATAATTCATAATAAAACATGTGGAGCGCCTCTGGCAGTCTCACATTATGCGATCCGATATGATTAGAGGAAAAGTTTAAGTATTGGACAAAGAAGGATATCACTGGTCCTATTTAATTGATTCCTTGCCAAGGACAGACATTTGTGTCAGGAATCATGTATCGGAGAAATAGAACGTTCCCTTAGGACCAGATCCCTTGAACATTATCCCCCTAACTCCACTTCTTAGAAGGTATCGCAGCACATTCACATCGAATCACCTGGGGGCCGTTTCATAAAGCTGTTTTTAACCCTAAGAAGACGGGGGGGGGGTTGAAATTTTTTGACCGCGTCGCTCGCTGACTTTTTACTTTCACGTGTCGCGCAACTTTTAGACTAAAATTGTGACCCCCGGCTACGCGGTTTCAAAATTACGCAACATTTCGTAAGTGCATGCAGACCCAAAATTACTCAAAAACGTGAATTTGTGTACAAATCCAATGAAAATAGCATTTTTAGCCAAAATTCATTATGTATCATTATTTTTCCTTTTACTGCTTAAAATCAATCAATTTGATCTTTTTTATGGTCAAAATAAAGTCCCCAACAATTCCATTGAAAAAATAATAAAAAACAAAAAGTCGAAAATAAAGAAATACATAAGAAATTTAGAAAACAATAGAATACATTAGAAAATAAATGATGTTGAAATTTTTGAAAAATAAATTATATCAGATGCCTATCTAGAGTATGTGAAACAAAAATTAGCATTTTAGGGGCATTATTTTATTAATTAGAGCAAACTTATGATTTCAGGCATACATTAGCATAATTAATGAGCAATGAGATTTTTCACATAATCATCCCCCCTCAGTCTTCTTAGGCGTCGAAATAGCCTATTTAGGGCTAAGTTAAGAGCGACTTAAAGAACGAATGGTGAATCCTTCTTATATGTGCTAAACAATCGCCAATTCAATACCATTTTCCACAAGAAATGATCACCAGTCATTCTTAAAGTCGCTCTTAACTTATGAACAGCTTTATGAAACACCCACCTGGACATCAATAAGGTACAAGTGCTGGACAGGGATCTACGGTACTTTGAGCGAAGTGTGAAAGAAGCGATTTACATGTGGGCTTTCAAGCCTTCTCTCAATAGGGATGGAGGGCAATCCAAGCTTCTGAGTGTCTACGACCTGATTATCGATCGCTACATCACCAGTTAGAATCGGTCACTTCGGTCATCGCTGAGGAAGGCTGCAGTTGGCAGCTGAAAATTTTGAGGTAATTCTTCAAATTTTTTGTGTTGAGATCAAAAGTTTCAACTTTATGTTATGATCAATGATACTTGATGTCCACATTCATGAAACTTTCAAAGTTATGGCAATTCAATAGATACTCCCAATATGGCCAAAGTTCATTGACATTAAATGACCTTTGACCTTGGCCAGTCGACCTGAAACTCATGCAGGACGTTCACTGATACTTGATTACTCCATGTTTCATGAACTAGAACCTGTTATGAGGATTTGTTACATTGTAAATATGAGTTGACGAACACATAGGGACATGCAATCTGCTGTGTGATGCGCCGCATACATTTGTAATTTCAAAGCTTCGTTATTCCGAAGGTTCGGTTATTCCGAAAGGTTCGTTAATCCGAAAACGAAATGAGGTTCGTAATTCCGAAGGTTCGTTAATCCGAAAACGAAATGAGGTTCGTAATTCAGAAGGTTCGTTAATCCCAAAACGAAATAAGGTTCGTTAATCCGAAGGTTCGTTAGTCCGAAAACGAAATAAGGTTCGTTAAACCAAAAATTAAATAAGGTTTGTATTTCTGAAAATAAAATTAATTCATTTTGGTAAGAAAAACGGGTGTTGTCCTTGCAAATTAACAGGATATTATGCAATAATAGTAATAACCAACGATGATACATGTGTGTGTTGTGGCCAAAGCATGTATTGATTTAAGATAGGCGCCTGAATCTGAGCAATTGCTGCCCAAGCAAATGGTTGAAATATCAGGGGATTAAGTGTGTTGGTCTTGTGCGAGTAACCTCCAGATAATAGAATTTGTTTTGGAGGGGATGTCAGTTTTAAGAGCTTCTGCTGGTAATAAAAATACTAATGATGATCATATTAATCCCAAACGATGATCATAATGAATCCAGTGACCGGGTAATAATAATTGTGAAGCGCTTAATTTGAACAGGCGTAGATTGATAAATGCCAATTATTATAATTATAATTGAAATGGTAATAAAGAATATAAATGTTAATAAAATTTTATTTATCGTTACGCCTAGTGTTAACAATGTTAATCCGTTTTTCATGATTACAAAAAATGCTCGGAATGATTACTTTTTATGTGGGGCGTTGTGGCCCAGTGGAATTGTCTTCTGACTATGAAACAGAGGGTCGTAGGTTCCTTCAACAAGAAATTTATCAACACTGTGCTGCACTCAACCCGAGGTGAATAGGTATCCAGTATGAAGAAATTGATTAAATGCCTTCCTTTGGGCGCCTAGGCAGCTAAAGCTGTGGTAATAATAATAGCAGGGCCCACTGGGAGAACAGTTTTCAGAACTGAAGTGGCTTCCCTTGGTAAATAATACCATTATTATTATTATCATTATTATTATCATGTCTTATTAGGCCTACATGAAATTTCCAAAGTTTGAGCTCGTGATTCGCTCGCAATATCTCACAAGGATGCCCGTTTAACAGTAATTAGGTCCATAATTGACAAAAAAATCAAGTTTTTTTCCAAACCACTTGCTCGCTACGCTTGCTCACGAAAATAAAACCTAAATATATATCTTATCAATCAAAAATAAATTTAAAAACTTTGCTCAACTTAATTACTACAAAACACACAAGTTTACACAGATGATAATCTCATGGTGAAAATATCCGTTTGCACCAAAATGCCTGTTTTGGCATATAAGTGAACCTTTTTTGGCTTTGCCCCCCCCCTAAGGAAAATACGTTCCGCCACGGCGCCACCCTTGGTTGAAACATGTATCGTCTTCATGGCTAACTGCAAAAATACCTTAACATGTCCCTTTTAGATCGAGTCAGAGCTTATAATTAAAATTTCTGCTCGTGCTTCTTGCTCGCAGCTGTTATCTAGTTACATAGCCATCTTGTTTTGAAGATCACAAACATATTGCCCATCATATTTTCAACAAAAAATATAGCTCGCGCTTCGCTCTCGCATTATTTAAAAAGGGCTTATGATTATTATTACACATTTACTTTATTTCATAAGAATAAAGCTGATTATTGGCTATTAGGACTACTCTTTCAAAGAAACAAACTAACAAATATCAACTTTAAGTTGCTGATCAGGGAAATTATGGGTGAAAAAATTTGCCCCCCCCTATTGGCGAAAGTTGGATCCGCCGGGGGGGGGGGGGGGGTAGCAGGGGGCACTTGCACCCCCAAAATAAATAACAGGGAAATGCTATTTGACCAAAATGGTAAATTCCTTGTTTTTTTTTAAATAAATACTCTTTTTAAAGTATACATTTTAGACTAATTTTCAGGAGAAGCTCTAAATAAAAATGACATCCCCTCCAATACAAATCCTATTATCTGGAGGTTACTCGCACACGACCAACACACTTAATCCCCTGCATCTTTAAACCATTTGCTTGGGCAGCAATTGCTCAGATAAAATCGAAATTAAGCGTATGCTTGATCCGGGCGCCTATTCTTAAATCAATACATGCTTTGGCCGCAACACACATATGTATCATCGTTCGTTATTACTTTTATTGTATAATATCATGTTATCTTGCAAGGACAACACCGTTTTGTTACCAAAATGAATTAATTTCATTTTCGGAAATACGAACCTTATTCAATTTTCGGATTAACGAACCTTATTTCGTTTTCGGACTAACGAACATTCGGAACACACCTTATTTCGTTTTCGGATTAACGAACCTTCGGAATTACGAACTTCATTTCGTTTTCGGATTAACAAACCTTCAGAATTACGAACCTCATTTCGTTTTCGGATTAACGAACCTTCGGAACAACGAACCTTATTTCGTTTTCGGATTAACGAACCTTCGGAACAACGAACCTTATTTCGATTTCGGATTATCGAACCTTCGGAACGAACCTTATTTTGTTTTCGTATTAACGAACTTTCGGAACAACGAACCTTATTTCGTTTTTGGATTATCGAACCTTCGGAACAACGAACCTTATTTTGTTTTCGGAATAACGCCACACATGCTCGGATTAACGAAACCTTTTTCGTTCCGGATTAACGAATATTGAGGTATAGGCAATTTTTGTGTTTGAGAATTACGAACCGTCGGAATAAAGAAGCTTCGGAATTACGAAGTGTTACCGTGATGCGCTATAAAAGAACCAAGCACGCTCACAGTTTTTAGTTTTGGGAAGTGTCTATCCTCTTCATGTAGGGAGTCCATACCCTTTTCAGGTCTGTTCATCAAATTGAATACAAAATGTGCTTAAAATGTCCCATCTCTAGGTCTAAATCTGTAAAAGAAAATTATAAAAAATCAGCTCGCACTTCCCACTTGCATTATTTATTTAGTATTCCTCTATGTCAAAGAGTATATTTAATACATTTCATTTTTAGGGGGTACATGCACATAAAAAACTCAGCTCACACTTCATGCCAGCATTAATTGTTTAGTGCTCACTCAGATAAACACCATATTCTTGCTATCTAATTAAAATGTCCTGTTTTTCTAGGTCTGAATGTTGACAAAATTTCAGCTTGTGCATATACAGTATGGGGTTATTTGAATATGGAACATATCTTCGTTATGAGCCCCTGCAAAGTGGTCAGTAAATAGCCCTTTGCAGGTAAGAAATATTCAGAACTTCAGCACGCACTACATGCTCAACTCGCTGTTAAATGCGCATCACGTTCATGACCTCGACAAAGTTCTGCTTTTAAGTTCTAAAAACTTCAGCTTCCCCTTCGCGCTCACATTATTCATTATGCCTTATTTTGTTTTGTAAAAAGCTACTAAAGGTCCCATGAAATACAGCAAAGATGCTGATTTATTTGTTAGCTCAGTGGTTACTAATTACGATTCCATCAAAATTTTATATTGAAAATTGAGCCAAAATTCGCCCCACCCACAAAAATTCAGCACGATTTGGTTTCGTATATCACGTGACAATTATGACGTCAGGGAAGGAAGCTGCTGAGTGTTGCTGACGTTTGGTGCGTGAAGTGCCTATTGTGGTTGCACGTGTGGATTCAAAGTAAATAAATTGAATTGCTGGAATAATATTCAAAACCTGAATTTTCAAGGTCTGAAGAATCAGACTCTGCTGATGACGATGCTGGAGCCATGATCAAAACCTCATAAAAATCTTTAAAAATCCGTTAAGGATGAGCTCGGTCGAAACAGCAACTGCACGAGGAATGTGTACAATAACTAGGGGTCCGGCTGCACAGCTGGGAAAGCCTTCCTTTGATGACGTCACAATGATTGACAAGGTCGATCGGTTGACTCTTTCGAAAATTTTAGTGGGCGTTCCCGTTGAAGTTCATTTCCATGGAATAACTCAACACCAGTTCGTCATACACAGGAACCGATGGCAAACTCACATTTTTCAAGTAAAACTACCTAATAATAGATATGTATCTAGAATAAGATGGAATTGGTGTCATAGAACCTTTAATGGAAACCTATCCCCCCACACAATTTGAATCCTTTTCTTCGCATCAACGGACACTCAGAGAAATGATTGCATAGCTGCCCACCACATAATCCCTATTGATGCCCCTGTGTCTGGCTTTATTAGCTACGTTTTTTTTTAAACATTCTCTTTCAAAACCTCTTATAGAGTTACTGTACCTTCTTTACAAGTTAAAAACTGTCAATGTGTTCATTGAAAACTAAGCAGAGCAAGACTGGGTGCCGCTTTTCCGATGGCGGTGGTGACGGCGGCTGCGTCAACATTAAAATCTTAACCAATCTTTAACCAAATGTCATCATAAATTAGAAAGTATATGGACCTAGTTCATGAAACTTGGCCATAAAGGTAATCAAATATTCCTGAACATACTGCCCGAGTTTCAAGTCACATTACCAATGTCACAGGTCATTTAGTTGTGGGTTGAATTACCATGATTACTTTGAAAGTTTATGATTCATAAAACTTTGACATAAGAATAATCAAGTATCACTGAACATCATGTGTGAGTTTAAGGTCACATGACCAAGGTCAAAGGTCATGTAAGGGCAATGAACTTTTGCCATTTTGGGGGTATTTGTTGAATTACCATCATAACTCTGAAATTGTATCGGTCTAGTTCATAAAAATTGGACATATTACTGAACATCCCACCCGAATTCCCAGTCACATGACCAAGGTCACAGGTTGGTTAGGGTCAACGAACTTTGGCCAAGTTGGGGGTATTTGTTGAATTACCATGATAAGTTTGAAAGTTTATGGATCAATTCATAAAACTTGGACATAAGAGTAATCAAATATCACTGGACATCCTGTGCGAGTTTCAGGTCACATGACCAAGGTCAAATTCATTTGAGGTCAATAAACTTTGGCCAAGTTGGGGGTATTTGTTGAATTACCATCATAACTATGAATGTTTATGGATCTGATTCATAAAACTTTGACATAAGAGTAATCAAATATCACTGAACATCTTGTGTGAGTTTCAGATCACATGACCAAGGTTAAAAGTCATTGAAGGGCAATGAACTTTCACCATTTTGGGGGTATTTGTTGAATTACCATTATAACTCTGAAATTGTATTGGTCTAGTTCATAAAACTTGGAAATAGGAGTAATCAAGTATCACTGAACATCCTGTGCAAATTTCAGGTCACATAACCAAGGTCAAAGGTCAATGAACTTTGGCTATGTTGGAGTTAATTATTACATTGCTGCCATAACTTTCAAAGTTTATGGATATAGTTTATGAATTGTGGACATAGGGGTAATCAAGTATCACTGACAAGTCTTAGGTCACACGATAAAGGTCAAATGTCACTTAGGGTCCATTAACGTAGTATTGCATCATTATATGAATGGTGTTTTTTGTGAATGATTATTTTATAGTAGTTTTCAAAGTCAGCACTGCTGCTATATTGAATCATGTAAATTAGGTGAGAATGCCACAGACGTCCGGGGGGCCACTGCCATTGGCGAGTAGATACCATGCGCGACCAAGGGGTCTTCAAAAGCACCCTTAACACGTATTTTCCATATTCTGAAAATGCATCCCTTAACAAGTATTGGCGTGTGAAACCCTACCCTTAACAAGTATTGGAAATAAATACTATTGGCAAATATTCCCAGAACTGAGCCCCTAATCAAGTACAGCGATGTATTTTCCATATTCTGAAAGTGCACCCCATAACAAGTATTGGAAACAAAACGACACTCTTAGCAAAATATTCCCTGAAATGAACCCCTTAACAAACTGCATCCGTCGGTCGTCGGTTTTACCTTTAGACACCATTATTTTGGTTTAGTACGGCCCCACCTTCCACACCTCACGCAAATCGGACTCAAAACACGTAGTGTTGGGGCAAAAAGAACATCCTTTGTAAAACATTTTCATTTTGCCTTATCATCCCCGCATATTTGACCCTAAACACATATTTTTCCGAGCAAAATAGAGGTTAGACCGATAGACCGCGGGTATGTTAAGGCCCTAAACCGCAAATTGCACCTAAACCGCAAATTGCCGCCTAAGCATGTAGAATATTAACAAGGACCGTGCGCGCGTAAGAGGCGTGAACAGAGGGCGGCAAACATAAATCGCAGAAGGATAGAGGTTGAAGAGTGAGGAATTAGAACTAGGGCGCTGATCTCATTTTTATGAGAAATGTTGTTGTTGATACACGTATTTATTTATTTATTTGTTTGTTTATTTATTTTTTAAAATATTTTAACAGGGTGCTCATTCAACATAAAGTTGGTCTCCCATGGGGCCTTAAAAGGCTATCATTATTCTTCTTGTTTATTGGTGTTGGACTTTTGGTTATGGCGGGAGTTGGGCAACTTGGGCTGTACATAGTGCCGTTTTTTTGGGGTGTTTTTTTTGTGTATCCCTAATTCTCCCCTAGTATAATCTAACGCCTGTAGGTTTAATCAAAGGAAAAGGAAAAGGGAAGAAATGATTAAAGGGGAAAATAAAGAAAGAATCGCTATAAATGATTTTTTAAAATATTTATTATAATCTTTTAAAACTTTAATACAAAATGTTACGAGGGTAATGAAGTCATGTACTCATATTATTATAGTCATAATCAGTACGAAATAGTAGTAGTAGTAGTAGGAGTAGCAGTAGTAGAAGTAGTAGTAGCAGTAAGAGTAGTAGTAGTAGTACTTTTAGTAGTAGGAGTAGCAGTATATAAGTAGGAGTAGCAGTAGTAGTAGGAGTAGCAGTAGTAGTAGGAGTAAGAGTAGTAGTAGAAGTAGTTTTAGTAGTAGTAGTAGTAGGAGTAGTAGTAGTAGTAGGAGTAGTAGTAGTAGTAGTAGTAGTAGTAGTAGTAGTACTAGTAGTAGTAGTAGTAGTAGTAGTAGTAGTAGTAGTAGAAGTAGTAGTAATTTATAGTTTATTTATTTACAATTAACCAACAATATAAAGTTAATTTCTTTGAAGAGATTTTGGTATTGAACAAGATACAAAAACATGGTTTACTATTATATTCATGTGCATTTTTTTAACTTCTGTGCAGCCCTGATTCCAACAACCAAAAATTATTGCAATTAAATAATTTGAAATCCAAAGTTCCTTTATCACCATTCAAGAAAAACATGTTAAATTTAGCATTCTGTTGAAATGACAGCAATCGGTGGCCTACTTTGAGAGAACAATATTTTCATAATTGAGTGACTGTCCTTTGAAAGCGATAAGGGCATGTCATCCGAAGTGATTCACTGTGTAAGTGATTCGTACTTCAAAGCTATATTCCATGATGAAAGTCACGACTATAGTCCCAGTTGTCATATTTCACTTCTTTTTAGCGGGAGAATACAAAAAAAAAAAAATCTGTGGTGATATTGTCAATATAATTACGTTTATGTGAACAGTTTGCTGATGGTATTCAAGTTCAGAGAAATAAAAGCAAGTAGCAAAAGAATAGGTATTGATGAAATTGAAATGCCCCACCCCCAACTCGAAACCCCCACAGGGCCCCAAGGGGGTCATCCTAGGAGCTGTCATGAAGAACTCTTAATTTTTCACCCAATAAGATTCTATGCATGACACAACTTCCATTTCTGGAACTGGAGAAGGAGAAGTAGAAATTTACAGTTTTGCCTCTGGATGCCCCCCCCACAGGGTCCAGGGGGTACCATTTAAACACCTGTGCGTCCCCTACCCCTAAGCATAATTTCAGCCAGGTTTGGATAAAATTTGACCATCTATTTTGAAAAAGAAGAAAAAAAAAGGATTTTCCTTAAAGTGTACGTGCCCCACCCCCAAATTTTAAGCCCCCACAGGGCCCCAAGGGGGCCACCCCTGGAACTGGCATGAACAACTTTTGTTCTTCACCTATTAAGGTGTCTACACACCAAACAACTTGACTGTTCTACTTCTGGATCTGAAGAAGAAGATTTCTGAAATTCACAGGGTTTCCCCCTCGGGGGCCCTCCCCCTGGGCCCCCATGGGGGCTACAGGTATCCCTTGAACAACTTTGTGTCCCCTACACCTAAGCATAATTCCTACCAGGTTTGAATGATATCTGACCATCCATTTTGAAACAAGAAAAACATATATATGAAGTGCCCCACCCCCGACTTTTAAGCCCCAACAGGGCCCCAAGGGGGGCACCCCAGGAACTGGCATGAACAACTTTATTCTTCGCCTATTAAGGTATCTACACACAAAACAACTTGACTGTTCTACTTCTGGATCTGGAGAAGAAGATTTTTGAAATTTACAGTGTTTTCTCCCTTGGGGGCCCTCCATCAGGACCCCCATGGGTGCTACAGGTATCCCTTGAACAACTTTGCATCCCCTACGCATAGGGATGATTCCTACCAAGTTTGGTCAAGATTGGACCAGCCGTTCTGGAGAAGAAAGAAGATGAAAATGTAACAGTTTACAAAGAGTGCATTGCTATTGAGCAAACAAGACTAAACTTTTTTTCTACAAGCTTAGGCGGCGATTTGCGGTTTGGGTGCAATTTGCGGTTTAGGGCCTTAACACGGGTCCGTTAGACTGCGGGTCCGATAGACCGCGGGCCCGATAGACCGCGGGTCCGATAGTCTGCGGTTTGTGTAAAATTATGATCAGGATATAGTGAAATCCAATGTCATCAAGAGGTCAAAAGGTTAATGATACGAGTCCATGAGGTTCTATAACGATGGCCCAATGACAATCGCCCCCTGACATCTACTTCAAGGAAAATATTATCCCCATATTTTATCGTCGGGAACTGTTACCCCCCCCAGAAATTTACCCTCTAGACGCCATACGGAGCCTCTAGAATGCCATCAACTTGACGACATGGCGACATACTTTATCTTGCCATGTCGCCTAAATAAGCTTATTATGTCCGCATGGCGAGATACGTAATCCTGCCAAGTCAGTCCACTTATAAAAAGTTATATGTCAACATGGCGAGATATTTTATCTTGCCAAGTCGACTTAAATAAGTTACATGTCAACATGGCGATATATCGGGATTCTTGTCGGGACTTGTACACTTCATATCTCGCCATGTGGACATATCGACTTGACAAGACAGAATATACCGCTATATCGAGGGCACCAAGATAAAAAAAAATAAATGAAATTGGGGGGTAGACGTTAAAGAAAATCTGAGATTTTATTCTTAAAAACACATTGAGGTATCTCACAAGGCCTAAATAAATAATGAGAAAGCGAAGCGCGATCTGATTTTTTAAAAAGATTTTTCCTGTAGTTTATCCTGAAAGCCTAAGTCAGGGGCGGACCCAGCTTCCGCCAATAGGGGGGAGGGGCCATTTTTTTCACTCATATTTTCCCCAATCGGCCGCTCAAAGTTGATTTTTTTTTTGAAGGGGTTGTCCCAGTGCTGTAATGAGCCAACAATTTCGAGGGGGCTCGATATGGCGTATCGCATAAAATTAATAAGAAGTTGGCAGTGAGCGTAGCGAGCAAGCAAATATGTTGATATTTTTATTACAAAAATACAAGGTTGTGATAGATTTTGACATATTTGGAAAATAATATTATATTTCATCGTAATCCCTTTCCTTTTCTCTCTATTTTTTCTTAGTCTTGATGTCCTAACAGTCATTTCCTAGATTTACTTTATAAGCAACATAAGTGTGTAATAATCTCATAAGCCCTATGCAAGCTAAAAATGAAATTTCATGTATTTTGGCCTGAAAATTTAACATCCTGGGCAATGTTTGTGAACCTGAACAGAACGCGTTATGTAACTAGATAATTACCACGAGCCCGAAGCGCGAGCAGAAATGTTAAATATTTGTTCTGGCCTGGTCGAAAAGGGACCTGTTAAGGATGTTTTGCAGTTAGCCATTAAGATGATGCATATTTCAACGATTGAATAATGCGAGCGTGAAGCGCGAGCTGAACATTTTTGATATTCCAACCTAAAAAAATGAGATTTCATATCCCCCAATGGGACATTCAATTCATGTTTGTCAATCATGAGAAAGGATGGGTAATTTTTGGTATCTTCCTACAATAATAATGTGAGCGCAAAGCGCGAGCAGAAAATTTTTGATATTCTGATCTGAAACTGGATAATTTTAGCAATTTTTGAATAAGATCAAGCTTTGTATCTCAAAATATGAAAATACTTACCATGATTTTCTTATTTACGAGATAACTGGATATACCCATTTGATTTGCTAGTTCATTACGATGAACCTGCGTGCCGAATATAGAGTACCCAATTTTTCCTGCGCGCGCGCTGCATCTCCCCACCAACGCACTATCCCAAGATCGTCGCGCAATTTGGCGTCCATTTCCTCTCATGAGCCTGCGGGCAAGTCATGTTGTCACACAAGGCGAGGGGTAGGAGGGAGGGTTCAAATGGGTATATCCAGTTATCTCGTAAATAAGAAAATCATGGTAAGTATTTTCATAATTTACATCAATAACTGGGATATACCCATTTGATTTGCTAGACCAACACGGATTCAACGTGAAGGGAGGCATGTCTAGACTAAGAAGTGCGTTAAAATAGGGAGATGAAGACACAAAGGCCGTTGCCTTACGGACAGGGGAGGCGATAAAGCCTCATGTGAAGAAGTCCTTAAGAGCAAGGAGTGAAGGAAAGAGGGGCGTCAATAGGCGGACCTCGAGAAGTCGTGAACGACGATTCCAAGAAAGAGCCCAAGAAGAATGATACTAAGTATCATGGGCCCTCGGCCTAGTGTCAGGAGAACAACATCACCAGCTGACTAGAGCGTAAAATTCGGAATTTGTTGAAAATTTCAACAAGAATCGTGATCGGAAAACTGTAGCTTTAAGGCTCAGTAAGTGATCAATCGAACAATCTGAGAAGGCGAGAGATCTCAGAAGCCTCCGCGTGGGAGAAAGCGCCCAGAATTCGATATCTGTCTCAAATGCGTGAGGGCAGAACATCTGCAGAATTCTGATGGAGAGCTGTGGCTGAAAGTTACTAGCGGTCCGAAGGGGACTAGGAACGACGGAGAGTAGGGATTTAAGAAGAAAACCACTCGTAAGGCAGTCAAGGGTCGAGAAAGCGACTGAGTGCCATCCTTTTAATAAGAAATGCCGCGGACCTGCTGCCTATGTAGAATAAAGCAGTCTGGTTAAAATAGCTAAACCGGGCGTGTCAGAGAAACAGCGCGGTACACATCACGACAAAAGTGTGATAGACCGAGTGATCGAGAGAGAACTCAGGATCCCCTTTCTCCCGTACTGATCGAAGCACCCATCTGAGGGTGCAGTGCCCGCGGTGGAAGAGGTGGCTTGGCTCAAGCCACCATTGCCGAGAGAGCCCGTGAGGCTAGGCTGCGATGGATGACCGCCGGGCGGGGGAATCCCTAGCAGCAGCAAGTGTACGCCAGAGGGAGCTGGCGAAAAGTCTCTGTCATGATCCTACGTGAAGGCGACAATCAAGAGATGTTCTAACGAACAGACATCGCCAGATATGATACCTCAACAGTACGTTCCCAACGGAATCGAATGAGGTAGCAACGGCCCTGTCCTATCAAGTTAGGGACGGAAACTGGCTAAGAGTGTCGATGTCCTCGCTTGAAGAAACAAGCGAAGGAGGAGGGAGACTTGAGGAAAATAATCACAAAAATTTCCATCAGTCTGCGGTGAGAACCAGTTGTTTATGAAAACAGCCACAAGGCCTGGTCTCTCAGGTGATCGTAAGAGCAAGCACCGCCGGCGCCGGTTGCGGCAGCGTGGAACAGTCCGATATCGGAGAATAAGGAGTTCCAAAAAGCTGCGGGGGGCGGCAAAAATGACGCCCTAAGCAGTGGGGGATGAGCATCTAAGTTTCTAAAAGAACTCCAGTGAAGTAAATCACTTACATGGAGAGACTCATCCACAGTCGGCCCGAGAAAAAGCGGGTCGTAGTGATTGTGGTTAGGTAGGCATAAGCATACATGCATCCACGGTTACATCATCCTCGGTCGTGCGGTGACCATGGCCACATGCATTGCATGGAGGGAGGATGAAAGCAGCATGCGAGGCGACTCGAGTGTGCCGAGTGAAAAAGATTCTAAATAAGAAGACGGTTCGACAAATGGGCACGGTAAGACATCCACCGTAGACCACTCCACACAAGGAGGAAACGGCGGAGACGCCCGCAAGCTTGACCCACATAGAGGGCAGTCTATAAGATAGACTGTTAGAGCTCGACCGATGGTCTGAAGGCGTACTGTTTGGTGTAAACTCGCCGACCCGGTACGGTGGGTGTGCCCAGAAAGTAGGCATAGAATGCCGACAGAGAAGTCTGGGGCTTTAAACAAGCTTGAACGCACGTACATAGCCAATAATCTCATGAGATGTACGGCGGTTTCTTTCCTCCGAGATGATGCTTACCCGACCGGGAAGGACTCGGGGAACAGCTGTGAATGTCAACAGGAGGGATATCTAGCATATGAAAAGCTGATTCCCTCCAGGTATTCGGTGCGGGTGCTTTCGGCGGTGTCCGGCTGGACGACCGGTGATGGCAGCTCGGGCAGGGCTCGAACGAGCCGCCCGAATACGAGACAATAGGTTAACATAACCATAATGCACCGGGTGGTGAAGGCGTAGCGATTACTAAGCACAGGAGAACTTTAAATTGCCGTGACATTCAGATCCGATATACATACTCATAAGTTCGGAGAGCTATGAGGTAGTGAGACATACCGCTGAGCGGTGATGGTGCTCATATCGGAGTCGCCCTCTCTTCAGCGGCGATCGCTGGAGGACGGGTGTCTGTACTAGCCCTGACTCTGGCCTTGCAAGGGCAGGAGCTAAGTAAGACAGGGCACCCTTACTTTCGAATAGAAAGTGAGGTTCAGGCCAGAAACCGACGGTCCCGTCGCCTGGGCGGACGGACCGCGGACGTGATAGGTTGCCCCCTCAAAGCAGCCAAACATTCTCACGAGAGAAGTGCGGCATGCGGTATGTAAGAGATTCTTACCTCCAATCTACGGGCCCGCTTAGGGGGTAGAATGGAGAGAGTTACCGCTGAAGGAGTCGTCGCCGTACGTGGGCTTGACGTAGAGGGCGAATTCGAGAGTACCTGCATAAAAAGGGGAATACCCATGCAGGTAACTCGCCGATGGCTCCCCGGAGTGCGGGTTGGCGAGAGAAGTCTCAATCCGCTCAATACCCGACGCCGGCAATAAGACCGCGGCGGTCTTATAATGACGGAGAACACGAGGATAAGAACCCGTAATGCTCGGGGACGCATAGATGCAGCCTGAACGGATGCAACGTCCAGCCGTCGGTCACCGAGAGCTTGCCGACATATTGATGCTTGAAAGCCGTATGTCGGAAGCACCTGCATAGAAACGGGGGTCACCGTGTAGGTGAACAGCGTTTCAATAAATGCCCGGTGTGAGAGGACAGGTGATTGCTTGAGCCGCACAGTGCTTAGCAAGGCGGCTGAAGCTGATATGAAGCGTGGGTGAATTACCCGCACTGCTCATGGGAGTATGTGCGACGCCTGACCCACAAATATCGGGAGTCTGGTGACATAATGGAGGGCGATGCCCGTATGTCGATAACACCTGTGTATTAGCGGGGATTTCCCTTGCAGGTGCGTGAGCCGGCGAATCATGAAATCGCCGGTGACTCTCCGAGGTGCAAGATGGCGAATGTCTGCTTAACTTGCCCGGTGCTCGACACGGCGGTTTTAGCTGACAGGGAGCATGAGGATAAAGATCCGTGATGCTCGAGGGCGTTCTGTTGTAACATGAAGTTACGACGCCTGGCCATCGGCACAAGAATCAGAAAGAAAGGTCTGCCCGCAAAGTGGGATTAGCGACCTAGACTTTCTTCTTGTTATTCCTCTTCTGTGCGGCCCCCGCCGGGGGGCAGAAGAGGGAACAATCATCGGGAGTCTGGCGACATAGTGGCGGGCGACGCCCGTATGTCGATAGCACCTGTGTATTAGCGGGGATTTCCATTGCAGGTGCGTGGGCCGGCGAATCATATTGCCAGTGACTCTCCGAGGTGCGAGACGGCGACTGTCTGCTTGACCTGCCTGGTGCTCGACACGGCGGTTTTAGCTGACAGAGAGCATTAGGATGAAGATCCGTGGTGCTCGAGGGCGTTCTGTTGTAACATGAAGTTACGACGCCTGGTCGTCGGCACAAGAATCAGAAGGGAAGGTCTGCCCGCACAGCGGGGTTAGCGACCTAGAATTTCTTCTTCTTCTTCCTCTTCTATGCGGCCCCCGCCGGGGGGCAGAAGAGGGTATAATGATCGGGAGTCTGGTGCCAGCGGGCGACGCCCGTATGTCGATAGCACCTGTGTATTAGCAGGAATTTCCCTTGCAGGTGCGTGAGCCGGCGAAACATGATATTGCCGGTGACTCTCCGAGGTGTGTTGGATGGCCGGTGTCTGCTTGATCCGCTCGGTTGGTAGTACCGTCGGCTGAAGCAGGCAAGCCTGGGGGTAAAAACCCGCAGTGCTGGAGGGCACTCTAGATTAGCTTGAGAAGCTGAGAGGCCTGGCCATCAAAAGAATCAGAGGACAGACCGCCCGACGGAGCGGGGCTTACGTCTGTGGTTCTCCTCTTCTTCTTGTCTTCTTCTTCGGTTGCTCCGGCGCCGGAGCGGAAGAAGGGACAAGAGGCTGGGCTGCGCCTGTCTTCCTCTCCTTAGCTCTCCCACAGGGAGAGCCAGCCGAGGACCAGACGCTGGACCAGAGGCTGGACCAGAGACTGGACTGCGCCTGTCTTCCTCTTCTTAGCTCTCCCACGGGGAGAGCTAGCCGAGCGAGAGGAGGCGTCGGCCGAATCTGACGGCGTCAGATTGAATTGAGAGTCCGACACGGTCGGACTCAGGTGCCTCTTCCGACTAGGGGCTGGTAGCCCTTTGCCGACGCTCCCTAGAGGGGTCTTACACGGCATCGAGCCTAGTCTTTGCCGGGTGGAGAGACCCGTGCTCTCCCCCCGGACTTTAGGTGACCCGATGGCCGGTGGGTCTGACAGCCCTAGAGGAGTCGCCGTTTTCTGTACTAGTGCGACGCTCCCCAATAAGGTCCAGGTTCCGGGACGGAAGCCTCGGCCATCACCGTGCGGGCACGTGGTCGCAAATCCACGGTTCCACCCTTATTAAGCGGGGCACGTGAACGCGCGTCCACGGTTCCACCCCTTTGAGAGCCCACGGGGCTCTGACTCTGTTCTCGCTATCTATACTACCTGTGGTGGGGGATAAGACCCCGGTGTCGGGCCCCGAAACAGCAGTCGCCTGAGGCTCTTCAGAAAGAGAGTCCGAAAGGCTCATTATTGCCGTAGGGTGATCTAGTAGTAAGATAAAAAAGCAGAGAAGCAAAGGGGGTAGGGGGGGGGTAACAAACCCCAACCCAGAAGTCAAGGACCTCAAAAAGCGGACTTTTGAGAGTCAAAAACGGATCTCACAAGGATGATACAAGGTAAAATCCCAGAACAAAGGAAACAGTAATAATTAAGAATTATTAAGAGACACTGTCCCTGAAGTCCGTTAGAAAAATTAATTATTTGATTATCACAAGAATCTGCTTCCGCCAAAATTCTGAAAAGAAGGGAGGGGGGAAGCATCTAAAAAGAAGAAAACACTAAGTTTTTTTTTTTTTTTGTTGTGTCCACCTGTTCAAAAGAAAAAATAATTTTTCTTGAGGTGAAGATCAGCTAAGGAAAAAAGGGGAGCAAGATTCCCTTTCTTTTTTTTTTTTTTTTAAACAAGAAGTTTAAGAAAAAAAAATTATAAGTCCAGAGACCGGTAGCTGACTTGAAAAGGAAGGGGGGAAAAACAAAGATAGCTTTCCAGAGAAGGAAGGCCGAGTCAAAGGCGACGAACGCTGACAGGAGACGGCTTCCTAAAAAAAATTCTAAGTATTCTTGTGAAGGAAAGAAAATAATTTTTTTTTTTTAATTAATTGAATAATTAATTAATAAACACAAGAACAAGGATTGATTGAAACAAAAGAACAATCAACTAACTCGAAACAAGAAACAAAGAACTTGAATCGAGGCAAAGGAGCAAGTCAAGAATTAAAATTAAATCAATCAATTAATTAATTAATCAATTAACCAATTAATTCAATTAATAAATACAAGAACAAAGGATTGATTGAAACAAAAGAACAATCAACTAACTCGAAACAAGAGACAAAGAACTTGAAACGAGGCTGGAATACGACGCTCCTAACGTCCTACAGAACCTATCTGTGGAGAAATAAATCAATTAAATTCACGACAAGTCGTATAAACGAAGAAGTCAGTGAATAAAAAGAATTAAAAAGGAGCGAAGACAACACCCGAGCAGGAAGGCGCGGAGCTATGGGGCGGAGAGGTGAAGACATCCCGCCTGTGAGAAACGTATCTTTAAAAAACAAACTCACGAAGAGGGACAAGAAACGTTAAAATAATATCACGGAAGCTCCGCGCGACGTGATAATCCTATAACAATCTTAGATGAGAGAAAATAAGATTGAAATAAGGGAAGAATTGCACAATAAAGTATCCAAACGGAAAACAGAAATGCAATTTTGAGAGTGTACTTAGCTTGCGACTGCACTCGACCGCAGGCGAAAGTAAAAGAGGAAATGGACGCCAAATTGCGCGACGATCTTGGGATAGTGCGTTGGTGGGGAGATGCAGCGCGCGCGCAGGAAAAATTGGGTACTCTATATTCGGCACGCAGGTTCATCGTAATGAACTAGCAAATCAAATGGGTATATCCCAGTTATTGATGTAAATAACATGCGTGCGTGTGTTTTAGAGTTAGACAGAATCCTGGCATTCTGAATGCATTTCATTTTTCATCATAAAAATCAATAATGCGAGCGCAGAGCCCGAGCTGAAAATAATATTTGAAACTCCGATATGAATTTTTAGTGGATCCCCCTCATTTCCATTTATGCTCTATATTATACTGTTTGTCTGTTTTACGAAGTAAGAATGCCCTTCTGTAAAATTGTACTTGATTTGTATTGCTTTATATTACTTTGTATTATGTTTTGAATGGAAATGAAATAAAAGAATAAAAAAAATTAAGCACTGTTTACAGCACTGTGTATATAGTGAAATTTGAAAGCACTATTCAAATGATGCGAGCGCGAAGCGCGAGCTGATATTTTATTATTATTTTAACCTAGGATCGAGACATTTTAGGCCTAAAGACATTTTGTCATCATATAAGAATGATGACTATCTTCTATTTTTTTTCCTAACACTTGTTGATATTTATATCTGAAAAAGGGACAATTTAGTAATTATGAATTCATACAAATTTTATTTCATATTTATTAATCTATTAAGCCTAATGTGTGTGTGAAATTTGTTGACAGTGCATGAGGCCTGAAAACTGGATATTTTAAGTATATTTGTAATCATGAATAGGACTCATTGGTTGATATATTTTTAGCAAATAATGCGAGCGCAAATCGCAATCCGGAATTTTTTAATGGGGGAATTTAAGTAGTTTGTTATAGAATTAGGTATACATAACTCACAAATCAAATGCGAGCGCACAGTGCTAGCTCATAGGCCTTTATTTATTTTTATTTTTTTACAATTGAGACACCTGCATGAAAAGGGATATTTAGATAATATATGAAATACAAAAAGACAATAGGTAGGCCTACCTGGCAAATAGTGCGAGCGCACAAATTGTTGCAAATGTTGATTCAGACCACAACACGGACATTTTCCAGAGCACTTAAAAAACATAAATTAGTAAATCAAACAAAATAATGAAAGATCGATGTCCGAGCTGAATGATGTTTTGTATATTGATATCAAAACTTGATATTTTAAACTACATATCAGCCTATATATTGAGCAAGATATGTATCTCATCGAACAGGCAATACGAGCGCGATCTGCGAGCGAAACTTTAATATAGTGACATTAAAATATTTTCAAAAATTGTTTTCCAAGTCTTCTACCCTTATTTTATTCACTCGTCTTCCTACTTTTATGTTTCGTCTTCTTCCCCCCCCCTTTTCTACCCTTTTTTTTTCTTTCCCCGTTTTACCCAATTTATTTGCTCTGGGGAGGGGGTCCTCGGGCCCCCTGGATCCGCCTATGTTAGTAGTTGTTATGATGAACACGATGCATATCTATAAAGAAATGAATGCGAGCGCAAAGCGCTAGCTGAAAACTTTTATAATGATGAAATGAAAAATACATTTTCAGTTGTCAGGTTAGGATATCAAATATTTTCAGCTTGTGCTTCTCGTTCGCATAAAAAAAAACTGTGAGGTCGGGATGCGTATGCCAGCGCGAAGCGCAAGCTCAATTTTTTATATACTGACTTAAGAGGGACTCTTTTAAGGTATAATTCCTATTCTAATTGCTTATCCTTTTTCTCTTCCTTTTTTTCTGTTTCTTTAACCGTTTTTTGCGCCAGCATGGAGGGGGGCAAAATCTTTGCCCCTTGGATCGGCCTATGTATGTTGACTTGAAAAACACTAACACTTACATGTGGGATTGATGCACAGGATGCATACCTCATAAATCAAATATTGCGAGTGCGTAGTTCAAGCTGACTTTGATAGTAACCCTTTTTTGTGACCCTGAACAGGATATCTATCTCGCTAAACAGACTTGAAACTCGAAAACATTGTGTTTGTCTATTATCGTAAAAAACAGGATATTTTAATTCGCATTAATTTAAGCTAATGGGCAGGACATATATTTCACTATAAACAGGCAATACGAGCAATGTTGCGCCCCCGGTCGAAAATGAATTTTGATGAAGCCCCCTAAGTTAAAGGTCAATTTGGTGCCCTCGGTTGAACATAAACGTGGTGCCCCCATGTGAAATATAACTTTGCCCTCTCCCCCTTCTCTGAATCATGTATTTGTCGCATTTTGGTCAAAATTCAAAATAGCGCTCCCCTAGTTTGAACATCAATTTGGTGCCCCGCTAGATCGAACATCAATTCGGCGCTCCCACAGTTCGAACATCAATTTGGCGCCCCCTCCCCGTTCAAACATCAGCCTGCGCCCTATAGTTCGAACGTCATTTTGGCGCCGCCTTGTTCGAACATCTAATCGACGTCCGGGTCAACATCTCCCTCTTTCGTTTCCCATCTCCTTTTTTTTCTTTCTCTTATCCTAATTCCCCTTCCTTTCTTTTTCTTTCTCTCTTTCTTTTCCCCTCTTCCTCTCCCCTTTTCTTCTTCTCTTCTTTTCCTTCCTCCTCTCTCTTTTTCTTCTCTCTATTTTCCCCTTTTCTTCTTTTTTTTTCTTGTCTTCCTTTCACCCCTTTTCTTTTTCTTTCCCCCTTTCCTTCTCTTTTCCCGACTTTTCTTTCTCTCTTTTCCTCTCTCTTTTCTCATTTTTTCTTCTCTTCCTTTCCACCTTAGTCTCACTTTTTCGCCTCTTTCCCCCTCTCTCTCTTTTCTTATCTTTCTTCCCATCTTCCTATCTTTTTAAATATTATTCTCTTCCTTCCTCTTTTTTTCTTCTTCTTTTCCCCTTTTCCTTTCTCCTTTCTTTTCTTTTCCTTCTTTTCCCTCTCCCTTTTTTTTCTTTCCTTTCCCCTTTTTTCTCTTTCAATATTTTTTCTTCTCTCCCTCCCCCTTCCACTCCCTCTCTTTTTCTTCTCTTCTTTTCCCCTATCTCTCTTTTTTTCTTATCTTTCTTCCTATTTTCCTCTCTATTCAAATATTCTTCTCTTCCTCTTTTTTTCTTCTCCTTTTTCCTCCTTTTCCTTTCTCCTTTGTTTTCTTCTCTTCCTTTTCCCTCCTCTCTTTTTTCTCTTCTTTCCCCCTTTTCTTCTCCCTTTTTCTTTGTCTTTCCTTTCTCCCTCTTACTATCTTTTCTATTCTCTTCTTTTCCCATCTTCCTCTCTCTTTTTATTCTCTCCCTTTTCCCCCTCCCCCTCTTTTTTGAGCTGGGGGGGGGGGGGGTGAGGCAGTTCCCCCTCGGCCGCCCCCATGGATCCGCACCTGATAGAACCCCATGTCTCGTATCATTTGACCTTTGGACCTCTCGATAACATTTGATATATCTGATCATAATTTTACACACACTGTGGACCATCGGACCCGCGGTCTATCGGGATGTCCCCAAAATATTTTTGTGTTTTTGACACCCTTATCACGTTACGTACGTAACGTGCCCTATCTTGAAAAAGACATCCTTTTTACGTGTTTTTTTGGTCGCGCATGGTATTCACTCGTCAATGTAACTGCCCCCCCCCCCGGGCACAGACGCTCCACTTGTTATTAAGATGTACGCCATTCACTAAAAATGGATACAACTCACTCATTATCCTCCCCATAATCCTATTTTGGTTCATATTCCATGGTCTAGGGGGTAAAATAATTTGTTTTGGCTGCTAAAAATCAACAGTTCATATATTACTTTAAGGGCTTTAATTTGATTTCTATTCAACGGTTTTAAGGGTGTAGTACATTGGAACGAGGACAGTCAGTGGACTGGTGGGTCCAAAAATCCAAGATGGCTTTCAAAAGTGGAGTTTGAAATGGCTGTTGATACTAAACATGTTGGTACTAAACAAGGAATGCCTTTGGCAGTCTCGCCTGCATTACTTAATTCAATATAGCAGCAGTGCTGCCTTTTGAAAACAGCTAATGAATAATTATTCACAAAAGAGAATACTAATATAATAATAGAATATTATGTCCATTGACACAAATGACCTTTGATCATGATCATGTGACCAAAGACATGTGCAAAATCCATAAACTTTCTAAGTTATGATACCAATTCAACACATACTCCCAACACAGCCAGAGTTCATTGACCTTTAAATGACCTTGATCTTGGCCATGTTCCTGAAATGCGCACAGGGTATTCAGTGATACATTGCTGCTCATATGTCCAAGTTTCATAAGCTAGATCCATAAACTTTTAAATGACAATTCCACAAATACCCCCAACATTACCAAAGTTTGTTGACCCTAAATGACCTTTGACCTTGGCCATGCGACCTGAAACTCGCACAGGATATTTAAGGATACTTGATTGCTCTTATGTCTAGGTTTCATGAACTACAGTGCGTATAAAAAAAAACAGGACAGATTTGAAACGTCTATACAATTTTTGTTTCAAATTATCTCTATATTTTGGTGTCAATAGGTGCTCTGAAGTCTTATCCTTCAACTGTCATCAAAATAATTTAGTTTCATTCATGCTTGAGCAAACACGGAATGTTTTTGTCTGGGGTTAAAAGGGGGCTTGTGCCAAAATGGCATAAAATGATAATATGATGGTTGGACTTCTTGCTAATCAGCAGACTTCCTCTTAACCTTTTCATTATCTTTTCCATGAATTTCGAATTATGCGGTCAAAATTCATTTCCAAATATACTTATTTGCTTGAATTGTTCTGTTGTTCCTTCTTAATATGTTCTCTTTTAGCTTTGAATATTCCTTCTTTAGGCAAGAACATTTTTTTTAAACCGAAGTATGGGAGAGCGTGTTTTTTTCTTCAAATCCTTTGATTGTGTGCTACAAAGGTTATGGTTCCTTTGAACAGTGGCATACTGATGGGTGGGGGCTTGGGGTGCTCCCCCCAAAAAAATCAAAAAATTAAAAAATCATGATCAAGAAAAAACAGTGGAAAAGAAAATGACAGAAAACATAGAAAGCGAAATATGAGATCATTTTCTGAATTTTATGTCAAAATCACAAAATTTTATATTTTCATAAAAAAGTGGAAATTTTTGCTTGATGGCTTCACAACTTTTTAATACAATTTACCAAATCTGCCATATCTTGCTCCTTCAAAATTGAATCAATACACCATTGCTGTTGAAAGAAATGAATCCTTTCCTGTTTGTTCTGTCATTTTTTACAGGGTTGTAATAAAAAACGTTTTTTATAAAAAAAAAAAAACATTTTTTGTTTTAAAATGTTTTAAATAAGAGATGACCACAATTCTGTTAATGAATTTCAAACAGAAAAGTTCATATTTCCCCCAAAATCACTAAATCATGGAAATTGAATGCCTACAAAAAAAGAACACTTTTTAAGTAATTCGACATTTTATTCCTAATACATGAACATAGACATGTAGTCTCGAGGTATACTGACTGAGTCTTGTCAATCGAGGGGGGGGGGGGGGCGAGAAGAATTTGCACAATGGAAGAAATTGACATACATGGGGTTTCAAAGCTTAATTTCATAACTGGTAAATCAATATGCTTTTATTTCAATTGAATCACTTATACCAATTTTAGTGCATGAAATACAAATTCAATTCAAATCTATAAATAAAGCCCTTGAACTACATATTTTTTTAATTCAAGAATTATGATCAAATATATTTAAAAACAATCAGTAGGCCTATAGAGTCTTATTTATGTTTCATTAAAATCAATCATGGAAAAAGATATTTAACCTTAATAAGACTGGGAGGGGGCTTATTCAGCCCCCCTCGTCATTTTTTTGTGATAAATCCACTGCTCAATTTTTTTTTACCGCATCACTCACAGACTTTCCTTTTTGGAGTCTCACGCAACTTTTGAGACCAAAATTGCAACCCCCTGGTATGCAGTTCTGAAATTACGCAACATTTTGTAAGTGCATGCAGACCCAAAAATGCTAAAAACGTGAATTTGTGTACAAATCTAATGCAATAGTGTTTTTAGCCATTATTCATAAATGTGCCATTATTTTTCCTTTTACTGATTAAAATCAATTAATTTCACCTTGTTTATGGTCAAAATATAGTCCCTGACTATTCCATTGAAAAAAACAATAAAATACATCAGAAAATAAATGTGATGTTGAAATTTTTTTTAAAGAACATTTGATCAGATTCCTATAAAGAGCCTGTAAACCAAAAATGATATCCATCCATGCAAATTTATAACACACAAGTGTATGCGGTGTTTTAAAACATGTTTTTTTTGTAAAAAAAATTGGTGTTTTAAATCGCATTTTAAAACATGTTTTAAAACACACCGTTTAAAACGCGCCAACCCTGCCTGTCAAGCACATAAACTTAGTGAAGGATTAACCCCTTGAAAATAGGATTCATGTTTTTTCATAGTTACCATAACATAATTTGTTTCACATAATACAAGGATTTGAATAATTAAAAATTCTCCCAATTAATAATGCAAATTTTCTTACTTGGGTTGACAAAAAGTCTTCTTTTCTTACTTATGAAGGAAAATTCAAAGGTAAAAGAAGTTTTAATGAAAAACAAAATAATTCAGGTGAATAAATGTATTTGTAAACAACATTTGACAGCATAATTCGAAAATTATTAAGAAGAAGTCTGCTGATTAACCAAAAGTCTAATCATCAAATTTCTCATTTCTGCCATTTTGGCGCAAGCCTCTTTTTGAACCCCCGACAAAAACGTCCCATGTTCGCTTAAGCATGAACAAAATTAATTTTTTTAAATGACATTTCAAATATAACATCTCAGAGCATCTATTTACATCAAAATATAGATAATAATTTGAAACAAAGTTTTTATAGACTTTTCAAAACTGTCCCGTTTTTTTATACGCACTGTAGATCCATAAGATTTTATGATGACTATTCCTCAAATAACCCCAACATGGCCAAAGTTAATTGACCCTCAGTGACCTTTGACCCATTCACAGAGCAAGGTGACAGGATGAAACCTTGTGTCTCGAAACTCAGGCAGGATCTTCAGTGATACACTATTACCCTTATGTCTGAGTTTTATGAATTAGGTCCATATACCTTCGTAGTTATGACATTTCAAAAACTTAACCTTTGTAAAGATTTCTATATTGATTCCCCCAACATGGTCTAAGTTCATTGACCCTAAATGACCTTAGACCTTGGTGATGTGTCCTGAAATTCAGGTAGGATGTTCAGTAATACCAACGAATGTAGAGTCAGCAACGCTTTGCAGTATTGCTTTTAGGAAGGTCACTCCGCTCAGATTTTGTGACCACTCTAAGCTCCGCCCCTCACTCAGAGAACCATTAGGGTAGATTGTAGAGTTGATTTTTTTTCGTTCGTTCAATTTCAATATTTTTGATGAATAATGAGAGCTGCAATAAAGAACATAAAATATTATTTTAATAATTTTGATCTTTGCTAAAAAAGACGAAAGGTAATGATTTTTGTAGTTTGCATATCAATAAAAATGCATAGTCTGATGACATTTTGTATTTACCGTTCTGCTTAATTTTGCTGCCCCTACCATAACTACACTAGCCAACACCAAAACCAGCTGTCCTGACAGCGTCAAAACTTTCCCGGTCACATATGGGTATGTGCCAAGTATACTGCGCGAACAATAGTGCTGGCCGCATACTCCACGCGAATCGACCAAGCTTGATATGGACTTGGTCTGTCACTGTTGTGGGTGTGGCACAGAGGCAGTTCAGCAACGATAAATATTCAAGGTTAGAATCTTGATTTTCAGTCATAGTATAGACTGGAGCATAAAAATATGTATACAGACAGTATGTAATATCCACAAATCTGACCCAGCTTTTTTGCAATCCATCAGGCAGAGATTGAATACGGCCACTACACGAGCAAAGCCAAGCTCTTGACCAGGTCCATCATTAGACCTAACATTCGACCAAAAGTATCCGGTTTAGTATCGAGCCATGTATATTCTGACGGGTATCGACTTATGAACTATCAAGGGGCAAAAGTCTATGTCACAGGTAGTATTTTCATGCTATAATTTTACACCAATTTATGTAAGCATGCATGCAAAATTTCAAATACCACCATCCGGTAAACCGCCCAAACCTACCGGGACGCCAGCCGCGCATGCATGCTCGGTCAAACCACCATGGAGCTGGATTGTGTAGGTGCATTGATGTGGTGGAGCGAAATTTAGATGAAAAATGTATTAACCTCACATATCTTTGTTTTGATAATTGATGACATTTCAAATACTTAACCTCAGGTTAAGATTTGATGTTGATTCCTCCAACATGGTCTAAGTTCATTGACCCTAAATGACCTTTGACCTTGGTCATGTGATATGAAACTCTAATAGGATGTTCAGTAATACTTGATTAACCTTATGGCCAAGTTTCATGAACTAGGTCCATATACTTTCTAAGTTATGATGTCATTTCAAAAACTTAACCTCAGGTTAAGATTTGATGTTGACGCCGCCGCCGTCGCCGTCGGAAAAGTGGCGCCTATAGTCTCACTTTGCTACGCAGGTGAGACAAAAAATGATGAAAATGAGGAAATAAAAAAAATCAACTCTACAATCTACTAAAATGGTTCTCTGAGTGAGGGGCAGAGCATAAAAGTGGTCACAAAATGGGCTTGGCAAAATCAGGATGAAATTAGGATATTGGTTTATTTGATGACAGAATTCATCCTACTTACTGAAGAATAAAAAAGATTAAGACAATAATTTCATTTAAAAATTATTTTTAAAATAAGGTATATATTATTCAATTGTTGGGATATATTATTTTGTATGCGCATATCGAGTGGACCTTCCTAATAGCAACACTGATGTGTGTTGCTGCCCTCTACGTTCGTTGGTAATACTTCATTACCCTTATGTACAAGTTTCATGAACTAGGTCCATATACTTTCTAATTTATGATGACATTTCAAGAACTTAACCTTGGTTAAGATATCAATGTTGACGACACTGCCGCTGTCGGAAAAGCGGTCTCACTCTGCTATTCAGGCAAGACAAAAATAGACATAGTTCATTCCATATCCACCTGTGGCGAGCGCACAGAAGCATTGTTAGCGTACCATAACGCTAACATTAGGGTCAGTCACACCTTTCAAGGGCGACCACAGCTAGATGCACTGTTTTCACTAACAGAGCACTAAAAGTAGGCCTACCGGTATCGATAAACTCACAGAAGCTTAGTCGAATTCCTAATAATCTAACAATAAAAGGCCTAGCAGAAGCTAACAGTGGCGCTAATGTTAATACAAATCACTAACAGTGCCAAGGGCAACAAAAGTGATGATGTTAGTGAATGATTTCTCTCTTTAAAACTTGTTTCCCTTTCCTATACCAAGTAATTTATAATATACCTCGACCGAATTAAAGGGGCATTCTGAGCCCAAGAATATATGAATAAATTGAGTAAAATTAGATGAGCAAATTGTTGAAAATTCATCAAAATCTGATAAAAAATAACAAAATTCTTGAATATTAACAAGTGGAATGCCTCTGGCCGTCTCACCTGCATCACACGGTTCAATATAGCAGCAGTGCTGACTTTGAAAACTACTCTAACTCGCACAAGATGTTCAGTGATACTTGGTTTCTCTTATGTCCACTTTTTATGAACTAGACCAATAAACTTAGAGATATGATGGTTATTCAACAAAAAACCCCAACATGGCCAAAGTTCATTGACCTTACATGACCTTTGACCTTGATCATGTGACCTGAAACTCGCACAGGATGTTCAGTGATACTTGATTACTCTTATGTACAAGTTTCATGAATCAGATCCATAACTGTCAAAGTTATGATGGTAATTCAACAGAAACCCCCATTATAGCCAAAGTTCATTGACCTTTGACCTTGGTCATGTGACCTAAAATGCGCACAGGATGTTCAGTGATACTTGATTACTCTTATGTCCAAGTTTTATTAACTAGACCAACACACTTTCAAAGTTATGATGGTAATTCAACAAATACCCCCAATTTGGCCAAAGTTCATTGACCCTAAATGACCTTTGATCTTGATCATGTGACCTGAAACTTGCACAGGATGTTCAGTAATACTTGATTACTATTATGTCCAAGTTTCACGAATCAGGTCCATAAACTTTTAAACTTATGATGTTAATTCAACAGATACCCCCAATTCGACCAAAGTTCATTGACCCTAAATGACCTTTGACCTTGGTCATGTGACATGAAGCTCATGTAGGATGTGCAGTGATATGTGATTAACCTTATGTATAAGTTTCATGAACTAGGTCCATATATTTTCTAAGTTATGATGACATTTCAAAAACTTAACCTTAGGTTAAGATTTTGATGCTGATTCCCCAACATGGTCTAAGTTCATTGACCCTAATTTCCCTAAATGACCTTTGACCTTGGTCATGTGACATGAAACTCAGGCAAGATGTTCAGTAATACTTGATTGACCTTATGGCCAAGTTTCATGAACTAGGTCCATATACTTTCTAAGTTATGCTGTCATTTCAAAAACTTAACCTCAGGTTAAGATTTGGTGTTGACGCCACCGCCGTCAGAAAAGCGGCGCCTATAGTCTCTCTCTGCTATGCAGGTGAGACAAAAAACCAAGATTGTAATGTTCAGCAAGCGAGATTGAGATACACAACTTGTTCTTTATTTAAAATCGTGCTCAAAATGTCCGCTTTTCAGATTGGAATATAAAAAATTTTCAGCTCGCGCTTCGCGTTTGTATCATTTCTGTAGCAAAAACCCATACTTTTCATGATTAAATACTTAGGTGAATGTAAATGTCCCATTTTCAGGTTTAAGCATCAAAAGAACTCCTGCTTCGATTTGCAATCATCTTTTCTTGGATATATATCTTGTTCTTTATCAAAAACTTCCATTAAACTGTCATTTTTTCAGATCGAAATATCCAAATTTTCAGCTCGTGCTTCGCTCACATCTATTCTTTTAGATACCAATTTAATCATTAGTACCAAAAATGCTTAGAATATCAAGCTTTCAGGTCAGAATACAAAGAAATTTCAGCTCACTCTCGGCACTCGTACTATCTGTGTAGTGAGATATGTATTCTCATGAGTTACAAACAGCCCTAAACAGGCACGCTTTTCCTGTCAGTATACTATAAAAAATTAGCTTGCGCTTTGCGCTCGCATTAATTTGTTGGTGAGATACGTGTCTGCGTCTCATATACAGCGCGTCCCAAAAAAATGTCCCTCTGATATGCGGCTTAATAACTTCCAAAAATAAAAATTATTATCAATGAAATGTATGGATATAGGAAGCCCATCTCATGTTCTAACTTCTATAAAAATTTCATTGGTCTCACTTCAGTGGTTTTGAATACACAGCCTATTATGTAACAGTGGTGCTTTTCAACCCATTCCAAGTTTATATGCATGCAACACTGCTTTGTGTTCTGCACTTTCTTGCATATCAACCCTTTTTGACCACTCTGACCAAGGAGATATCACCTCTATCTCCTTGTTCTGACCAAGGAATTCCCTGATCTGACCAGGAAAATCTCCATGATCTAACTGGGCTCATCAAATCACAACCTTGAGCATGTTCAGAAGGGCAAAAACAGTATTTGACAGTTCACTTCATGTTTGATAAACTGGAGATGCACAATGATTGAGACAACGGGTCATGTCTGTTTCATGCATAATTCCAACAATACTGCATTTTTGTTTTCATTACTTTTTTTTAGTTAATTAGCTACTGAGGTCAAGTTCAATAATTTTGTGTAACTTTTTAAAAGAAAAAAGTAAAAATTTTCTTTGGTATAGTTCCTTTTCGCAAAGGGTGATTAATTTGTTGATTCCCCCTTTTTCATCTTATTTTACTCATCCATCATTCATATTTTCTTTCAAGTTGGTGCATCATCAAACAAACTTAATTTATGTTTCTTGTCCTTCTGAACATGCTCAAGTTTATGATTTGATGAGCCTAGATATGATTAGGGAATAATCCCTGCTCAGATCATGGATGTAAGAATGGGGCTTAACATGCCTTAGACAATGAAGAAATGCATCAATGCTGCAAACTTGGAATGAGCTAAAATGCACCATTGTTACGTAACTTAGTGTGTATTCAAAACTGCTGAAGCGCGACCAATGAAATTTTCATAAAAGTTAGAACATGAAATGAACTTTCTACTCATGAACATTTATTTGAGAATCCTACCACATTTTAGAATTCAGTCCTTATGTCAGAGGGACATTTTTGTTGGGACGCGCTGTATATATGTGTGTGAGGGTGTGTGGATGGGTGTCTTGTACGATCGAGAGCCTTTGGAACGTTAATGATTTTGCCCCCCCCATCTGAAAAATGGATCGAAGCCCCTGCTCTTCACAGACTTCACTCATCATGATCATGATAGAGTATTTGCCAATGATGGTTATCATGCGATAAATTTCATCAACTATTTTTCTTCTATGTAGGGTTTATTCATAAAAATGTCTTCAAACACCTAAATAAATGATATATCCTGGAAGAAAAAAATCTTTGAAAAGGATCATATATCTTGGCACTAATCAACATCCCCCGCTATATACCTATTCCTTAAGGGGTACTCCAGGCTGAAGAAAATAATATGGTTCGAATAGTAAGGTGAGACAAACCAAACAATGACAAATTGATAAAAATTGGAAATGAGTAGAAAAAAATATGGTTTCTTAAAATTTTTCATTAGGCCTTATTTCGGTGAAATTTATATTCATGTCTCCAGGAATATGCAATGAGGGTCTGTTGTATCATACAAAATTAGGTTTATTTAAATTTTGTCCACACAGAATATTGCTTCAAAGATCATCATTTTGTTACTCGGGTGACATACATACATTTGAGACAATTACAAGTTCATTTCAAATTTTCAATAAAATCAGAAAAAGGGGAAAGACCTAGAGGATATATGGCATTATCGTTCCATTTATTGCATATTCATGGCCAAATTGGGGGTATTTGTTGAATCACCATCATAACTTTGAAAGTGTGTTGGTCTAGTTCATAAAACTTGGACATAAGAGTAATCAAGTATCACTGAACATCCTGTGCGCATTTTAGGTCACATGACCAAGGTCAAGGTCAATGAACTTTGGCCATAATGGGGGTTTCTGTTGAATTACCATCATAACTTTGACAGTTATGGATCTGACTCGTGAAACTTGGACATAAGAGTAATCAAGTATCACTGAACATCCTGGGCGAGTTTCAGGTCACATGATCAAGGTCAAAGGTCATGTAAGGTCAATGAACTTTGGCCTAGTTGGGGGTATTTGTTGAATTACAGTCATATCTCTGTATTAAAGTGTATTGGTCTAGTTCATAAAACGTGGACATAAGAGTAACCAAGTATCACTGAACATCTTGTGCGAGTTATAGTAGTTTTCAAAATCAGCACTGCTGCTATATTGAATCGTGTGATGCAGGTGAGACCGCCAGAGGCATTCCACTTGTTTGGTATATCCAGAATTATTGGGGGGCAAATGATATGTTTGCCCCCCCCCTCCAATATTTTCATTGGTGGGGCGATTGCCCCCCCCCGGATCGACGCCTCTGGTGAAGAGCATTTGCAAACAAAAGAAACAGAATGTACAGAATCTCCATGATAGGCAATCTTCTTTTTTTTCATCTTTTGAAGCTTATTCGATATTTTTTAAATCAAATTAGTAATACTACCTGCTGCGATTTCATGTTTAAAATGTAATAATAATTCAAGTTTGTAGGCCAATATGATAATGGATTACATTCCTTTACCCCTTTCTAGATTTTAAACTTGTAGGATGTGCAAATAATCATGACTAAATCTAAGTTAATCTCAGATGTAAATAATGCATTATAGCCATCGCGGCGAGATTACCGGTTGTAACAGGGGCCCTTTGCTCATGCAGTGTTATTGAAATGTTATGCTAACAGCGTTTCTGTGCGGTCGATACTGAAAGATATGATTTTGGTGTCTAGAGTCTGGTTTAAATGATCAAAATACATAGGGAAAAGTTACAAGTACAGTCAATGGTCCAAAAGGATCAAAAATCCAAGAAGGCTTCCAAAGATGGAGTCCAAAATTGCTGTTGCTACTTTGAAAAAAAAAAAAACAACAGAAATTGCTCAATATCTAGGAAAATAATTTGTGTCTACATTTGTTAAATTGGTAAAATAATACATTGGGATAAGTGAAAAGGACAGTCGATGGTCAAGTTTGTCAAAAAGTCCATGGTGGATTAAAAATATTGAATATAAATTAGCCGCAGTTATTTACAAATGGACATAGTTCATGTAATATCTGTCAAATGCATATGGTTTTGATGTCTAAACCATGGTTTTAAAAGTCAGAAAATTAGTTACAAGGACAGTTAGTGGACTAGTATATCAAAAATCCAAAATGGCTTCCAAAAATCCTGACTCTTATATCGTCTTAGATTGTATGAAACTACAATATGTAGAACACTTTCAGTGACATCATTATGATACATTAAGAGTTATGAAATTAGATTATCATAATCATTATTTACGAGCAAGTTTTTTCTCTATCACCCTTAACCTCACCTGGACAAATGTCTTAGCAGCCTGCATTCCATCCTTAATATCACAGACTACCATTCCACTGAACTTCTTCATCTGCTTCTTAGCTACTTCATAATCAGGATGGGATGGCAATCCAGGGTAGAACACTCTGGATATCTTAAAAGAGTAGAAGAAATAAACACATCATTTAGGTTGACTATATGCAGAACATTTTTTTCTTCTAATGTTTACCTGTGATGGCCTCTTACTGCATAGTAAAACCTTTTTAATAAGACTAAAATCCATGTGATTCTAAATTGATATGAAATATAGACAAGGCAAACGCCAAGCGTTGTCTCACTTGCATATTGCAGTCATGAAGAAACTGCATGTCAAAACTATGCTATATGACTTCTGAGGCTGTCAGCAGTTTAGGGGTGAATTGTGGTTCTGAAAGTTTACATATGCATTAATGGTATAGGCCTACTTTATCCCTAGAAAATCAGAGAACACTAAGAATGCTGTTAATATAGGTTTTCCTGTCCAATTTTGCACTTATTGCATGCAAAAGTAAAGAAAGGTCATTGAATTTCGCACATAGTGCATGAGAAAGTATTAATAGGTCATTCAATTTATTAGATAGGGCAGCTAAAATCACCAGTCGGCATTCAAATTCACTACAGTGCAACCAAAATGGCCATTTGGCATTCATGATCGCTTTAGAGCAACCAAGTCCGCCACTCGGCATATGAATTTGTACATAGTGCAACCAGGTTCGCCCATGAAACCCCCTCGAGCTTTGTTAAGCCATTCAATTTTGCCATTGTGCATCCATTTATACAATTTGTGCATGCAATTTAGCACACGTTATTTTTTCTATTTGTCTTATAACTTTCTCATGTTTATATTTTCTTCCATTTTATGAGCTTACTATAAACCAGCGAAAAAAATAAATATCGGATGGCTAAAGGCATACGAATTAACTGAGGGAAAATTTCCTGACATTTCCCTGTGTTAATCCATATGTCTTTTTTATCTATTCGATATACACATTGACTAGAGACATAATCATAGAATGTATACAATGTCATGATTGTTTTTCTTTAATATTTAGGTTTAATGTTCTTTTTATCTTGCATCAGTTTTCATATGACTTTCATCATTTAAAACAATAATCTTTTCATCAAAACTTAACACATTGACTACGGTTTTCTTCCCTTACATAATTCTTTTTTTAACCTTTTATATTCTTTAGAAAACAAAATAACTAAATGTATATACTTCATGACAAAATAACTTCCTAAATAAGCAGGCCACTGCTTCTATGTAATTTACATTATTTTTTTACAAGCATCTGTAAAGTATAATGCAAATTGTCCAGTGCAGTTTTATGAATGGTCACTGGTGGCACACATACTGCAGGTTTGGACAAACAAGCGATTAAGCGAAGAATGTTTGAATATGTATTACAAGTCATGTACAGTGCTAAATTGAATACACTAGTTCTGAACATGGATACCCAAAAGCGAAATTGAATGCTCTGTCTTCAGTCACGTGACCTCCTGTGTTAACTTGAGTGCACTATGGTGAATCTGATTGATGTTTTCACACTTTTGATTGCTCTATAGCCAAACTGAATGCCCATTATGAATTTTTGGCGGCCCTATGGCGATTTTGAATGACTAGTGTGAATTCTTGGTTGCTCTTTAGCGAAATTGAATGAACTATTTATACTTTTGCATGCACTAAGTGCGAAATTGAGCGGGAAAACCTATACTATGAAGCTATAATTATTTCCATGCAAGTAAGGAAATGAATGTTAGTTGAAAAAGAATGTAATTGATAATAATGTGAGTAAAATTGTAAACTTAAATTAATTAAGGTATTATGGCTAACTTATTGTTTGAAAAAATGGAGGAAAGGTTGTGCATGAAAGATAAATATAAAAACTTATTGTGTGTGATTTTTAGCCATCTTGCCTTCACTTTAGCAGTAGGGTTTTCTAAATTGATCTGTGTGCATATGATAAGTAAATACATGTAATGCAAGAGTGAAGTACTACAATATAAAATAAGTAATAGGGTATGAGTAGGAAGTTTGAAAGAGTGCAGTTTTTTAAAAGCACATTTTGATTAAAGGCTATGATAGATGCGAGGGCAAAATGTCCTGCACCTTCAAGAGATGGATCTCTGTTACGAGTTTGGCGATCCCACCTCGAAGCTATAGAAAGTTATTGTGTGTACAACACAGCACAGAGCCAGTCATGGAAAGTTCATTGACCTTTGACCTTAATCAAATTCAACTCACATTCAAACTTGACCTGCACCTTTAAGAGATGGACCTCTTGTATGAATTTGGCAATCCTACCTCGAAGATATAAGAAGTTATTATGTGTACAACACAGCACAGTGCCAGTCATGGAAAGTTCATTGATATTTGACCTTAATCAAATTCAACTCGCATTTGAACTTGACCTGCACCTTCAAAAGATGGACCTCTGTTATGAATTTGGCGATCTCACCTCGAAGCTATAGAAAGTTATTGTGTGTACACACAGCACAGTGCCAGTCATGGAAAGTTCATTGTCCTTTGACCTTATTCAAATTCGGCTCACATTTGAACTTAACCTGCACCTTCAAGAGATGGACCTCTGTTATGAATTTGGCGATCTCACCTCGAAGCTATAGAAAGTTATTGTGTACAGCACAGCACAGTGCCAGTCATGGAAAGTTCATTGACCTTTGACCTTAATCAAATTCAACTCACATTCGAACTTGACCTGCACCTTCAAAAGATGGATTTCTTGTATGAATTTGGCAATCCTACCTCGAAGATAAGAAAATTATTGTGTGTACAGCACAGCAAGTGCCAGTCATGGAAAGTTCATTGACCTTTGACCTTATTCAAATTCGGCTCACATTTGAACTTAATCTGCACCTTCAAGAGATGGACGACACTCCCGACGATGCCGGAAATAGTGCTACCTATGTCTCGCTTCGCTACGCAGGCGAGACAATAAAAATGGTGTTTGTGTTGGATATTAATTTGATAACAAAACTTAATTTAACAGACCCTTGAAAAATTCTTCTCCTGTTCGCCCTGTTTTAAGGGCCTTTTCAGCGACAAATACAAGTTTAGACCTTCACATTGCAATTGTGTATATTCCTCAATCTTGATGGCAGGTTATGCATTCACCTTTCTCTTACTCAAGACCATAGCTCTTAAACATACAGTACCGGTATTTTTCAGATTCAGATTTTGAGAGCACAGAGTGCAGTAGTTGTTTAAACTAATCAAATGAGTCAATTGTGTACAAAACCTATGGGAATGAAAAAAAAAAAGAAATTTAGGGTCATTTGCAGATTTGAATATGCAATAAAATGCATGTATCATCAAATGAAAGATGAGGATTTTTAATGCTTCCCAAACATATGTCATTTATTTATAATTGTCATTAAGTTATGATTTTATTTTTAAGTAAAAACAAGAGTGTCACTGGGGCATGCAATAAAATGCATGCCTGTAACACGGAAAATGGAGTTAATGGTCAAGCAAGAAAAGTGGAAAGTGGCGACTTGATCTTTAACCTTTTGACGTCAAAATCGAAAGAATTCCAGGGATCCATGCTTGTATCATACACATCAATTTATATGAGCCTAGGTTATTAAAATTAAACTGGAATTATCGCGTTTACAAGGGCTTCAGAATGGAAAGATGAAAAGCATGTCACTGTGACCTTGACCTTTGACATTTTGACCTCAAAATCAATACGCTTCCTGGGATTCATGCTAGTAATACACACTATATTATGTGAGCCTAGTTTAAGTTAAAATAAAGTTATCGCTTGCACAAGGACTTCAGTATGGCAAGATGAAAACATGTCACTGTGACCTTGAACTTTTGACCTCAAAATCAATAGGCTTCCTGGGATCCATGCAAGTATTATACACACCAAATTATATGAGCCTAGGTTAAGTTAAACTGAAGTTATCTCGTTTACAAAGATGGACAGACAGATGGACAGACACAGAGCGTGATACCATACCATGATACATCCTGTAGGACAGACATATAAAACCACATCCGTTTCAAATATTGCTTTCTGAGGTGCAAGGTATATTGTGGTTTATATTCTTATAAAGTGAAGTAAAAATATATTAACTTTCGTACCTTTGGGTGAGCTTCAAGAAACTTTGCGACCTGTAGTGCATTATCACTGTGTCTCTCCATCCGTATTGGTAGAGTACGGATTCCTCGTAGTAAGATAGAAGCTGTATAGGGAGACTTAAAAAAAAAGTACAATTGGTATACAATTTATAATTTCAACAGCTGGAATGACTACTCCAAGAGCAAAATTGGCATGTACCAGAAAAGCAAGTGGAATAATTAGTTCATAGTTTAGCAAATCATAAGCTATAGAATGGGAACCCAAGAGTCTGATTAGGTTCATATTTCATTAACAATCTATACAACAGTACCTGTCAAAGTTTTAGTACACCTCAGAGCTGCCAACCTGAACAAGAACATTTCAGTATTTTTAAAGCTGAAAATCAGTATTTTGGCGAGGAAATCAGTATTTTGCGTGAAACCATCAGTATTCTTCTCATTTTTCAGTACTAAATACTGGAAATCCGTACTACTTGGCAGGAGAATGAAACCTTTGGAACAAGATAGCTTGTGTGAAAACAGAAAAAAAATAATGAGACAGTTATGAGCATTTGAATATTGCGATCACTAATGCTATGGAGATCTTCAATTGGCAATGCGATAAAGATGTGTGATGTCACTTGTGAACAACTCTTCCCATTACTTCACTTATTTCACTTAAATTGCCTGTTTTATCACATCTATCAGTAGATCATGAGTTCTTTCTAGAGGAGGGCATGTAATACAGATTTTTAAAGAATACACCATGGATAAAGAGTTTGTATCACAATAAGAAAAAGCAGAAAGAGACATTTTTAGGGTATTTTATAGTCCATCAAAGGGAAAGTTGTTCACATGTGACATCACGAATCCTTGTCGCATTGCCAATCGGAGGATCTCCATAGCATTAGTGATTGCAATATTCAAATGCTCATAACTTTCTCATTATTTGTCTGATTAACTTTCTTTGTTCTTATTCTTTGATTTTTCTGTTTTGACACAAGCCTACCTGTTCCAAAGGTTTCATTCCCCTTTAATAATAATGATAATACATGAGATTTGTATAGCAGACTTTCCATCTTGATTAGATGCTCAATGCGCTTCAGAGCAGAACAAAAAAAACTATAAGTCAATGTCTATCAAAAAACATTCTTATATAGGTATGTTTTCAGGTTGCCCTTGAAGATGGTCACTGAAGTCTGGTTTTTCAAACTGTATGGGAGAATTCCACAGGCTACGCCCTGCATGAGCAAAGGCCAGTTCCCCGCATGATTGCTTAGCAACTGGAATTTGTAAGAGATTAGATGATGAGGATCGTAAATTTCTTGAGGGTCTGTAACTATGCATCAAAGACCTATTGTAACTGGGGAAAGTTCCATTTACTACATGTATATGAAAAATGAAAAGAAGGATTTTAAAGACTATGCGCTCTTTCAGGGGAAAAAAGTTTTCAATATAGGGGTGATGTGGCTGCGCTTGCTAGATAGAGTTACAATACACGCAGATTCATTTTGCAACCTTTGCAATTTTCCGAGTTGAGAATCTGGTAAGTTGTAAAGGAAGCTATTACCAAAATCGACCCGTGAAGAAATAAGTGAATGTACCAGTTTCTCTGTTGCTGAGTGAGTGAGATATTTTCTTATGAAGCCAATATCGTGCAATTGATAACGAACTGATCTGCAAATGTTTGTAATCTGACTGGACATGGATATTTGAGAATAAAAAATAACTCCAAGATTGTGACATGATTTTGACATGGGGATGTCATTGCCTGAGATAGAAATGGAATCAACGTTGAATTTGTAATTTCTCACAATCATCAAATGCCCAATCATTATCAGATACAAAAAGTTAGTGAACCCCACCAGAAAATTAAACATGTTTAAAAGCGTTCAAATTCTACCAACTTTTAGAGATTAACTGTAGTCAATTCAAGTGATATTACATTCCATATAGTTTGTTTCTCTGGGTTTGCCAGATGTTGTAGTGATGTTTTCTACCTTTAACCGTCACCATGAAGCAGTGCACTCGACCAAAAAAAAATGGTGGGGGTGTGCCGCGGGGGAGACAAAAAACGGGGGCCTTGGAGCGGGCCAATTGTAAAAGGAGGGTCCGCAGAACGGGCTTCGGAACTAGAAATGTTTGTGAAAACGGGGGTCCTTGGAACGAGTCGCCAGCGTGTGAGTGCGTATGCATCCCTATGGAACGGTCATGCGTGCATGATGCAGCTAGCGCAGCCTCTGCTGGGTTCTCTCGCGCAGAGCCTAGGCGATGGTAGGACAGCGCGCTGCGGCCGCTTTTCACCAAAATTGCAGCTCATTGTAGCAGATCAATGTTATCGGAACCGCGTAACGAAAAATATGCGAAGCTTTGGAGCGGATTTCTTCCTTCTTTTTACTCGATAAGAAGAAAATGCTATGCTTTGGAGCGGCTTTCTTTGTTCTTTTTCTCAATAAGACAATAATGCTATGCCTTGGAACGGAAATTTGAGTGTAAAAATGGGGGTCCCCTCCGCGGCACATACACACTATGCATTATATATTGAGTGCCCCCCCCCCCCCCGAGTTTCCTTCAGCAAGAAATTTATCCACATTGTGCTGCACTCAACCAAGGTGAGGTGAATGGGTACCTGGCAGGAATTTATTCCTTGAAATGCCACCACGCTGTAAAAGGCTGCGGGGCTAAAGCCAGGGTAATAATATCCAAGTCCTTTGGAAGTGCATGGAGACTTTATTTATAATGTGTTATGTGCTATGCAAGAACTTAATATCATTATTATTACTTTGCCATATTCAATGATATACATCATGGAAATATAAAGTAAATTCATCATTAACCCCTTTATTATTTCTTTGATAATCATAGAACATTTTCTTTTTATAGTCTAAAAAAATGACATTTTTGTGTGGGACAGTTTGAAAAAATAATAGTTTAAACTTAAAAAGTTCCAACTTTTGTCAATGAATGATATTTCATGTTAAGTACAGAATACCAACATACATAATGGTATTCCCCCAAATAAGGTGTTTAAAGCATATTTTCTGCTTTTCTTCATGAATATTCATGTAGGAATACTTTTTGTACATCAATCAATAATATGTATTCATTATAAAAAAAATAGATTATGCAGGACAGCAAAAGTGCAAAAATATCAGCACAGCTCCTCCAACCATCAAATTTTAAAATTGTGCTAAATAAGAGTGCCATTTTAGTGCATGGTTGACCGCAATTATTTTTGACAAATGAAAAATAGCTTCAGTTGTGGTTTAATATTTAAAGGTCAAGTCCACCCTAGAAAAATGTTGATTTGAATAAATAGAGTAAAATCAAACCAGCACAACGCTGAAAATTTCATCAAAATCGGATGTAAAATAACAAAGTTATGACCTCTTCAAGCTTGTGTATAGTTTTGGTAAATCCACCAAAATGCACCTATCACTATTTCAATTCATTGCTAGCTAATATGAATGGATATGACCTATAACAGTTATGATGTGGAGGATATGAAATGAAAATGTGTTTTACAGGATAAATTTTGCGATTTTACATGGAAATTTAACTTCATCGGGTCACCCGATCAAATTAAAATATCTGTGTGTTTTTGTCTTTCAATTAAATCCTATTCCAAATCATGGAATGGGCTGAAACTTTCAAGACATGTTCTTTGTCTGTAACTTTTGGATATCTAATCACTAAATTTATAAGATAAGTGCTTGAATGCCCATTTTTTAAATTTAAAACAAGCATGGCTGAGAGAGGGCGCTATATATCCAAGATTTGAATATTTGAAATTTTCTCAGAGAAGTACAGTTGGAAAAATATCTAACGGTCTCTACGCTTCAGTAAGACTGTCATATTAGATGATATTCGATTATCAATCACATTATTGACCCTTTACCAAAGCTATACACAGGCTTTAAAGTTTCGCTTATTTTTCACAAAACAGTGTTATGCACAACTAAGTGACATGCAAATGAGACAGATGATGATGTCCCTCACTCACTATTTCTTTTGTTTTTTATTGTTTGAACTATACAATATTTCATTTTTTACTGATTTGACAATAAGAACCAACTTGACTAAACCATATAGTATTAAACAATGCTAATTCCACACGTTCAGGGAGGAATTAATGGTTGTTTCACTTGATAATGAGGAGAACATTAGAATATTTCATACATGTATTTCATATAATAAAAAACAAAAGAAATAGTGAGTGGATGACATCAGTCTCCTCATTTGCATACCAACCAGGATGTGCATATAACTGTTTTCTGAAATTAAGCGAAACTTTAAAATGTCATAACTTTCTTTTTTTACATCCGAATTTGTTGAAATTTTCAATATTGTTTGTTGGATTTTTCTCTCTTTATGTAAATCAACTTTTTGTTGGGATGGACTTGTCCTTTAAACATCAGTTTGATGGTAAATTGTTGATTGTCCAGAAACGATTCTTATTTTAGGTGAATCCAAACGACTGGTACTGTACATATTGTTTCTCATGATATATTTTCCACTGGAGTATGTGTGATTTACATCATGGTGTAAAGAAGCTGAACTTATACGGAGAAGTATGAACATACATGTATTTACAAAATAAAGACACTCCTGAAATTGAATATTTTCCCTTACTCACATCATCACATTGATAACAAATAATTATATATGATTTATTAAATATTTAACCCTAAAACCGGTGGGGGTTAAATCCCCCCCCCCCCCGACAATTTCCGCGACCAATCCGCTGAGCAAAATTTTTTACCGAACCATTCGCTGACTTTTTACTTTGAAATTTTGCAGCTGTTTGAGACCAAAGTTAAGATGTCTGTGGTTGAAATATTACGCAACATTATGCAAGTGCATGTCAGACCCCAAATTGCTCCAAAATGTGATTGTGTACAAAGTGAATGTAAATTGAGTTTTCTCATCTTATTCATAGGGATGATTATTTTTACTTTCATCTGAAATTAATTGATTTTCGCATAATTATGCTTCCAAAAAGGTTCTGCTATAAATTTGGTGGAAAAAAAATAAGAGAAACAAAAGACCAAAAACAAAGAAATACATAAGAAATTCATAAAACAAAATATGTAAGAAATACTTTTTCAAAATCAGAATTTTTTCATTGTAATTGTAATAATTACACAAACTAGCACATTCATGATATGTGGAGCTCAGACTAATGTCTGAATATATGGGGCACTGCGTATAGTTCGCTCAGGTTTTTGCCAAGATTCGTACAAACACTAGAAACATCCACATAAATTAATTCTTGAATTGAAAATGCCTAAAAAGCCAAAACAGTACTTTACCAGTGGGTAGTTCAGATCAGATTCTAGGTATAAAATAAAGTTAATGAACTATAAAGAACCACTTCTGATCTTTTCATTTACTGCTGTGGTCAGGGTGACCAGATTTCACAAAATGATTACCGGACAATCAACAAAACTAGCACATCGATGTTGTGGAGCTCATCCGGCATCTCGCAACAAAATTTAACACAATTTTAATTTCAGCCCAGTTGACACTGTAAATGATTTATATTGGTGACATAAATTGAGGATATAGAATTGAAATTGATGAAGAAATGACATAGAAGCATTTTTTGTGATCTATCTATGAATAAATTTCATATGAATTAAGTATTAATAATTATCTAGTCAAAGTTTCTTAACTCTGTGTAGAACCTTGGTGAACCTAATGTAGCTCTCAGATGGAATAAAAATATTCAAAATCAATCAAAAATCAATAAGTAATTTTTTTTAGTTTTGAAAATATATGAATAAGTTAGCATATTTAATGAGTTTCAAAATTCTATGTTGAAATTTTGTATCACCACCTCGAGCTATCATATAAAGCAAACATAATTGAAAGCTCAAACGATAACTTACCAGTTTGAAGTTTGAACAGAATTTTATGAGGGAGTTGAGTGAGGAGATTGAGATCCCGCCTCGCACATGCGCACTCATTCTTCGGAGCATCAAAATGTGATCGCTGTTTAAAATATCAGCTTCCTAATGCAGCTGATACGAACGAACATTAGCTTTAAGTCACCACAGACTATTAAAATTAATTTCTCTCAAGAGGGAGGGAGAGGAGGGCAATTAATCTCCTCACTCAACTCCCTCATAAAATTCTGCTCAAACTTCAAACTGGTAAGTTATCGTTTGAGCTTTCAATTTTATTTCGTTCGTCTCGAGAGGAGACTAATTGAGATTTTGTAGCTCAGCGAACACATTTTGAGTTGCACTGTCTGCAAAAGACATGTTTGTGCAGATACAAAGCATATACAGTATGGAACATGTACAAAGCAAATTTGTATATACCTTATTTCAACTTTACTACTGTTGTAGAATTGCTTGCGAAAATTCAGTTGCTTCACTATCAGCAAGAGGTTTATTGTAATATTGCTGGAAGGTTTTTTCTCTTGACCATCCAGCTTGATTCATGATGCTAGAAATAGGCACACTTGCTCTGATTGCTGCCGACGTTGCAGCCGATCTTGTAGAATGTGATTTATACACTGAAGTATCAATCCCGGCGCCTGCTAATGTCACTTTGATCCATCTTGATATGGTCTGTGATGAAACTTTGCCATATGGCTTGGTATAGCTAATGAACAAGCATCGCTCTAGTCCTCTGATAGACTTAGTCCTTTTCATATATGCTCGTAAATATTTAACAATACACAACCTCCTGTCTGATGGATATGCCTTCAACTTCATAGTGAAACCATGATGACCTGGTCTGCTATGCTTGAGCAGTTCATCTACATGAAAACTCACTGAACTTTGTTTCAGTTCCATCTTATCTAAGTTTAACAAATGAAACGTCTGCACCCTTTGTGCAGAGACTAAGGCTAACAATAAGCAAAGTTTATGTGTAAGCTGCTTTAAACTTAAAGTCTTAGCTGGCGAAAGCCTACGTAGAAATTTCAATGCTACGCTGACATCCCAAGTGTCTTGATAACGTGCTTGTGGAGGTCTGAGGTTAAAGGTCCCTTTAAGAAACCTACAGATAAGAGGTTGTGTCCCCACAGAATGAACACTATTCTCCAGCGTTACATACAAGGATAATGCACTTCTTGCTGCATTCATTGTACTATAACTAGCCTTCTCTCTATGAAACAGTTCTGCTAAAAATTCTAACACAAAGTTAACTGAAGAACGAAGAGGACTTTTCTTCCTGCTTTCACAAAATTTTGTCCATTTTGTCCAATATACTCGGTACTGACGTTGAGTAGACTTCCTCAATGATGCTGTCAACACGTCGGTGATCCCTTCATCTAAGCCTATATTCTCGAAGGGTCCCCTGTTACCCTGCAACACAAAAGGTCAAGGCGATCATAAAGTGGGTGAGGTAAGTTTGTTACAGGTTGTCTAAGGAGGTTAATGTCTCTCCTAAGGAGCAACGGTTCCTCCACAAGGATGCTATTAAGGCATGGGAACCATGATTGTGTTGGCCAGTTTGGAACGACCAAAATGCCCGATGCCCTATCAGACTTGATCTTTTGAATGCATTTAGCCAATAAGCAGAAGGGAGGAAATGCATAAAAATCTAGCTTTCCCCAGTCTAGTGTGAATGCATCAACTGATTCTGCATTTGGATCTGGTAACCATGAAACATATCTTTGTGTTTGTGCATTCAACCTGGAGGCAAAAATATCAATTTTTGGGCTGCCAAATCTTTGGATGACTTTTCTGTATGCTCTTTTGCTGAGCATCCATTCAGTTCTATCATTGAAATTGCGTGATTCATAATCTGCTTCAATATTCTGGCTGCCTGGAAGGTGTGCAGCACTAAGCCAGATATTTCGTTCCATGCACCATTTCCAAATTTTTATGGAAAGCTTGTTACAACTTGGGGATTTAATGCCTCCCATGTTATTTACATAGCACACTGCTGTTGTGTTATCAGATCTAATTAAGATATGAGCATTGGATGTACTACCATGAAAGGATCTCAGCCCTAGATCGATGGCCAAGATTTCTAGATAATTAATTTCATTATTTTGTGCCTTTTCATTTTCAGACTGATTCCACCTTCCCCCTGTATGAACTTGCATATTTGTGGCACCCATCCATAGCCACTAGCATCCGTGCGGATTTCAAATTTAGGGTTTTCCCTTTTGATAGGAGCAAATGCACTATCTGCATGACTTATCCACCATTCTAGTTCCTGCTTCGACTCGCATGATAGCTCCATAATTCTGTCATAATGCCCTTTATTCTTTTTCAAGGCTTCTATTTTTTCTTTCTCCATATTCCTATAAAACAATGGTCCATGCTGGACAGCAGGGAAGGTGGAGATTATCTTTCCGATAACATGTGCGACATGTCGAATTGTGGGTTTTGGTTGCAGGAGTAACTTTTCACATTCTTCCCTGACATTCTGAGCTCTCTCTACTGGGAGTTTAATGGTCATGTCTACTGTATTGAGGGTAAAGCCCAAGAACTGGAGCTCCTGTACTGGTTTTAGTACTGATTTTTCTGGGTGAACTTTAAACCCTAATTCTGAAAATGCCTGCAAAGTGGCATTAATTGCAGACTCAACTTTTTCTTTTGTGTCCCCAATAAGAATTGTATCATCAAGATATCCAAGTACAATATGACCCTTTTCACGTAGTGAAGAGAATACTGGTTTCAACATCTTAGTGAATAACCTGGGTGCAGAGGTTAACCCATTTGGCAGTGCCTTGTATTGCCACTGTTGTCCTTGCCAATTAAATTGCAAGTATTTCCGGAATTCAGAATGAATCGGAATAGAGTAGTATGCATCTTGGAGGTCTACTGAAGCCATGTAAAAATTTTCCGCCAAGAGGCAAATCACAGAATGGATATTATCCATCTTAAAGTGTTGTTTAACCACAAATTCATTTAGGTCTGATAGATCCAAGATCAATCTTAGACTGCCATTTTTCTTTGGCCTTGTAAATATGTTGGAAAAATAACCACCCTTGATAAAGGGTGAACTTCTTTCTATTACATTCTTTCCTTCAAGATTTCTCAGTTCAGCTGATATCTTATCTGTTTCTGATCTGTTACGTTTAAATTGATGACATATCAACCTTTCTGGATGTGGTAAACTTGTATCAAATTCTATCTTAAAACCCCTGACAGCTTTCAGTATTGTATGATCGGATGTGATTTTCTTCCAATTATTATAATATTGTTTCAGTCGACCTCCAACAGGGGATGCTTGGTCAGAATTATTTGTGCATGCAATTTCATGATCGTTTGTATAAAACAAAGAATTATTGCTACCTACCTCTTGGGGTATACTGGTAGCTACTTCCGCTGGGGATTCTCTCGGTATCTGCCCTGAGATGCTGGTGGTTTTTTCACCATGGGGGCTTGTGGCTGTCTGCGGCCCCTGATAGGGGCCTTTCTGTCCAAAAAAGGCCTGTAAGGAGCACCTGATTGTGGTCGATGGTTAGGAGTAGACCAACCTGCAGCTCTGTAACCTTGGCGGGAGTAATCTCCAGCTCTGTAAGGATGGTAATTGGCGTGAGCTCGATAACGGCCACGGCCTGGCTCTGAAGTTTTTACAACTCGTCCAGTAGCTTTCTGCTCTTCGGTCATGTCCTTAACTCGCTTTCCCAAATCGTCCCCAAAAAGGAACTTTGTGACCGGAATAGTTGGTTTGCACAGGTGGCTGTATGCAGCATTCATGTCAGGCTTTATTTGTTCCTTGCGTAGAGCATTCATTTCGTAATTTGCATTAGACAGCAAGGCCAATGCATCTTGTTGAGATGGAGAAAGGTTGCCTGACGAGATTGAGCGAGTGAAGGCAGTCAAGCCCCTAGTGAGGGACTTCTGTACCCTAGCTAGCTTGAGCTCTCTGCTTCTTGTTGAAGGAGACAGATTCTCCCAAATAACAGGGTTCACTTTAGGTACATCCAAGTAGGGGCAGTTGCTTGGTGGCAAATATTTTATTCCAGTCTCTTCGAGGACTTTCTCCTCCAATTTATTGTTCATCATGAACATTGTTGAGCTAGCTATTTCTTCTTCAAGAGGAGGCCCCTCATCAGATTGGGCAGCAAACTTAGCTGCGAATGTGGGAATCATTTTTGGCAATGTGGATTCCTCTTGGGAAGTACATGTGATGTCATCGTAATCAACATCAACTGGTTGCGTGTACAGCCTTTGGCATGATTGGTACGGATTGATGTCATCATGATCATCAGCTGAGTCCTCATTATGAGCATGTTCAGCGTAATGTTGGTCATAATCTTCCTCCGGCAATGGGAGAGCACCAATGACACGGTTAAGCATGGATTCCAGTTTTGTTAAACGACTGTCAACATCAGCCAAGTTTTTATTTTCATCCCGTGAGTGGGACGACTGCTCCTTTTTTGAAGATGAAACTGAAGCTGGGGGTCCGCTATTGCCGTCTTTTAACATTGCTTTGCTTCTTCTTATCTTTCTCTGGTTTCTTAACATACCGTTTATCGATCTTCTTCCCGCTCACGGAGCTCTTGGGCTCATGACTTGTGAGGCTTTTGGAGGTGGATGTGCTCGCAGGGTGCTTAGACCCATGGTGGAGCATCGCCGCCGGAGTTTCGGGGGCCGAGGAGGCTCTCGGTCCGGTCGGAGACGGACTCAAATCCGCCGAATCTTGATCGCGAGCGTTGCTCGAACTCATGATAGAAAACATAAAAATACGATTCTGAAGTGCAAGAAATTATCACCTTGCCTTGAATAACTTCTGAAAATAGATAGTCTTTTGAGTAAAAATGCGTCGTATTTCCGAAGAAAAATCGTTTTTTCTGTAAGAGTGCGGCAGGTGTTTGAACCTGCTATTTTGCGATGAAGCGATAATGAGTGCGCATGTGCGAGGCGGGATCTCAGTTAGTCTCCTCTCGAGACAAACGAAATAAAATTGAAATTGATCAACAAATGAAGAAAAAACATTTTTTTTGTGATTTATGAATAAATTTTGCATAAATTAGAATAAATAATTTTCCAGACAAAATTTCAAAATTTTGTGTTAAAGTTTGGTGAACCTCATGCAGCTCTAACAGATGGAAAAAAAATCAAAATCTGTCAACAAATACAGAAGAGGCACTTTCTGTGATTTATGAATACATTTTGCATAAATTAGCATAAATAATTTTATACTAAAATTTCAGAATTCTGTGTAGAAGTTTGGTGGGCCGCATGAAGTTCTACCAGGTGTAAGAAAAAATATCAAAATCTGTCAACAAATAAAGAAGAGTCATTTTCTGTGATTTCTGAATAAATTTCACATAAATTAGCATAAGTAATTTTCTACTGAAAATTTCAAAATTCTGTGTAGAAGTTTGGTGAACCTCATGAAGTTCTAAAAGATGGAAGAAAAAAAGTAAAAATCGGTCAACAATTAAAGAAGAAAAAGCTTTTTATGTGAATTTTTAAAAATATGAATAAATTAATTTTGCATAAATTAGCATAAAAATTGTTCTGGTCAGAATTTCAAAATTCTGTGTAGAAGATTTGGTGAACATCCTAAAGCTCTACCAGATGGAAGAAAAAAAAATCAAATTCGCCCAACAAATAAAGAAGAAGCATTTTATGTGAATTGTTAAAAATATGCATAAATTAATTTTGCATAAATTAGCATAACAAGTGGAATGCCTCTGGCCGTCTCACCTGCATCACGCAGTTCAATATAGCAGCAGTGCTGACTTTGAAAACTACTCTAACTCGCACAAGATGTTCAGTGATACATGGTTACTATTATGTCCACTTTTATGAACTAGACCAATAAACTTACAGAGATATGATGGTTATTCAACAAAAGACCCCAACATGGCCAAAGTTCATTGACCTTACATGACCTTTGACCTTGGTCATGTGACCTGAAATGCGCACAGGATGTTCAGTGATACTTGATTACTCTAATGTCCAAGTTTCATGAATCAGATCCATAAACTTTCAAAGTTATGATGGTAATTCAACAGATACCCCCAATTCGGCCAAAGTTCATTGACCCTAAATGACCTTTGACCTTAATCATAAGACATGTAACTTACAAAAAATGTTCAGTGATGCTTGATTACTATTATGTCCAAGTTCCATGAATCAGATCCATAAACTTTCAAAGTTATGATGGGAATTCAACAGATACCCCCAATTTGGCCAAAGTTCATTGACCCTAAATGTCCTTTGACCTTGGTCATGTGACATAAGACTCATGCAGGATGTTCAATAATACTTGATTAACCTTATGTTCAAGTTTCATGAACTAGGTCCATATACTTTCTAAGTTATGACGTCATTTCAAAAACTTAACCTCAGGTTAAGATTTTGATGTTGATTCCTCCAACATGGTCTAAGTTCATTGACCCTAAATGACCTTTGACCTTGGTCATGTGACATGAAACTCTAATAGGATGTTCAGTAATACTTGATTAACCTTATGGCCAAGTTTCATGAACTAGGTCCATATACTTTCTAAGTTATAATGTCATTTCAAAAACTTAACCTCAGGTTAAGATTTTATGTTGACGCCGCCGCCGTCGGAAAAGCGGTGCCTATAGTCTCACTCTGCTATGCAGGTGAGACAAAAATTGTTCTGGTCAGAATTTCAAAATTCTGTGTAGAAGTTTGGTGAACCTCATAAAGCTCTACCAGATGGAAGAAAAATAAATCAAAATCTGTCAACAAATAAAGAAGAAGCATTTTATGTAAATTTTCAAAAAGATGCATAAATTAATTTTGCATAAATTAGCATAAAAATTGTTCTGGTCAAAATTTCAAAATTCTGTGTAGAAGTTTGGTGAACCTCATGAAGCTCTACCAGATGGAAGCAACAAAAATCAAAATCAGTCAAAGCATTTTTTGTGAAGTTTGAAAAATGTGCATAAATTGGCATATTTAATGAATTTCAAAATTCTGTGTAGAAGTTTTGAATCCCCCACCTAGTGCTATCATATAAAGCAAACAGAATCGAAATCAGACTTGAAATGGCGAAGAAGTAGCATTTTGAAATTGTGGACGACAGACGACGGACGCCACGCCACAGCATAAGCTCATTTGGCCCTTCGGGCCGGATGAGCTAAATATTGAAATCAGTCAACAATTAATGAAGAAGCATTTTATGTGAATTCTTAAAAATATGCATAAATTAGCATACAAATTTTTGTAGTCAAAATTTCAAAATTCTGTGAAGTTTCGTGAACCTCATGAAGCTCTCCCAGAAGGAATTAAAAAATATATCAATATGAGTCAACAAGTATTAAAAGCTTGTTTGTGAATTTTAGAAAATGCGCATAAATTAGCATATTTCATGAGTTCCAAAATTCTGTGTAAAACTTTTGAATCCCCCACCTAATGCTATCACAGAAAGCAAACAGAATTGAAATGATGAAGAAGCATTTTGAAATCGTGGCCATTGGGTACAGATGAGCTAAAAATTAACATTCTGGGGGCCGTTTCATAAAGCTGTTCGTAAGTTAAGAGCGACTTTAAGAACGACTGGTGATCCTTTCTTATGCGCTAAACCATCGCCAATTCAATATACCACTTACCACAAGAAGGGATCACCAGTCGTTCTTAAAGTCGCTCTTAACTTACGAACAGCTTTATGAAACACCCACCTGGTCCTAATTCTAGTTCTAATTCACTGAAAAAACCCTCCTGAGCTTTTTTGGAGTTGGAGCAGAAGTACAAATCATGCATTAATTAGCAAACTAATTCATGTAAAAAAATCTAATCATTTTGAAAAAAAATCATTATACAGCCTTGCTGATTACATTCCACACTATTATCATGCCAATTTTCACAGGGTTCGCACAATGGACAACCAAGATCTCATTTTAACAACCAAAAACGCCCAGCCTGGTTAGGATTAAGCAATACCCAAATTATGTCAGGATAAATATAATGCATAACATAAACATAAAACTTGTGCTTAAATATGATTTAATGAATGCTTACCATGATGTTGCCAGTAATCTTCTGATGCTCTGACAGATAGAAGAATAGATCTGGATCTGAGGTGCACATGGATCCTGCAAGCAAATCACTATGACCTCCAAGATACTTTGTGCTGATGGACAAAAAAAAAAACAAGGAGAGATGAGAAAATCAAAGTATACAGCCAACTTTAATGCAATATGGACTAAAGAAATTGCTTCTGTGGTCCTTATTGAGTCACTGACTTAGTAGTTGGGTAGATATGATCAAAATTATTGCAGGACTGTCAAGTTTGGTACGAGACGTCTCTGCAATTTTTTTTGCTGGAGGTTGTAGCATGTAGTGTCTACTTCAAGAATCTGACAGGTGCCACTTGGGCATGCTTGGGTATTTTTTTGATTGACGTCATAGGCCACGCCCACTTTTTCACATACCTCTTAGATATGAATTTCATATTTTAACCCTAAAAAGACTGGGGGGGGGGGGCTGATTCAGCCCCCCCTCAACATTTTTCGCGAAAAGTCCGCCGCGAAAATTTTTTTGACCGCGTCGCTCACTGACTTTTTACTTTCAAGTCTTGCGCAAATTTTGAGACCAAAATTGTGACCCCGGGTACGCGGTTCCGAAATTACGCAACATTTCGTAAGTGCATGCAGTCCCAAAATTACTCAAATACGTGAATTTGTGTACAAACCAAATGCAAATAGTGTTTTTAGCCCAAATTCATAAATGTATCATTATTTTTCCTTTTACTGCTTAAAATCAATTAATTTTATCTTTTTTATGTTCAAAATAAAGTCCCCAACAATTTCCATTGAAAAAACGATAAAAAACAAAAAGTCGAAAAACAAAGAAATACATAAGAAATTTAGAAAACAATAGAATACATAAGAAAATAAATGCTATATTGAAATTTTTTTTAACTCTTACTCTGCCAGGTCCAATACCCCTCTAGTGCCAGGGATATTCGAAGAATCCTAAATTGACCGAAACGTAAGCAAAGACTGATTTTAAAACGGTAATAACTCTTTACCCGTACGTTGTATAATGAAAACTTCTACACATGAAATGATGCATGGTTCATGGACTTTATGATCATGTTATGACCTTTCAAATTTGCCTTTGGAAAAATTGAGAAAAGATGAAATATTTTACATTGTTTTCTTCAATAAGTAAAACCTAGAAAATTATGATTTCATGAACATTTCAAAGAGTAAATAACCCAAGGAATTTTAGAGATACCAAGAAATTAAGAAGATGAAATGAAAGTTCAATGTTTACCCTTTCAAATGACTCATCTATTGATGTAACTGAACAAACAAAAATGTGAAAAATAATGTTCTTTTGAATGAAATACTATTTTGCTATTCAAGTTATTTCCTCTGAAATATGAGAGGGTTTATACACACAATTGAAACCGTCCTTTTCCAAAAAAGGGCATTGTCGTCGATCAAGTGACCAATCACAGCACAGCTGCGATCCCCACGCAAACACACGCAATAATATATTAGAGCCATGTATCTTCACAGTGCAGCCAACCGTACCCTTACATTCGTGTAGTCTTCAAAACAAGACCCTGTAATTTTTTAGAATGCGCAGTATTCCACAACAAAATTATTAGTGCAGAATAAATTTTATGTCATTTCAATTCTTGTCAATATTGTCATAATGCAAAACATGCTTTGGAAAACCTGGATACGATTTGTGGTGTGCAATGCACTCAACTATATACTGTTTTGGACAATGTAGGCGATTTCTATCCAGTGTCGGCAACAAACATTCGCGACCCAGACAACTATCGTTCTATCATGAATCAGTGTAAAGTTTGGTCATATTTTGTCAGGGTCTAGTCGTCGTACATACGGGCTTTCGTACTGTAACAAAGTTATTGCCAGTCACAAGGAGACAAAATATAGAAATCTAAAGATGATTGAAATATAGATAAAGAGGGATCAGACAGATTCAATACTAATACCCCTTTCATAAACCTAAGAGGGATCGGACAGATTCAATACTAATACCCCTTTCATAAACCTAAGAGGGATCGGACAGATTCAATACTAATACCCCTTTCATAAACCTATGCGGATAATTCAATAAAAATTGCGTTCATAATCCGCATTATTTTTACGAGCGCCCGTCCTGATAAAGGAGGATAATCGTCATGGAAACTGCACACACCCCTCCGATGCGGTTGCGTTTGAAAAGGGTGACCTTGTGACCGCTCCATGGCAATTACCCGCATTACTTTTGAAATGCGTTCATGAAGTCAAAATCTGGTCCCGATGCTGCTATTATGCCGATAATTGCAGCATCAAAATAATGTGGATAACTCTGGTCCTTTCCGATTTTACGACCAAATAATGTTGCTATTAGCCGCATAATTGGGTTTATGAAAGGGGTATATCAGGTTTGGGGTGTAAAATCCCACAAAATAATGTGCGCGTTCTTGGCAAAGTACACAGAACTAGAATTTTTTTTTCCGGCAAAGGACCTGGGTAAATTGTATATTTTGTTCTGAAATAAAAATGATTTGTATAGAGAGGATAAAGATCTCTGGAAAAAATATTTTTAAATATGATCATATCTGATCTTTGTAGCCTCATCTATGAAAGGATATTAATCTGAGCCAACTATGCATCTCGTACATGCCAAGGAATGGACAATAGATGCCGGATATTCTTTTTCTTGTGGAAAATATAATGCAATATAAATATGAAAATACAATGACAATCTGAGACAAGAAAAGGGCCTCATTGCATATTTTGCCTTTGAATAATTGATTATTTTCAAACTTTAGGCTTCATTTCATTCAGCGAGCGAGCATACATAGCAAGCGGTTTGAAAAAAAGGCAACGGTCTTCGTCGATATGCCAGGAAGCCCAATGGGATCACTATTTGATATAAAATCGTAGCTGAACAGTGAAAGAACGATAAATATAACAGGTAAAATTCACTCTGTGGACATTTCATGATGGGGTGAAATATTCATTATATCTGTTTCGGCATTAAAAAGAATAATGTTCGACCAAAGTATCCACCTGTCTGATAGCGACTACATTTTATTGTTCATGCCACCAAGTCATAAACAATAGATGCCCAGACTCCCTTTCATGAGGAATGTCTAATCCGCGCTCCCTCCTGACCTATTATCGAGGAAAGCAATTTAGCACAGGATGTTTATAGAAATCGGGCCACGTGCGCGTCTTTTGATTTGACAATTGAATACTTTCAAAGGTTCCGATACGAACAATAGCTTTTCTCTCCGTTGAGATCAAGATTAAAATTCCTCTGTCTCTTTCCCCAACACCTTCCATTGACTTATTGCCATTAAAATACATAATTTTTATTCAAATATTTGTTTCGACTTTAAGACATTTAGCATCAACAATATGCGTCAAATTTCCTGTAATCTAAAATAATGATGATGATAGGGATGATGGTAAAGATGCCATGGATAATGTCGAGAATGATAACAAGAAATCAAGGGGGAAACAGCACACCTCCACCACCACGACCACCAGCACAAACACTGGCATCGTTACTTCCACTTATCAAAAGCATAAAGAAAAACAAATAGTTAAAAATAAATAAATCAACTTGTAGCTGAAGCCTACTTTGCATATTTAGAAATAAATGATAAAGATGAAATTTAAGATTGAAGAAATGTATAGGCTACATAATCCTTGACAAATCAAACATACAGAAAATTGAAAGATAAAAGAGGAAAAAGAAATAACGAAGCGATGGGGTGTGAAGGTAGAAATTACTAACAATTTGTAGAAATTTAGATCTTTATAATTTGTTGAACCTTTGTTTATTCAAATAATATGTTTGTAATGGATCATCTATCGGAAAAGTAAGATAATGCTTTCGACAATATCAGAAATTATGTTTACTACACCTCTTATTTGTGATATCGATAATTACCCCGTCATTGAAAATATTAATCTGGTAAGGATTAATTTTACTTCCCCTTTCCTGAAAAAAAATGAAATGGACATCATTTGCTGTTCAAATTATATATAAGTGACACCACTAAACTTCTTTATAACGTGCATTGTCATTATTTTATTCATGCGGTAGGACTTATGCACAATCAACATACTCGATATGTTAGTACATTTAACATTTTCAATTATCAAATTTGATTGATATATTATTTTTTTTTCATTTAGTAGTAATCCAGTTTATGCTACCAGATTTGCCATATGAGCTCAGCGTGTAGGGATATATACCCATTATCTTTTTGCTGGCAAAAAAGGAGAAACAAAAGAAAGCGTATCGTTGGAAGAAATGATACATTGATTGATATAAATTATTTCTTGCTAATAAAACAAATGAGGAAGAATAAAAAAACGCATTACAGAAAATACATGACATTCACTGAATTTTGTATATAAAAGGTCATGAAAAGTGCGTTTACTCGTTTGATTCACTCACTCACATTTATCTTTTGTTTTTTTATCTTCCTTACACCCATCATATTTTTTATTTCGCCCTTGCCACATTGACAACATATATTTTGTTGATGATCAAAATAGTATTTAGGTTTCTTTCCGTAACCGATGCAAATTTGATGTTTATTTTTCCACCAAACTTGGTTCGTAATTTGGTGTTGTTATCAAATTTGCTTGATTCATTTTTTTCATTTAGTAGTATATGATATCAGATTTGACATATGAGCTCAGCGTGTAGGGGTATTTACCCATCATCTATTTGCTGGCAAAAAGGGAAAATCAAAAGAAAGCGGATCATCGGAAGAAATGATACATTGATTAATATGAATTATTTCTAGCTAATAAAACAAATGAGGAAGAATAAAAAAAAAACGCATTGCGGAAAATGCATGACATTCACAGAATTTTGTAAATAAAAGATCACACACATCATACTTTTTATTTCGCCCCTGCCGCATTGACTTTTAAAATTCAATAACTTTGTTATTTGTTATCCGGTTTTGATGAATTTTTCGGTATTTTGCTCAGTGAATCCTGCCCTATTTATAAAACTATAAATACTTTCAGCCCGGACCATCCCTTTAATGATAATAAGAATAAGGTGAAGGAGGAGAATATCGAAAATGATAATAATAATTAAAACAACAATAATGATAATAATGATAATGATAATAGTCATACTAATAATGATAATAATAATAACAATAATAAATGAATAAACAATGAGTGTGATGATTGCAGTGCGACAAGAGTTGGAAATGACAGCCTTTTTTACTCATATATTCATAACGAGAACAATTTTGTGAGAATGCAAGAAAACAAAGTATAAAATCTCCCCCCCCAAAAAAAAAAAAAATCTCCCCCAAACCGTGCACATTTGCAGGCACAAAAAAAGCCTCGACACAAGAATACTACCATACCGGCCTGCAAAAGACCCGATCGATAGCTCATGAATATTCATGTAACAATAGCGAATGGGCGACTAGTGCTGGGTGAGGAACATCGTACCGCTCTGTCATTGGTCAATTCCGAGCTGAATGCCTTCGCACACTCGCCTTTGCTCTGCCCATAGAAGTACGTGTAATGCTACACACAACCATTATATCACACGTTTCTATAGGGGAAATCTTGATTCAGATCGCGGCAATATCTAAAATCAACTCTTCAAAATAATGATGCAAAAATACAATTTTACTCAAAAAATGTCTATGTAAACCACTATTTTTTATATGATAAAATGAATTGTGAATTCCTTGCCGGTATAACAACATAAAAAACACAGAATATGGTGTGGATTTTCTGGCTGTAAAATCGGTTAAACAAAAAAAAGTTACTTGGGCACAAATAGCTGCCACCGGCACTAATGGCCTATGGGCACAAATAGCTGCCAATGGCGCTTAAAGAGTTAAAATAAATTTAATCAGGTGCCTATCTAGAGTATGTGAAGCAAAAATTAGCATTTCAGGGGCATTATTTTATTAATTAGAGCAAAATATGATTTTACGCATAAATTAGCATAATTAATGAGGCCTGAGATTTTTGCAGAATTTGATGTTATAGTTTTGTAGATAATGCCATAGGTAACGCGTGTGCCAATTTTCGTCGCGATCGCATGATCGACGGCCGAGATCATAAGGGGGGGCTGAATCAGCCCCCTCCCAGTCTTCTTTGGCGTCGAAATAGCCCAGTCTATTTAGGGTTAAGGAATAAAAATGTCATCTTTGATATGAAATTAAAGCTAATAAAAAATCAAATGTAAATGTATGGATCACTGGACATTTAAATCATGCAAAGGTCAGTTAAATGTCACTTAAGGTCATAAAAGGTCAAATTGCCTTGCAAATGGAATACATACATACAATGTGGAACATACATGTATCATGTTTTAAATACAAACAAGTTAAGGTTAAGCTGAGGGTGTGCATATCAGGAATCTGACTGGTGCTACATTGGCATCTTGAGGAATTTTGTTTTTGAGACGTCATAGACCACACCAGCTTTCTTACATTCCTCTTAAATATGTAGCGGAATAAACATTCCAAATCATGTTTGATATCAAATTAATTTAAATGCACATATATGAATCACTAAGCATTTAAAACTTTCCCAGGACAATTAAAGTTCATTTTAAGGTTATAAAAATGTAATTAATGCAACATGTAATGTGGAATATCTCATGTTTGGTTGAGAGTGTGTATATTAAGGATGTGACGGGTTCTTTCTTCTCACCCTTTGGCAATTTCTGTTGTTATGACATCATTACAATAATGCAAATTTGGCTCTAACTCTAACGTGAATATTAGTCAATTTTCATCCAATTTTGGATATGTTGTAGCTTCGGTCCTACTCTTTCTGAATTATTGCCTTTATTTTTCTTTTTGATAAACGGATCATCCTGAAAAATTGCAAAAAATAAAGGCATGTCATTTTTACTCATTTTGCGTGTAATCTCTATGGGACATGACTTTTCTCAAAACTAGATTCTACATTCCTCAATTTCTTGAGCCATATCTCAGTTTTGCAAAATAAAACAGATTATGATTATTTCTTTGATATTACATCTATCTAATCATATCTGTCTATCTATCCGCTGTTTATGTTATAAATCTATCTATTTATCTACATGACATACCGGTATATCTTTAATTTTTTTCTGCTATTTATTAACAAAAAAAATAAAAAAATTATCAGATATAAATATATTCCATTTAGATTGTATATAAGCAAAAGTTATTAATTACTAGCAGCAATTACCAGTGGCAGCACAGGGGGTAGGAGTCATTTTCCTTTATCAAAGTGTGTGGGGGGGAGGGGGTGACATTCTTGTATGTACAGCTAGACTGCCTATTCACACCGAAAGCCAAGCAGTTTATTGATGAAATATATTTAGACAACTGATTCATAGCAATGATAGTAATGATTGACAACAATCTTACACTTCAAGATCATATCAAGCAAATTTGCAGGTCTGCGTCATATGGTATTTTTAAAATTGGAAGGATTAGGAAATTACTTGACCGACCCACAACTGCTAAACTAACACATGCATTTGTTTCCTGTCACCTAGATTACTGTAACTCAATATTTTCTTACCTCCCTCATACATACCTTGTTCCACTACAACGGGTTCAAAACTCTGCTGCTAGATTAGTCTCTCTCAGTAGGAAATCCGAGCACATAACTCCACTTCTGCGTTCTCTTCATTGGCTCCCCATACATCACCGTATCTCTTTCAAAGTTCTCCTTCTCACCTACAAAATTCTCAATGGCCAAGCCCCAAAATATCTTACAGATCTCATTTCCTTACGTTCTAGTACCTCCTCAAGACCTCTTCATTCTTCGTCTACAATGCAGTTAACTCCTGGACCTCGAACCTCTACAAAATATGGTGACTGCGCTTTTTCTTCAATTGCCCCTTCCCTTTGGAATAAGCTACCATCTTACATTCATAATGCCAAGTCAGTGAATCAGTTCAAAACCCTACTCAAAACCTACCTGTTTAACAGATGATTCACAGTTGTAGGTCGGTCAATTGGAGGTGCACACCAGTTTTGAGTTTTGATTATTACAATAGTTGTATTACCTGTTTCATTATCCCCTGCCACTTTTTTTTTTTTTAAACCCAAGTACAAACCATAAACAGAACACAGTGCGCTTAGAAACAACAGTAGTAAGCTCCTTAAAAATGTTATGTATTATTATTATAGCAGACTTCTCTTTCAATATAGATAGGAGGTTCAATTAAGATAAGCATCTTGGGTTGAACTGGAGGAAGAACTTCAATAATCATTACAGAGTGAAATCCAAATCTAACTATAAAATGGAAAATGTATTAGAACACTGTGTATTCAGTAAGCAGTCAAGAGGCAATTATTGTGATATAGAAATGTTATGATTACATGTATTGGGTCAGAAATAAATATGTAAGTACATTGCACATGTACCTTACAATGTAATGTACATTAGACTGCGGTTGTTTGTACTTTTTAAATTAAAGGTTGCTCAATCATATATAAGTATGGCAGGATGTCGAAAAGAGTGAGAGTGAGAGAAGGGGGGGGGTGATAAAATGAGTGAGACAGAAACAGTGGTGGGAAAAATGAGTCAGACAAACAGTGAGGAAAATGAGAGACAGAGAATGGGAAAAATTAGAGACAGAGGGGAAAATGAATGACAGAGAGACAGAGGGGAAAATGAAAGAGACCCACATGGGGAAAATGAATGAGAGATAGACAGACAGTGGGAAAAATGAATAAGAGAGACAGAGAGTGGGGAAAATGAGAGAGACAGTTGGGAAAATGAATGTGAGAGACAGTGGGAAAATCAGAGATGAAGAGAGAGATAGAGAAATTAAAGAATACAAAAGAGCGAGATAGAGAGAGAAAAGGTTTTAGATGTGAAGGAGCTAAAATATCTGCACACAATAAGCTCATTTGTGTAGTGTTACCACTTGTATTTCACTGACCCGAGAGAGGTAAAAGGGACTGGGAACTTCGAAGCTATACTCAGGGCTGCGAAAAGGAATGCCAAAAAGTTACGAATTGTAAAAAAACTTTAAATAATGCGACCAAAATACCACAAACAACCCCCCTCATGACAATCTGTGAACAATTTAACCATGTTTAGAAAAAATTCCAGCTCGATTGAGTGGAAAACCATAGAGAAAAGCTTTGTCAAACAAACGGAAGGACACACAAGATTAGCCAAATTATAGTAAGGATATCATTTGCTTATTATGTTATGCTAAGAAAAAAATGATAACACTTGTATATGCTTTTTTTACTGGAATGTGAAAATAAATCAAATCAAATCTATCTATCTCTCTGTCTAATATATATCTATCTGTTTGAATATGTCTCTCTCTCTCTAACTCTATCCATATGTATGTTTGTCTGTCTGTCTACTTACATTGTACAGTACATCTATCTATATGTCTATAGATCTATAAATCTGTTTAAATATGTTTATCTATCTATACATCTATCTTCCTGTCTCTATCTATCTATCTATCTATCTACTATACGTATGTCTGTCTGGCTATCTATCTAATCATATCCGTCTATCTATCCGCTATCTAAGTTATATATCTATCTATCTATCTATCTATCTGTCTGTCTATATATCAACCTACATGACATATCTTTCTCTCTAATATATATCTATCTGTTTGAATATGTCTCTCTCTCTCTCACTCTATCTATCTATCCATATGTCTGTCTATCTACATAAATTGTATATCTATCAATCAATCTTTCTCTCTCTGTCTATATATCTGTTTGAATATGTCTATCTATCTATCAATCTATCTGCCTGTCTCCATCTACATTATCTATCTATCTATCTCTTTGAATATATCTTTCTATATCAATCTATCTGTCTGTCTGTCTCTCTATGTTTTATTAATATCACCACCATCGACAGTGGTTACGACGACGATAAATAGACTGGTAGAACATGGAGATGGCAGAGAGAGTGAATTCAACTATTATGACTTCAATCTTAATCATGTTAATGCCAAGACTGTGTTCAGACAGTGGACACTTTTTATTTCTATTTCTATTGATGTTTCATGTTCATGTTCAATATTTCTTTTGCTTTTTAAGTTTACTGCTGGTATTATTTTTGAAGGCTCTGGTAAGTCAGACCACTTTTCGTACTATTTTGTTCTCTTATATATATTCAGTTATAGTCAATGCGTAATTATCCAAAATGTTCAGAGCGAACATAAATCAAGGTGTCGAAGAATTTACAAGAGAAATAAGCGTGATCTCCCATTTTTAGGGGAAATATTAATGCATTGATGAAAATAATGCTAACAAGCGTTAAAAGTTTGATTTAATCCTCTCATTATGATTTATGTTTCATTCGAGTTTATAATTCAGGTCAAATTACACTATGGTATTATCAAAAGAGATATTACCAAACAATAACTTATGTATTTCATTCAAATCTATATCATGTCAAATGGTTAACATGTAAAGCAAAGTATTTTTTCCAGTGAGAATGATACTGGACTACACTAATGATGTATAAGGAATACCATAATTACATTGTGCGCTCAAATGTTAGAGTATTTCACCGCTTTGTGTATAGCATGAAAAAAGATCAAGTTTGTGTTATATATAACAATAATTGTACAGGAATTGTAAAAAAGCAGTTACATTAATCTATTAGTTATTTCCTCTTTAAAAATAGCCTAGAATGATCAAGTACATTCCACAGCATGTTTGTAAGAACGTTCCAGATGTCTTTTTATTATGTAGGCCTTGCCTATTTAAAAGGCCAAGGAGTTGTATTGTTATTTCTGAATAGAGATTAGGAACAATAGGCTTAGCTATGTTATTGACACTCTTGATTTCAATGAGGTCATTCAAGAGTCTTCTGGATTTTGACTGCTCCTGAAAGAGGAAGAATATTCTTTTGGAAAGCAATGCTAAAACTTTCCATTATAGTGAATTCTAGAAAGATAGCTGTAATGGGTATATATAAAGCTGCAGTTTCTTTAAGGATATCATCACACCATCACATCATATTAGATCACTTGATCATCACATCATATGAGAGCAGGAGATCACATCACATCATATGAGATCACTTCACCAGATCAGATCTAAGCAGTTTATTTCCCCCTGGAATATGTATATTGTGTGGAGCTATTTGCCCACCATCAATGAACTGTTTGCAATTATCTTGAGAGAGAAATTATCAGTTCTCATCGAGATCATCAACATCATCAACCTGTTCAATGAACACGTTTCAACCCATGAATTGCTGAAATTGACTGTTAATCATCATCAACATCGTCTTCACGGACATTTCAACTCGTTGCAGTGACTCTTATTATTCATTGGACTTCAACATCAGTTTCATCATCGCCATCATTGTGAATTTTCGCCAGTCAACTGGGATTTTATCATTTGGATTATTACTTGGATATAGTATCATCACTTCGGGATTTTACATCGGACACTTCAAGAGATTTATGTAAGATCATTATTTGTTTTATTTATGTATAATTATTTCCTGTAATAAAAAAAAGGAAATTTAAATAAAATTTTGATTGTTATTTGTTGCAGTATCGTAACATTTGAAAGTACTTGAAATGACCGATTGAAGACATTATCTGAGCAAATTTGGAGTGAAACTCATACAGAGTAGGATGATTTGGTTAGTGCATAAAACTATTGTTTATATACTTCAGAATTAGAAGTGGAAATAGTTGCACATCTCCCTAAGATATGAAAACACCTGCAGCTCGAAAAATGATTGATTTACAGTATATGATTTCATTGTGGAGTGATACTTAGCTGTACTTATCATAATGTATCGATACTATTTTCAGACATCTCAAATTGCCCAAATCTTATTGACGAAAAAGTGTAATTGTACTTTGTAATAACAACATATTGTTTTATAAGAACATTTTCTTATCAGTTAATATTCAAACCTTTCAATGATTATGATCTGAATATAGGATAGAATTTTTTTTTATTCATTTAGGTTAAAAAGTGATATGACTAAAGTTATTTTTTGTGTGTAATATTTTACATCTTGTATATTGTATATGATGTTATTTTAGGTTTAGTTGATACATTTTTATACACTTTAGTATCGGTCGATCATTGCTACTGTAGGAGTGTTTAGAAAACACTCAGTAGAAAGTAAATTAAAAAGTTTTACAATGTTTATTTTGTTTTAAATGAAATTTAATTAACTCTATTGGACCATTCAATATTTTTTTAACAAATGTGGGAAAGCCACATTTTATAACAAAGGGGGATGTTATGTGATGATAAGACATATCTCACGTATTCAATAGTTTAATCAATACTTCTACAGGAAGTTTACCAACTCTAACTTTCTTAAGAAAGTATTACTCATTCTTCTTCCAGCTAAACTTGTGACACACTCTCATTTTATGGGTTTCTTTTTCACTTCATTTCATGTTCTCCCTAAAAGGTCAACTCCCACAATTCAGAGTAAAGTTATGACATACAGATTGTTTTGGTCAAGTGTCCAAGGCTAACAAACACCTGTTAGGTAGTAAAGAGTCTAGACCAAACCAATATAAAAGGGGTTCACTTCTGAACCTAAATCAGATTACCACATACCCCTTTCATAAACCTATCCTCCAATTAGCCACCTAAGAGTAATGCGGATAATTTAATAAAAATTGCGTTCATAAACTCCGAAAAATTATCCGCACTATTTTTACGAGCGCTCGTCCTGAAAAAGGAGGATAATCGTCATGGCAACCGCACACACCCCCTCCGAGGCGGTTGCGTTGGAAAAGGGTGACCTTGTGACCGCTACATGGCAAATTTATCCGCATTACTTTTGAAATGCATTCATAAAGTCAAAATCTGGTCCCGATGCTGCTACTATGCGGATAATTGCAGCATCAAAATAATGCGGATAACTCTGGTCCTCCTCCGAATTTACGACCAAATTATGCTGCTATTAGCCGCATAACTGGTTTATGAATGGGGTATTAGAGACCGTTCCAGCAAACAGATAGATTAGAGATTGGATTTTAGAGCTACAGAAAAGTATACTACTCAGTTTGCAGCATTTATATTATCTTCATCTTCAGAGTATATTCACCATCAGACTCACTCATGTATTTTGTGATTATCATCAAGTTATCATCTTTAATTAATAGATGTATATATGAACTGAACATCCTGCATCGACTCGTCTCATTTTAAGTCTGGTTGAAAATAAAAGAGCATTAGATCCAATGACAACACAACCGCAAGATAATATCACTTTGGACAAAGAAATGCAATAACACGGTAGATCAGTTCATGTCAAAAGATAGAAAAAGGTCAATGGTTTATAAAACCGCAAAACTTTCTTTTGAAGAGGTAAAACGTTTTTTTCGAGGATTTTTTGAGCAAGTTTGGGCAAGTATATTCCAATTATTTAAAAATTTACTTGCCCGACCGGGTAAGTGCTTCTAAAACGTTGTGAAGCACCCTGAGTAGAAGCATTTTGGGTGAATTGACGAAGAAGAAGCATTTTGAAATTTGGACAGACTCCTTGCCACTGCATAAGCTCATCTGGAACTTTGGGCCGGATGAGCTAAACACTTAACCTTCGTTAAGATTTCGATATTGATTACCCCAACATGGCCTAAGTTCGTTGACCCTAAATTACTTTAAACCTTGGTCATGTGACCTGAAACTCAGGCTGGATGTTCAGTAATACTTGATTACCCTTATGTCCAAGTTTCATGGACTAGGTCCACCATATACTTTCTACATATAAGTTATGATGACATTTCAAAAACTTAACCTTGTTTAACATTCCAATGTTGACGACGCCGCCATTGGAAAAGCGGCGTCTATTCTGTAACTTGTGCAGGCTCCCGTTGTCTTGTATTGCCACGATCGCGCACCCTACAAGTTGACTATTGTTCTTAATGCAGCAGTTGAAGCCTCCTCATTGGTCAATCGTTTCACCTTTTTTGGCAAGCAGTTGCAAGGGCATAGAGGTGACAAGTTAGATTTTTTTGGGGGGACGCGGAGTCAAAACAGAAGTCAAATTTTGCAGGTGTTTTTCTCTTGATTTTGATTTTCAAGAGCCCAATTATTCTCACATTCAAAGGCTAATGTCTCCACTTATATTTACTCTTATGAGTCAACTTATATATCATATTGAAGATAATGAAACAGGGAACAATAATCACTATCAAAAATGGATTTGAAAAAACCTAACATGTATCTCATTTTCACGTGATGCATCACATATTTGCATAGACACATAACACACAATATGGAAATTTTGAGTTTCCCGATGCCATTTTGATGACGTGATGATATAACTGAGGGTCAAATGACACATGAAATCATATCTATGATTCACACACTATTGAAATATGAAAAAAAATTGGGGTCCCCATTTGTTTTGAAAAGCAACAGTGAATTTTCAATGCGCATAGGCATGGTTTGGCCCATATATGGCCTATAGTTCACGCGCTCAGCTAACTTTTTTGGGTGCTCATTCCCTAAAGAAAGGTCGTAGAGGGCTAATCAAGATATCAAATTAATCAGAATTATATCATTAATGCATACACACAGAAGAAAAAGCAATTTTATGATTATGTGTAATGCCGATATGCTAAAAAATGCGCACGCGCAAAATGTTGAAATGCTTAAAATTACCTGGACCCTACCCCAAAATGGTCATGATCGATTATGAACATATTTTTAATTTTGACACATGCGTAGGAGCGCGTCATGACCTCTACATGACCTTTGATCTAAAGTTTATGTGCTGCGAATATGATTAATTATTGATGATCCGTTGATACGATCAAATAAAGAATTCTACAAAATGGCCCCTAGATGACTAATCATGACCTGATGACCTTGAAAAGCTTAGTTAGGTTTCTCTATGATGGACTTTATACATGACATGATACTCCAAGAAATTGATGAAACAGATTTTGAGAAATCTTGTCGACAAACATTGGTACTAAAAATAAATAAATAAATAAATACAATTCTGGCGAAATTAAAAGGTGACCTGTCATAGACAGACCACCTTATTATACTCACCAACTCTGGAAGACAATGTCTACGCCTGCTCCTAGAGTATCTTGTAGGATTGGACTGGCAAATGTAGAATCGCACATGCTGATAGCACCAGGAACAGTTTTAGCAATGTCAGCAAAGGCTTTCAGGTCTAACAGTGACAAGATTGGATTTGTTGGTGTTTCCCCATAGAAAATCTGTAAGAAAGTGTATTAAAATATATCAATTAATCCATCAGGCAAGAAGGTGTCCTCTTTCAGATCTAGTCCAGGATAGGCCCCATAGAGAAGGGGTCGAACATTGTTTTTTTTTTAGATATACTGCTGTACAATGTTTTTGATGGTTTCTTGTCAATTCGAGGGTGCTGATCCCGAATCTGAATGATGCCACTCTTGTAAACTTGAGCATTTTCCACAAATTGACAAAGTCCAATTTGGCCGCCAAAATATGCAAATTACCCATGAAAATCAGAAAATTGCCCACATAAACTAAAAAATGCATGTAGTTGTTGTGCAGAAGTGAAATACTTGTTGGAAAAACGATATTTGACAAAATTCTTATTTTATAATGGCCACCATAAGCCCCTGTATACTTTATTATGTAGAATATCAATGGGGGGAAATAATTTTAAAACAAGATCACTATTATTACATGTGATTGTGACCTATACGAGTTGACTACTGTCTGAAAACATAATTAGTAATAAAACTGTCATTTGCATACTATCTTGTGTGATAAATGCTGTATTATGACATTCAAAATGGCTGTCATAGCTCTTTATACTGTGTACAATTATAAAAGGGAAAAAATAATTTTCACAACATTTGCATTTGCTTGACTATAAAATGCCAATAATTGTAAAATATTGGTGAAACAATGTCTGACCAAATTAAAGAAAGAATCTTTTTCCCCTCCATTGGAATTTTATTTGCAATCAAAAGTCAATATATACATAGTACAATGAATAATACAATCACTGATATATACAATGAACTGACAAGTATAACAAAATAATACATGTGGAAGTCAAACAATAAAGAGATTTTTCAATCGAAACCATCTTTTGTCAAATCTGCGTTGTTTGAAATTAAGTTGGGCAATGTATTTCTCCTTTTGGTAATAATTGATTATTGAGGATTTAATGATACTGAAAAGAGTAATTGTACTGTTTATTTTACAATCATACACAGTTTTTCTTGCTATGATGAAAATACAATTAAGTGCACAATTGTTTTTTCCAATAAATCCGAATACTTTATTTTCATCTGAAAAACGTACTGTCTCACTGGTTTTGGTCCTAATTTAGTCCTCTAACTCTTTCCAAATGTGATTAACATGCCTGCACTCTGGGTATAGATGCAAAACCGTTTTGATTTCTTTTCGACTGAAGGTGCATTTGTTTACTGAAAACTAATTTCAATTTGAAAAGCAAACCATTAGTAAATAATATACATTGCACAACCTTATATTGAACCAACGCAATGTTACATTAATGGTACACTGAAAACCTAATGTGCAATAAGATTCCCACATTTTATCGTTCAGATCAAATATGCACTTCCATTTAAGAAAGCTTTTGTTTTCTGTTTTTGTTGTTTCAATATAATGGAATGGATATGCGAGCATCCTTTTTATGTTTAATTATAAATGATAGCACATCTGGAATTAATGGTTGGGGGATTCTATTGAATGTGGACCTTTTGTAGGCTTCATTGATAGCAACACACAGTGAATGATAAAAATGAAAATTTGATTGGACATGATCAAGATCCTGAAAATCTTTGAAAGATAAATAATGCCCTCCTTCATCCAAAATATCATTAATGAAACGAATACCCCTTTCACTACATTTCTTCATATATATTGGTAAATTGCCAATTTTGATGTTTTTATTCCATAAAGGATGTGAAGATACATTAACATGATTATTGTAACAGATGGTTAGGAAGTTACTATAAGCAAAAAACATTTCACTCCAGAGTTACAGGTCTGTTTTGATAATTCTCGAAAGTAGTGACTACCCATATACATGTATAATGTCATATACAAAAGAACATCTTGTTGTCTTGGCAAGGATGACTTAAGAAAACATAGAATGTAGCTATATCAATAGATCCGTTTACAATTCTCCTAATCCAAGAAATCTTTAATGATTGACATTGTGAATATATGTCTATCATTTTAGGCCCACCGTTTACATAATATATTTGGGACATTTGAATCCTACAATCTTTGTCTGGTTTTTCCTCCATATGAATTTGTAAAATAATGAATTTAAATCCTTTAAAACTTTGTCACTAGGATTCAGAAGAGACATAATGAGGTAATTAAGCTTAGAAACCAACAAGGATTTAACCACAGTTACTCTTCCTAACACAGTTAGATATCTTTTTAACCATGATGTCATTTGACTCCTTACTTCTATAATTTTTTGTTGTAATTATACTGTACCATCTTCTGCAAATCCATTCAAAAATCAACACCTAGATATCTAAAGAATTCATCAAATACCCATGTTAAAGAATATAGCCAAGACTTGGGAAATTATTAAAGAAATTATGGGAAGTAAAACTACTTCGAAACTACCCCAATATCTTGATAGTCATAACAGACGTATTGATGATGAAAGTGAAATGGCTAACATGTTTAACTCTTATTTTTCAAGTATCGGATCAACTATATAAAAAAAGATAAACAAATCAAGTAAAAGTTTTCATGAATACCTTAATAATAAGTCTTTCAACTCACTGTTTCTACTTCCTACAAGTGAATCTGAAATTATAAATATCGTTCATGATATGAAGAATACAATGTCATGTGGTCATGATGATATAAATGCTAAACTTACAAAGAAAATAATTCATGGTATAGCTCATCCTTTAACTGTCATTTTTAATCTTTCAATTTCAACAGGTACTGTACCCGATGATTTTAAAACAGCAAAAGTTATCCCTGTATATAAAAAAGACAATAAGCACCTCGTCGATAATTACCGCCCAATATCCCTATTGCCTACATTCTCTTAGATCCTTGAGCGCGTCGTTTATAAAAGACTTTACAACCACTTAATGCACAATAACATTCTAATACATGAACAATTTGGTTTCCGCCAGTCCTACTCTACAGAAAAGGCTTTAGTATACACTATACAACATATAATACATTCTCTCGACACAAAAGAAATTCCCATGGCTATCTTTGTTGACCTTAGCAAAGCCTTTGACTCACTCGACCACAATATACTACTCTATAAGCTTAGGCATTACGGCGTCAGAGGTGTTGCATATAACTGGTTTCTAAATTACCTTTCTGATCGCAAACAGTTTACATTTTTTAATAATATCAAATCCAATATTTTGCCAATAACATGCGGCGTTCCGCAAGGAAGTATACTAGGTCCTTTGTTGTTTTTAATTTATGTTAATGATATTATCTATTCCTCTAAAATATTAAAATTTGTACTGTATGCAGATGATACCAATATCATATTGTCACATAAAAATGAATCAAAATTGATTGAACTGGCTAATAGTGAACTTTTGTCCATTGCAGATTGGCTTAAAGCAAATAAATTAATGATTAATATAGGTAAAACCAAATACATAATATTCCGTTCATTCAAAAAACATTCTGTCCCTAACTTCACAGTTAAAATAGATAATACTGAAATCGAAAACGTTCACAGCATAAACTTTTTAGGTGTAACAATCGACGAAAAACTAAATTGGACAGAGCATGTTAATAATTATTCATGGGAAAATAAGTATGTACATAGGTATTATGCGCAAAATTCGTCATTTCATACCTTTAAAAACCTTATTCATGTTATACAATGCCTTCATCTTGCCGTATTTAAATTATTGTGGAATAGTTTGGTCAGGTACTACTTCAAAAAACATTGATCGGTTATTTGTTTTGCAAAAGAAAGCAATTCGGCTGTGCACAAACTCGCATTACCTTGCTCATACTACTTCGCTTTTCAAAAACTTAAATACATTAAAGCTCTCTGATTTGATTAACCTGAAATTGGCAATCTTTATGTTTTCTCATTTTAATGGCTCACTACCTCCTATTTTAGATGATTTATTTATTATTAACAGTAAATTTAAGCACTCATTTAATACACGTAATAAGAATAACGCTATCTTGCCACATTTTCGTATATATCTCACACAGCGTAACTCCATCATCTTTAAATGTAGTAAGTTATGGAATGCTCTTACATCTGAAATAAAAAATAAACATTCACAATATGCTTTTAAATCTAAATATAGAAAAATTATTTTATCTGCATATTGATTCTACAAAACCTTCACAAACATTTTTTATTAATGTGTGTGTGTTTTTTTTGTGTGTCTGTTGTTTGTAGTCTGTTTGTAATTGACCCATTGTAGATTTGATTGTTCTTTAAGTTCTTGATTTACCATGTCATAATGTATATTTTGTATGTAAAGGGATCACTGTTTAGCAAGCCATAGGCTTTTGTTGTGATACCCATACACATTTTATTGTATATTTCTGCTTTGCATTTTATGAATTATTAATAAATTGAATTGAATTGAATAAATTAAAATCAATAAGTATCTTAGCTCTTTTGTTTTTGTTTAGCCCTATCCAAATCACTTGTGTCCTATGAATATTTATTTCTGATCGAGATATCGCAGCATATTCATAAAAAAAATGTAATGCGATATTCAATTCCAAAGCAGTACCGTTTAACGTGAGTAAAGTATCATCCGCATAATGAATCAACTTCAAATTTTGTTCAGATATCCTTATTCCATTAATACACCTTGTTTTTCTAAATAAAATTACAAAAATCTCTGCACACAAGACGAAAATATAGGGAGATAATGGGTCCCCCTGGCGACCTCTTTCGATTCTAAATCTCGGAGTGAGGTGACCATTTACCACAATACATTAAATATTTTCATAAAAGACATTTAACCATTGTATAATCGATGAGCCAAATTTGAAGTTTCTAAAAACTTTTATAATGAAGCTGTGAGAAATAGAATCGAAAGCGTTTTCAAAATCGATTAAAAGCAATACACCGGGGATATCGTTCATATCTGTATACAAAATCAAATCATTTAACAGTCGAATATTTTCACCAATAAACCGGCCTTCCATGAAACCTTTTTGGTTCTCATGTATTAAAAGAAAAATAACAACAAATGAGAATCATGTAACAAGTGGAATGCCTCTGGCGGTCTCACCTGCATCACGCGATTCAATATAGCAGCAGTGCTGACTTTGACAACTACTATAACTCGCACAAGGTGTTCAGTGATACATGGTTACTCTTATGTCCACGTTTTATGAACTAGACCAATACACACAGAGATATGATGGTAATTCAACAAATACCCCAACATGGCCAAAGTTCATTGACCTAACATGACCTTTGACCTTGATCATGTGACCTGAAACTCGCACAGGATGTTCAGTGATACTTGATTACTCTTATGTCAAAGTTTTATGAATCAGATCCATAAACTTTCAGTTGTGATGGTAATTCAACAGATATCCCCAATTCTGCCAAAGTTCATCGACCTTTGACCTTGGTCATGTGACCTGAAATGCGCACAGGATGCTCAGGATACTTGATTACTCTTATGTCCAAGTTTAACGAACTAGACGAATATACTTTCAAAGTTATGATGGTAATTCAACAAATACCCCCAATTTGGCCAAAGTTCATTGACCCTAAATGACCTTTGTGACCTTTGTCATGTGATGTGAAACTCATGCAGGATGTTCAGTGATACTTGATTAACCTTATAGAAGACCGGCCAAACGTCAAAAAGTGCTCTAGTTAAGGATTTGACGGCAAAATTTATTAATGCTTGGCATCCCAGCTAAAAGACTTGCAAAAATACCCAGAAATAGCGTACGGCCGGATGCCAAGCGCACTTTTGCATGAAAGTGTCATTTTTCGACCAGATGGAAGACATCTCATTTTATGTTATCCGAAAGGAGACGATGTGCATTTTTCCACGTGCGCATTTTGAAAGAAAAATTGAAAATACCTCACATTATGTACATAATAACATGTATTTGTTGTATTTATATGTTTTATTGGGTCAACACTGACCAAAAATAAACAAAAATAACAAATCAAACATAATTAAAATATTTACAAGTGATCATAACATCATTAGGGAAAAAAAATATATAATAATAAAAAGAATAAATAAGAAAAAATAAATAATAAAGAAAAAAAGAGTGGAAAGATTTATGCAATGGCACAGACGTGATATTTTATACAACTTAATGGCAAGTATTTGTATGCATATATACAGGGTAAACATGATACATATAATGATACATGAAAAGATGACAAAAATTATAATTCAAACTTCCATTTCTTAAAATGAGCCGTGAGTTTGTCTGTTTTTGGCCACACAATATTCAATTTCCTTTTGCTTTTTAACAAAAGATCTAAAGGCTCCAAAGTTTGGATTAACTTTGCTGAATTTACAAATGAAAATGAAGTACTTCAACAATAAAAATAAGTAGGAAATGAACTTGTCATCCGGATCACCAAACATTTTACTGAAATTAGATAAAGTAAAATTGGAATCAAACTTCTGTATTAAAATAGTCAATAAATCTTGCCACAGGGGTGAAACCTTTTCACAAACACAAAATATATGAACCGATGTTTCAGGGAATTTGTTGCAAAATTCACACAAAGGGGAATCTTTCCATAATAATTGACAGCGTTTCGCTATTTTTCTTATTAAAATGTTCCCGCTTAGATCCTTGGTAATCAAGGGGGCTGATTACAGTGTTAAAATCTCCACCCACAATTAAAATAGGACTATATAATTTGTCAACTTCTGCAAAAACTTGCAGCAAAAAGACAGGGTTATCTTTGTTAGGGGCATATATATTCACTATTGTAACATTCAATTCATTAAACACTGCCTTCAAAATAAAAAATCTACCTTGTGGGTCTTTAAAAATAGAAATCACTTTAACACTAACCGAGTTCCTAATAAAGATACCTACACCCCTACTGTTAGAAGAATAATTCGCAAACCATGCTAAATCACCCCACTGAGATTTCCAGAGATTCTCATCTCTATTGTCTGCATACGTTTCCTGTAACAAAAATATGTCGCTCTCAATACTTCTCATATAATGAAATATTTTTTTCCTCTTGTGGAAATCCTGTAAACCGCGACAATTGAAGAAGTGTAATTTTAAAACCATATTCTCAAATATAAAAATAAGTCACACATGAACATCCTGTATATACAAATGCATGAAACTATAATACCACCATTCTCATTAATGGACAGCAAAGTCAGGAAAAAACCTAAGTGCATTTTTTTTTCCCGTGGATGTTGCAGACTTGGCATCATTCTGTGGTCCAGTTCTGTGAGCTCTCTGAATAGTAGCTAAGACATTGCATGACTTCAGAAAATTGGATACAAACTTACTGCAATCAGATCCCTCTTGCCCTTCAGGAACATTGTAGATAACCAGGTTGTTGCGCCTACTTCTGTTCTCTAAGTCATCAATTTTGGATTCCGCCAAGGCAAGCTTCTTATTAACTTCAGTAACCTCCTCCTTCAGTGTATCCATCTCGAATTTCAAGGCTGCCTGTTCTTGTCAAAACAAATCAACAATACGATCGGGTCGTGTCTGCTGCAGCTTTTCGAATTCTGCAAACCAAGGAGGGGGAATATTCTCCACAGCAGCGCCAGAGCTAGCGGCAGCGCTCTCGTTGTTGGCATCGTGTAAATCCCCCAAAATCTCATAGCGATTCTCACTACTCAAAGAAGGTCTTTTCTTTACAGGTGACTCACCTGGATCCCTTTGGCTTTTGTGTTTAAGGCGACTCATGATGTTTAACAGAATATATCTAATAAGTCAAAGGTCCGTGAAAGTGTAAAAAGAATAAACTAAGGCTGAATATAAACAGACGTCCACCGTGCGAGACTACCTCAGCTTGCCGCCATGTTCCAGATGATAATTACATGTATATAAAGTACATACTAAAGCGAGTTTTTAATTTGATGTAAAAGTACATACTAAAGCAAGTTTTTAATTGGATAGCACAATTTGTAAATTCTTTGTATCACAGCTAAAAGTCTTGCTGAAAAACTGAGGAATAACATACGGGCGGATGCCAAGTGCACTTTTGCGTGAAAGTGTCATTTCTAGCGTAAAATCTGAAAGAATGTCAAAAATCACGCATTTTGCTATTTTGACAGATTATCATTTTTTTTATCATCTTTGATATGAAATTATTTTTATTCAGAGTTTCAAATTATAAGTCTACTGAATATAAATTTCAATATGGAATATTACACACACATATATGGCACTATGAAATATAAAATCGTACTTTACTCAAAATAAAAGTTTGTGAAAACTATTAATGGTATGTTTCTGTTCCGCATCTCAGTTTCGTCAATTTAAGCGCTAACCGAATAAATACATAATTGTTGTCATGTCACATATAGTGAAAACAAATTGAAATAAGATGCAAGATATATCACTTTGTATGTTATATATGCGAAAAATAACAATGTACATTTATCGGATGCGCATTTCTGATAAAAAAAAAACAGCGCACAATATTACATCTATATTGCACAGAAATTATGTAGGCCTACTATTATCAATCAGTTCAATACTCATCATGATATTATATAGAAGTTCGTTTACTTTTGTAGAGTTCTATCTTCTTGCTATTTCTGCGTATGAATTGGTGCTGAACGTAAATCTACCTGATATTTAATTTGCCGTTACCATGGTAACATTAATTTTATAGGAATATCTATATCCCAAATATATAAAATATACATGTATGAATAAAACGTTTGAATTGGCATTTTTAAAACTACTCTTTCAATCTACATTTTACTTCAGTTATTGGATTATCAAAGTCTAAAAAAAAATATGGCCGCTGCCACGGCAATACATAATTTTTGTCTGGCCTGCATATAATAGCAGAGCAGGACTAACGGGGCCACTTTTCCGGCGAAGGCGACGGCAGTTTCAACTAACAGCGTCATAACCTTGAAGTCTTAACCAAGGTTACGTTTTTTGAAATTTCATTATAAGTTTTAACGTATAGAAAAAAAAACAAGTGGAACGCCTCTGGCAGTCTCGCCTGCATTACGCAATTTAATATAGCAGCAGTGCTAACTTTGAAAACTACTATGAAATAATCATTCACAAAAACACCATTCATATAATGACATTCACTGACCATAAATGACATTTGAACGGTGACTTAAGACTTGTCAACTACACCCATGTCCACATTTCATTCACTCTATCCAAAAACTGTCAAAGTTATGATGGCAATTCAACAATTATCCCAACATGGCCTATTAAAGTTTATTGACCGTAACTGACCTTTGACCTTGGTTTTGTAACCTGAAACTCACAGGGGATGTTCAGTGATACTTGATTACTCTAATATCCCAAGTTTTATGAACTAAATCCATAAACTTTCAGATTTAGAATGGTAATTCAACGAATACCCCCATCACGGCCAAAGTTCAATGACCTTAAATGACCACTGACCATGGTCATGTGACCTGAAACTTGAGCAGGATGTTCACTAATACTTGATTAACCTTATGTCTAAGTTTCATGAACTAGATCCATAAATTTTCAAAGTTATGATAGTAATTCAACAAATACCCCCAAGTTGACCAAAGTTCATTGACCCTAAATGACCATTGATCTTGGTCATGTGACCTGAAACTCAAGCAGGATGTTCACTAATACTTGATTAACCTTATGCATAAGTTTCATGAACTAGGTCCATATACTTTCCAAGTTATGATGTTATTTAAAAAACTTAAACTTTGATTAAGATTTTGAAAAAAATTCTCCCAACATGGTCTAAGTTCATTGACCATAAATGACCTTTGACCTTGATAATGTGACCTAAAACTCAGGCAGGATGTTTAGCAATACTTGATTAACCTTATGCCCAAGTTTCATGAACTAGGTCCACATACTTTTTAAGTTATGATGTCATTTCAAAAACTTAACCTTAGGTTAAGATTTGATGTTGACGCAGCCGCCTTCGGAAGAGCGGCGCCTATAGTCCCACTCTGCTATGCAGGCGAGACAATAATGACACTTATAAGAGTATCCAGGTATAACCGATCGTCTTGCACGAGTTTTAGATCACATGATTAAGGTCAAAGGTCATTTAGAATCATTGAACTTTGGATATATGGGTTTTTTTTTTAAATGTCATAACTTTTAAATTTCATTGATCCAGTTCATGATTACACTTGAACATTAGGGTATTAAAGTGACATCGATCATTTTGCACAAATTTCATGTCACATAAGTCAAGGTCATACGTCATTTAGGGTTGATGAGCTTATTATTTCATTATCACATAAATGGCGCTTTTGTGAATAATGATTAGTTTCAGTTGTTTCCAAGATTCTGCTGCTATAATTATTATGTGAAGAAATGAATAATAAATGTTATTTGGTCTTTTGCATTGCAAGTTATAATTTTCATTTATAAAATTAAGAATTTTTATAAAGTTCATTTTACTTCATACAATTTTTGCATTTGCTATTATCATAGGTCCAAGCTGTTATATATTGTAGTCTAAGACGGGGCCGGACAGCCCGACCCTGAGCAGCCCTGGACATAAATGTATGTAATTGCCAATGCCATTTTGGGAAATGCAGTTGTACAACCACCATATATTACAATATCTGCGCTGGACGCTGGTCATTAGCCTTTTGATTTGTTTGTCATAATGGTCGTGTGACTGCATTTCCCAACATGGCAATACATGCGATGAAATGAGCTTTAAGAAGTAAAATGTGAACTTTAAGAAACTACTCTTTTGTTCTTTCAAACATCATTCTCCACAGATGAAAACTCTTAGCTCATGCAAATGGTTGTTGACCGATCTATTTTAATTTCTGGTCTAATGAACTGTTCAATTAACTGATTAAAGAGACCGTAGTTGCATGAAACAATGCCTTCTACATTTTAGAATTGGGAAAATGAGCTACGGACACCGACGCAAGCCTTTAGATGGAAGATACATTGAAAAGGGGAGGGAGAAACTTGCCCCCAAAAAAATTCAAGAAAAAGCATAAAACAAGCAAAATAATGGAAAGCTTGCTGGGTAAGGGGGTCATTTATTTACTCATTTATTTATCTATATATATATATGTACATTTATTTATTTATTATGACCTCAATTGAATAGAAATTTTGTAATTTAACACATTTTTTCTTCATAAATACAAATTCTTCCCTAAATTAAGGCTTTTGTTTAAGACTTGGTCAGTCAGCTCGCTCACCAGCAGCGTAGCTAGGATTTTTTCAGCAGAGGAGCAAGGGGGCGGGGCTTGGTATTTTGCAGGGGGTACCAACATAGATTCATTTATCAAGTATTTATTTTATTTCATAATTCTCGGAACGAGAATACATGAGAGCCCGCCCGCTACGCTTATGTTCAATACGTTCGTCGCGCTTACAAACCATGCTATGAACTTTGTTTTTTCCGCGTATTTTCACAAAAATATTCGCCATCCGGCTGATCAACGTATCTAAATTAGTTCATTAGTAAAGATCAGTTGCTTGTGAACGAGATTGTATCCTTTCTGGACAATTTTCACTTCGTATTTTTCGAAATGGAGTCTTACCACGACGACTCACTTCAGGTGTCAGCGGAGATACAGCGGGCAACAGCCCACAGGCTACCGGCAGCTCCTGAGAGAAGTCCCCGACACCGCCGCCGAGTAAGGCAAAGCCGAGCTCGGGTAAGTCCACTCACGACAAGGTGATCGCAAGTCGCAAGGTAAAGCCGAGCGATCATAATACAAGTAAGTTGCCACAAAAAACAACTTCTAAAGAGAAATCTAGTACTATGACCAAGGCTAAGCCGATCGGTGAGAGTAGATCTAAAACTAATTGAGTAAGGCAAAGCCGAGCTCAAAAAGGGGGTAAAACCCCAACACTTCTAGCGTAGATTCTAGAATGGACAGGCATGAAAGCATGTTATCAGTCCTGTGGCCTGTATCACTAAGCGCTAAGATGCGTCTTAAGCATCCATAAGTCCGGTTATAGGACTTAGTGTAAGATGCATCTTCGCGGGAGTTTCACAAAGACCACTAAGACGTGTACCGTACTTAGTACCCATTTAACTAAGTTGCATACAGAGCGTAGCCCACGTCTCGTCGAGACAAGACGTAGGAACTGTTCTTAGTGTAATGTCATGTTTCCTAGTGGCCACAAACTGCAGGAGCGCTTCGACTTCGACCCTTTGGAAGTCCTTGCTTCTTTTTCTAGGCATTTCCTAAATTTTTTGAGGCAAATGCATATTGTTATTAATTTATTTTTATGAATTGCCCAACATCATGTCATTGCCTGTCTGTACACTACCAAATATGTTTATAGTAGAGGGGGGGGGGGTAATGAGCACTATTTTTTGTACTCAACACCCCCCCTCCCTTGAGAAAAAACAAAAAGGTTGTTGATCTTTTGTTTTCGTCGAGGTATCAAATACAACTTCCACTGCATACATTTCACTTTAAATATTTTACTTCTATATGTTGTCTTAAGAAAAAGGTTAATACCATACCTTCCCCATTATCCTCCTACAGTAGTCAAAATTATGTTAAAGGGACAAATTCCTCCTCCTTTCACTTTTTAGTCGCAGACGAAAACTTGCGGGAAATAACTACTTTTTATCTTCACACAAAGTCGAAGAGCACGAAAGTAGGCTTCGTAGACTCAAAATCCAGACGTTTTATTGTTGAAGACGCGACGCACACAGGACTTGCTAAAGAACTGTTTAGTGGAACTGACGCACCAACAGGACGTCAGTAAGACCGGTCTTATACCCTTTTCATAAACCTATCCTCCAATTAGCCGCCTAAGAGTAATGCGGATAATTCAATAAAAATTGCGTTCATTAACTCCGAAAATAAGCCGCATTATTTTTACGAGCGCCCGTCCTGAAAAAGGCGGATAATCGCCATGACAACTGGACACGCCCCCTCCGATGCGGTTGTGTTGGAAAAGGGTGACCTTGTGACCGCACCATGGCAATTATCCGCATTATTTGGAAATGCGTTCATAAACTCAAAATCTTGTCCCGATGCTGCTATTATGCGGATAATAGCAGCATCAGAGTAATGCGGATAACTCTTGTCCTCCTCCAATTTTACGACCAAAGTATGCTGCTATTAGCCGCCTAGTTCATTTTAATGGGGTTTATGAAAGGGGTATTAGTGTATGACACGTCGCAGCGACACTAAGTCCCGTTACACTAAGTACTGTTCAGTGAAACAGGCCCCTGATGGAGAAGCGGGCCCTGTACAAGCTCATGCTTCTGACCAGGCTGTTTTTAATGCTGCTAGTTTGGAGCCCCCGCTAGTTGGGTTCGCCCACGGCTTGCCTGGTGAAGGCGATGGGAGTGGTTCTCTTACCCCAAATAGTGACATTCTTTTTGACGCAGATGAAGAGGACCTTTGTCATAGACATAGGTCTCCGAACGTTAACTTAGCCAGCTCAGGCAGGGCTCCCTCGACAACTGCCTCTACTTTGGTTGACAAGGGAGAAATTAATCCTGTCCCTTCAACAATCCCTGTAATAGCAGCAAAATTTGCTGCACCTAGTGCCATAGGCACATCTTTGAATGAAGATATCGCTCGATCAATATCTTATAAGATGAGTAACAAGCTGGAAGAAAAATCCATTGAGAAAGCGGCTGAAAAATATCTCTCACCTGCAAACTGTGAAATTCTTGACACCCCAAAAGTGAACACCATCATCTGGGAGAATTTGCGCTCTGCTACTAGAAATAAAGACCTTAGACTTCAGCACATTCAGCGGTCCCTGACTAAGGGCTTATGTGCCTTTGCGCATACTCTTGATCCAGTTTCAATGACAGAGGAACAGCACGATGCTTTAGCCTTGCTGTGTAATGCCAACTATGGCATGAACTTGCTTCGAAAAAATATGATCAAACCAGAACTTAACCCCTTGTATCATCCTCTCTGTCGTCCTACTCAACCTGTCACAAAGCACTTATTCGGTGAAGACCTTGGGCGCCAGGTCAAAGACCTCCAAGACCAACGAAAGGCTACGGCTGGGGTTGTGAAAGGCCATTCCAGACAAGATAAGGCACATTCTTACCACCCTTATTGCAGGGAACCTGAGTATGTGAAAAGCATGATGAAACAAGCAGGGTGGTACACTAGCAGAGATCAGAGCAATTCACCCCTCGCATCGGGGAACTCAGATCGGCCTTTTTTAGGCCAACATCAGAACTACAAGAAAGGGAAATACAAGCAAGCTCAGCAAGCTTCCCACACTTTCACACCAACAGCACACAAGGACAGAGCACAATGCAAGAAATAGTTGTGGAAGTCCCTACATCAGAGCCAAGCACTCAAGAGGTAAGTGCTTGTAAGGGGAATCCCCCTGAATTATGTACTGTTGGAGGTCGACTGAAGCTTTTTGTCAATAAATGGCGTCAAATTACCTCAGACCCTTTCCTGCTCCAAGCCATTCGAGGCTATAAATTGGAGTTTGACCCAGACAAGTTTCCCCCAAGACAGGAAAAACCCATACATATCTACAAGAGGGATAACATGCAGTTGGCAATGATTAATGAAGAATTAGCAAACTTCTCTCTTGGTTTTATAATTCACCCCTCAAAGTCTGTTCTCGAGCCCACTCAAGTAGTGGAGTTTTTTGGGTTTCAACTCAGTACGATTACAATGACAGTCACATTGCCTGACAACAAAGGTAAAGACTTAAAAGAGGCATGCATGAGGTTGTATGAGAAAAAGAGTCCAACTATACGAGAAGTTGCTAAGTTAATTGGGAAAATAGTAGCTGCATTCCCAGCTTCACAATATGGCCCCCTCTATTACAGGGCACTCGAGAAAGATAAAATAGCAGCCTTAAGATGTAATAAAGGGCACTTTGATAGAGTCATGTCACTTTCGACAGAAGCTAAGAAGGATCTGGAATGGTGGGCCACAAATGCTACATCAACGATGTGCAAAATGCATCATGGGAAATTTACAATGGAACTACGTACAGATGCTAGTGGGGAAGGCTGGGGTGCTACAGACCTCACCTCCCAAACAGGGGGTAGATGGAATGCCCATGAATTGGTTAGGGCTAAAAATAATGAAATCAACTTTCTAGAGACATTAGCAGCAGGGTTTGGTCTGAAAGCTTATTGCTCCCATCAGGCTAGACAACATGATGACAGCTTCTTACCTCAACAAGATGGGGGGTATTAAATCAAATTCATGCAATGAAATGGCCAAACAAATATGGAATTGGTGTAGAGACCGAAACATTTGGATTACAGCTGCCTACTTGCCGGGTACTCAAAATGTTGAAGCTGACCGTATGTCCAGCACATTCAATGACAACATTGAATGGGCTCTTCATGAGATGGCTATTAAGGAAATACTTAATAAATATGGCCCACCAGAGGTAGATTTATTTGCAACGAGACTCAATGCTCAATTACCTAAATATGTCTCGTTGAAACCTGACCCAAATGCATGGGCAGTTGAGGCATTTACATTGGACTGGATGAAACTTGATTTCTATGCTTTCCCTCCCTTCAACCTTATTGCTAAATGTCTACAGAAGATTAAAGTAAATGGTGCACAAGGGTTACTAGTAGTACCAAATTGGCCTACACAGGCTTGGTTCCCTTCCCTGGAAGAAATGATGCTAGAAGAGCCTTCGTTTTTACCATGGAGTAATGTGCTGCTCACTCAGTCAGTGTCTGGCAGACCCCACCCTCTTACTGATCTTGATCTCCTTTGTTGCAGGCTTGGAGGGCACACTGTGACCTACAAGGACTAATTAAGCAAACTACAGACATCATTGGTGCATCTTGGAGAGAATCAAGACAGAAGCAGTACATTTACGTAAACAAGTGGAAAAAATTCTGCCAAGAACACAATCTTCTATGGATGCACGCCAGAGCTAGGGATATTTTAGAATTTTTTCAGTGACTTATTCTACCGACAAAATGCAGAGTATAGTGCTATCAACACAGCTAGAAGTGCTCTGGCATCAGTCATGGTTTTAGCAGATAGCAGTTATACTGTGGGATCACATCCTCTCATAAGCAAGTACATGAAGGGTGTTTTTCAGCTAAGAACTATGCAACCGTTTGGGATATTAGTGTGGTACTAAATTATCTACGACAGCAGGCGCCGAATGACAAACTCTCATTATGTGATTTAACTAAAAAACTGAGTATTTTGCTTGCAATTACCTCGGCGCAAAGGTTGCAGACACTAAGCCACCTGAACATGGACAAGATGTGCTTAAAGGCAGATTCTGTGGTGTTCCATGTTGACAATTATCTGAAGCAGAGCAAACCTGGTAAGATTGGGTTAGTTGTGAACATAGCAGCTTTTCCACAGGATGAAAAGGTTTGCCCTGTTCGCTGCACTGAACAGTATATAAACGCTACAAAAAATATAAGGAACTCTGAAAGACAACTCTTTATCTCATATCAGAGACCACACAAGAGGGCAACCTCACAAACAATTTCGAGGTGGATTAAGATGGTAATGACGTCAGCTGGTGTGAATACGGACCAGTACAAAGCCCATTCTACGAGGGCAGCATCCACTTCTCTCGCCAGGAAAATGCATTTTTCCATGGACGACATTCTCAAACATGTAGGTTGGGCAAATGAAAAAACTTTTCAGACTTATTAGTGGAGGATCAAAATGGTTCCTACATGCAAACTAACCTGCACTTTGCAGGTTAGTTAATTTCCTGGAAGTATGACGCATGTGACTACTGGGCTTTGAAATCTCATGTATTCTCGTTCCGAGAATTTACCGTTTGAAGTTTGATCCTTATTTTATGAGTAATTGGAGGTTAGAGAATACATGCCCTCCTCTCCCTCCCTAATGGCGCTGTCACACCTTGGCGTTTTAGACAGCGTATGCCCGACGTTTGAGGAATTTGGCGAATACGCTGGCGTACGTCGAATACGTTACGGGTAAGATTTGCATACGTTAAGAGTATGCTAAAACACGCTGGTATACGTCGTCATACGGCGAGGTCGTCGAAAAATTTTGTGCAAGCTCAAAATTTTTTGACGTATGCCGGCGTATGGCTCATACGTCCCGCATACGCGGGCCATAAGTTGTAGGCTAGTTACGCGATCGTTGATACACGTTGACACACGTTACTCGTAAGTTACTCATAAGTCGATGTACGTCGAGATAATGTCCAGCGTACCCTAAAACTTACTTCTAACCTATGAGTAACGTGCTTTGAACGTATGTGTAACTTAACTCCAAAGTATATTGACGTATGAAGACGTGCTCCGGACGACTACAAAACTTACTGAACGTGTTTATAACTTACAGCTACCGTATAATGGCGTATTGACAACGTTTATAGGAATTGGTATATAAAGGTGGGGTTCACAGGAGTTTTCTTCGGCATGGCGGTGGTGTTGATACAGTGATGTATCGTGCGGTTATGATTTGAATAGTCGAGCAGCAGCCTTTTTATATGCCACGACAAGTGTTCGTCAGCGATACGCTGCCGCGCGCTATGCGTAAGTTAGGCTATCGTAGGGCATAAGTTGTGTACGGCAGCAAAACGCTAAGTATTCGTTGGAATACGTTACTTATAAGTTAACGAAGCATTCGATTTAAGTTACTAATACGTTATGTATATGTCCAACTCGTTATGAATACGCTAAGTATACGCCCAGAGTTGAAAAAAAATATCAAAGTTCAGCGTATGCCGACGTTTTAGAGAAATTTTGATACGTCGGGCATACGCTGTCTAAAACGCCAAGGTGTGACACCACCTTTACTCAGGATCTTTTAGGTCTGTTCTCGTAAGCCTTATTTTATTTCTTTCTCACCAGTAGTCACTGTTGCTTTGAAGATTGAACGTAAGCGTAGCGGGCGGGCTCTCATGTATTTTCTAACCACCAATTACTCATAAAATAAGGATCAAACTTCAAACGGTAAATTCTCGTTTAATCCTCCTATTATTAAGTACATATTAGCTTTATTCTCACAATGCACGATTAAGCATCCAACAAGGCCTATTTGAAAAATGCGAGCGCGAAGCACAAGCAGTTTTTGCATATGCCATGAAATTTAGAGCTGAAAGTTAGAAAGTTACACAATTCGTTAGTATAATCATGAACAGGATTTGTATCTACTTGTAATGTTAATAATTTCAGAAATTTTTAATATTCTGACGTGAAAACGGACACTTAATACATATCTTTTAATAATATATAGGCTATTGATGCGAGAGCGAAATGCAATGTTATTTTCATATTCCAATCCGTAAACTGAACATTTTTATGACGTTTTGAAATAAAGAATGTTGTGTATCTGTAAAAAAAAAAGCCAGTACAAGCAGAGCTGGCTTTTTTAAAAATTAGAAATGAAATATTCTAATGCGCGATAGCTCAATCGGTAGTGAGGTGGTTTCAGATTCCGGTGGTCTGGGTTCGATTCCCACTTGGTGCGCTAGTGCCAAGTAAGGCATTTAAATGCCTTACTAGTAATGGTAGTAAGGCAATTTAATCCTCATTATACGTTCCTTGGAGAGTACCGTAAGCCATAGGTCCTCTGGTTGATTGTTAAAGGCGCTGTCACACCTTGGCGTTTTAGACAGCGTATGCCCGACGTTTGAGGAATTTGGCGAATACGCTGGCGTACGTCGAATACTTTACGGGTAAGATTTGCATACATTAAGAGTACGCTAAAACACGCTGGTATACGTCGTCATACGGCGAGGTTGTCGAAAAATTTTGTGCAAGCTCAAAATTTTTTTACGTATGCCGGCGTATGGCTCATACGTCCCGCATACGCGGGCCATAAGTTGTAGGCAAGTTACGCGATCGTTGATACACGTTACTCGTAAGTTACTCATAAGTCGATGTACGTCGAGATAATGTCCAGCGTACCCTAAAACTTACTTCTAACCTATGAGTAACGTGCTTTGAACGTATGTGTAACTTAACTCCAACGTATATTGACGTATGAAGACGTGCTCCGGACGACCACAAAACTTACTGAACATGTTTATAACTTACAGCTACTGTATAATGGCGTATTGACAACGTTTATCATGTTTATATATAAAGGTGGGGTTCACAGGAGTTTTCTTCGGCATGGCGGTGGTGTTGATAGGTGATGTATCGTGCGATTATGGTTTGAATAGTCGAGCGGCAGCCTTTTTATAGGCTACGACACGTGTTCGTCAGCAATACGCTGCCACGCGCTATGCGTAAGTTAGGCTATCGTAGGGCATAAGTTGTGTACGCCAGCAATACACTAAGCATTCGTTGGAATACGTTACTTATAAGTTAACGAAGCGTTCGATATAAGTTACTAATACGTTATGTATACGTCCAACTCGTTATGAATACGCTAAGTATATGCCCAGAGTTGAAAAAAAAAAATCAAAGTTCAGCGTATGCCGACATTTTAGAGAAATTTTGATACGTCGGGCATACGCTGTCTAAAACGCCAAGGTGTGACACCACCTTTGGAAGCATTCATGCTTTCTTAGCAAATCAGGTAAAATAAAAATCGTCAAATCATGAATAATCAGTATTTACCGTATTTTCCGGTGTATTAACCGCACTTTTTTCCGTCGGGGAAAACCTTGAAAATGGGGGGTGCGGTTTATACACGAACACAGAGAATTCAGACCTCAGAAACTTGATTGCCTTGACGAAAATTTAGCATATATAATGAATGTGTGACATGATTGAAACGTGGACTTGTAAAAAGAATGAAATAAAACTCACTTTACATCATCTCTGTCTTTCTCTTTTCATAATTTAATGATTTTTGTCGTGGCGTTCGCGGGGACGGCCAATCCATGTTCGGTAAGCGCTCCTCGGTAGCGCCTACTGTCATGGCTGGCCGGCCAACGCTGGCCGCGCCACAGCCTAGCGACGACGTACAAGGAAACTGAAGGCGGAGCGTCGCACAGTACCGTAGACTAGACGTAGTTAAGATTTTACCCTCTATCTGCTAGTGTAATTGACAGCAAAACAATACAAAAAAAGAGATCAGCGACACAACAATTTTTATTTTTATTTAAATTTTTTTGTATTTCATCCACATCACCTCATTTCTCTCATTTTTTTAAAACTTCCTTCGCTCATTCAGCTTTTGTTTCCAATTATTCTCGTTCATTCTCGTGCTTTCCCCTATTTAGATTCATGCTCGATCAGCAACACAACAATTTTTATTATTTTTTTTTTGTATTTCATCCACATCACCTCATTTTCTCATTTTTTTTTTAAACTTCCTTCGCTCATTCAGCTTTTTGTTTTTCAAGTATTCTCGTTCATTCTCGTCTTTTCCCTTTTGATTCATGCTCGATCGTCCCTTCGAACCACCCCCCCTCCCCCCCGGCGAGCTCGCGTTCGCGATATAACTCAACGCGCATGCGCTCTCTCCATGTATGCTCAGAAAAAAGTTATGAGCCGACGTGACAGCTCGTCTCGCTCGGCCAAGAGTCCGTTCTCAAATTATTTGGTCATGTGATGGTGTTGAGTTCCTTAAGTAAACACAATTCCACTTCCCCGTCAACAGGTAATAAGTCTGTTTTATGAGTATTTATGCAAAATTCATACGTCAGGGCGAATCACTTTGGACATGTACCAGAGCCTGAGGCAGAGCTCGGTGCAGCCGGCAGCTGCCCGTACCGTAGACGTAGACTCAGCATCGATCACGCACAGGCATTATCGCTGTGCATGAGCGAGATAATTGCGTCAAAATTTTCAAAGTGAAAACACTTTACATTGAACAAATCATATCTTTCCGTATATTTTATTGCTTTGATATCACGTAGAATGCATGAAGATATTCCTTCAAATATATAGAATATGACACAGATTTCACTATTTCTGGTTTTCTCAATTTTTTTTTTTTCCAAGAGTAAAAAATTGGGGGTGCGGTTTATACACGGCCGCGGTTTATATACCGGAAAATATGGTAATTATAGGATTTGATGCGAGCGCGAAGTGTGAGCTGAAAATTTCGAATTAAACGAATGATTCAGGGGCTGCGGGACGATTTTCAAAGTGGGGGGGGGCTGACCATCCCAAAAATCACAATAATATGGTCATTTTTACGTTTTTGTACATGATTTTGGAAAAAAGTGGCCCCCGCCCCCGTGATTATAAACAAGTTTTTAATGTAGAAAAAGATGAATATCTTACTAAACAGAAACGTTAGCGCAAAAGCGCGAGCTAAAATTGGAAGAGACTAAGAGCTAAAACTTGGACATACAGTATGCACATTTAATAATGGACTGGATGCGTATTTGACTAAACATTGTGAGCACGAGTGGCGAGCTAAAATTGTTTAAGAAGTTGACACTTTAAGCATGGGTTTTCTTTTTTAACTGAGGGCAAGTTTTTTATCTCATTTATTAATGCCAGCGCGAAGCTCGAGTCGAAAATTTATTTGGCATCTTTTTGTAATCCCGTGTAGGGTGCCTATCTTGCTAAACCAAAATAAAATATACACTCGAATCGCGAGCAGAATACTTTGGGTGTATTATCTTGAAAACAGGATACTTTCGGCTCCATGTAATTCTTTCGGACACTACACATGACCTTAGGCAGTGGGGGGGGGGGGGGCGGGCAGAGGTAGTTGCGGCCAGAAATTTGTAACTCTTGTTAAGAATGTACTTATTCACGTAATTATGTTTATAATGTACGACATCTTCAATTTTACATTAAAAATGCCCCCACCCCCTCCCCGATAAAGTTTGCATTTCCCCTTTTCCATCTTACTTGAAAATTCTTTTTTAATATTTGTGACATTAGAAACGATCGATGTTCATTAGATGAACCAATTTAAATCGAAGAATTTAAGTTGTAAAATTTTTTAGAACTATTGATAGTGTTCACAAACTTTTATTTTGAGTAAATCACGATTTTTTTTAATGTCATATTGCGTGTATTTTGAGTTTTGTCAGACGTGTATCAATCAGATATGATTATTTACGTCTGGGACCGACCTTTAACGTCACCATCCGAAAGACGTGACCAGGGCTCGAACCTCGACCCTCTGCATCAATTTGTAACTTCCCCACAGCTTGGATTACAGGCGCACGCCACAACGCCCAGTTGCCATATATGTGTGTGTAATATTCCAAATTGAAATGCATATTTAGTAGATTTATAATTTGAAACTCCAAATATAAATGACTGCATATCAAAGGGAATCAAAATTTTTCACAAATCCAGTCAAAAGGTCAAAGTACGTGATTTTTCGACAGTCTTTCAGATTTTACGCTAAAAATGATACTTTCACGCAAAAGTGCACTTGGCATCCGCCCGTACGTTATTCCTCAGTATTTCCGCAAGACTTTTAGCTGGGTTGCAAAGAATTCACAAATTGTGCTATCCAATTAAAAACTTGCTTTAGCATGTACTTATACATCCAATTAAAAACTTGCTTTGGTATGTACTTATACATGAATTATATATTTCAAATTTTTCTTTCAAAATGCGCACCTGGTAAAATGCACATTGTCTCCTTTCGGATAAAATAAAATGAGATATCTTCCATCTTACTTGAAAATTTGTTTAATATTTGTGGCATTAGGACATTAACAATACATTCGATGGATAAACGAATTGAAATCGAAGAATTTAAGTTGCGTAAAAAACTTCAAACTATTGATAATTTTCACAAACTTTTATTTTGAGGAAATAGCGGTTTTATGTTTCACTGTGCCATATATGTTTGTGTAATATTCAAATTTGAAATGCATATTTATGAGACTTATAATTTAAAACTTTGAATAAAAATAATTGCATATCAAAGATAATAAAAAGTATCAAAATAATCTGTCAAAATATCAAAATGCGTGATTTTCGACATTCTTTCAGATTTTACGCTAAAAATGACACGCAAAAGTGCGCTTGGCATCCGGCCGTACGTTATTCCTGTGTATTTTTGCAAGACTATTAGCTGGGATGTCAAGCATTAGCAAGCATTAACAAATTTTGTTGTCCAAAGTATAAAAAATCGTTTGGGCCGATCTACTATTATATCCAAGTTTCATGAACTAGGTCCATATACTTTCTAAGTTATGCTGTCATTTCAAATACTTAACATTCGGTTAAGATTTGGTGTTGACGCCGCCGTCGGAAAAGCGGCGCCTATAGTCTCACACTGCTATGCAGGTGAGACAAAAACACACATAGGCCTACAAGTTTATTTTCAGTAAAGTCATGGCATTAGTTCTTATTGCCATCATAGACATGGATCTGCTAATTTTTACTCAGTTTCGCTAGTAGCTTTACTCACTACCTTTAGAGCTCTAAAACAAAGTCACTGCCGATCGTAATTACAAAAATCACCAATTTTAGTCTGAAGACTCATTATTTACTTGTTTGGGAATATTCATAAATCTTGAGGCCGAGTCGCAAAGTTTGCAGCGAGATTGTGAATCAGCTGGCTTGCTCATAATGTAGCGCAAGATAGTATACCGCATATGCGCAGTGTTTTTCTGGCGATAAGTTATCCATGCTGATTTTACATGCTTCCACTGTTATTACATTGTATGAGAGATAACTGGCCAATAATTGTGATTTATCCAAAATTTAATGTCATTCAATTTTTTTAATTGCCCGATCGGGCAATTGACTTTGAGAAATGCTTACCCGCACATCATTTTCACTTTCCCCAGGCATGCAGGTTTGTCGAGCCCTGTATCGTTAAATGAAAATCTTATTTTTTCAGAAATTAACAAAAATACAAATAATAGTTATATAAATTAAACAATAATCAGGACAATCAGTACATCCAGTCATATCAGCAAAATCAGCTTGCAAGTTAATACATGATTTAATGACATTTAGGTCAACCTGGTGAATAAAGGAGAGCAGTTTACCTTTGTGTTTGGTTTAATTGCCTTCCTGTAAGCATCCAGGTCCCCTGATGGTACATACGTCACTTCCACTCCATAGTTATTTATGATTTGCTTCAGGAAGGCATAGACTCCAGAATAAACTGGGTCAGGGGCAATCTGAATAAAAAGAAATAAAGACTTGAAGGCCAGAGTATGGTGAGAATAGATGCCATTTCCTGAACTTTGTTATCAATGGGAAGTTACAAACTGCTGTAATAAGCTACTGAAATCCTGCATTTTGATTTGACTAAAGCAAACTTTTCCACACATTTCACTCAGGTTTATTTGGTCACAAGACTTATGATTCAGGACTCATATTTATCCAGATCTGCCATTACACCTGCTAATGTATATTTCATTGATTAACATGTACCTCACAGCATGATGATCACTGTGTTATCCCTATAATTAGGAAAAATTAGTACTTAGTGAATGATTAATAACTCCATGGCTTATTAAACAGAACATTTTGATAGCACATGCTCCTAAATATTACCTATCAGTCAATCAGTGACAGAGTAAAACTGTTATATTTAGCTGAATCATTTATTTAATAATGTTTCTTAGAGTTTTCTCCCCCCCCACGGCACTAAGATAATTTTTCAAATACATGTATATAAGTGGGTCAACAAAGATGGGTCATGGTAGGATAAAAATATTTGTCAAGGGATGTGGAATCAGTTACTCATTAAATTTCTATGCTTTATTAAAAAGAGTTACTGTAATACACATACAATGGTTTACATACAATGTGATCACCACTCTTTATAAGTGCCAGAATTGTGTTACTAATAGCAGCCATTCCACTTGAAAAGACACAAGCTCCAACACCTCCTTCAATCCTGTTGATTGCATGTGCAACCGTGTCACATGAATGATTGCAGACACGCCCGTATACGTAGCCATCCTAAGAGAAAGCAAGTGAAAATGAAACAAATATATCTCAAATACATCCAAAATTCATGCTAAAACTTTGCGCAAAAGATTACAAATCATTGACACACATTGTTTTCTTAATTCGCGTACAGCTATTTTGACTGCTCCTAGTAAGGTTAATATGAATACAGTTACTAGCAAGTTAACTGTAACTCTATTCAATACAAATTACCATCATCCTACAGTACTGCTGTGTCTTGAGAGTATAAACTCTTGACACAAATAAAGAGACAGATGCATTTTTTCATGAGCATTCATGAAATTATTCGGCACTCAAGAGGCCATGTCTATTAGTCTGTCACCTTTTGAATTGACGCATTGTACTAGAATATGACAGATACATGTAGTCTTTGAAGTCCTTGGACTTAAACTTGCCGATGCAAAGAATAAACTTAGCAAACACATATATACACCTTTTGGAAACAGAGAAAATACAGTTAAAAAAAAAACATACAGTGAACCTTATTCAAACACTGTGCTGAGCATAGCAATCCTCTTCTTCAATACACCAGTTCGTAATTACTTCATGGACAATTTTGGTCAAATGACCTTTTATTTCTTTCATCATGATAGGCAGATTTCAAAGCACGATATTACGTAAGCTTGCCTTACATAGCAGGATGAAGAAATTGAATAGACCAGGTGACTAGAATAGCACACCAATGAACACTTAATGAAGGTATTTGTTGCATTCCTACTTTGAATGCATATCTTAGCATGTTGCACAATGTACTTGACAAACTGTGAAATACCAGTCGTTCGTGGAAGCATTGTTTTTTTGTGGATGTAAATGAAAACGACAATTCAAAAGAATATATCAGGCATGAGACAGAGAAATTTGAAAAAAGAGGAACTTCACGGCCCCCCTGGCGGAGGGTGTGGGAGGGGGATCCCCCTCCCACGTTGGGAAAATTTTGGAATTTAAGGTATGCGAAACCCCATTTGACTGACAAATTGTACAAAAAGCTCTCCCTGCCTCTTCAGCTTTCTTGATGGTATCACCTAAGCGAATCTGAACAGTCGAGGAGTTTGTACCACTTGCACCAGACGCCACAGGCCCTGTAGAAGTCGACTGGCTTGAAGACTTTGTCACCGTAGCTGACTTTGCAAGCTCAACTTCATGGTCCAACCACTGCCATTTGAACTTGATGGAGACATCCTTGTCAATATCACTAACACGAGGGTCATTCTTCTCAACAGTCTTCATTTTGTAGTTGAAGAAATTACACCACACACCCTACAAATTCTTGTAAAATCCACGATCATCCAACTCAAAAACGCTGTACGTCCAGTCCGTATCACTTGCATTCAATGTAAACAAGTACACGTGCATGTGCAGAAAGCTGCCAGCTGCATTGCCCCGGGGACCCCGACACGTCTTCAGACAGTGTCGGGGTCCTGAGTGCCTCCATGCATTCTCACCGGAGTACAAAACTTCGCGATGTTTGGCATTAGAAAACCGGTGATAATAATGAATTAAAAATCTAACGATTAATATAAATCTTACCTAAAGAAACTGTTCCTAAATCAGCTTACATTTGAAAGAAGAATAATGTATACAATTCTAAGAAATCCTTCAAAAGAGCGTCAATTTTTTGTTCCAATCGCGAGATCGCAATGTTTGAAGAACGTGAAAATAGTTTCTGCCAATGCGCATATGAATATTTATAAGATGACGTCTCTGCCTTTACAACACAGTTTAATGAATATGCATGTAACTAAAGTCAAAACTTTCGGCAAGTCGCCTCGATTCAATTAAATAGTGATTTAGGCATATAATTCAATACCATTTTTTTCATATTAATTTGAAGAAAAAAAATCTGTATTAATAAAAAAAGTAATTTATTTCATATATATTTCTATTTTGTTACATTCTGTGTTTTTTATATTTTTTTTATTTTGTCATTTGTTATATTTCTTTTCATTCTTTTTATGCTTTGTTTATGGGAAGGGGGGGGGGGGTAAGGCATAACTGTTCTCTTGTTGTGTGTGTGTTTTATATACTGAACAAAATAACATTTACGAAGAATAGCATGATTGTGTTTTATAATTATATTAAGAGATTTCTAGATCATGTTGAAACTTTTAGTCTGTATTATGATTATTCCCTTTGTAATTGAGATATTAAAGAAATATTTACAGATTCTAATTTTACATTTAGAATAACCAATTTACGATTTTCTCAAATATGAATCCTGATTTTATTGATGTTATTCATCTTTTTCACTTGTTATAGCAATTAGGAAGGAATGAATATGATTTTAAACGAAAGGACATACTTAAAAACAACTTTGCCTCCTTTTAAAATAAATATCAAGATATTGTAAAGAATAAATAATTATGATTAAAAAAAATCTGCTGCTTTGATAATCTTTAATCACCATGGCAGTAGCATAGGTTTTTTTAATCGCCCCCTTCTAAAGAAAATTGATACGAAACGACCTCCAATTTTATGTTAAAGACCTTTTTTGCTTGTCAAATTCACATTAAAAACATCGAACTCACTGCCGGATCCAGGGGGGGGGCAAAGCCGGCTCGTCCTCCCCCCCCCTTGAGAAGCATAATGAAAATTTGTGATGTTAAAAATGGTGTTAAAACCAAACTGTGCCCCCTCCGCTTTGAAAGTGAAGACCTTCTTTTCTCGTCAAAATTTTTCGGGCCAAATTATTCTTTTTTTTGTTAAAAAGATTTATTTTTGTTTTTTTTGGCTTATAAATTTTTTTCCTGGACGAAATTTCCTTAATTTTGGTTGGAAAACTTTCCTTCTTTTTTTTTGCTCATCAAATTTTTCATTGGAAAAACTTACTCCCTTTTGAAAATCATGGTTCCGCCCCTAATTGAGCTCATTTATACGCCATGCTTACACTGTTAAAAAATAATTTGAACAACGCTATTTATTGTGTGAATTGCACAGTAGTTGTTTAAACATTTTAAATAAGTGTTTAAAATCTTAAAGGTATTGTTTAACTTTGTGAGCAGCCGATTTAAAAAATTCTCAAACCAAGATGAAACATGTGTACAAGTGCATGTATTAGAACTAATAAACCCTGAAAACAACCATTATTGAGAATGAAAAGCGAAAACTACAAGGCAAACCCCGATTTTATAAATAGGCGTCTTATAGACACCTAAATAGTACACATAAGTGTATGGGATGAAATTAAGATGGTGTTTCCGGTCACTTTATATTTCAATTTTTGAAGCACTAAATAATTATTTTCGAACGCAATTTTTCTGGGCTTTATTTTTGTAACATATCACAGACACAGGTGACAAGTGTGACCTTCTAGCTCAGATTTTTAAAAGTCAAACAAATGTTAACCAATCACTTTAAACAATCATGCTGTAATTATTGATAATTTGATATTTGAATTTAATTATTGATAATCAAATTTTAAATTTAAACTGTGTTGTTTGAGATTTTAAGTACTTGTTTAAACAATTGTGTGATTCGTGTAGTAAACAGCATTTTTTCAATCATTTTTAACAGTGTATTTGAATGATTAGAAACAAAAAGTGACATGCAAAATATCAAATTAATGGCGCAAAATAGGCGACAGGAGATTGATGGCATGTGAACTTCCGTCATCTATAGTAATATTGTACTTTTTTCACAATTTTTATAACTGCCCCTTTAAATGCTCAGGATAAGGCCGTCCGCGGCCCCAAATATATTCACTAGTAAAGAGCTGAAAAGCGGAAGAAGTAGCCTTTGTTGGTAATTGACATCATTGTTATTTATTTATTTTTTATTTTATTTATTTCGTTTTATTTATACAGGGTAACCCCATCAGTAGTCTTGTACTGTTTTCCAGGGGTCCCTGTAAACAAATATTTACAGTATAACAGACAAGCAAATTACACAAGGAAAAAAAACAAACAGAACATGCAAAATAATCAGAAGTGAATACATGGGAAAAAAAAGATGATGGTACATAGGTGCCATGTAGGGACGTAACGTTAATTCATCTAGATATCAATCAGTATTACAATACAGGACCCCCCCTACATTTCAATTATTTAAATTCAGTTAAATCAATATGATTGCTACTCAATGTGGAAAGTATATACGAAAATTTACTTGTGGAAACGAAATATGCGAATCATCAATTATTTTCAATGAAATTAACAGAGAAACTCATAATTATTTCATACGTGATGACAAACTTTTAGATGTATTGCATGTAGTTAAGATACATGTAAATCATACAATATATTAAAAAAATGCCTTTATCTGTGCTTCACATACTGATGTCTGCATGTTGCAGAAAGTGAAGGGGCTATTTCCTGGAAGAGCACCACTTCAAGTACTGGGAACAAAAAGCATTCTTACTACTAGCACTTCTCACTGATGGGGGTAGGCTATTCCAAAGTAAAGCACCGTCGATTGATAGTGCACGTTTACCACATTCTGTCTTCACTCTTGGAATGATCACACCATAATTATCTGAACTTCTTGTACTATATCTGTGAGTATGGCTGGATAATGAAAACATATTGTGCAAATATAATGGTGCACTGTTATTCATAATATCAAACATTAATTTACTCTTCTGGAACTCCCATCTATTTTCCATGTTAATCCATTTCAGAGTATGGAACATTTCGGAAGTGGGAGTAAACATATTTGCTTTGAGTACGATTCTTGCCATCAGCTTATGTTGCTTTATCAGGATATCTTTAATTCCTTTAGTGCAATTACTCCATGACGTACAACAATAGTCGTAGTATGGAAGAATAAGAGAATTGGCAAGTAGAATAGTCTACCGCCCATAAGGATCGGAAAAGGTGGTATTGATCAATTTGAAGAAATATATTACTTTGACCTGTAATCTTAATACAAGTTCCGTTCCCAAATATTATTTTTAAAAACTTGATGCCGCCACGATGCCGCATTAAGCCGAGTTGGGAAAGCTACCGTAAACAAAGGAGAAAACAATATTTTCATGATTTCCTCGCAAACTTGCGCGGAAGCAAATATTTAGAGAGAAAGAAAATTAGAAAGAAAATCAAAGCTATCTTCTTCGCCACTGCTTTCCCCTTCGCTCTCACCGTTTCTCATGTCCTTTTTTTGGGGGGGGCGTTAGGATGGGGAAGGCCACCCCACCGCCTCCTTGCGACGATCTTGTTATAGAAAAATGGAAAAGGTTCATGACAAAGGCCTGACTTTATTGGGATGTTATGACAAAATCTATCACAAAACTTGATTTCTGCATCAATACTTCAGTGGTACTGCAGTAGAAGTATATAGATAAGCTGATTTAGTGTCATCATTATTATTCATTAATTCTTATAAGCAAAACAATTAAGATAAAGAACGGGACGTATTTAGAAAAAACAGCGCCTCTTGGATGCCAAGAAAACAATCAGATAAGCAAGATTTGCGGCGAATTTATCCAATATGTACTGAGCAATTCAATTCTTTGTAATTACAGGCCTATCCCGCAGAGATTTATATACTCAATGATTGAGGCTTAAAGAATGCCAACAAGATGAAAGATTACATAGTAATCTAGAAACAAACATGAATTTTAACCATATTTCATGATTCCATACTCTATCTTATAATCTCCGTTCAAACAAATTACAAATTGATATTGATATAAGCATCAATTGTATATGAAAATGGTTTTTGGATGAAAATGAGATTTGCATGTTTCATTTCATTTATTTATTTTAAATTCTCATTAAAACATACAACATACAATTCAAACTGACAGAATGATTCATGCATGCACATTATACAAAATAAATAAAATGGAAAACATAACAAGAGAGAAAGAACAAAATTAAAATATGTGGGAGCCAGCATTGGACTCCATGATAATGTCTTTAAAATCATTTCACATCACGGACTCCTCATTCTAGGCTAAGTCAGCGCAGACCTTTCAGTTGCTGGGTTCCAGAAAATGGGCATCAATATCTTAAAGAGATGATTTGCTGATCACTCAATAATTTTGATCAACGAATATATTCACAAGCGTACCTAAGAGAGGGGGGTTGACTGAATTAGTGATTATGAAACGTTGAATAATGCGAGTACAAAGCACGAGCTATAAAGATATTCCAGCCTAAAAACCAGACATTCTAAACCTTTTTATGACCAGAAACAGTGAGTACCTTACTAAACAATAACTGATAAAAAATAACCAAAAAATTTGGGATTTTCTAATCTAAAATATATACTTTAAAAAGGGAATTTCATTTTAAAAAATGGCACAATTCATTTCTGAAAAAAACGGGGGAATTTCCCATTTTGGAAAAATAGTATTTTGTTCCTACAGGGATTTTTGGGGGGGTTGCAAGTGCCCCCCCGCACTTTCAACGCCCCTGTGGGAAGGTGCTGATCTATTGTTACCAGGGGCGTTTACATACGCATAATTCTCTCAAAAGGATGATCATAGACTTTAAGGCTAGTTCATGTCTATCTCTCATTGCTAGACCTGCAAATATTTATTTTATTACCCGGTATTCACAAAGAAAAAGGACCAAACTGAACATGTTTACAATATGTACAACTTAAAAAAAAAGACTACTGAACATCAAACAAATAAAATATAAATGGGCAATTCCACGTTACTCATGTTACACAATTTAGGCACCTCATCATATTTTAATTGCCATATTTTGCTTACTGTGGGGTTTGACAAGCTCTCTTTTCTGCACAAGGTTTATGATAACTTAATACACCTTGGTATATTATCATAATTTAGTTTGACAATTCTATCCAGAAAATATAGGCAAGCAAATTCTTCTCTCAGAAGTATGGGCGCCCTGCCCTAAGGCTTGTCCGAAGACACGAACGCTGCTCGAAGAAACTCGCGAGATTTTCCAACCATCTTACCTTCCTAACCCGTTGCATCAAGAACGCCGTTATCCCGAAAGATCTTAGAGTTCGCCCGCCAGTACCCACCAAGTCAGCACGCATCATCGCCGAGAGGACCTCCCGCCTTTTCCTTCGTGAAAGAATCCGCCTCACCCGCATGACTCTTAAGTCTATCCGCGCCGAGAATGAGTCCAGTACTACCCTTGTCCGTTCCGCGCTCGCCGAAGAGCACTACAACAATGCTCTCGAGCTTTTCGACGATATCTACCGCCACGAATTTGAGAAGTGCAAGTCCCGACAACAGGATAAGTATCTCAAGATTAGTTCAGAGGGTAAGGATAGTTCCGTATGTGCCGATTCTAGCTCTCGGGTCGTCAATTTGTCTAAACGCAAACTGACTTCTGATGAGAGTGCGCTGCTCGCCAAGGGACTTAACTTTTCAGTAGCCCCGAAGCGTGTTCCCGCTACCGAGATTGTTGCGAACGTGGAATCCTCCATCCGTTCGCTTGATGCCGAAACCATCGGCTCCGTTAGAAGAGAGATAAATGCTATCCTCTCCTCCGCCGAACCGCCTAAATCGAACATTACTCCCGGCATGCGCAAAGCCTTGAAATCGCTCAAGGAAGACGAGTCTATTATGATTTTGCCAGCAGACAAAGGCCGCGCCAGTGTTATTCTGGACACCGATGTCTACCGCGCCAAGATGTCCGAGTTAATCGAATCCGGCCCCTATCACGCTATCGGGAAGGACCCGACCGATCGCCTCTCCTGCAAGCTTTCCACTATTCTTCGCGGCTTTCACAAGAATGGTGACATCGATGATTCTACCTACCGGAAGCTTAAACCGTCGCAGAAGCAACCGCCCAGGATCTATGGACTGCCTAAGATCCACAAAGCTGACATCCCGCTTCGTCCGATTGTGTCATGTGTGAGTTCGTTTGCTTACAACACGTCTAAGTATCTCGCTGATATTCTTGCTCCCTTAGTCGGTTCCAATGGGCATTCTGTCCATAACTCCGCGTCGTTTGTTGATTTCCTGCGCAGCGAAACCATACAGGAACATGAGGTCATGGTTTCATTTGATGTGGTATCATTGTTTACCAATGTACCCATCGACGCCGCATGCAAGGTCGCACTTAGCAGGCTCGAACGTGATGAGAGCCTACCCGAGCGCACACAGTTATCTCCGGCCCAGGTAACTGAGCTTTTGAGTTTTGTTTTGCAATCTACGTATTTCATGTTTGCCGGCAATTTCTACGAACAGCAAGAAGGAGCAGCCATGGGCAGCCCTGTTTCCGCGGTGATCGCTAACCTGTTCATGGAAGCTTTTGAGGAACGTGCGCTGAGTAGTTGCCCGCCCGACTGCGCCCCTAGAGTTTGGAAGCGATACGTAGATGACACGTTTATCATCACGCATAGATCCGCCGCCGATGACCTTTTGAGCCACATGAATTCGCAGCAGCCCTCCATCTGTTTTACCATGGAGATGGAATGCAACGAGCGCATTGCCTTTCTAGACACTTTGGTGCACCGTGACACCAGCGGCCGACTGTACACCACCGTATACAGGAAGCCCACGCACACCGATCAGTACATTGCTTATGATTCGCATCACCCGAAGTCCGTTAAGCGCGGGGTAGTGAAGTGTCTTTACGACAGAGCTTCACGCATCGTTACTAAGCCCCATTGCACAGCTACAGAGAAGCAACACATCACCTCGGCTCTTATTTCTAACGGTTACCCGCGCTCCTTCGTTAACCGCGTCGCTAAGAAGAAGATCGCCCCGTCCGAACAGCTTGCGCAATTTAAATCCGCTATAGTAATCCCGTTTGTTGATGGTATCGCGCATCTTCTCCGCCGGCGCTTGGAGAGGCATGGCATCCGAGTTATATTTAAGTCCGACAGCATCCGCAGCCAGCTGGTCCGTCCGAAAGACCGCCCGATCCCCGACAGACGCGATGGGGTTGTTTATAAGATCCCTTGCTCGACCTGCGACAAAGTCTACATCGGTGAGACTGGTAGACCTGTGGGGGAACGCATGAAGGAACATCGCCGTGATGTTCGGCTTAGGCGCACCGATAGCTCTGCTGTTGCAGAACATGCTTGGGACTCCGATCATCCACCTAACTGGGATGAGGTCAGCTGCATCGCCAATGATAAGCATTGGTATACGCGGCGCATTAAGGAAGCGATCCAGATCCGTTTGCACCCGAGCAATATCAACAGGGACAGCGGCATTGAGATCCCTGATGAATGGTTACCTACCATCCGACGGCATACTGCATCCACGGTTCACAGCGCGCGGCGCCCGCACCAGCGGGTGCCTGACACCAGCGCGGACGCTGATTGGCCGGCTGCATCGGCCAATCACAGCGCGCGGTGCACGCCCGAGCGGGCACCAAGCACCAGCGCGGACCCTGATTGGCCAGCGGCTCCGGCCAATCACAGCGCGGCTCACGCCCGAGTGGAGCCGGACAATAGCTCCCGACGCTATATAACCCGTGCGCAGCAGCGTCTTTGCTCATTGCCTGACGAAGTCTAGCAGCTCGCAGACGAAACGTCGCTTTCCTACTACGTTTGCTACATCGTGAGACAACTGGTTATTTCTTCTACTCAAGCAAATTCTTGTTACTCACGTTACATTTTTGGACCACATAAATCAAGAACATGACTTTGTTCAAAAAGTGTCCTCATACTGAGTGGAATAACAAGTAGTGGGTTTATGATTTTTATAACTGGTATAGAGGTTCACAAATGTAGATGGTCAGAAATTTTGAAACATTTCACATCTTTGAAAAATTTACCAAAATTAGCGTTACTCACGTTACACGTTACTCACGTTACATATTGAACATAACTCATTGCCATGCTCCTGACCATGAATATTTGCTTGAAAGTGTATATTTAGATGTAATTAACTATTAGAATTATTTTAGGCATAAAATGGAACAGTTTTGTTAACCTCTTTTCTCAAGAATGACTATATTGCCCATTTTATATGACTTACCATCAACAATTACCACACGTACACGTACAATGTCAATTTTAGTGAAAATACATGAATTTTGTAAGTGATGTGGAGTGAAAAATATTCTCCTTTAATTCTATTCTCTTAAAATGAAATTCCTTTCAAGTTTCTCTGAATTACTGAGTCAGGAAACACTTGAATTTTATTTAGTCAGTCATTTGAAGATTTTAATAATCGTGAAGCAACATAATTGGCAGAATGAGTATTAAAAATATATTCACCTAGACTCCACACCACATTTATGTGCAATCTGATCCAACCTCACACATGAACTTGCATGTATACTCTATTATGTTTCCCTTTCATGAAATCCCATGAATTAATTAATTGTACTGTAAGCAATATCAAGCAAACCTATCTGAAAAAGTTAATGTGCTTGCTTAAAGATTAAGGGAGCAGAATTATGTGTAAAACAGATAATGGAGTAACTCTGATCAAAACATTCTATCTATATATTGCATTACAAGGTTAAGAAATTATCATATATCCCTTCCCCCTCCAAAAAAATGCAAATTGTGAAAACAGAAATTTCCACCTTTAACAAACTAAAATAAAATGAAGTGTAATATTTTTTATGCTTTATCCATCTGTAATTATTAGCCAGCTTAATAATTTATGAACTAACTTATTTTTAGTACATGAAAGCAATGCACCAAAGTTTAGTGTTGGTATTTGAACATTAGGCTATATATATATGCAAATCATGCAGACTCTTATAAGCAAAGATACAAATTTATTCATCTTTATTGATGAAAAGTCTGAGAAAGGCTTAAAACTGAACTGTAAACTTAAAAGGGCAACAATTATTAGCAACATCCAGTTTATCTATGTTAATGACAAAAGAATAGGTACATGTAGTTGCAGCAAACAATTATTTCATGGGAAAGTCTTTAGAATCAAGGTTGATTGTCATTCTATCATAGATCTAGATAAATAACATAAACTTATCTTTGTGAAATCGTGAAATCTTAGCCAAAAACTGACAACACTCATGATCAGTAACACAGAAAAAAATATGTGGGACAGTGTATCAATATTGCTTGGAAACATACCTGACTTTTGATGGAAATTATTTTGCTAATTTCTCAGCAATTACACATTTTCTTCAAGAGCCTTATTTTTTAAATTTATTTTATGTATTTAATATATTCAAACACTTGGTTGGTCATTTCAATTGATTCTGATTGAACTACTTTAAGTTTGTGATCTTTACGACAACTGGCAAATTTCTCTTTAATGACATTAATAACCACTTCAAAAGGGTCATTAAAGGTCATTAGTGGACCAAACTCTTTGTTTTTACCCCATAGTCATACAGTAAAAGGGTACTGTACCATAACCTGTGAAAAAGATATCAATATCACAATTTTATGTCGTTACTCACGTTACACCATCGTTACTCACGTTACATCGTTACTCACGTTACATTTTTTGGGCCTCATTCTTTGTAATAGCATGACATGTATACAGCTCCTACTTTATTTTTCTTATCAGGTACAAGGAGTATGAAGAAAATTTCCATTGGTACATTTTGAATGGAAGGGAATATTAAAAAATCAAACTTTTTCAGTTTTTTCGTTACTCACGTTACATTGGTTTAAGCGATGGGGTGGCATGCTTTTTACCCACTCAGGGGATTGGGAGACACTTTTGTGTCTTTGGCAACTCAAAGCTAATGCTCAATACATTCTAAAAATCAACTAAACAACTGCTGACCATTCTTTAATTATTTTTTAATTCAAATTAATTCTTCAGGTAAATTTTACTGTTTTTTCTCAATAAAGTTGTAAGTTGAGTTCAAATTTCAATATTTGCAATTCTTGATGGAATTTTTGGAAAAAATTGCTGTTCCGTATGCCCAGAAGTATACTGAACAAAATTAGGTGGGTGACAAGTTCCGAATTATGAATTTATTTTTTTACCCCACGGCACCCATCTCATGGAATTGCCCAAATGCATTCAACCAGAAAACTACTAAAGAGCAGAATAACTATCATAGAAGTTATCAAGCCAAATATCGATAGGGGTGTGTTGATTATAAAATTGTTTTGTCAAAGTTTGCTTGTTTGTTTGCTTGAAATTTATTTCTGCGTTCCACATGTTCAACATAATACAACATAATCAATTATTACATAGATTTTACATATATATACATTTTAGACACACGTATCATTTACAATCTTTTTCTGAATATAAAAAAGTATATGAAAAATATTATTTAACTGAATTTCAGAACGCAGGAGACCGTCGTCATGAGTGACCTGCTTGATGTTGACGACGGCCTCAAGGTAAAAAAAAGCATCATGTAAAACTTACACATTTTTTAACAAGAGGTCATGAGGGTGTAGTGCAAGTGCAAGTGTAGTGCAAGTATATTAGAGGAGGAGGGGTCAAAATTCATCATTAAAAAAAGTACAAGTATAGTCAATGTGGCGGATTTGAATATAATGATATTAGGTTGCACTTCATAGTGGTTTTAAAGGAATAAAGTGAGGAACACATTTTTGTCGTTGCGGGTAAATTGTTCCATAAGTCAGGGCCATGGTGTCTAATTGATTTATGAGCTATTAATAACTTTGGGTTTGTTGAGTGAAAATTTCCAGAAATACGGGTAGGGTATGTGTGAATTGTACTGTTTAGATTAAATAAATTTTGAAATGAGGAGGGAAGTTGGTTGTTTTTGTATTTGAACATAAAAACTGCAACTTGCATGACATTCAAATCAGATCACTCTCTCATAGATTTGATTTAGTCCAGTTGATTTTTGGCCCAGCATATATTCCAAACATCTCTACTTCTTTTATTATCTTTTTGATGCATTGTATAGAGTCAGTAAAAATGGTTGTATCATCTGCATATTGTACGATAAGTATATCTCTATCGTTCAATCTATGTGGAATTTGGATCCCTTGTATTTGATTATTTTGTCTAATTTTCTGAGCTAAAACCTCTGCAACAATAATAAAAAAATATGCCAAAAGTGGGCAACCTTGCCTTACGCCTCTCTCTATAGCAAATTTGTCTGATATCCAACCAAAATTTAAAACACGTCCACATGCACGGTTATATAACGTTTCTATCCATCTTAAACTTAAGTTAAACTTGAGTTCTTTCAACACAAAGAATAGGAAATCATGATTAATGGTATTGAAACCTTTTTTGAAATCCAAAAACATCACAACACCTTGTTTCTTCGTAAACACACAATAGTCAATAGTATCTTGAATCAATCTAATACATTCAGAAGCAGATCGATTTTTAAAAATCCAGCTTGATCTTGCGCTATCAGTTTATTTATCACTTTCTGCAATCATAAAGAAAGGATAAGGGCAGCAAGCTTATAATCAATGTTTAGTAACGAAATAGGGCGCCAATTATCTAGGAGTTTTGATCACCAATTATCTAGGAGTTTTTATCACCCTTCTTATACAATAAGGTAAGTATGCCCTGTCTCTGTGTACAAGACAACTGTTTCTTTTCATGACCTTCATTAAGACTATCAATTACCATATCCTTGATTTCTTCCCAAAAGCATTTATAAAATTTGACACTGAGTCCATCACTCCCAGGTGATTAGTTCATCTTCATTGACCTTAACATTCATTTTCTGTAATCTTTCCTTCACATAATTTTGCATCTTCTACATTCAGAACATTTAAATTGACATTATATATAATCTTTAAACCCATCTTTAACATCACTTCTTTTATAAAGTGTACTGTAAAAATCCTGTATACCTTTCAAAATATTCTCTTCATCTCTAATAAGTTTTCCATTAATCTGAAGACAATCTATTTCTTACTTTTTAACTTTTGCTTTTTCAAGTTGAAGAAAATATTTTGATGACTTTTCACCAAATTCAAGCCACTTTGCCGGAGATCTCACAAAAGCACCTTTGCACTGATATTCATACCATTTGTCTATCTTTTGTCTTATTTTTTTTCATTTTATCTATATCTTCTACACTCAAGACATCTGTATTCTTACATAAACTCTCATATTCATCTTCCATATGAACAATATTTTTTCTTTTTTTCTCTTAAGATCAACTGCATATTTTATACTAAATTCTTTTATTCGAAATTTACACATTTCCCATTTAAGTTGTTTATCATATATCTATTATTGAAATCTATTAAACCTTGTGAATAATACGCTTAATATGCTCTTTAAACAATTCTTCATTGAGCAATGAGTTGTTCAGTTTCCAACAACCTTTGCCCTGTCATGTATTAAGATATTAAGTTTCATTGACACTGCATTATGGTCACATTTTAACACAGGTTTAATATCTATGGAATGTGTATATGGAAAGTGTTCTTTTGACATGAGCCAATAATCTAATCTTGAGTGAATGTTAAGTGACAGTTGTCTCCATGTATACTGTCTCCTCTCTGGAAACATTTTTCTCCATACATCTACTAAGTAATTCTCTTTTCGAAATTTGACAAAGTTTTGTTTTGGTAAATAAGCGTATGAAAATGCACTCGTGTCCTTACTTTTGTTTTGAACACAGTTCCAATCTTCACCCGCAATTATAACGTCATTTGGTTTTTTAATATTTTGTACCCAATCACATAATGACAAGTAAAAATGCTCTTTCTCTGTATTTTTAGCAGGTGCATGTACATTTAAACACAAATAAGAGCGATCTAGATATAACAATCTAACAGCAAATGACCGACCATCACCTTTGTAATATGTGTCGATGATAAAGGTAATCTTTCTTTAACAAAAATTGCTACACCTTTGGAATGATTTGTCCCATGATCAAATAGACCTGCACCTTTCCATTCTTTCAAAACTGTATTTTCTATGTTTTGTGACAAGAAAGTTTCCTGCAAAAAGGCTATGTCACACTTTTGACGATGGAGCCAAAGAAAGATTTTCTTTCTCTTCATTGAATCACGTATCCCTCTTACATTCAATGTTATAAAATGTACATGATCATGTTTACCCAAGTTCCTAGTTCTTTCATTTTCATAATTCTTTTGTCCTTCGTTTATATCGGTTTCCTTGTTGATTTCTCTTTGTTTATACTCACATCGTTGTGGAAATTTTATTTCTTTTTCTTTGTAGCTTTCTTCTTCCGTTTCACAGGCTTTATTGCTTTATTCGTCGACGATTTCGGGGGAGTCTCGGGTGACATGGATGTGTCATCATCATCGCTTTCACTTCGATTGTTTTCAGCTTCGCTCTCCGATGCTTCCACTTGATCATCGTAATCGCGGATGTTGTTACGCGTAGTCCATCGCTCCGTCTGAAGCGTACGCGGATGAACCTTCTTTAGGGCGTGACGCTGATCGTGTTCTTCTTGGTGATCGGAGATCTAAAGCTACGGCTGTTGCAGTGTCGACATTGGTATTCTGCGTCTGCGATGGCTGTTGTATCAGTTTCGATACGAATTCAGCAAGACGAGTTTGTCGTGTCTTGTTGGTTGATTGAGATATTTCATCCTCTACTTTGATTCCCTCGCTCGAAGTAGGCATTTGCGTTTGCGATTGAAACGAAGAAGAGTCGAACATTGCTAGGTTCCCGGTCGGTTGTTGGGTGTTCGGGCATTCCTTCCTCATATGTCCAGGTTGCTTGCATACTTGGCACCTTACTTCGTTTACACATCTCGAGACGTGGTGTCCTATTTGTAAGCACCTGGAACAGGTTGCATGGGCGCCACTGGCATTCTCAGGTTGTCCGGAATGTTAAATGCGAGCCATAAATGTGTTCCCAAAAACAAGTTTCCTGGGAAGAGGTTGTGATAGGTGGAGAAATGTGGATAACACGATCACCGTTCAAGCAGTTAGTTAACTGACCATTTACCCTCAGTTTTTGGCGATATATTTCGCCATGCAACTCATACTTCATCTCCTGTAGTTTAGCTCTTATCACTTCGTCACTAACGGGTAAGGGTATATCCTTAATGGTAACTATCGTAAGGTTTTCATCTCTTGACTCAGTGAATGGGTTCACGTCATAAACAGGGACGCTTGCCCCACGTAGCAGTAATCCATTCGATATCAGCTCAACACGGTGAGTATGGGAAGTCAAATAGATCCGCCAAAGACGTCAAATTTGTTGAATTCCAGCAACAACATCACTTTTGAACACCTTCACAAGACCAACATAGATTTCCTCACCTGTAATTGGTTTTCTGTCCTCATTACTTACGTTATCTGTCCGGATGAAAACGGGTTTTGGTCCTCTGGGAATGTGCGCTTCAGGGTGTGGCGTTGCTTTCTCAGCATACATGTTGATCCAATTAGCAAATAAACGTTCCAAGAATGGAATTAAGCAGCAATATATGAAAAATGATCTCCAAATCTTGAAAAGGTTGATATAAGAATACTAATATCCTGATTATTGAAAACGGATGGTTATTTCTCTCGTTGATATTTCCAGATATCTTAGTTCCAAAACAGAGGATGCAAAAATACGTCTTAACGCAGCTGTTGCGCCCTCTAGCAGTGACTTCATAGCTTTATTCTTCTAAACAAAATTATCTTATCTCATAATGATTGATTGAATAATGCAAATGCGAGAAGCGAGCTAAATTTATAGAAATTTCAAGAATTTTGTCCAAAAAATTGAACATTCTATGAACAAGATGCGCGTGGAACTAACTAATACTTTGAGCACTTTCAACTTTCAAAGTTATGATGGTAATTCAACAGATACACCCAATTCGACCAAAGTTCATTGACCTTTGACCTTGGTCATGTGACCTGAAACGTGCACAGGATGTTCAGTGATATTTGATTACTCATATGTCCAAGTTTAATGAACCAGACCAATAAACTTTCAAAGTTATGATGGTAATTCAACAGATACCCCCAATTCGGCCAAAGTTCATTGACCCTAAATGACCTTTGACCTTAATCATGAGACCTGAAACTTGCCCAAAATGTTCAGTGATACTTGATTACTATTATGTCCAAGTTTCATGAATCAGATCCATAAACTTTCAAAGTTATGATGGGAATTCAACAGATATCCCCAATTCGGCCAAAGTTCATTGACCCTAAATGACCTTTGACCTTGGTCATGTGACTTGAAACTCATGCAGGATGTTCAGTAATACTTGATTAACCTTATGTCCAAGTTTCATGAACTAGGTCCATATATTTTATAAGTTATGACATTTCAAAAACTTAACCTCAGGTTAAGATTTCGATGTTGATTCCTCCAACATGGTCTAAGTTCATTGACCCTAAATGACCTTTGACCTTGGTCATGTGACATGAAACTCTAATAGGATGTTCAGTAATACTTGATTAACCTTATTGCCAAGTTTTATTAACTAGGTCCATATACTTTCTAAGTTATGACATCATTTCAAAAACTTAACCTCAGGTTAAGATTTGATGTTGACGCCGCCGCCGTCGCCGGAAAAGCGGCGCCTAGTCTCACTCTGCTTCGCAGGTGAGACAAAAATTGTTCTACTCAATATTTCACAATTCTGTGTTGAAATTTGGTGAACCTCACAAAGCTCTGCCAGATGGACAGGACGAAAAAAATCACAATCGGTCAACAAATAAAGAAGAAGAAGCATTTTATGTGAATGTTTAAAAACATGCATCAATTAATTTCGCATAAATTAGCATAAAAATCGTTCTGGTCAAAATTTCACAATTCTTTGTATAAGTTTGGTGAACCTCATGAAGCTCTACCAGATGAAAGCAAAAATTCCTAATCGATCAACAAATAAAGAAGAAGAAGAAGCATTTTTGTGAATTTTGAAAAATGTGCATAAATTAGCATATTTCATAAATTTCAAAAATCTGTGCAAAAGTTTTGAATCCCCCAGCTAGTGCTATCATATAAAGCAAAGAGAATTGAAATCGGACTTGAAATGGCGAAGTAGCATTTTGAAATTGTGGACGGACGACAGACGACGGACGCCACGCCACAGCATAAAGGCCTGGTCTCACCGCCCAAGCGTTGTTGGAGCGGATAGAAAAAATAATCACCCCTCGCTACCGTTCACCACCGTTTAACCAAAGTTGGCCTCCGTTAAGGCAACGCCGAATACGCTCGGCCACCGCTGATGGTCCCTCCTACCACTCCGAAAGTTTTGAGCTGCTCAAAATATTGCGAGTGGTGAAGGACGGGCAATTTTCCGCTCCAGCAAAGTTGACTACCCGTCTAACAACGCCCAGTCAAAGTTTGGCACCGCTAGACAGAAGTTCGTGAACGCTTGGGTCCGCTAGGCCAACGCAGAAATCTTGAACGCTAGACATCCGCTGCTTCGCCAGCGTTGCCCGGCCTGTGATTAAACGGTTCACAAACTTTGGTGGAGCAGTTGTAAGCGTTTTCCGAGCGGACACGGGATTGCTGGAACGGTGCATTCATCCATTCATTGTTGAATAATAGCAATGAAGGGATGTACTTTTGTCTACCAGAGTAATTGTGGCAAGTACAATGATTAGCTGCATAAATAGTACACTCTCTTTGTCATCATGATCATAGTTTTAAACCCCGTCGAGCCGACGCCCGCATGTGCAGAACTCCGCTCTATCAATAATAATAATAATTTGACTTATATCGTGCCAAATCCACTCTGTAGAGTGCTCAAGGCGCTTTTTAGGAAATTATAAAAGAAATTAAGAAGAATTGAAGAGCAATGTTTTAAGGTAAAGTTTGAAAGTTTCACATGTCAAGCACTGTTTGATGTTTTTAGGGAGGCTATTCCATAACTTAGAGGATGAGTAAACAAATGATCTTCCCCCCCCGAGTCACCGCTAAACCAACTCTAAAGCTACGCTGGCTTCAGCGGTGCACCGCTAAGGCAACGCCCATGTTTTCTATTTTTTTCCCCCAATTTTGTGAGCGGTGACGTGCGTTGTCGAAATTCGACCCTCTCTCCCTACCCCTCCACGACCGCTCCAACAACGCTCGGGCGATGTGACCAGGCCTTATGCTCATTTGGCCCTTCGGGCCGGATGGGCTAAAAAGCATTCTTTTAGGTCATGTGTTTAGATTTTTAAATAGATTGTGTAATATATGGGAAACTTTGGATCTAAAACATGAAATAAAATAATTATTTTCATGCAACAAAAGTTGTTGTTTTTACACTTGATTTCAGTTTGAGCCCAAATGATTTTAACTTATGTTAAAGCTGAAGATCTAAGCTTTAATATGCTGTAATATGTAAAGTTTAGAAGAGGTATTTTAGATGGGTCAGCAGCCAGCTTTGCATAGGCCAAGTACATTTAGCAGCTCAAAAACAAGAATTCTGCACTCTGATAGGTCATAGAGACCACACACCCACACAAATTCGAATGTTCCTCATGCTGGGCCTCTGCAAGATCACACTCACCATGTGCTAACCTCTTCAAATTACCCAAGCCTGTTGTTTTTTAAACATTATTCAACCAATCAGAACTCTACATTTTATGCTACTCAGAAATGTCAGAAATCTTGTCTTTCATCTTGAAGGAAAAAGCTGGCTGCTGACCCATCTTAAAGGTGCCACATATCAAGAGTGACATTGTAAAGAAAGTATAGAGTTTGAGCTTTCTGATGATATAAATAATGTTTGCGCCCAAAACACAAAAAAAAAACAGAAGAAGAAAATTCTGTTTGAGGCATCTTTTCAGGCTTGAAATTCACTTATCAAAATATTTTATTCTAAAGAAATAACCAATATAAAAGATTGACGTTTATTCTATCCTGTGGTACAAGAATAATCAATTTTACTCAAGGAAAAAAATGGTTTTATTCTTTGAGAAAGAACGTCTCACAATTCACAAGATTTTGCAGGGATACAAATTTAGCTATGAGAGGACTTGTTTAAATCTTGCTCGTTTGTTTATTTACATAGGGACTTGCAGACTGACTGGGAGTGCAGCTGTCCTTGTAGATGGGATCGAAACACACTTCAAGCTAGATACTGAAACATCAGTTACTGAGCAAATTCTACTCCATGGCTGAACAGAAATAACCTACAACCAAAAACAATCTGAAGTTACATGGTCCAGGTGAAAAAAAGTTCTGACTGTCATCAGATAATTGACAGCAACCCTCTACGTGGCTCATTATCCAGAACTACCAACAGTCATTGCAGCAGATGCATCCTGTGCCACAATTGCCATCCTGTATCAAGCGCAAAGAGATGTACAAGCATAGACCAACGTGTCATGGCATGCATCTTGATCACTCACAGAGACTTAGCAGAGGTATGCAGTGATCAAAAGGAAGCACTGGCAGCTACTTGGGCATGCAAGAGATTCTCTGGATATGTCCTTGGTCTCCACTTAAAAGAAGTGACAAGCTATTGATCACTTGCAAAAATGCCTCCGCATCTCCAACACTTCAGAATTAGACTAATGAGATTTGATGCAAAACTCTGTGTATGTTAAACAAGTGGAATGCCTCTGGCGGTCTCACCTGCATCACGCGATTCAATACAGCAGCAGTGCTTACTTTGAAAACTACTATAACTCACACAAGATGATTAGTGATACTTCGTTACTCTTATGTCCACGTTTTATGATCTAGACCAATACACTTACAGAGATATGATGGTAATTCAAGGAATACCCCCCCAACATGGCCAAAGTTCATTGACCTTACATGACCTTTGACCTTGATCATGTGACCTGAAACTCGCACAGGATGTTCAGTAATACTTGATTACCCTTATGTCCAAGTTTCATGAATCAGATCCATAAACTTTCAAAGTTATGATGGTAATTCAACAGATACCCCCATTATGGCCAAAGTTCATTGACCTTTGACCTTGGTCATGTGACTTGAAATGCGCACAGGATATTCAGTGATACTTGATTACTATCAGGTCCAAGTTTCATGAATCAGATCCATAAACTTTCAAAGTTATGATGGTAATTCAACAAATACCCCCAATTTGGCCAAAGATCATTCACCCTAAATGACCTTTGACCTTAATCATGTGACCTGAAACTTGCACAGGATGTTCAGTGATACTTGATTACTATCATGTCCAAGTTTCATGAATCAAATCCATAAAATTCAACAGATACCCCCAATTCGGCCAAAGTTCATTGACCCTAAATGACCTTTGACCTTGGTCATGTGATGTGAAACTCATGCAGGATACTTCATTAATCTTATGTCCAAGTTTCATGAACCAGGTCCATATATTTTTAAGTTATGACGACATTTCAAAAACTTAACCTTAGGTTAAGATTTTGATGTTGATTCCACCAACATGGTCTAAGTTCATTGACCCTAAATGACCTTTGACCTTGGTCATGTGATATCAGGCAGGATGTTTAGTAATACTTGATTAACCTTACTGCCAAGTTACATGAACTAGGTCCATATACTTTCTAAGTTATACTGTCATTTCAAAAACTTAACCTTAGGTTAAGATTTGGTGTTGACGCCGTCGGAAAAGTGGCGCCTATAGTCTCACTCTGCTATGCAGGTGAGACAAAAAACAGGAAACTTTAGCTGACACCTTGTCACGAGTGCCAGTATAGAGGCCAGGAAGCAGTGGTGTCAGTGTCATAGAGGAGGTTGAATCCTATGCATCAACATCAACCATGAACCTACCAGTAACAGTGTTAAGACTAGATAAGATCGGAAAAATACAAAAAGCAGATGAAGTATGCGCAAAAGTCAGAGACTACTATATCAAGGGATGGCCAGACTACATGCCACAGAACCCTATCCTGAAAACTACTATGAGACGAGGGGACACTTGAGTGTGGTAGATGACTTGCTGGTCTTTGATGAAAGATTGGTTTTTCAGCGAGCTCTGGGATTTGATATCCTTGAGAAGACTACATCAAGGACATCTAGGAATAACTAAATGCAGATCCAGAGCCAGAGAATCAGTGTGGTGGCCAGGTCTATCTAAATCACTAAAGGAAAAGATCTCAAATTATACAACCTGTGCTATCCGTTGACAAGAAGTCTACAAGACTTTGATGACCTTGTCCTTTCCTTCAAGGCCATAGGGACATCTTGGAATTCAATTCAGTATTTCCAAATTCATTAAAAAGACAAGTGGAATGCCTCTGGCCGTCTCACCTGCATCACGCGATTCAACATAGCAGCAGTGTTGACTTTGAAAACTACTATAACTCGCACAAAATGTTCAGTGATACTTGGTTACTCTTATTTCCACGTTTTATGAACTAGACCAATACACTTACAGAAATAGGATGGTAATTCAACAAATACCCCCAATGTGGCCAAAGTTCATTGACTTCACATGACCTTTGACCTTGATTATGTGACCTGAAACTTGCACAGGATATTCAGTGATACTTGATTACTCTTATGTCCAAGTTTCAAAAGTCAGGTCAATAAACTTGCAAAGTTCTGATGGTAATTCAACAGATACCCCATTATGGCTAAAGTTCATTGATCTTTGACCTTGGTCATGTGACCTAAAATGCGCACAGGATGTTCAGTGATACTTGATTACTCTTACGTATGCAGAGGAGTTTGGCAACAGGTCTGCAGGCAGGATATACAACGAAGATGAGAAGAACGTTCGTCGATGGCGCAACAGCAAAGCAAGGTGGCCAGAGGTAGAGGAGACCGTCTTCAGATGGGTGCAGGAGAAGAGGGCACAGGGCCATGCTGTGTCCACATTGGCTTCTGCGCTTGAAGGCTAGGAAGATTGCCAACGACCAAGGAGTTCAGGACTTCATGGCTGGGACCTCATGGGCCTACTGGTTCATGAAGCGGCCAATCTGTCCAACCGACGAACGACCCACATCGCCCAACGCTTACCCGAGGAGTCGGCAGAGATGACGCAGCGGTTCCAGCAGTTCATCATCAGGAAGCGACAGGAATACGATTATCCCCTCAATAGGATCGGCAACGCAGACCAGACGCCACCGACGTTTGATGTGCCCAGCAGCTCCACCATCAGGCAGAAAGGGGTGAAGACCGTCAGCGTCACAACAGGACACGAGAAGGATCGATTCACGGTTATGCTGAGCTGTACCGCCGACGGTGGGAAGTTGCCCCCATACGTCATTTTTAAGAGGAAGACAATTCCCAAGGGCGTCTACCCGCGAGGTGTCATCGTTAGGGCACAGGTGAAGGGGTGGATGGACCAAGAGCTCACCGAGGATTGGCTGAAGGTCGTCGTGTCGGAGGGCTCACCAATCGTTGAAGCATGCTGGTATTGGATGCCTTCAGGTGCCACAACTCTGCCCCCACCAAGGCCTTGCTACGGAAAACTAACACTGATCTCGTCATGATTCCAGGAGGAATGACTTCGCGTCTGCAGCCTCTGGATGTGGGGGTGAACAAGCCCTTCAAAGTCGGCATGCGGCAATGCTGGGAGGCATGGATGATGGACGGAGAGAAGGAGTACACAAAGGGCGGTCATATGAAGAAGGCAGATCCTCAAACCATCTGCGGGTGGATCGCCAAGGTTTGGCAGGAGCTTGATCCGGAGATCATCAGGTGGGCATTTCTCAAATGCTGCATCTCCAATTCACTAGATGGAACGGAGGACGACATTCTGTGGGAAGACGATCTCAGCGACAACTCAGAAGTAGACGGCGACAGCGACGAGGATCTGGCCTACCCAGACATGGATTATGAGCAGCTCCGGCAAGTGTTTGAAGAAAGCTCAGACGAGGAAGATTTTTATGGCTTTTAGCCTGGTTAATGGTCTTTTTCAAGACTATTTCAAAACGGTCTTTTTCAAGACCACAAACGGTCTTTTTCAAGAACACAAGCAGTCTTATTCAAGACTATTTCAAAACGGTCTTTTTCAAGACCACAAGCGGTCTTTTTGAAGACCACAAACAGTCTTTTTCAAGACTATTTCAAAACGGTCTTTTTCCAAGACCACAAACAGTCTTTTTCAAGACCACAAGCGGTCTTTTTGAAGACCACGAACAGTCTTTTTCAAGACTTTTTCAAACAAAACGGTCTTTTTCAAGACCACAAACCACCAAGAAAGAATCAGTGTTCATCTTTATTTTACTTTGTCTTTACCTCTCTCTCAGTCTTTATTTCTCTCATATGACATCGCCGACTTCAATGAAAGAAACATTGAAACACACTCCGTGCTTGTGTATTTATTCAACTTTATTTGTAAGAAAAGAAGACGTTAATTGAAAGAAATAAGATATATCCCCCGCGCTTGTTTACCTTCGCAGCGCTTGTTTATCTCCGCCACGCTTACCTCCGCAGCGCTTGTTCACCTCGGTCGAGTGGTAGTGGATTATTTTCCTTGCGTCGGGAAAGATGAAATAGTAAGTTAGAAAAATTAAAGCATGCGTGTTTATTATTTCCCATTCTGCGGCGATTGTTGAACAATTTTCCAACCGAATTTTTTGTCCGACTTCGCCGGGAATTTTGTCAGGCTTTCTTTTTTTTTTTCAAAGATGATTCGCAAAATCGGGGGTGCGGCTTATACGCCGCCGCGGTCTTTACGCCGGCAAATACGGTACCCTTTTTTCATTATTTTTCTGTTTTTGACACCCTTATCATGTTACGTACATAACATGCCCTATCGTGAAAAAGACATCCTTTTTACATGTTTTCTGGGTCGCGCATGGTATCCACTCGCCAATGTAAGTGGCCCCCCCCCCCCCGGGTGTAAATTTCAAGACCATTTGCATACCATTCCTAATCCAGACCTAACTCCCGTATCCTGCATGCTACAGACCTCTAACAAATTGCAGTAGATTGTTTAAAAGTTGTTCTTTCATGTAAAAAGTACGACATGCCCTTCAAAATGCTGTCTCCTTGCCCTAAATTCAAATCCAAGATAGTTTACGTTCAAAAACTTCATATTTATTGAAATGCAAATTAGGAAAATTGTAAAATGGCCATATTCATTTCCGTCTCACATTTTCATGGTTCACTAATGGTATCATCCTTTACAATTCAACAAATTTTTACGCATCAGTGACAATTAAATTTACAAGTTAGTGCCCTCTATTGCAAAGTCAACAAATAGTAATAATAATAATAATAATAATAACTTTGTTATCATTCATTTCGGTCTTATATTTTCAGGGCTGGCTAATGACATCATCCTTCATAATCCATATGCTTTTTACGCATCAGTGACAATTTAACACAGAAATAGCCCCCTCTATAGCAAAGTCAACAAAATAGTAAAATGACAATAACTTTGTTTTCATTCATTTTGGTCTCATATTTTTAGGGGTATGTTTATTGTATCATTCTCATAATCCATATGTTTCTTATGCATCAGTGACCATTACCTTCGGTTTCATTCACTTTGGTCTCATATTTTCAGGGTTTGCTTATGGTAACATCATCTATAATTCACTAGTTTGTTAAGCATCAATTACAAAAACTTTTAGAAATAGCACCCTCTATTGCAGACAAAAGAAATTTAAATTGGCCATAACTTCTTTGTTTTAAGTCATTTTGGTCTCATATTTTCAGGGTTTACTTATAGTAACATCGTCCATAATTTACTAGTTTGTTTAGCATCAGTGACCATAACCTTTAGAAATAGCGCCCTCTATTGATAAGTCTCAAAATGTAAAATTGCCATAACTTCCTCGATTTCAACCAATTTGGTCTATTATTTTCAGGGTTTGCTCATGCTAACACCCTACATAGTTCACTACTTTGTTACGCATCAGTGACAATTACCTTTTAAAATAGCGCCCTCTTTTGCAAATTGGAAAATAGTCAAATTGCCATAACTTCCGTGTTTGAATTCATTTTGGTCTCATATTTTCAGCGTTTGCCAATTGTATCTTTGCACATAATCCAATTGCGTTTTACGCATCAGTGACTATCACATTTACAAATAGCGCCCTCTATTGCAAAGTAAAGAAATATTAAAATGGCCATAAGTTCCTTGTTTTCGATCATTTTGGTCTCATATTTTCAGGGTTTGCTTATGATAACATCTTTCATTATTCACTGGTTTGTTACGCATCAGTGACCATTACCTTAAGAAATAGCGCCCTCTATTGAAAAGTTGTAAACAGTAAAATTACCCTAACTTCCTTGTTTTTATCCATTTTGGTCTCATATTTTCAGGGTTTGCCTATGGTATCACCCCCCATAGTTCAAGAGGTTTTAAGCATCAGTGACCTTTCCATTATAAAACAGTGCCCTCTAATATTTTGAAAATGTATATCATGTAGAGTTTTCTCTACATCTCCTTCTGTTTGTTGCCCTCTATCAAAACACGGGCGTCAATGCATGCACATTGGTTTGATACGATTGCAGTTCTAGTTAAATTTATTGTTGTTCATTTAATGTTTGCTTGTATCTCGTGCATTAACTGGACATTCCAACTCTAACTTTTACAATTTTGTCCATCAAATTAAATAAGATGAACTTTATCGAATTTGAATGGAATTTGTACTTGGAAGAATCCTTTTCATAATTTTTAATTTCTTATTTAAAGGGCAAGTCCACCCCAGAAAAATGTGGATCTTAATAAATAGAGAAAAATCAAGCATTGGTAATGCTGAAAATTTCATCAAAATCCGATGTAAAATAAGAAAGTTATGCCATTTACAAGTTTTGCTTATTTTTCACAAAACAGTGATATGCACAACTCAGTGACATGCAAATGAGACAATAGATGATTCCCCTCACTCACTATTTCTTTTGTTTTTTATTGTTTGAAAATACAATATTTCATTTTTTACAGATTTGACAGTAAGGACCAACTTGACTGAACCATATAGTATTAAACAATGCTAATTCCACATGTTCGGGGAGGAATTAATCTGTGTTTCTATTGACAATGAGGAGAAAATTAGAATATTTCATATTTCATATAATGAAATACAAAAGAAATAGTGAGTCTCCTTATTTGCATACTGATCAGGATGTGCCTATAATTGTTTTGTGAAATTAAGCGAAACTTTACAATGTCATAACTTTCTAATTTTATATCCCATTTTGATGAAAATTTGCAGTGTTACTATGCTTGTTGGATTTTTCTCTTTTTATTCAAATCAACTTTTGTTGGGGTTGACTTGTCCTTCAATAAAAACTCACTTGAAAATTGTTTTATGAAATATTGAATGTATTGCAGCCTGGCAGCTAACATGAACATGCCAACTAATTCATGTATATACTCAGGCACTGACCGTTACTTATAAAAAAATCCCCACTGAAAATCCTAATTTCCCCCTTCAAATTGTGGGATCCACACCATATTTCCAGAGTACCCGGTGGCTTAGTTCAGATATAAGTAGTGGGGTAGCTGAAGTTCACAAGCTCGCCAAATTTAGTCTGGTATCTTCAAAATACAATGAAAAAGTGCTCAACATTTTCAAGTTACAGCGAGACCCTTTGTGCTGCGCAGCGTTTTGAAAATTACTACACGGGGATAACAGAGTTTGAAACTCAATATATATTTTTCTGAAGCATCGCGCCTGTGATTTCAAAAAGTCCACTCATTTACAAGTCAGAAAGCAACAAAGCATGTAAGTTAAAACTGCAGCTGTGCTGGCCTGGCTGTATGGCTTATCTGCAGGTGTGGATAATAGACTGGACGGGCGTGAACAGGAGCGATTTTTATGTTGGGAGTTGCTTGGTACTTGCAGTTTTAGGCACTTGCGAGAGCGATCTCAAAGCACACAAGAACGTAATCGCTCCCATCTAATTTCAACGCTGTACATTTCTTAAAACAGTAAAATGCAGTGCAGACATCTCTACACATGCTTAAAATGTACACTACAAGTGTCCATTTCAAAGAGAACATGTAGAAACATCATAATATAATGGGGAATGAAGATTAATGCCTCAAAGTGCCCAATCATGACTGAAGACCATCGTGACATTACCCTAAATAACACTAGCATTGACACAGTTGATTATTTTGTTTTCCTCATAAGTGTAGTCCCCTCGAAAATGACATAAAATGACACATATCCTTTAATAGCTGCCTGGGCATTTGGGAGGCTAAAAAGTAACATCTGGTCCGATCAAGAAATCCAAAGGTCCCTGAAGATCAGGATTTACAAGTCCCTCATTCTTCCTATTGCATTATACGGTGCACAAACATGGACCCTGCGGAAAGTGGATCAAGATAGGCTTGCAGCCTTTGAATTGAGATGCCTTCGCATCATGTTAGGTGTCCATTTATTGGACAAAGTCAGGAATGCGGACATCAGGAGGAGATTACATATCACAAACACAAACACACAATATATGAGGATGCTACAAAAAATTGCCTGAGGTAGTTCGGGCACATACGCCTATCACAAAACCACTTTCCAGTTCAGGCTTAAAGAAATGACTTTGACAAGGGGAGACCACCAGAACATCCCCCTTCCAGATGGAGGGACCAAGTAAGACGTCTACTTCTACTGGATGCTGAAGACCTAGCCCAGGGTAGAACTGAATGGAAAAGGATCACCAGTAGGAGAGCAAAGGGACACACTTTCCTATGCACCCAAGTCAGTAAGTCATAACTGTAAAAGTTGAAAACGCAATCTGACAATCATTTTTTCATGAAATCTGACAGGAATTAAAAATGAATCCTTAAATGGCGGCCGGACAAGAATACCAACACAGCTATTAACTACATATATGAGCTATCAGCAAATTGGTGGATTACAGATGGCATACTTATATCATCTTATATACACATATATACACCAGCCTTCCTGCATGAGAACTTGGGTGAGGCCTAAATTTCACAAATAATATACATGTAAATGTATACAGAATACCAGCCTCCCCGCCTATGAGATCAGGTGAGGTCTAAACTGAAAGTTCGAACTTCACACCCTTACATTCAAATTACAATTGCGTTCCTAAAGTACTATGTAACGTTTTAAATAAATCCCCTTCGTCCAGGTACCAAATTAGGACCCAATTCAATATGACATATTGATCAACGTACATGGCATCAAAGTGGAAAATCTAATAACTAGAGGCAAAAATATCATTTACTGCTTAATAAAACACCTTGCAAAAGTGACCTTTGTGTATTAAAGAACATGTTAATGCCATGCCAATAATATGACAACTCAATTCATGTGAGTTACCAAAATATAACGAACAAATACCTTATGTGACCTGAACTTGCACAAGATGTTCAGTGATACTTGAATAATCTTATGTTCCAAGTTTTATGAACTACATGTAGACCAATAAGCTTTCAAAGTTATGATGGTAATTCAACAAATACCCCCACTATGGTGAGAGTTCATTGACCTTTGACCTTGGTTATGTGACCTGAAATGCACACAGGATGAACAGCGATACTTGATTACTCTTATGTCCAAGTTTTATGAACTACATGAAGACCAATAAACTTTCAAAGTTATGATGGTAATTGAACAAATACCCCCAATTTGGCCAAAGTTCATTGACCCTAAATGACCTTTGACCTTAATCATGTGACCTGAAACTTGCACACGATTTTCAGTGATACTTGATTACTCATCAGTCCAAGTTTCATGAATCAGATCCATAAACTTTAAAAGAAATGATGGTAATTCCACAGATACCCCCAATTTGGCCAAAGTTCATTGACCCTAAATGACCTTTGACCTTGGTCATGTGACATGAAACCCCAGCAGGATTTTCCGCAATACTTGATTAACCTTATGGCCAAGTTTCATGAACTAGGTCCATATACTTTCTAAGTTATGCTGTTAATTCAAAAACTTAACATTCGGTTAAGATTTGGTGTTGACGCTGCCGCCGTCGCAAAAGCGGCACCTCTATACATGTAGTCTCACTCTGCTATGCAGGTGAGACAAAAACGGGTCAGGGCGAAACCCACCTGAACACAGACCAAAATAGATCAGAAGGATAAAATTCCCTTTCGGCTCACATTTCTAAATGAACAACGATCTTTATATTGTTTGGATGTGCGACCAGGCAAACTGCCCACTGATTTTTTGTGATACAAAACAAAATTAAATTCATTTAAGTAAAATAATTTAAAATGTCCATACAGTGTATATTATCTGACAAATCTACATCCGTTATTCCATTTGGAACAACCTGTACACTCCAATAAAACACAAATCAACTCTGAACGATACCTAGAATATCTTCAATCTCGACCTTCTCCATTGCATGTGTTTAAACAACATTCAAACAGTGTTTGATCCAAACATAACGCTTAAATGAGTGGTTGTTTGGGAGGTGGGAGAATTACAAGCGAATATTTGTACGTTCATCTCCATTGAAATCGAAGACTAAAATGAATGAATGAATGATGCGTGCTCCTTGCGCCCAGTACAAATTATTGTCATTATGCGTATAAACCATACAGTCTGACGTGCCATGTGATGTACATGTATCACCTCGTCAACCGTGCCATTCCAAAATAAAAACACCTTCATGACCTGGATTTGTCCGCCGACTAACAAATCCTTTAAATCACCAAGTCATCTTTAAAATACATTATTCTTGGGGAACAAAATGACCAAAAAAATAATATGCAATTATGTCGTACCTTTATTAAATAGAGATGAACGTTTTTCAGAATCTGGTGTCACAAACACATTAGCTCCCCTTAGGGGGGTTAAACCCCCAGCTAGAAGGCCCCCTCCCAGAAAATTCAATGTTAAATTTCGCGGCTGCTTTCTCACTGGTTCTCTGCTAGCCAGACAGGAATACCAACCCAGCTATTATCTGTATGAGCTATCTGCAAATCTATATACACCAGTCTCCCTGCCTATGAGATCAGGTGAGGCCTAAACTGAAAGTTCGAGCGTGACACCCTTACATTCAAATTACAATTGCGTTCCTAAAGTACTATGTAACATTTGAAATAAATCCCCGTCATCTAGGTACCAAATACAGTGAGCCAGACTGGTTTGGGTGATTCACTGTTTTTCGCTGTTTTTTCTCTTTTTTCTCCCTTTTTCCCACAGGAAACGGCTAGAAAAGGGCTAAAAAACGGCAACAAAAAAGTGTACCGACTATGGAAAGCTAACTGTATGCAACAATGATTTTCATCAGAATAAAATAGTGAATACCTCCCTTCAGGAAAACGGCTACAAAATGGCTAAGAAATGGCGAATACCTCCCTTGTGGAAAACGGCTGCAAAACGGCTAATATAAGGGTGAATACCTCCCTCGGGGAAAAAGCCTTCAAAGCTGCTAATAAATGGCAAAAGGCACAAAAGTAATAATAAATAGCAATAAACAAGTACAAATCAGCAAATAACGTTGTACCACACAAGCGGGTGAGTGTACTTGTAACAACTTGGAATAACATTGATACTACCGTAATGTATGGTAGTGGATATATATAATACCAAACAATCTTCATTTTTTTCAATCATATCAAACCTTTTCTTAAATTTCATCACTTCCACCATAAAGTAATCACAAATACCTACTAAATATTAAGATTTTAAAAATGGCTGAAATCAATCGGCCTATATCTGAAAAAAAAACTTCTCAGCTTCCAATTGCGCCCCTCTTTGCGTGTGAAATGATTTGTCACTTGTGGTTCGTGTACCAAACATGTGTTTTCTGCTGTCATAAGAGAATTAACAAAAATCTGTAATTACTAATTTTCACCATATTTTGTTATTTTTAGAAAATTGATACTTCATAAATATGACTTTTTTTCTTCATCATTTTTCTTTTGGAAAGATGCTGCAAAGTGCTAAATGTAAATATACTGTACTGTATTATTTTCTTTATCTTCTTGGGGTTGTTACAATCGTTTGCGTTTGTGTAGTGGAAATGGCCGCACCCTTTTGAGAAAACCAGGATAGCTTTTCTCGACCTCTTATTTTCTTGGAAAAATCATATTGAAAATATATCCAAACTAATTTAACGAAAATTCTTGGAAAAATCATATTGAAAATATATCCAAACTAATTTAACGAAAAATAGGTATTATTAATAGGCTACAATTTTGCATTCCCTCCACATCATTAATCATGCTCTACTCATCCTTAATCTTGCGTTATTTAAATTACGGGATTCTTATTTGGGGTGATACCCATCAATATTTATTAGATAAATTGTTGCTTTTACAAAAGAAAGCACTTCGTATTATTTATAGTACATGTTTCCGTTCTCATATGGACCCACTTTTTATAGAAAGTAAACTGTTGAAAGTCAAAGACCTGTATTTACTACAGTTAGGGCACTTCATGTATAGTTATAATAATAATGCACTTCCCCAAATTTTTGATGCCATGTTCCCTAAAAATCAATTTTATCATAACTACCCCACGAGACACTTTGACGAACTTCACATTCCACTTTACAGAACTTTACTGGCTAAAAATACATTCCTATTCAACGGTCCTAAATTCTGGAACTCACTAGCTAATAATATTAAAGACAGTGTCTCCTTAAATTCGTTCAAACGTAAACTCAAACTTATCCTGCTTAATTCCTATAATTCACTCGCAACGGAACCAACATTTCATTATCCTTACCATAATTTGGCTAATCTTGTGTGTCCTTCCGTTTGTTTGAAGCAGCTTTTCTCCGTGGTTTTCCACTCAATCGAGCTGGAATTTTTCTAAACATGGTTAAATTGTTCACAGATTGTCATGAGGGGGGTTGTTTGTGGTATTTTAGTCGCATTATTTAAAGTTTTTTTACAATTCGTAACTTTTTGGCATTCCTTTTCGCAGCCCTGAGTATAGCTTCGAAGTATTCCCAGTCCCTTTTACCTCTCTCGGGTCAGCGAAATACAAAGCACGGTATACGGTACGGTACGTACTTGCTCATGCGCTGGCTGCATGCATATATGCATGTGTTGCTGAAACGTAAACAACATACCGTAATCTGCCGATGTCCTCAGTGGTTACCGTACAAAATGTGGGCAGTTGTCACAAAGAGGTTAACCCTATTCTGACTTGGCTTTTTGAAAACAAGTGTTGACTGGGGGTTTGCTGGGGGTGAGGGTCTACATCTAATGTTTCTGCCCAGTTTCATTAACACATCCTTTGTATTTAATCCTATATTTTAACAGATTGGGCTACCTGCTACTCAACGCTCCAAAATCAAACTGTGCCAGTGCTCTGTTGTACACCAGTGCATGGTTAGTATTTTGACGTAAAATGTAATATTTATATTGAATGATTGATGCCGCAGTAAATCTAAATTCCAACATATGATGAAGTTGTTTGGTTGAGTCAGATAATCAACTCAGTGCTAAGTTCCAAAACCCAAAATTAAAATTGTCTTAAATAGATTTGCTATTAACCCTTTTATTTAAAGGCAAATTTGATCAGATTTTCTTCTGCAAATTGGCAACACTGGCATTTTTTTCTTTTTTTCCTACACATATTTTGTTTGACATGTATTCTAAAAAACTCTGTTGTACATATGTAGATGTTTATTAAAAATGTAGATATGAATATAACAGTGTAAAAATGGTTTATCGCTTCAACAGCCAATAATACCGTGTATCTATAACAGACATACGGGACCTTTTTTATGCATTATAACATGCCATCTCAAATATTATGATCTTTTCATCTGTACACTGTTGTAGCATATCTTGCCTTTAATTAACATGATTATATTTTATACATTGTGTGTTATATTTTCATGAAAAAAGACATAATGTAACATACACGTATCAATATTGTTATTTATTTGAAATTAAATATTGTATTATAATCAGTGAAGATGCCCATATAACTTTTAAAAGACACAATAATTCCATAAGATATACATTTACAGTGTACTTTCTAAAATATTTATCAATTATTTCAATGCATAACTATTTGATCCACCAGTAAAAAAATTTCTAAAACCTCAAAAAAAAAAAACATTTAAAAAGCCCATGTAAGCCATACAAATCTTATCTTTTTATCACAATTAACATCTAAAACCTTTTCTCTCTCTCTCTCTATCTCACTCTTTTGTATTCTTAATTTCTCTATTTCTCTCTTCATCTCTATCTCTGATTTTCCCACTGTCTCTCTCATTTTACCCACTCTCTGTCTCTCTCATTCATTTTTCACACTGTCTGTCTATCTCTTAATTTCTCTCATTCATTTTCCCCGTGTGGGTCTCTTTCCTTTTCCCCTCTGTCATTCATTCATTCCTCTCTCATTTTTCCCATTCTCTGTCTCTCATTTTCCTCACTGTCTGTCTGACTCATATTTCCCACCACTGTTTCTGTCTCACTCATTTTCTCACCCCCCCCCCCTTTCTCTCATTCTCACTTATTTTCGACATCCTGCCATACTTATATATGATTGAGCAACCTTTAATTTAAAAAGTACAAACAACCGCAGTCTAATGTACATTGTAAGGTACATGTGCAATGTACTTACATATTTCTGACCCAATACATGTAATCATAACATTTCTATATCACAATAATTGCCTCTTGACTGCTTACTGAATACACCGTGTTCTAATACATTTTCCATTTTATAGTTAGATTTGGATTTCACTCTGTAATGATTATTGAAGTTCTTCCTCCAATCAACCCTAGATGCTTAACTTAATTGTACCTCCTATCTATATTGAAAGAGAAGTCTGCTATGAATCAGTTGTCTAAATATATTTCATCAATAAACTGCTCGGCTTTCAGTGTGAATAGGCAGTCTAGCTGTACATACAAGAATGTCATCCCCTTTCCCCCCCTCCACACACTTTGATAAAGAAAAATGACTCCTACCCCCTGTGCTGCCACGGGTAATTGCTGCTAGTCTTGATAATAATCCTTACATTTTCACTTTTATTGTTTTATCTTTTTTCATCTGATATTGTCCAGTTATATAATCTTTTGTTATTTCACCAGATCGAGCTGGTTCATGGTCAGCCCTTTCCCATTCTTAGTTTTCCTCCTTTTTAAAAAATTGTTATCTTGTCTTGTACTGTCCTGTCTCTTGTTTTGTCTTGTCCTATGTATTGTCATCCCCGCTCTGTTTTTTTATCTGTCTCGCGCAACATATCCTTTACAATGATGACCTTTTTGTGTGAAAAGCTTTGCAATTGTTCATTAATTATGTTTGCATCAATATGATTTCTTTTGTTCTCTTTTTCTTTCCTGTAATTACATGCATGTACGCATATAAGAAAAAGTCAACTATAATCTCTTCATTTCCAAGGGGGATCCACACTTTACAAGCTTTGCTTTTTAGTGGATCCCCCTCATTTCCATTTATGCTCTATATCATACTGGGTTTTTTTCTGTTTTACGAAGTAAGAATGCCCTTCTGTAAAATTTTACTTGATTTGTATTGCTTTATATTACTTTGTATTATGTTTTGAATGGAAATGAAATAAAAGAATTGAAAAAAATATGACAACAGTGTTTAGGCGCATATTTGACAATTTGCCGCTAAACCAGGGCTCGACACTAGCGGCGGTCCGACGGTCCCAGACCGGTAAAAATCGCTGTCGGGCAAGTAGATTTTCAGAAATTGGAAGATTTACTGGTCCGACATGACCAGTAAAAAATATCATTGTCGGGCCAGTAATTTTTCAAAAACTAGCAAGATTTAAGGGTCCGACATGACCAGTAATAAAAACCATTAGTGGGCCAATAACTTTTCCAGAAATGGTCAAATTCACAGCAAACCATTTCCCCCCCGTTAAATTCTGCCATTCACACACAGAATACACACAGAATGAATCGCACGTAAGTGTTACTAGAGTACTATACAGCATGCATACAGTGTACATGTAGTCAGCCACACAACCCACATGGTCAATTCTCCACTGTCCGCACGAACGAAGCCTGGCTAAACTCTGGCAGAAATCTCTCACAGAACTGTCAAAATTCAAGGTTCATACTCATGAAAGGCTCTTATAATGTCCATATTTCCTAAAAATTGGAGCAACTCTGTCATTTGTAAGCAGTAAAAGGAGAAATTTTCACTTCTGTTTTGGTTCGAACAGATCGGGTTTCGGGTGATATCGTCTCAATACATAATAGCCCCACATATGCATTTATATGTGTGTTGATACACTTGGTATCTGACTTTCTTTCATAGCTATTTTAATTGAGCCAAAAAGAAACTGATAAATAATTTATAATAGTTTTAGCTTTCTTCCTATCTTTCTTTCGTTCTTAATCTTTCTTTGTTTCTTCCCTAGATTTTTTTGTTACTGTCTTTCTTTTTTAATTTCCCTTTTTTTTCTTTAATTCATTTTTTCTTTCTATTCTTTTATGAAATATTTTCTCTATTTTCTTTTCCTCTCTTTCTTTCTGATATTTTCTTTCTTTAGTTTTTGGGTCCATCCATCCTATATTCATCTCTTCTCTTCTTCCTTTCTTTCCTTCCTTCTTTTTACCCCTTTCTTCATTCTTTGTTACTTTCTTTCTTCCATCCATCATTTATTTACCCTTTCTTTTTTTATTTCTTTTCTCAGCCCTTTCTTTCTTACATTCATTCCTTCCTTTCTCCTATCTGTCTTGTTCTTTCCTTTTTCCCTTTGTTAATCATATCCTTTTACCTTTCCTTTTTTTTGACTGCTTGCTTCCTTTCTCTCCTTTATTCTTTCATTCCTTCCTTTCTTTGTCTCTCGGTCTTTCTTTTTTCTCTTCCTTTCATCTATTCTCTTACCTTTTCTTTTTGTTATAATTGCTTGCTTCTTTCCTTCCCTTCCTTCCTTTATTTCTTTCGTTCTATCTATCATTTTACCTTTCCTTCATTTCTTCCATAATTCCTTCCTTCCTTCTTTCAATCCTTCCTTCCTTTATTTCTTTTGTCCGCCTTTCCATCTCTTCTTTTACCCTTTATTTTTTATTGCTTCTTCTTTCTTTCCTTTACTACTTTCTGGATTTGTTCTTTCTTTCTGTATTGCTTGCTTCATTTCCTTCCTTCATTTCTTTTTTTCTTTTCTTTCTTTCTTTCTTTCTTTCTTATATTTGTTCCTTCTTTATTCCTTCCTTTCCTTCGTTCTTTCTTTTTTTTTCTTCCTTCACATCTATCCTTTCTTTACCTTTTTTTCTTCCTTTCTTTCTTTCTTTCTTTCTTCGTTTCTGTCTTGCTTTCTTTTTGTCCTTCATTTCCTTCATTTTTTTTTGGGGGGGGGTAACGAAAGGCTAGAAAAATAAACTTGCGCCTTTTCTTAATGTTTTCTTTATTTTTTGGGACCAGTAGATTTTAGGTTTGGACTAGTAAAAATTTGAAAAACTGGGTATCTACTGGTCCGACATGAATAGGTTGGACCAGTAGAAAAAATGGGTTAGTGTGGAGCCCAGGCTAAACAAGAATATATTTTATAAATATGATCGGCCGTCAAAACACTTCATCCACTTTAAAGCCTTCTCTCATCATTTACTCCAGTTTTGAGTTAGCTGGCCAAGCTAAATCAGTTATCATGCATATGTTGTCAAGAAGGCCTCCAAGCCCTCCATCAATAACTTTAAATGAATTTAAACTATACATCTTTGTACAGCCTTGACGCCGCTGTCTTCCATGACACAATTACCTGAAGGTGGCATTCTTTGCCTCTCGTTATTAGACAATTGTCTGGCTAATGAGAGTGATCACTTTGATATCTATGTCTGCAACAGAAAGACATATAATTTTTTTTTAATGTTTTACTAAAAATAATGGCAAAATATTAAGGGAAGAAAATGAAGAAAAGAGGAAAGAGGATTCAGGATAAAAGAAAAGTTTACAGGGGAAAAATGTTAACTGTTCAAAAAATACATAAGCGATTTTGTCTCTCGCCCACCTATGAAAATAACCAAAAATATTGAGATTTGCGAGGGCATGCAACAGAATTGTATCGAAACTTTATTGTGAAATAACTGGGATGGAATAACACTTGTCATAAGAGTCTTGCCCGTAAACTTTATTGATGACCTCAAAATGAACATTGACCATACCATGTGATCTCCGAACACAATAACATGAAGGTCTCCTAAGTACACCTACAACCCAAGTTTGGTCGAAAAGTGACTTACAGTTGCATTGTTAGGTGTCATAAGAGAGTCTTGCATGTTAACTTTAACGTTGACCTGAAAATGACCTTTGACCTTACCATGTGACCTCTGACTGCTGCATAACATGCAGGTCCTCCAAGTACTGTAAATCTACCAACCAAGTTTGGTTGAAAAGTGACTTACGGTTGCGGAGTTAGGTGTCATAAGAGAGTCTTGCATGTAAACTTTAACGCTGACCTGAAATTGAGTTTTGACCTTACCATGTGACCTCTAACTGCAGCCTAACATGCAGGTCCCCCAAGTCCATCTACCATCCACGTTTGGTTGAAAAGTAACTTACGGTTGCGGAGTTAGGTGTCATAAGAGAGTCTTGCATGTAAACTTTAATGTTGACCTGAAAATGACCTTTGACATTACCATGTGTCCTCTGACTGCAGCATAACATGCAGGTCCCCCAAGTCCATCTACCATCTAAGTTTGGTTGAAAAGTAACTTAAGGTTGCGGAGTTAGGTGTCATTAAGAGAGTCTTGCATGTAGATTTTAACGTTGACCTGAAAATGATCTTTGACCTTACCATGTGACCTCTGATTGCAGCATATCATGCAGGTCCCCCAAGTCCATCTACCATCCAAGTTTGGTTGAAAAGTGACTTACAGTTGCAGAGTTATGTGTCGTAAGGTTTATGACGAACGGACGACAGACAACATTTTGATCCCTAAGTCTCGCCTCACCTCTGGTGGGCGAGACAAAAAGGGGGCCTTCTTTACCCCACTCTCCGCTATTTACATGGCTACATGTAGTATAGTATACTGCAATGATGCCCAAGTAATTAACTTTGAAAGTAACTTCTGGAAAAAGAAACGTAAAATAATCACTGCGGATAAAAAAGATTAATCCAATACTGAATAGAGACTCTGGATAAACATTGTATTCAATCTTTGGTCCAGTTATCAAGAAACATGGAGGTACAGACTACAGACCACCACAGGCAGCAAACTTTATGACTGATCAGTTGACTTGAGAAGTCAACAGGAGTGGACGAAAGCTAGCTCAAAATAATCATTAAGTTGGCTGAAGCTTAAAAATCATTCAGGTTACTAATTATTTTTTATGTTGTTTTCTTCTTCGACATTGTGCACTGAATCCAGACCATTATTATTATCATTATCCTTATTAAAGTTGAAATTATTCAACTTATTATGATAACATGTATTTACCAGGGAATAATTTTCCTGGTATTGCTTCGCAATTTGCTCCACATTTTTTAAAGACTGCTACGCTTTAAGTCTTTTGTATAGCATATTTCTACATAGGACTACACATTACTTAGTTGAGAGCTTTTCTCTTATGACCAAAATGGTATTCACATTTGTAAAGCAAAATTATTCCGTTTACCAATCATGATCCTGCTCAAGATGTTCCAGAGATGCCAAGTTCAAAGACCAGCTATGCGTGAGATTTTCTGTGAATCTGAGTGAGATCACAGACATTGTGTACAATGTATATGGGGAAAGGCTGTGATAGTTGCGTGAGATAGAGATTTGAGGGGATGAATAAGAGTCCAAAATGCTTGAGTCTCACGCACAATGCATGAGACTTGGTAGCTCTGATGTTCAAATATAAACCAAGCTTACATGTACATGTATCTGGGTCATACTTTAAAATTACAATCTTTCATAGCATTCAAGGAATTCCTCCCTACTGGTAACCATGGGTAGAGAGAGGCTAATGTACATAAATGCATTGTCAAAGACCAATAGACACTGTATACATACCACTGTATATTTCATGTAGTCGTCCAGATTCTTAATCTCAAAGGTTGTTGCTATACTGATGGAAGGTACGACCGGTTTGGTATTATCAGTACATCTGAGGTTAGTCTGAGCAGTCACAGCCAGGGTCTCCTTACTAACATCTTCAGGGTAATCTCTAGTGTCTGCAAATGTTCGTCTCATGTCTTCCCCATCAAGGCCGACAGCTAACGCAGCTGGTACTCTGGATTCACGTTTGGTTGATTGGTCCGCCATCTTGTATAATCAAGTTGAAAAATGTTCGTCTACAAATGCAACTTTGAAAATCACCTGCCTGAAATAACAAAATTATCAGTGAACCAATTACAAAATATTTGAATATTATGTTCATTACAATTTTCTTGTTGGTTACTGACTTACACCAACCTTGTAAGTTCAATGCCCTGAGAAGTGACAATAATTACAAGAATCTCAATATAATATCTACCTATAGAATTTAAGTCATGTAGGCACCAGGCTATCATGGGGATTCATACTGATATTCGATTTTGTGGAAAGTGCATTGGACCCAATTGTAATAGAGACATCTTTTGGGGAAAGCAAACTTGTATTCTGCCAAGCCTACTTAGCCTGAGCAACTTAAAGGACAAGTCCACCCCAACAAAAACTTGATTTGAATAAAAAGAGAAAAATTCAACAAGCATAACACTGAAAACTTCATCAAAATCGGATGTAAAATAAGAAAGTTATGGCATTTTAAAGTTTCGCTTATTTTCAACAAAAAAGTTGTATGAACGAGCCAGTTACATCCAAATGAGAGAGTTGATGACATCACTCACTCACTATTTCTTTTGTGTTTTATTATATGAAATATGAAATATTTTTATTTTCTCGTCATTGTCATGTGAAATTAAGTTTCATTCCTCCCTGAACACGTGGAATTTCATTATTTTAACATTTTGTGCTTCAGGCAATGAGGTCCTAATCATCAAATTCATAAAATATGAAAATACTTACCTGATTTTCTTATTTACGAGATAACTCATACATCTACTTGATTTGCTAGTTCAGCCCTCTGGACTGCCATACCCGAAAAGAACTCCCAAGGATTTAAAAAGCGCGAGCGCGCCCTCTCCCGTTCAGGCTTACTACCCATGATCACCGCGCAATTAGCGTCCATCTTCCTCAACTTTCGCAAGCCCATACGTTGAAACATGTTGCTACGCAAGGCGGAGGGTCGGTGGGAGGGTATCAAGTAGATGTATGAGTTATCTCGTAAATAAGAAAATCAGGTAAGTATTTTCATAATTTACTTCAATAACTCCATACATCTACTTGATTTGCTAGACCAACACGGACTCAAACCGTAGGGAGGCATGTTTTCAATTGTAAGCCTAAGAAAATTTAAAAAACAAAAACAACGAAATTTAGGGAGAGGGGGAAAAAGCCGCAGCTGATTTAAGCGCCGAAGCAGCAAATCTCGCCTCGCTGGACGGAATGTCCTTCAAGTAGAAAGAAGTGAAGGAGTTAGTTGAGCACCAAAAGGCGGCCCTCAAAATGTCCTCGAGAGGAATGCCCTGTATACTCAGGAATACTAAGTATCATGGGCCCTCGGCCTAGTGTTAGGAGAACAACATCACCTGCTGACTAGAGCATAAGAATCAGAATTTGTTGAAAATTTCAACAAGAATCGTGATCGGAAAACTGAAGCTTTTAAGGCTCAGTAAGTGATCAATCGAACAATCTGAGAAGGCGAGATATCTCAGAAGTCTCCGCGTGGGAGAAAGCGCCCAGAATTCGATATCTGTCTCAAATGCGTGAGGGCAGAAAATCTGCAGAATTCTGATAGAGAGCTGTGGCAAAAAGTTACTAGCGGTCCGAAGGGGACCAGGAACGACGGAGAGTAGGGATTTAAGAAGAAAACCACTCGTAAGGCAGTCAAGGGTCGAGAAAGCGACTGAGTGCCATCCTGTTAATAAGGAATGCCGCGGACCTGTTGCCTATGTAGAATAGAGTAGTCTGGTCAAAACAGCTCAACCGGGCGTGTCAGGGAAACAGCGCGGTACACATCACGACAAAGGTGAGTTAGACCGAGTGATCGAGAGAGAACTCAGGATCCCCTTTCTCCCATACTGATTGAGGCACCCATCTGAGGGTGCAGTGCCCGCGGTGGAAGAGGTGGCTTGGCTCAAGCCACCATCGCCGAGAGAGCCCACGAGGCTAGGCTGCGATGGCTGTCCGCAGGGCGGGGGGAATCCCTAGCAGCAGCAAGCGTACGCCAGAGGGAGCTGGCGAAAAAAAATCTGTCACGATATTACGTGTAAACGACCATCAAGAGATGCTCTAAACGAACAGACATCGCCAGATATGATACCTCAACCGTTACATTCCCAACGGAATCGAATGAGGTAGCAACGGCCCTGTCCTATCAAGTTAGGGACGGAAACTGGCTAAGAGTGTCGAAGTCCTCACTTGAAGAAACAAGCGAAGGAGACTTGAGGAAGTAATCACAAGATTTCCATCAGTCCGCGGTGAGAACCAGTTGTTTATGAAAACAGTCACAAGGCCTGTTTCTCAGGTGATCGTAAGAGCAAGCACCGCCGGCGCCGGTTGCGACAGCGTGGAACAGTCCGATATCAGTAAGATAAGGAGCTCCAAAAAGCTGCGGGGGGCGGCAAAAATGACGCCCTAAGCAGCGGGGGATGAGAATCTAAGTTTCTAAAAGAACTCCAGTGAAGTAAATCACTTACATGGAGAGACTCATCCACAGTCGGCCCGAGAGAAGGCGGGTCGTAGTGATCGTGGTTAGGAAGGCATAAGCATACATCCATCCACGGTTACATCATCCTCGGTCGCGCGGTGACCCTGGCCACATGCATTGCATGGAAGGAGGATGAAAGCAGCATGCGAGGCGACTCGAGTGTGCCGAGTGAAAAAAATTTCTAAGTAAGAAGACGATTCGACAAGCGGGTACGGTAAAGACATCCCCCGTAGACCACTCCGCACAAGGAGGGAACGGCGGAGACGCCCGCAAGTTTGACCCACATAGAGGGCAGTCTATAAGATAGACAGTTAGAGCTCGACTGATGGTCTGGCGGTGTACAGTTTGGTGTGAACTCGCCAACCCGGTACGGTGGGTGTGCCCAGAAAGTAGGCATAGAATGCCGACAGAGAATCCTGGGGCTTTAAACAAGCTTGAAAGCACGTACATAGCCAACAATCTCATGAGATGTACGGCGGTTACTTTCCTCCGAGATGATGTTTACCCAACCGGGAAAGACTCGGGGAACAGCTGTGAATGTCAACAGGAGGGATATCTAGCATATGAAAAGCTGATTCCTTCCACGTATTCGGTGCGGGTGCTGCCGGCGGTGTCCGGGGGGACGACCGGTGATGGCAGCTCGGGCAGGGCTCGTACGAGCCGCCCGAATACGAGACAAATAGGTTAACATAACCATAATGCACCGGGTGGTGAAGGCATAGCGATTATTAAGCACAGGAGACTTTTTAATCGCCGTGACATTCAGATCCGATATACATACTCATAAGCACGGAGAGCTATGAGATAGTGAGACATACCGCTGAGCAGTGATGGTGCTCATATCAGAGTCGCCCTCTCTTCAGCGGCGATCGCTGGAGAACGGGTGTCTGTACTAGCCCTGACTCTGGCCTTGCAAGGGTAGGAGCTAAGTAAGACAGGGCACCCTTACTTTCGAATAGAAAGTGAGGTTCAGGCCAGAAAACGACGGTCCCGTCGCCTGGGCGGACGGTCCGCGGACGTGATAGGTTGCCCTCTCAAAGCAGCCAAACATTCTCACGAGAGAAGTGTGGCATGCGGTATCTAAGAGATTCATACCTCCAATCTACGGGCCCGCTTAGGGGGAAGAATGGAGAGTTACCGCTGAAGGAGTCGTCGCCGTATGTGAGCTTGACGTAGAGGGCGAATTCGGGAGTACCTGCATAATAATCGCCCCCCGCTTCCCCTGCCTCTGCCTTCTCGCTAGCCTCGAGAGGCTTGAAAGTTTCGAGACGGCGGTGCCGGAGCCTGGCGCTTCCGGGCAGCAGCAGAGCGGGGGTGGGTTTGCACCCTCGGAGCTGGCGGCTTCCTCGTCGTAGGAGCCGCCTCGTCTAGGGCGACCCCGTCACTCTCCGAGACCCCCAATTCGGCCGATTGAGCTCGGAGCGCCTGAAGAGGCGGGGCGAAAAAATAAGGACTCCTCTGCTTCATCAATACCCCCGCTCGGAGGGTAGATGTGAGGTAGATACTTGTCAAGCAGCGCCTGAGCGCTTACTGAAGGGTCGACCGCGGGATAGGGGTTGTCCTCGCACTGGCCGCCTTCGAGAGACTCCTCGTAAAGGGAGTCTCGCTCCATGGACTGAACCGGGAGGTTGTCCCCATGACAAGTTTCCTCCCCTGGAGGAGCTCCGAGAGCCGCGGGAGCCGTACGGCCTCTCGGCCGGCTCTCATGAAGGCAAGGGAGTCCAGTAAGCGCCGGGGTGGCCCCGCGTGTCGGCTGGGACACGTGCTCTGAGATCGACGAAAATGCTGGAAAGCACACGCGATCTTGAGGCACCCGGTTAGTCGGTGCACTGGCTGGCGATTTAACAGAATCGCTCAAGGATTTCCCGGGTGTCTGGTGGTTATTGCCCACTTGTCTCGCTTGATGCTCAGGGGCATCAGCGGGATGAGTAGACGTCGAGGGTGGGGTGAACCCGCACTGCTCGAAAGTAGAATGTAGCAGCATGAATAGCTGTGACATCTGACCACCGACACAAGGGTCTGAAGGAGGGACGCCCATGGCAACAGGGCTGGCCGACCTCACCTTCGACCTCTTCTTCTTCGCGGCCTCCGCCAGCGTGGCAGGGGCAGAAGAAGGCACAAGAGGCACGGGTGATTTCTTACGATACGCCGCCCCTGGCAGGGCGGCCGCCAACAACGAAATTTCACCCGAATCTGACGGGGTCAGATTGTGGTCACAGTCTGATGTGTGACGCCTCTCGCGGTAGCAGAATGTAGCAGCATGAATAGCTGTAACATCTGACCACCGACACAAGGGTCTGAAGGAGGAACGCCCATGGCAGCAGGGCTGACCAACCTCTCCTTCGACCTCTTCTTCTTCTTCTCTTTCTGCGGGCTCCGCCGGCGTGGCCGGGGCAGAAGGCATGAGAGGCAAGGGTGATTTCTTACGATTTGCCGCCCCTGGCAGGGCGGCCGCCGACAACGAAACTTCACCCGAATCTGACGGGGTCAGATTGTGGTCACAGCCTCATGTGTGACGCCTCTCGCGGTAGCAGAATATAACAGCATAACATGTATGACTGTAACATCTGACCACCGATACAAGGGTCTGAAGGAGGAACGCCCATGGCAACAGGGCTGGCCGACCTCTCCTTCGACCTCTTCTTCTTCTTCTTATTTTGCGGGCTCCGCCGGCGTGGCCGGAGCAGAAGAAGGCACAAGAGGCACGGGTGATCTCTTACGATTTGCCGCCCCTGGCAGGGCGGCCGCCAACAACGAAACTTCACCCGAATCTGACGGGGTCAGATTGTGGTCACAGTCTGATGTGTGACGCCTCTCGCGGTCAGGGGCTGGGCGATCTCTCCCGATGCTGTCAACGGAGGACGACTTATACGGCAGAGATCCTGACCTGTGCCGGGGGGAGAGAACCGCACTCTCCCTCCGGACTTCTGGTGACCCGGTAGCCGGTGGGTCGCATAGCCCTATGGGTGCTGCGGCGGCAGGACCTAGTTTAGGCTTGGAAGCCTTGGCTACCACTTTTTTCTTTGTCCGAGACCGTGGCACCACAGTCTCGGCCTTCCTTCTCTTAGCATCCGACCGCAAATTCGGAATGCTGATCGACGCACCCTCATACTCACCGCCGCCGGGCGCTCACCGCGGCGTCCCTCCTACTCGCCTGGAGGTGGCCGACTTCTGTAAACTTGCAATCGGGACGGTCCCCGTGGAGGGCACCAGGTCCTCTGGGGCTGTGTTAGTCCCATTCAACGGTACCTCTCTCTACCCTGAAAAAAAGAAAAACAAGAATTTTTCTTTTTTTTATTACAAAGATCTCGCATAGATTAAAAGTGGAGACCGGAGTGGTCTTTCCCTCCTCCTATAAGGAATTTGTTTGAGCAAACAGAACAAATCAAGAGGGGAGGGGTAGGGAGGAAGAAGAACCTAAGAATAGTTTAGGTATCTGCCTGTAAGAAAATAGAAAGGAGGTCGGAGACTTTGAAAAAAGAAACTCCTACAAGGTTCCCCCACTATATTCTCTTTTTTTTTTTTTGTGCCCGAAGGAAAAATTCGAAACAAAAATTCAAAAATGAATGCAAGTTCAGAAGAGAACGAAGTTTCCACCTGCGAAGAAACACAAAAACAAGAATTTCAGAGCAGGAAGAAAAGGGATTGAGAGACAAACGATTCCAGATAAGAGAAATTTTATGATAATTTCCAAGAGGAAAAAAGTAACCTCCTGTGGAAAGGTAAAGAAATTCAGAACAGGAGGAAGGAGGAACGTCTCTAGTAACGATTCCAAGAGGAAGAACGACACAGTAAATCCTCAAAAAAGAAATCGTAGAGCCTGCCTGTCGAAGTAAAAGATATATAAGACTAGGAGGGAAGAGGGAATTGAACGAAGAAAACAATTCCGGGAAAGGTCAAAAAAATTTCTAACAGGAAGGAGACCCCACCTGTAAAGAACAAAAAGATTTTTTTTTTTTTTTTTTTTGGGGGGGGGATTGAATAACCAATCAAGGTATAATTGCGTAAGCCGAATTAAACAATCCCCGAAGCGTCTGTGAATAAAATATTAATCAAGAATTTTATTCAGAACAGAAAGGAAAAGGAATTGAGCTTTAAGATCCGCCTGTGAATAAAATATCAATCAAGAATTTTATTCAGAACAGAAAGGAAAGGAATTGAGCTTTAAGATCCGCCTGTGAATAAAATATCAATCAAGAAATTTATTCAGAACAGAAGGAAAAGGAATTGAGCTTTAAGATCCGCCTGTGAATAAAATATCAATCAAGAAATTTATTCAGAACAGAAGGAAAAGGAATTGAGCTTTAAGATCCGCCTGTGAATGAAATATCAATCAAGAAATTTTTTCAGAACAGAAAGGAAAGAGAATTGAAGAATTAATCAATCAATAATCAATCAAAAATCTTAATAAATCAATTCCAGAAAGCAAGGAAGGAACAGAGTTGGAGATCCCAACCTGCAAAAAGAAAAAACAATAACACCCTCGACAACAAAGTGTAAAGGCTGTCTAGAATTTAATTCAAAACGGCACCAAAAGCCACCACACTTTGAACGTGAAGAACAATAACCATGGCAGGTGGTGAAGGCTTGCTGCCACGTAGGCAGGCCAAGCCCGGTGCCTCGCGAACGCGCTAGCGATGCGGCGCGACGAGAACTCAAACGTTAGAAAAACAATTTAAGTGTCACCAAAAACACGCTAAAAAGTTGCGCCAGGCGTAAATTCTGAACACAATCTTACACACAAACGGAAAGATTGAATTTAAAAGGGAGAATGCACAACAGATAAGCAAAAATAATATACCAAAGCTCAAAAAAGATTTGAGCTCTTAGGAGACTTATCTGAGCACGTCTTGACAGGTGGCTTGCCGAAAGCAAAAGAGGAAGATGGACGCTAATTGCGCGGTGATCATGGGTAGTAAGCCTGAACGGGAGAGGGCGCGCTCGTGCTTTTTAAATCCTTGGGAGTTCTTTTCGGGTATGGCAGTCCAGAGGGCTGAACTAGCAAATCAAGTAGATGTATGGAGTTATTGAAGTAAATATTGAAATATTGTTGAATTCAAACAATAAAAAACAAAAGAAATAGTGAGTGAGTGACGTCATCGACTCTCTCATTTGGATGTAACTGGCTCGTTCATATAACTATTTTGTTGAAAATAAGCGAAACTTTGAAATGTCATAACTTTCTTATTTTACATCCGATTTTGATGAAATTTTCAGTATTGTACTCGTCTGATTTTCCTCTATTGATTTAAATCAACATTTTTCTGAGGTGGACTTGACCTTTAAAGCCAAGGGAAAGTCTTACGATACTGCAACAAATAACAATGAAAAAATTTAGATTTAAATGTGATTTCCTTCTTTTTTATTACAGAAAATATAACAATCATAAACTAACAAAACAAAAATAAATATTGATTTTACATGCACATCTCTTGAAGTGACAGATGTGCCATCCAAACTGAAATCCTATATCCAAATAAAATCCCAGTTGGTTGGCGAAGATTACTTGAATTAACCCTTTGAGTGCGACGGGCTTCCACAGAAGCCCAGCGAGTCGTTAACTTAGCTACGACGGGCTACTACAGAAGCAGAGATTTGTTTGGTTTAATTCGAAGAAGTTTTTCAGCTTCTTTGTAATGTTTGTGTACTAAAACCTCTGCCACTATTTCCTTTATAAGCCTATTTCGATAAGAGAATGAAAAAAATACACAGCTACATGGGGAAAAAAAAAATCGCAAAAATAGGGAATCATTTCAACTTAATCCGATTTTTTTCGTTGGAGTCAGACAGGGACGAAAAATTCTGTGACGAGCACGTACGCGCGCGCACAAGACCTGATCACGTGATTTGATCCATATCGTTCTGATAGAGAGCTAACATTTTTCTGCAAGATCGTCATGTAATAAGGTTTACGTTTATTCACCACTAACCCATTTTCGTCTTATTTGTTTCATCAAGGAGATATCACTCTAGAATGATATCTCCTTGGTTTCATCAATTGTATGATCAGAAAAAACAAGCTTTAAATTACAATTTTAAGTAATATCTTAGTACTTTGAGCTGATCTCAGTGTACTTTTGAACTTTTTCCCTACCCTCTTCTTCTCAGTGTTTTTGTCTACTATTCTGAAACAAGGCAAAAGCGATTTTGTGTCTCGCCCACTTTATATGAAAATAACCAGAATTATCGTGATTTGCGAGGGCACGCAACAGAATTGTATCGAAACTTCATTGTGAAATGACTGGGATGGAATAACGCTTGTCATAAAAGCCTTGCACATAAACTTTAACGTTGACCTGAAAATAACCTTTGACCTTACCATGGACCTCCAACTGCAGCAAAACATGCAGGTCCCCCAAGTCCATCTACCATCCAAGTTTGGTTGAAAAGTGACCTACAGTTGCGGAGTTAGGTGTCATATTAAAGAGTCTTGCATGTTAACTTAAGTTCTCTCCTTCTACCCCAGTCTCGATCGGCCATTTTGTTACGATTCATAACAAAAATGGCCGATCGAGACGGGGTAGAAGGAAAGAACTTTTTGGTTTTTTGAGGTTCCAGTTTGTGCCCAGATGTCAGGAAACTGCCACTCGTTAGACCTTCATCCATATAATCGTGGTAAGTGCTTGATTTCTGTTTTAACTATTTATTCGGAGAATTATTTTGACCATACTTCACGCTAATCAGGTGAGTATGGACAATTACCGTAAGTAACGGTGTATTAACCGCACCTTTTTCTCGGCGGGATAGAAGCAAAAGTCGGGGGTGCGGTTTATACACGGTGACGGGTCCGAGCCAGCCCGCCGTAACCCCTCCCGTACATGTACGATGTCTGCCAGTTCACAACACGTCGAGTGGCCGGGCGTAGCCGCCCAGGCAATGTCGTTTAGAGGGGTATGAGCCGCGGGTAATGGGAAGCGAACGATCTTAATTAAATGATGTCCATAACAAACGCACCCACCTTCATGACACTAATTTTGACTTTATTCTCGATTCAAAGTAGTGAAGTTCCCTGGCTAATTTAAAAGGGACGCCAAGCATACTCGGTAATATTTTTGTCATCGATGAGCGAGAGTTGAGTGAGCTTGCTTAGATTGCGTTGGAATGTGGTTATAATGCGACTTAAGCTGGCGCTATTCAAAGTCCCGTTTCGCGCCAGCTTTTTTTTGCCTTCCTGTTTGCTTTTCATAAGATACCATGTAAACCATGCACGAGAGAGACGGCACGAAGCCGAAAAAAACAACTGGACAAAATGTCAATTTCTTTGTTTCTTGAATCTTCCTGTAATCCCGTATCCAAAATTCATGCTAAGACATCAAATTTTCAAAAGTGATTGTGAGGTTGTGATGCAAGAAATGTGAATGTTTCTTCCTGCTACGCTGGGAAAGACACAGATCATAATTTGATGTACTGGCATGACTGGTACTGTATCGTAGTTTGCAATGTAATGGCAGTGCTATCATGTGTGTGCGTGTTCACTATGACTGTGAGGTGAGTGAGTGTGTAAGTTGCCAATATTGTCGGGACCGTTCTTTCTAACATTTGTAGATGAATTGATCAAGAACAGCAGATTTCCGCATACCGGTGATCTTTTTGGATACTTTGAAATATTAAAAACTTCGATTTTGTTTCTTCGTACCTCAAATATGCATGTAAATGTAAGATTTTTTTTTTTTTTTTTTAGTCCAAAGTTGGGGGTGCGGTTAATACACGGGTGCGGTTAATACACCGTTACTTACGGTACACGTAAGGTCCTGAGCTCCCTGGGTTACTACCACTAGTGCCCTTACGGTACTTGAAAGTTGAAATTTTAGCAATATAAGAAATTGCTTATTTTGCTAATTAAATCCCCAGAAACGACCACTCCTAGTACCAATGAGGTCCAAACATTACTTGTATGGACCTCATAGGCGACATCAGTGCTATTTTGGGTTAGGCCTAGTTTTTTATGTGGAGCTAAATTTATTGTAATTTTAACACAAGTACTACATGTAGCTAAATTTTGCTTTATTGAGTCATTGATTTGTTAGAAATAACAAAAAAATTGAAAGAAATGAAGGGGAACTTACATTTTGACGACTTTTTCCAGATTTTATTGCCAGTTGCTCTTCACTTCTGACTCGCGATCGAAGCTGATATGCAGATCACGTGATACGCTTTCTCGTCAGGTGATCGGTTGGTTATTCTTTTCGCCAGACGTTGATAATGATATATTTCATAATGCTAGCATTCATCGCAAATTCAGGTGAAAGCGATTGGAGTTAAATTAACAGCGCAAGCTTTAAATTTTTCAAAAAATAAAGTTTAATTTATTGCATAAGTTTCGCCGCGGACATGAAGGATCATTTGGTCCCATATTGGCGTAATGCATAACTACAGGGGGGGTGTCCCTACCACTTCAACCACTATGGCCAGCAATTACGATTTTTTTTCTCTCCTTGTTTAACCAAAAAACCCCCCCCCCAAAAAAAAAAGGGAACCAGTGTTAAAGAGAAATAGAATTATGATTGAGGAACACAAAATACTTTATTTTTTCAGCTTTTACTGTTTTATTCGACTTATAATCAAATATTAAATGGGGCTTCCACAGTTTTTTTTAAAGCCCGGAGGCCACTTACATTGACGAGTGGATACCATGCGCGACCAAAAACACGTAAAAAGGATGTCTTTTTGACGATAGGGCACGTTACGTACGTAACGTGATAAGGGCCGGTGTCAAAAACACAAAAATAATGAAAAAGGGGTATCTATTTCGCTAGGAAAATTAAGTGTTTAGGGTCGAATTTGAGGGGATGATAAAACAAAATTAAAATGTTTTATAAAGGATGTCCTTTTTTTCCCCAACACTTCGTGTTTAGAGTCCGATTTGCGCAAGGTGTAGAAGGTGGGGTCGTACTAAACCAAACAAGGTAAAGCCGAAGACCAAAGGACCCGTAACAATAAACATTCCTGTACTTGTTTAGGGGTTCATTTCAGGGAATATTTGAAGAGTATCGTTTTGTTTCCAATTCTTGTTAAGGGTACGGTACACGCCATTACTTGTTAAGGGTGCTTTTTGAGACCCCATGATCGCGCATGGTATCCACTCGTGAATGGAAGTGGCCCCCGGGTTTTATAGTCAATTCATAAAAATGTTCCTCCTCGGGATTTGAGCTTTCTTTCATGAAATATCAATCTTTTTCATGATTACCAAAAATACTTTAAATGTCAAAAAAAATTTATCGGTGTATAAAGCTTTAGCTCATGCGTTGCGCCTGCCATATTTTAATGTTGAGATACAACTTTATGCTTTTAATGAATTCCTAAAAACACTAAATTCTCAGATCATTTGTCGCAATCGAATGATTCAAAATGAATGATTAATAAGTTTCATAAATAATGTTTAAAATGCGTCTCTCTATCAGTTTTGAATATTTAAAAAAAATGTCAGCTCGTGCTTTTTGCTCGCAATATTTTTATTAGTAAGAAGTTCTTGTATATGCGAGTTTGATAGATAAATAGAGAGGGGGGGTCCTTAAGCTACTTGTCCTCTCTTATTCCATATTTTTTAATTATGCTCGTGTTGTGAGTGTTTCAAAGTGTTTTCTTTTAAGTTCTCACCCTTTTTATTGTCTCGGAGCTTCCCTCTATTTCTTTGCTACGATGTATAGCCCTTCTTACTTGTTTCAATTCTTTTATGTTCTCATTTCACTGAAAACATAATTATTAAACTGATGTAGAAGACTTTACAACAAAATTTTGATATTGTTTTTTCTTGTTTGTTTGGCTTTCTTTTTATCTTTTCCTCATTTCTTCTTTTTCTTCTTAGTTTCCCTTTCCTTATTTTCTCTTATTTCATTTCACAAGGCACCTGCCAACTTATATACAACAAACATATTTAGAGGCGGATATCCAGTGAGGGGGCATGGTGGTGTGCCCCTCTAAAAAAGGAGGAAAATAGGAAGGAAAAAAAGAAGGGAAGGGGAAAAAATAAGAAAAAAGAAAGATGATGGCAATGATGATGAAAATTATTTTGGTGAAGATGATAGTGGTGGTGATGGTGGCGGTGATGATGATGATGATAATGATGGTGGTATTGGTGATGAAGATGAGAATGAAGTTGGTGACGATGATATGATGATGATGACTAGATGTAATTTTGTTATTTTGTCTTTAAAAAAATAATAGTGCAAAGGCGAAATCATTTAAAGTTTATTATGAAAATAGCAGAAAAATAATTTGAAAAATTGGAATGCGTATGGAAAATCCATCCCCCACCAGGACCAAGGCTTTGGAATAATCTTCCAAGCGAAATAACTAGCTGTTTATGTCTAAGTATGTTTAAATGTAAATTGAAATCATTTCTTTTGTCCAGTTATGGACACTGTTAAGACGCACTGGCTGAATATTTGATTTGTACCTTTTTAAAGGTATAATGTGGTATAGTTTTTTATTAAATTATTTTTTTCATTCTTCGCTCATCCCCCTCCTATATTTCACATTGTCCACTTTTCCTCTAATTCTTTACCCATTGATTTTGTGCTAGTGTTTGGCTTTTCCTTTGTAGTCTAATTATTCTTTAGTGTCCGACAGCGTTCTCGCCAGAAAAAAAATCATGCATGTCGGGTACTTGTGCTGGCACTCCTGGGGGGTGGGTGCGGGAGGGGGGGTTCACCCCTGCCGCGCGGAGCGCGGAAGCGACGGCCTTTTCATCAAATAGAGACGCTAAGGAAGCCCCATTGTGGCGTATTTTTAAGCCCACACAAATGCACAGATACTTGCCGTTCAGTAGGCTTGGGAGCCAGCGCCGAATCCAAGCACTGAGATAGAAAAAACATGGAATTTGGAGCTGACAGAATGATTTACTTCGAGCAGAGGACAAACTTTCTCTGCTTGGAGTTGGAGCCTGCAGTGTATGCCGTGTGCATGTGACTGAGGATTTATCGTGTGTGTTGTATTTCTGTGACTGTACAAAGCCAGTAGAGAGCACGTGCGTTGCTTTAAGCAACACTCGTGATTGTATCATCAAAGTTAGTGTATTGGGATTTGTGTGTGACTTTTGTGAGAAGTTTTTTTTTTTTTGTTTTCATTCCAGAACCCCCCACCATCATTTGCTCGCTAGTCTTAAATGGGAGTCTTGTCATATTGGAATATTGACCAGAAGTTAATAAAACACATATTATTGTTCTGTCAGTAATGAAATTAGCGATTGAACTATGGATATTTTTCAGTCATATATCCTTTAATCTTAGTCTTGTCATTCCAAACAATCATTTTTTAAGGATGTATTTCACCTTTATCCAGTTTGCCATTTTCTTAAGTGACTGAAAACAAAGACTAGTCCCAACCCTCTGCGAGTTGTTTACATAACTTTCTTTGTCTCCGCTAGTATTGCACAATCTTGAGAAGCACATGTTTGGAAATCTGATATTCTTGCGGTGGGGGGGGGAGGGGTTACAAGATTGCCGCCCTTTTCATTCTGTGTTGGGTTTGGCTGCTACATGGCCTGTGTTGAGAAATTAGGTCAGGGTAAATTTAATTGCAAAGAGAGGCTTTGGACGGCATTCATGATGGATAGTCTTTTTTTTTAATGCATCATTTAAATAATTTCAACTTCACATTTGCAGGCTTGCAGGTATATTGTATGATAAAATTACTTTTTTCAGAATTGTACGAAAGTTCTACAAAAACTTTATCTTTTTACATTGTATTTGGACACGAATGCAGATGTTTCTTGACAAATAATGGGCTAAAAATACTAAACAGTAAACATACAGACCTCAAGTAAACCAAGTACCACACATTCAAACTTGGATTAAATCAAATCAGATATCAGTCAAGCACGGAAATCACTCTATCATCACAGCATTAAAAAATATAAACAATCACTTCGAAGAAACAATTGCCAGGGTCAAACCACGGTCAAACATGTGCTTGCGTTGTGTCCTGTGTGTGTATAATGTTTGCAGTGAGTTGATCTTGTGATGATGGGGAGAGAATTTGTGTGTGTGGTTTTTATGTCTGCATGGATGACTGGGAGAGAATGAAAGGACCAGGGAGTCGGGAGGAGAACCGTAGCGAGCAGCCGCGAGCTAGCTGGGCGCCTTGCCACTTTCCTAGCCGTAGTAGGCCTGTAAGTGGTCTTAAGTTGGTGGGACTTCGGCGCAACCCGATAAATTAAATTGATATCACTAAGATGAGTTCATGGAGTGTATTATTTTTTTATGAATATTTCCATTTAATTTTTCCACGCATGTCGCCACGCATGTCGCTGAAATTTTACGCATGGTTCCACTTGATCTCCATTTCCGCACGCATGGTGTTTGAACCATGCGTATTATACACTGGTGTCCGATTTCCTCATACGAACTTCATAATTACTTTAAGGAACCTGCAGATCGACACTACAAGCTCTGCTTTTCATGCAGGTTCCTTCATATTTCACTTTATTTACTGCCATTATCTTTGTATTTTTCTATGTAACCAAACGTATTTCTTGTATTATGTCATTATTTTGTTATCTTGTGAAGTATGAAAATAAATTCAATTCAAATCAAAAAAAGGAAAAAAAAGTGAGATTTTGTTTTGTTATTTGTGACGGCGTAGGCCTATGCGAGCAGCTAAGGGATATAATTATGGTAAAAAAAAGTAAATAAAATGTCAAGAAATACACGATAATGGCTTTTATTGTACATTCAGTATATCAATAGATAACTTCATACTCGTTCCAAAAAAGAAAAGAGTGGGTATATTATGAACCATTAAAAATGGGCAGTTGCTATATCAGGGTTGGCGATTTTTTTGATTTTTTATAAAAAATCAAAAAAATCGGATTTATTTGATTTAAATCAGATTTTTTTGATTTAAATCAGATTTTTTTGATTTTTTTGATTTTTTTAAAGTTCCTTCGAAAAAAATGGTAATTATCCCCCCCCCCCCTTACTCTTACAATGACATCAATATTGATGTTATACATTTCACCCCTAATATTGTTCTTAACCACATATTTTGTAATTAAAATCCAGTAAAAATGGACAATTAAAAATAAATTTGAGGAATCATGTATCTGAACTTAATTCTATCATACATAGGCCTATGAAGGAATATTCCATAGGGAATTCCCAGTGAGTAGAGAAAATTCCCCTCTGGGATTTTTCATTCAAATATTTAAAAAAAATCCAAGAGAAAAAATCCCTTATCAAAACTGCCAACAAACCCTTTGCCAATTACTAGTATTCATGTATATTGTAAGAGAAATATTTCCCATCAATGATTTTTTTTCAATTAGTCACAGCTTTACAATAGTCAAAGAGAGACTACAACTGTATATGTTAAGGATCTTTTTGATAAAAAGCTCTTCTCTTGCTACAGATATAGATGCAAAACTCTCAGTTTTGGAGAACAATATAGGAGATAGCTTAGTCAAAGGATGACTATACTACATTCTGTTACTGTGATTTTTTTTTACATTAATCTACAATTTTTATTCCCATATTCTCTACAAAAAAATCTGTTTGATCCATTAAGTATGAAATAAATCTACTTACTTTTAACTTAAAGGATAAAAACTGCAAAACTGCTTAAATTACAACATATGTATTACAAAAAGAAGTATTTTATTTTAAATGAGACACAGCTTACAACTGCCAATGATTGTAACTGAAGTACCTGCATCTTAATGTTAAAATACAGTGTTAAATGTTTATTCTGAGTTTTGCAAATTGTTGTTATAGAGCTCTTTCCATTATTACATGCAGATACAAAACTTCCATTATTTGTAGCACTGAACATAAAATGGGCTGCAGTGACTTAAAAGGTTTATAAGAGAAAGCTTTTCTCAACAGTCAAATTATGACTGTACTACATTATGTTAATGTGATTTTTATAAAATGTTATTCAAAACATCAAATGTATGATAAATGTAACAATACGAAATAAGAGGCATGTTAAATATGTTGATTACATGCAGGTATCATTTTTTATTTTACATGACAGAAGTAGTTATGTGTAGGCGAAGGATCAAAACTGGAAAACTGCCAACAAACCTTTTCTCATCGACTTTTATGTATTATATTTTTTTTTTACAAACTGCTCTCTGAAAAGTCTTTGGATTAAGTGAAAACTTTACGTTAAGAAAGAAATTGACTAATAATAACTGACAAAGAATGTAAAATTTCAGAAGAAAAACTCGACATAATTTACAAAAAATGAGTACCTATTGACAACATACATCTGTAGTTTTTAAGGAATTACCTGATTTTATTAATTTGATTTTAATTTGTTTTAAGTAGATATGAAGACTTTGTTGATCTTTTATTGATATAAAGTTAATTCAAAGTTTTTCACCTGACTTGAAGAATTAAAACTGCATTGAACAAATACTTTGTCCATGATTTGTACATGTTTCAATGGAAGTGATTTAAATCAATGATTTTTTTAAAAAAATCATGGTGATTTAAATCGCGATTTAAATCACGATTTAAATCAACGTGATTTAAATCCGCCAACCCTGCTCTATATATTATATTAAATAGAATATAGAGCAACTGCTCGTGTGTATATATAGCGTTAAGTTATTCACCTGATCTACATAATTCATGCGGCGCACGGCGCGTGCGCAATATTTAATAATTATTGCTGTAAATACAATGAATATCATCAAAAACATAATCTCACAGATCAAATAATGCCAGCTCGACACGCAAAATCAGAAAAAATATATTTTCTGCCCTGATAATTTGATAACCCTAACCTAACCCAATTTCTAAGTATTTTTATCATAAACAGGATAACTATAGACAATGATTGAAATTAACTTTATATTCTTTTGCGAAAATGAATATGAAGGACAGCTTTTTGATAAAGAACAGTTTTAGAGCGTTAGAGCGCGATTTATACCTACAACCGCTTAGTCCTGTCACTGTCGGTATACATGAAGCAGTGATTCCATCAGCTTACGGTAATAATTTTTGCAACATGGGCGACAGTCCGAGAAACAGACAGGCATTTGCCCAAACGGACAACATCTCAACCTCTGCTCATTTCTTTTTGCACGGGCACATTAAATCTCGACCTAACCCATCACATTTCTCCTTATTTTCTCCTCCCTTTTATTTTCCATTAATTTTTCTTTCGTTAACTTTTTTCTGTCCTCTTTTCCCATAATTTTTTTTTACCCATCACATTTCTCCCTATTTTCTCTTCCCGTTTATTTTCCATTAATTTTTTTCGTTCACTTTTTTTCTGTCCTCTTTTCCCTTCTATTTTTGTTCTCGTCTCACCGCTTTTCCTCAGCCCCCGTGCAGATTCGCAAACAATATCAAGAGTATGTCTACTTGCAAGGGCGGAAATCTCTCCCCAAAGGTAGGGGGACCAGGGGCTGGAAAATTTGACAAGCAAAAAACATACAAACAAAGAAGGTTTATCACCCCCTAAAGAAGGTCATTTTGACCAAAAGAAATTTGACAAGCAAACAAGCAAAAAAAAAGGGGGCATCCCAAAAGTAAGATCGTCTCTTCCAAAATACTTTTTATTTCGATTTTGAATGAAATGACCAAAAATAGTAGGGGGACATTTCATAGATGTGCCCCCTACTATTTTGGGTGAGGGGGATTTGCGCCCATGTGGGTGGGGATGTTGCGCCTCCCTAGCTATCGGGATCATATCACAGCGAGTATGTATCTCTTCCATTATGTGTTTACTCGCTGTGATTTCGATCTCACACATATAAAAAAATGGAACAGCTACGCCTTGAACACAAATCAAAATGCCGATTTCTCCGCGACATTAACAACTCTCGTATTAAAAAGGGGCGCTCCATTTATAAATAAAGTTGCATGTATTGCTGTCTAAGACTATGGCGACAAGAATAATGCAGAATTGTAGCCAGAAGCGTGGGAAATTTCCAGAAAATTCAAGAAAAGAACCGGTGAGTACCGATTCAACAGTACTAATGTATTCAGTAACATTTATTGAATTATACTAGGCCTAGGCCTATTTACTTAATTTAGTGTGAGCTGAGTGGAGTCCCAGAGTTTCTTAACACGGGTAAGTATTGCGGTGTCGCCTAGAGCTAGACGAGAGTGGAAACGACTGCCATTCCGCGGCAGGAGGTTATTCCTGTTATTGATCATGCTTTTGGTCTAATAAGTAATATAACGTTACTTACCCCAACCCTTGAGAATCTCTAACATTAGACGTCTTAACAAGGTAGAGAAATGAGCGACTGCGCGGCGCGGGCGAGCTCGATCGATGATCGCGAGAATAAGAAGGTAAAACTGTCGTCAGCTGATCAGAGTGTACGGGGGGGGGGGGGGTGTTGTCCGCGGGCAAAAAACTGTGTTGAGTCGAGTGGACGAATTCTCCGGGGCTGACGGGGGGGGGGTTCTTATTTTTATTTGGCAACCAGTCAATTTGACTATTTTCGCCATAGTATATATCATATTATTAACGTTTGTTTTCTTAAAATGGAAAAAAGTAAAATTCAAATATTTCTTTTTCCTTTCTTTTTTCTTTTTCTTTTCTATGCTTTTTTTTCTTCTTTTTTTTAGGATACTAGGATTTAAAGTCGAGTAGCTAGTGTGTCTCACAAATTAAAACCAGGGCTATTGCTAACAATTTGCTATATAGGCCTACTAGTATGCAAGCAGGATGGAGATGACAGAAAAGGAAATTAGGAAAATCACAGCTCCAATCCTACACCCGTACCGGAGTATGGGGATACGTCTGTCCCGTTGATGTGAACATCAACGTCAGTGAAGTCTCGATCTTTCCCGGAGACAAGACGCCTTTAAATCCTACCTACTTTGGGAGACAAGCCCTTGTAGGATGAAATGTGACTTTGGGTGAGTTGGGAAAAAAAATTATAATAATCTATATATCAACATGCATACTTTCATCATTTAAAGATATTAAGCAAACCGTAAGGCAATCATCTGAAGGCTATACATGTTTGGTTAGTCATGACCACATAAAGATGTATAATTGCAAAATAAACATAATGTGATTAAAGGTAATCAAGAGCAGTGCAACTTGTACATGAAAAGTTTTCTTTTTTCTGTTTTCTTCTGTCTCAATACTTCCTCCACTTTTTCCCCCTCTCTCTTGTATTTTTTCCCCATGAGTTTGAATAACCCGCATAAAGCTTGGCATATGATTATTGGCAAAACAAAACAAAGAGCTCAATTTTTTAACTGCTCCTCGAATAGCTGGGTAACTGATGAACTAGATCGACATGGTGCTTTCATCGGCCTTTTTCCTCGAGTCACCTGTGACTAATCATCAGCCGAGAAGGAGACTCTCTCCAACCGTTGACCAACATAAAAAACATTGGCCCCAGTATCCGACTTACAGAATTAATTGAGGAAAGCATCCGGGCTTTATGTGTATATTGCAGTGTTTCCCAAAGCATTATAATATATATTTCAAAATAAACTAACCGGAAAAGCATGCAATTACATTCATAAGACATTCTTCCTTCAATACATATATATACATATACACATATACACACACACACACATATATATATATACATATATATATATATATATACATATATATATATATATATATACATATATATATATATATATATACATATATATATACATATATATATACATACATATACATATATTTATTATTATTATTTTTTTTTTAATTTTAGGTAAATTTGAGAAAATCGAACATAACATAATTCATGCCATTCTTTAAGTGGGGTTATATAATGTTTATTGTTTCACGATTGTTAATTTATTACTCATAATTCAACGAACTGTATTATCGAGACTGCTCTGAGGAAAAGGTATATGTATTACTGTTTGTTATATATTCGTTTCGTTCTGAGGACGAAACGTATGAGTGATTTTTGTTTGTCGATGTCTGTGCTTTTTAACAGGGACGGAATCTCTATAGCTTCCGTCAAGTTTGTTTCAGTGAGTAGCATAGCTCTTTGAATGATATAACGTGGACATTTCACGAGAAAATGTTCAATAGTTTCCAATATTTTGCAGGAATCACAAAAACCAGTGGGATGTATTTTTAATCGGAAAAGATCAAAGTTAAGACCTATTATTCCGAAACGAAGTTTATGTAGTAAACTTTCGGCAAATCTGTTCAGGTGGCATTCGTATAAAGAAAGATTCACTCGTGGTTGTATCTGTCTCAAATTACAAATGGAATACTTCCACCTGTTTTGCCATTCCTGTGTATATTTTTTTGTTATCAATGTTTTTGCTTCATCGGAACCTAAACTATTTTGAATTTCGATTTTCTTCGTTAAGGCTGCTTTTGCATGAAAATCTGCTGTTTCGTTTCCACTTATACCACAATGACTTGGTATCCATTCAAGAAAGATTTCTTTACCCCGGTATTGTAGTTTGGTAGTTAAAGTTAGTATTTCAGTTACAAATGATATGTTTTTCATATTTTGTATAGCTAACAGCGCACTCTGTGAGTCACTTAGGATAACTGTTCCTACATAAACATTAATATTTTCTAACCACTCTAAAGCAAGTACTATTGCAGCCAACTCAGCGGCCCGGAAAACTGAAGTATTATCACTTAGTCTTTTTGATTGGTGGTAAGACCATGTGGGTACGAAGAAAGAAGCCGCAGAAGCACCTGTATTGGGTGCTTTAGATCCATCTGTATATATGTGTAGTTGATGAGGCCATTTCTTATTAATTAGTCTGAGACTTTCTTGATACAGAAATGAGGGGTTTTCGTTCTTATTTAAACAGTAACTAAGTTCGGTGGATACTACAGGGGGTATGAAGAACCACGGTGGAAAATTACTAATATTTTTTTCAATATGGGGGCCCTGGTTTTCCGTTCTACAGCCAAATGGTTTATTTATTTTTTGTAGTTTAGAAAGTTCCAACTGCCAAGATGGTTCGATGCTTTTTAATACAGGGTGGTTTTTATGCGTTTCAATCTTCTGACGAAAGTTATCAGATAACATTTGTCTTCGTAAGTCGAGTGGAAGTTCTCCTAGTTCCACCTGGAGAGCTTCCAAAGAAGTGAGTGGTAATGCACCTGCACATATTCTTAGGGCTTGATATTGAATGGAATCTAGTTGTTTTTTAATAGAAGGTGCCGCGCTGTCATAGGCTTCACAGCCATAATCAATTAGAGATCGTATATACGCTCTATAGACCATTAAAAGAGATTTTGTTGAGCTTCCCCATGTGGTTCCTGTCAGATTGCGGATGATATTCAATTTTCTTTTGCATCTAATTATTATATCAGTAATATGCTGTTGCCACGTAAGCTTCTGATCAAAAATCACTCCCAGAAATCGTTTAGAACTTTGGAAAGTAAGGTCCTTGCCATTCACTTCTAATTTTGGGTATTGTATTTTATGTTTTTTTGTGAAGAGTACTGGGTTTGATTTATTTTGAGATAGATGGAATCCCCATTTTGTAAACCAATCACTTAGTCTATTTATATATTTCTGTAATTTTCCTGTGATCTGGTCAAGGTTATTACCTGATATCCATATTGCACAATCGTCCGCATAAGTGGAAATTGAAATTGATTCTTCAGATGGAATATCACTTAGCATGATGTTGAATAAAATGGGACTAAGGACACTCCCTTGCGGTAGACCGTTGTGCAGAGTGTATATTTCAGATTTTGTTTTTCCCACAGCCACTTGGAAGGTTCTATTTTTCAAATAGTTTTGAAGAAAAATTATGATTTTTCCATTGATATTGTTTTTTAATAGTTTGTAAACAAGTCCATCTATGTTGAGCCTATCATAGGCTTTCTCAATATCTAAGAAGACGGCAAGGGTGTATTCACCATTATTGATGCTCTTTTGAATATCATTCTCTAGATTAATGATATTATCTGTTGTACTTCTTCCTTTACGGAAGCCACCCATATGCATAGGCAATATATCTGATTTTTCTATGAACCAGTCAAGTCTGTCTTTAATCATGCATACGCTCAAATATTTTTATGAAACACGAAGTAAGTGCAGTGGGTCTGTATGAAGACAGAAAACTTAAGTCTTTGTTTTGTTTCGGGATAGGAATGAGAATAGAGTGTTTCAGTTCAGTGGGTATCTTTCCAGTGTCCCACATAGAGTTTATTATTTTTAGCATGGTTTCTTTTGTTGAAAATGGAAGTTTTTTATATACTTCGTAGGGGAATTTATCCTCTCCTGGAGCAGAATTTTTGCAGGAGTTTAGAGCCTTTTCCAATTCGAAGAATTTGTATGGCTCATCGAGAATATTTCCATGTATTTGAGTTATGTTTAGATTCAAACTAAGACTGGTTTTATTTTTACTTATTGATTGGAAAAAATCACCAAAGGCTTCCGCCTTTTCTTGGTCTGTAATAAATTCTTTTTCTTTTTCTATTATAATCGGTATTTTATTTCCTCTTTTAATCTGAATTCCATTCATCTGTTTTATAATTGACCATACTACCGATTCTGGCACGAAGCGATTTAATTTGATGCAAAAGTTGTGCCAGTAAGTACGTTCTGCTTGACGGAGCGTCTTTTGGGCTTGGGCTTTTTTCTTTTTGAATGTATTCAGGTTTTCTATTGAGATGTGTCTTTTTAATTTGTTATTAGCTCTATTTCTATCCTTAATTGCTTTTGAACATTCCTTTGTCCACCAGGGGATATAGGCTTGTGATGTTTCTTGCCTCTTTTAGGTATTGTTTCATTGATAACATTTAAAACACATTGTTTGCAGAGAGCATAGTCCTCTTGTAAATTAGACCAAGTCATGTCCTTGAAAATTTCTTCACATCTTTTGGAGAATTTTACCCAGTCCATGTTTTTGAAGGACCAGAAATTTTCTGAAGTGTGGTTGTCAACTTCAGGACATATCGTAGTCTTTTCCATGAGCATCTTTATAGCTATTGGAAAGTGATCACTCCCGAGTGAGGTGTCGAGTACTTCCCATGAACATTTGATATATCTGGGGATGTAATACTTAAATCTAAACACGACATCTTTCCAGTCACTGGGTCCAGTCTAGTACCTGTTGCATTATTAAGTATGACAAAATTATTTGAAGCAATGAAATGTTCAACAGCCCGACCGTTAGCATCGTTTTTCTCACTACCCCATAAAGTGTTATGAGCGTTGAAATCCCCTACGTAAATGATATTATTCATCTTATTCGTTTTTACGAATTCAGTTAATTTATTGATAATATGGACATCTATTTTTTTACATGGGTTATAATAATTTACTACAGATACTCTAGATTGCAAGATATGTATATCCACCGATTGAAGTTCAAGCTCGTCATCATATCGAGGGTAATAAAAGTTTATAGAATGGTGCACATAAATTGCACATCCACCCCGACTTTGTCCACCCTTGTTGATTCTATTCCTGGGGAAACATGTGTATTCAGGAATGTAAAAAATATTATCATCCGTAAACCACGTCTCCTGTATACAAATTATATGGTAAACTTTGCTATTTTTTGAAGAAATAAATTTTACTAATTCTTTACCATGAGAACACATGCCCTGCGCATTCCATTGTAAAATGGTGAGTGCTGATAGTATTGTCATAAGTTTACTGCCCTTCATCATGTTCATTGTTTGTATTTGCTTTGATGTTTAAAAGCCTTTGGGCAGTAGCTTCAACAATGTTTATTACGTCTTTTTTAGAGTATCTGTCCGTAAAAAGGAAAATGAGATGAGAGATGAGCTCTATAATCTGTTCATTATTTGCATTTACAAAGTTATTTTCGGTTCTCGATTCGTCATTATTTCGTTCTTCTCTCGATATTTCCCGAGAAGAACCTGGTAGCTGTGATGACTGGTTGCTCTGGGTTTGGATACTAGGAAGGGGATCACATGGACGGTTTTGATCGGGGTTTCTTATTTCATTTTGAGGGGTTTTCGTTTTAGTCATAGGAGTTGCGGTATTGGTAGGGGGGATTGAGGGATGGTTGTCTATTACAGGGATGGGTCTATTTACATTGTTCTCTTTCGCTTGATCATTCTCTACAAAATATTTTGTAGCTTGGGCGTAGGTTAAGTTGTTTTGAATTTTCAGTTGTTGAATTTTCTTAGCATTTTTGGCAGCAATACATCCGTTATACGCTGCAGAGTGTTTGCCTCCGCAATTTACACACGTTTGGTCTTCTTTTCGTTTACATTCTTCAAAGGTGTGATTTTCTCCGCAACGGACACATCTAACCTTTGACCGGCATTGTGAAATTCCATGTCCGTAACGCTGGCATTTAAAGCACCTCGTTACCCGAGGAATGTACTGTTTTACCATAAAGATTTGAAAGTACATCGTAATTTTATCTGGTAGGGATGCTCTATTGAAAGTCAGTAGAATCGAACGGAGGGGTATGGTTACACGTGAATTATTTCCATTGTCTGGGTTATCATTTTTAACAGTCTTACTCATTCTTTTAGCCGATGTTACACCCTGCAATTTGAGCTCATCTACAATCTCTTTTTCCGTCATTTCAAGTGGTACATTAGAAATAACTCCTTTTAGGCCAGTTGTTTTCTGTTCTACTTTTACATGGAGATTCCCTATGTTATTTAATTGTAGAATAGCCCTCAATTGTTTGATGTTCTTGCATTTAACAAGAATCGCCTTACCCTGTTGTATTGGTAAAATACGTTCTACAGGATTAATGGCAACTGCCTTGATTGCATTAGTTAAAATGGCTGGACTTACATCCTTGAAGCTCTTATGTTTTTCAATAGTGGTAATCATCAGATCGAAATTTCTATTCTGGTATGGCGATGAGTTACCGCGGTCCGATTCGTATGATGACGATTTATCCGTATTTTTCATATTATCTGCTCCCAGATTACTGGCAAGTCTCGGCCTTTTCCCAGGTCGTTTTTTTGGACGAGAGTAAGAAACAGTCATAAAATCGTCATCATCCAAATCGGGTCCGTGGTCTTCGATGATCTCCGGCGCTGATACCGAAGCTTGGGCCATTATTGGTGGGAACCAATAAGGCGGGAAATACAAAATAAAGGAGAGTGCGTTGTGTTAGTAGTATATGTATAGCCTTCAAGAAAAAATGCCTTACCTCATTCCTTTTGCCCGGTGAGACAAAACTCCTACATATATCTCTAAATCCAAGTATATAGATCTCCTCGAATAAAGAAAACAGCAGTTTAAAGCTCAAAATTAGGGTAAAAAAGCAGATTAAGGCGGATTTTAAATCGAAACAGGTGCCTGGATAGACGTGCGACGTGGAGCCGTTTTCTCCGTGCGTAGTCTTTATTTTCAGTCGTCATAACATATGCCTATACGGTAAGGCTTCCTTTTTTAGTTCTTTTTTTTGCACAGCCTGTCAGCGCGATGGCGCGATTGTACCAAGGAGCTTGTACCCTCCTCATGTACGGTATATTTTATAAATGCGGTGCTAGTGTTGAAAGGTCAAGTCCACCCCTCAAACACGTTGACTTGAATAAACTAGCTAGCATAACACTGAAAATTTCATCAAAATAGGATGTAAAAAAAAGATAGTTACCCGGTATGACAATTTGATGTTTCGCTAATAGCCTTTACACAAAACAGCTATATGCACAACTCAGTGACATGCAAATGAGAGAGATTTCTTTTGTTAATGATGCGAGTTTTCAATTTTTACAGATTTGACAATAAGGACACACTTGACAGAACCGTAAAATGCTAAAACAATGGTAATACCAGATGTTCAAGAAAGAATACAATTCAGTACAACAGGGAGAAAATTTAAATATTTCTTATTTCATGTAATAAAATACAAAAGAAATAGTGAGTGGATGACGTCATCAGTCTCATTTGCATACAGACCAGGATGTGGGATGTGCATATCAAATGTTTTGTGAAATTAAGCGAAACTTTAAAACGTCATCACATTCATAAACACATGATCATATGACAAGATCCCTGATCTCGTCATGTTGACATCTTGTAGAAGAGATGACGAGTTAATTACGAGATCATGACATCTGTTCATCTTTTCCACTGGATGTAGACATGACGAGATAGAAGATCTTGTCATCTGATCATCTCTTCTAAAAGATGACATGATGAGATCCGGGATCATGTCATCTGATCATCTCTTCTGAAAGATGCGGACATGATGAGATCCAGGATCTCGTCATCTGATCTTTTGCTATCATGATGTCGACTTCCCAATTAGATAATTATCTCAACATCTCGGTGGCACTTTTAAGCTTCCATAATTTTGGGCAATTTCTAATTTTAATTTTTGTCATGCCCAGCTGAAAGACACTTTGAAGAATACTTCAGCAAAATATTTCATTCGGGAATTCCCATAAAGGTTGTTAATTTCCTACCTCAAATCGTAAAATGTGACATTTTGCGAAATGCTGCGTAGCTGAAAAACAAGCCATTTCACAGGAGGTTTTTCATGTAGGAATCTGAAATGGCACCCACATAATCCTGATAATTCTTTTTTTTTCGTTTGAAAGGGTTCAAAGTAGATAAAAGACACATTTCAGGAGGTTTACAGGATAATTATTCCTCGAAATAGGCTGATAATTCATGTTATTTTGCATTTACATTAGAAACGTTTCCGTGGATTTCCGTTTAAATTCTATCATCATCATTTTGCCAGATGTCTAAGCTTTAAGTCTATACCAAATTTAGCTGCCCGTTTCTGCCCATTTTTATGTTAGAGCCGATTTTACTTGACACAACACCCCCAAAACCTGTTCTGAAAAAGGTCATTTTTATACCGCGCAGTCATCTCAGCGCACCGTGTGGGGTGTACATTGCCGTTCATTTGCACGGCGAGGACGATTCCCCTTCCATTCCATGAAAATTACATGAATTACGGGCATAATGCAAACAAAATAAAGGTTGATAGCGCATATAAGGGCTACCCGCCCCTCTTCCAGGGATAAAAGTTATTGTATTTAATTTCAGCCCAAAACCCTCGTCTTAGTAAAACATTTGTGGTGTTATATACCCTGCGGTTTACCCAAGTCTACACCGCTTGATAAAGCATGGTTAATATTTTTCAGATTTTTAAGTATTTTTTAAAAATCTACTGATCATTTTGATGCCATAAAATTTTCAGGATCTCATACACACTTTTTAGGCATGTGAGAAGCATAAACCAACATTCACTCTGGTCAATTTTAAAGTAAAACACTCGCACAAAGTTTATATACTGCACATTGTTTAGAGTAATTTGTCTTTTCACTGATAGGTTTTAAGTAGCCAATCAAAATTTGGTATCAAAGTGACGTCATATCGGCTTTAAATTATGCTCAGTCGATTCTACGCCCAAAATTAACCTTAATATCAACATGTTAAGGTAATATTATAACTGGGAATATAATTTTGGCGCAGTTTCAACTCATTCTGGCCCAATTTGAGACGGCTCCGTGTAAAAATGGCAGAGGTAAAAAATGGCAGAGGTAAAAATGGCAAAGGTAAAAATGGCAGAGGTAAAAATGGCTGAGGAAATAATGGCAGAGATAAAAAATGGCAGAGGTAAAAATGGCAAAGGTAAAAATGGCAATGGTAAAAATGGCAGAAGTATAAAATGGCAGAGGTAAAATGGCAAAGGTAAAAATGGCAGAGGTATTAATGGCAGAGGTAATAATGGTAGAGGTAAAAATGACAGAGGTATAATGGCAAGTCTTAAACCCCCATGCCAAAAAAATCCAAAAGCCCCGCCATGTACAGTAGATTAAATAAGAAAGGTTCTGAAAAGAAAATTAGAATTATAATGTTTGACTTATGGAAAGGGTAACATTTTAAAATCATACTGTAGATTTCTGTACCAAATTAATAACACCCGAGTTGGTTTTTCTTAATTTATTCCTGGACTTACGAAGTGACTTTTTTTATTATTTATCTACTGCTGCTCGACACCAAATAAGGAATACGTAAAAAACTGAAGATTACAGTTATGAAATATCTAATCAAACCTTTTCAATATTTCTTTTGATTTCTTTGACAATGATTGTACAAGAAAATATACATAGATGTGGATTATGGATAACAAAATATAACTGAACTTAACGGTAATCGTTGATGTGAGCCCCCATATCATCCTATGGTCTGACATAGCCCCACTCGGCCCTGGTGGTCGGTCCAGTACTGACCTCCGCAGCTTGCGATGTCTCTTCCACTCGGCCTCGGCCTCCGCAGACTATGTTACCCCTCGATAAGTAGCCCCCAGATAAGAGAGATGTGGCTTCAACGAATTAGTTGACGAGATCGAGCCCCAAATGATGACATGAATTTTGACCAGTCATGTCGATGGAGAACCGGGGGCAGCTGGGGTCGTTATCTCGTCACCGACGTAGTCCCTCAGTTTTAACTTAGACTGCCTACACGAACATCTGTAGTCTATTCTAGCATAGGTGGTCTTCCCCTAATATACCCTATCGTTACTAGGACTAACTGTAAAATTTATATAAAGTCATTCAAAGAATTTCAATAACAGATGAGTGCATTAAGCAACACATTCTATAAATAAAAGACTTCCTGTGCATTCTATACTCTTACATTCATCAATGCTAGAGCACTCTTGGCTATGTATGACACCTGTATGAAAATGCTTACATAATACGAAATATTTCTAACACTCGAATAAAATATGACATCAACCTGGTACAAAGGGGAGGGGGTATCAAGCGTTTCCAATGCTTGCTTTTAAAATATTCAAAACATATGTACCTACTTTTCTACAAGACAACCCAAACCTGGATGAAGTAAAAAAAAATGTTTAACACATGTTATAAACTTTAACTGAAACATCCTATAATTAAATTTCTTTCCTGACAATATCCCCCACCTTAAGATAAAATTAAGGGAACCTGAATTATATCCATTAAATAAATTTATAACAGAGTCTTCTTAAACAAGGTATTACTCAAATCTCTATCATGTTTCATGAAAACGTTAATTATCCATACCATAAAACGAATATTTCATTAACTATATACAGTGGTATATGCAAAGACATTTACAAGAGCTCATTTTCAGTAAGCCATCTCTGTTTAAACAATATATATATATATATATATATTTAAGATAACAATGTAACCTTTACTGTCTAAATATCAATGTGTTTTGCAAACTGTTTTGAATTGAATTCTACAATATATGAAAGTCTTGTTTGTCTTGTAAAAGATCAATAAGAATCAAATTCAGCAAACTTCTTGAATGCACTTTTTTTAAGAACAGTGCTTTAAAACTGCATTGCTATTAATTGAAAATCAGAAACCTTTTGAAAACTGTATTTTCTTAAAGTAAAGTGATTCTTACTATTGTTATATTATGGTTTAAAATTCTTCATCACAAATACAATATATGTCTTGCAACATTGCTTAATTGAAAAGCAGTCTTTTTGAAATAAGTAATCTTTTTTTAGATTAAAATTGCAAGATAAGATGTGTTATAGTTGAAAAAAAAATGACATTACGTATAAAAACAAAATACAAGATGTCTGTCAAATATTCATAATACAGCGATCTAGGTGTATATATATAATGACTGGCGAACCCCTTCTACTATTATGACTGGCGACCCTCATCTACTTTCATGACTGGCGAACCCTTTCTACTATCATAACTAGCAACCCTCATCTATTGTTATGACTAGCGAACCCCATCAACTATTATGACTTGCGACCCTCATCCACTATTATGACTGGCGAACCCCTTCTACTATTATGACTGGCGACCCTCATCTACTTTCATGAATGGCGAACCCTTTCTACTATTATGACTAGCAATTACCCTCATCTATTGCTATGACTTGCGAACCCCATCTACTATTATGACTTGCGACCCTCATCCACTATTATGAATAGCGACCCTCATCCACTATTATCACTGGCCAACCCCTTCTACTATGACTGGCGACCCTCATCCACTATTATGACTGGCTAACCTCTTCTACGAGTATGACTGGCTAACCCCTTCTACATTTATGACTGGCGACCCTTATCCAATATTATGAATAGCGACCCTCATCCACTATTATCACTTGCGAACCCCTTCTACTATAATTGGCGACCCTCATCCACTATTATGACTGGCTAACCTCTTCTTTTATGACTGCCTAACCCCTTCTACTATTATGACTTGCGAACCCCTTCTACTATTATGACTGGCGAACCCCTTCTAATATTATGACTAGCGACCCCCATCTATTGTTATGACTGGCGAACCCCTTCTACTATTATGACTGGCGACCCTTATCTACTTTCATGACTGGCGAACTCTTTCTACTATTATGACTAGCAACCCTCATCTATTGTTATGACTAGCGAACCCTATCTACTATTATGACTTGCGACCCTCATCCACTATTATGACTGGCGAACCCCTTCTACTACTATGACTGGCGACCCTCATCCACTATTATGACTGGCTAACCTCTTCTACTATGACTGGCTAACCCCTTCTACTATTATGACTGGCTAACCTCTTCTTTTATGACTGCCTAACCCCTTCTACTATTATGACTTGCGAACCCCTTCTACTATTATGACTGGCGAACCCCTTCTAATATTATGACTAGCGACCCCCATCTATTGTTATGACTGGCGAACCCCTTCTACTATTATGACTGGCGACCCTTATCTACTTTCATGACTGGCGAACTCTTTCTACTATTATGACTAGCAACCCTCATCTATTGTTATGACTAGCGAACCCTATCTACTATTATGACTTGCGACCCTCATCCACTATTATGACTGGCGAACCCCTTCTACTACTATGACTGGCGACCCTCATCCACTATTATGACTGGCTAACCTCTTCTACTATGACTGGCTAACCCCTTCTACTATTATGACTTGCGAACCCCTTCTACTATTATGACTGGCGAATCCCTTCTAATATTATGACTAACGACCCCCATCTATTGTTATGACTGGCGAACCCCTTCTACTATTATGACTGGCGACCCGCATCTACTTTCATGACTGGCGAACCCTTTCTACTATTATGACTAGCAACCCTCATCTATTGTTATGACTAGCGAACCCCATCTACTATTATGACTTCCGACCCTCATCCACTATTATGACTGGCGAACCCCTTCTACTATTATGACTGGCGACCCTCATCTACTTTCATGACTGGCGAACCCTTTCTACTATTATGACTAGCAACCCTCATCTATTGCTATGACTTGCGAACCTCATCTACTATTATGACTTGTGACCCTCATCCACTATTATGAATAGCGACCCTCATCCACTATTATCACTGGCGAACCCCTTCTACTATGACTGGCGACCCTCATCCACTATTATGACTGGCTAACCTCTTCTACGAGTATGACTGGCTAACCCCTTCTACATTTATGACTGGCGACCCTTATCCACTATTATGAATAACGACCCCATGCATCCACTATTATCACTTGCGAACCCCTTCTACTATTATGACTGGCGACCCTCATCCACTATTATGACTGGCTAACCTCTTCAACGAGTATGACTTGCTAACCCCTTCTACTATCATGACTAATTGCGAACCCCTTCTACATTTATGACTAGCGACCCTTATCCACTATTTTGAATAGCGACCCTCATCCACTATTATCACTGGCGAACCCCTTCTACTATGACTGGCGACCCTCATCCACTATTATGACTGGCTAACCTCTTCTTTTATGACTGGCTTACCCCTTCTACTATTATGACTTGCGAACCCCTTCTACTATTATGACTGGCGAACATCTTCTAATATTATGACTAGCGACCCCCATCTATTGTTATGACTGGCAAACCCCTTCTACTATTATGACTGGCGACCCTCATCTACGTTCATGACTGGCGAACCCTTTCTTCTATGACTGGCAAACCCTTCTACTATTATTAATAGTGACCCTCATCCACTATTATGACTGGCGAACCCCGTCTACTATTATGACTGGTGACCCTCATCCACTATTATGACTGGCGAACCCTTCAACTATTAAGACTTGCGAACCCCTTCTACTATTAAGACTGGCGAAACCCTTTAACTATTATGACTAGCGACCCTCGACTGGCGAAAACCTACTACTATTATGACTGGCGAACCGGTTCTACCATTATGAGTGGCGAACCCTTCCTACTATTTTGAATAGCGACCCTCATCCACTATTATGACTGGCGAACCTCATCTACCATTATGACTAGTGACCTTCATGTACTATTATGACTGGCGAACCCCTTCTACTATTATGACTAGCAACCCTCATCTATTGTTATGACTAGCGAACCCCATCCTCTATTATGACTGGCGAACCTCATCTACCATTATGACTAGTGACCCTCATCTACTATTATCACTGGCGAACCCCTTCTACTATTATGACTAGCAACCCTCATCTAATGTTATGACAGGCAAACCCCTTCTACTATTATGACTGGCGACCCTCATCTACTTTCATGACTGGCGAGCCCTTTCTACTTTGACTGGCAAACCCTTTCTACTATTATTAATAGTGACCCTCATCCACAATAATGACTGGCGAACCCCAGGTGACCCTCATCCACTATTATGACTAGCGAACCCTTCAACTATTATGACTTGCGAACCCCTTCTACTTTTTTGACTGGCGAACCACTTCTACTATTTTGACTGGCGAACCCCTTCTACTATTATGACTTGCGAACCCCTTCAACTATTATGACTAGCGAACCGGTTCTACCATTATGACTGGCGAACCCGTTCTACCATTATGACTGGCGAACCCCTTCTACTATTATGACTGGCGACCCTCATCTACTTTCATGACTGGCGAACCCTTTCTACTATTATGACTTGCTAACCCCTTCTACTATCATGACTTGCGAACCCCTTCTACATTTATGACTGGCGACCCTCATCCACTATTATGAATAGCGACCCTCATCCACTATTATCACTGGCGAACCCCTTCTACTATGACTGGTGACCCTCATCCACTATTATGACTGGCTAACCTCTTCTACAAGTATGACTTGCTAACCCCTTCTACTATCATGACTTGCGAACCCCTTCTACATTTATGACTGGCGACCCTCATCCACTATTATGAATAGCGACCCTCATCCACTATTATCACTGGCGAACCCCTTCTACTATGACTGGCGACCCTCATCCACTATTATGACTGGCTAACCTCTTCTACGAGTATGACTGGCTAACCCCTTCTACATTTATGACTGGCGACCCTTATCCACTATTATGAATAGCGACCCTCATCCACTATTATCACTTCCGAACCCCTTCTACTATGACTGGCGACCCTCATCCACTATTATGACTGGCTAACCTCTTCTTTTATGACTGGCTAACCCCTTCTACTATTATGACTTGCGAACCCCTTCTACTATTATGACTGGCGAACCCCTTCTAATATTATGACTAGCGACCCCATCTATTGTTATGACTGGCGAACCCCTTCTACTATTATGACTGGCGACCCTCATCTACTATTATGACTTGCGAACCCCTTCTACTATTATGACTGGCGAACCCCTTCTAATATTATGACTAGCGACCCCCATCTATTGTTATGACTGGCAAACCCCTTCTACTATTATGACTAGCGACCCCCATCTATTGTTATGACTGGCGAACCCCTTCTACTATTATGACTGGCGACCCTCATCTACTATTATGACTGGCGAACCCCGTCTACTTTTATGACTGGCGACCCTCATCCACTATTATGACTGGCTAACCTCTTCTTTTATGACTGGCTAACCCCTTCTACTATTATGACTTGCGAACCCCTTCTACTATTATGACTTGCGAACCCCTTCTACTATTATGACTGGCGAACCCCTTCTAATATTATGACTAGCGACCCCCATCTATTGTTATGACTGGCAAACCCCTTCTACTATTATGACTGGCGACCCTCATCTACGTTCATGACTGGCGAACCCTTTCTTCTATGACTGGCAAACCCTTCTACTATTATTAATAGTGACCCTCATCCACTATTATGACTGGCGAACCCCGTCTACTATTATGACTGGTGACCCTCATCCACTATTATGACTGGCGAACCCTTCAACTATTAAGACTTGCGAACCCCTTCTACTATTAAGACTGGCGAAACCCTTTAACTATTATGACTAGCGACCCTCGACTGGCGAAAACCTACTACTATTATGACTTGCGAACCGGTTCTACCATTATGAGTGGCGAACCCTTCCTACTATTTTGAATAGCGACCCTCATCCACTATTATGACTGGCGAACCTCATCTACCATTATGACTAGTGACCTTCATGTACTATTATGACTGGCGAACCCCTTCTACTATTATGACTAGCAACCCTCATCTATTGTTATGACTAGCGAACCCTATCCTCTATTATGACTGGCGAACCTCATCTACCATTATGACTAGTGACCCTCATCTACTATTATCACTGGCGAACCCCTTCTACTATTATGACTAGCAACCCTCATCTAATGTTATGACAGGCAAACCCCTTCTACTATTATGACTGGCGACCCTCATCTACTTTCATGACTGGCGAACCCTTTCTACTATTATTAATAGTGACACTCATCCACAATTATGACTGGCGAACCCCAGGTGACCCTCATCCACTATTATGACTAGCGAACCCTTCAACTATTATGACTGGCGAACCCCTTCTAATATTATGACTAGCGACCCCCATCTATTGTTATGACTGGCAAACCCCTTCTACTATTATGACTGGCGACCCTCATCTACGTTCATGACTGGCGAACACTTTCTTCTATGACTGGCAAACCCTTCTACTATTATTAATAGTGACCCTCATCCACTATTATGACTGGCGAACCCCGTCTACTATCAAGGGCGCCGGAAGCGGGGGGGCAGGGGGGGCACTTGCCCCCCCAACGAAAACTTTGGGGGGGCAAAACGAGATTTTACCCCCCCAATGTGCCCCCCTAAAAGTAAAAAAATCATATTATTTAAGGACAAAAGTAAACGATGAGGGCACTTTCCTGCCTAAGAATTGTCATTTCCATTCTCAAAAATGAAAAAATTTCGCCCCTGACGGGGCAATTACACATCATAGTAAGCCTTATGTCTTTTGACGAATATGTCCCTCTGTGAAACATACCTTTGATAAGCGCCTTTTCCATCTTATTACAGTGTGATAACGTGTAACCTTTTAATGAATACATTTCAGACTAAAACCGAATGGCAAATTGAAAGTGGTTCACCAATGCTGTGCCGGCTAACAAACGCGCGGTCGCCCAGAAACGCTCAGACCGGGGTGGTGTTTCATCAATATTTTCGTCTGACAAATTGTCAGATCTGACAACTTTCGTCTCCTATATTCTGATTGGTTGAGAAGCATTGTTACCATAGCAACTGTTGGATAAAACAGGACTTGGCGGATAAAACGTCCGACAAGTCCTTTCATGAAATGCTCCCCGGACCCGATATCACCAACGCGCGTGAACGCTATAGTTACTCGAGCAACATATATTATGTAATCGGAAAATAGCTGTAAAACCGAAAAGTTTAAAGAGTTATATGAGGCTTGTGTAGTTGCTTATTGGATAAATGAGAAGATGCTAGCTTGAGTCGGCGAATGGAGTACTCATCTATCAACTAATCAAGCATCTTCAAGTCTTCGACCTTTTCTGGTTTACTGTCTTTATCAGGACTACGCTCATTTGAACAAAAAATTACTCGACTATCAACTGTCCACTTCCTCCTATCAATTTCACTTCTTCCTCTATCCACTTTTTCGAAAACTCCACTTGGTGTTCCGACAACCATATTCGCTATTGGAATGTAATTGTTTTTTTCTAAATAATGTACATTATTAACTGCCGTAGTTTGTTAATTCATGATTATTTACTCATGAATATTTCCTGGAATTTGATATTCATCATTTCCTAGTTATGGTCACATTTTCCCCAGAAAATATGTAAAGAAAAAAGAAGATTTTGAAGGGGTCATCCAAAAGCGCTTCCCAGCCATACAAAACCTGCCAAAGGAAACACATAAATCTAGTAATGTTATAAATTTTCAGAAAAGTTTAAAATTGTTAGACAATAATTAAGCAGGTCATATTTATTTTTTCCTCCAGTTACAGAATATGAAACGTTTTGCCTATGCATGGATAATCAGGGACTGACTATCTCCAATGCTGAGTTCAGAAATGATTTGCATAAAGTGGGGATATAAGTGCTTATCGACGTCTGCCACGTCAGAACAGTATGACATTTTGAATTTGAAAAGACATTCATTAGAATGTATGTTGTTTCTGTTGTTACGCTTCTTCTGCTTAATACACTCCTTGAAACTTAAGATAATTGTGCTCTCTCGCGTCGTCCGTGTATGTAAATGTACATAAATAATATTTCTGAAAGGATAATGCTGAAAAATTTCTGGTATTTTGAGTCAATATTAGCGTATTACGTAATTTAATTGATCAGACACAAAAACCACATTTTGCGCGTAGATTTTATAGGTTCTCATAAACTCTGAGTATAGTCTTTCGTAGTGAATTCTATGTTTAATTCTCAAGAAATTTATTTTTGAATTCTCTTAGAAACGCAACTTTTATACTCCATTTTTACACAAAGTCCTTACAACCCCCTCTCCCGCACGATCGCTTCGGTATCTCACGCTGTCAAATATATTGTGCCCCCTTCGGGATTTTGCCCCAAAAAAACTGAAAGTGTTCCGGCGCGCCTGTCTACTATTATGACTGGTGACCCTCATCCACTATTATGACTGGCGAACCCTTCAACTATTAAGACTTGCGAACCCCTTCTACTATTAAGACTGGCGAAACCCTTTAACTATTATGACTAGCGACCCTCGACTGGCGAAAACCTACTACTATTATGACTGGCGAACCGGTTCTACCATTATGAGTGGCGAACCCTTCCTACTATTTTGAATAGCGACCCTCATCCACTATTATGACTGGCGAACCTCATCTACCATTATGACTAGTGACCTTCATGTACTATTATGACTAGCGAACCCCTTCTACTATTATGACTAGCAACCCTCATCTATTGTTATGACTAGCGAACCCCATCCTCTATTATGACTGGCGAACCTCATCTACCATTATGACTAGTGACCCTCATCTACTATTATCACTGGCGAACCCCTTCTACTATTATGACTAGCAACCCTCATCTAATGTTATGACAGGCAAACCCCTTCTACTATTATGACTGGCGACCCTCATCTACTTTCATGACTGGCGAACCCTTTCTACTTTGACTGGCAAACCCTTTCTACTATTATTAATAGTGACCCTCATCCACAATTATGACTGGCGAACCCCAGGTGACCCTCATCCACTATTATGACTAGCGAACCCTTCAACTATTATGACTTGCGAACCCCTTCTACTTTTTTGACTGGCGAACCACTTCTACTATTTTGACTGGCGAACCCCTTCTACTATTATGACTTGCGAACCCCTTCAACTATTATGACTAGCAAACCGGTTCTACCATTATGACTGGCGAACCCGTTCTTCCATTATGACTGGCGAACCCTTTCTACTATTATGACTTGCGACCCTCATCCACTATTATGACTGGCGAACCCCTTCTACTATTATGACTGGCGACCCTCATCTACTTTCATGACTGGCGAACCCTTTCTACTATTATGACTTGCTAACCCCTTCTACTATCATGACTTGCGAACCCCTTCTACATTTATGACTGGCGACCCTCATCCACTATTATGAATAGCGACCCTCATCCACTATTATCACTGGCGAACCCCTTCTACTATGACTGGTGACCCTCATCCACTATTATGACTGGCTAACCTCTTCTACAAGTATGACTTGCTAACCCCTTCTACTATCATGACTTGCGAACCCCTTCTACATTTATGACTGGCGACCCTCATCCACTATTATGAATAGCGACCCTCATCCACTATTATCACTGGCGAACCCCTTCTACTATGACTGGCGACCCTCATCCACTATTATGACTGGCTAACCTCTTCTACGAGTATGACTGGCTAACCCCTTCTACATTTATGACTGGCGACCCTTATCCACTATTATGAATAGCGACCCTCATCCACTATTATCACTTGCGAACCCCTTCTACTATGACTGGCGACCCTCATCCACTATTATGACTGGCTAACCTCTTCTTTTATGACTGGCTAACCCCTTCTACTATTATGACTTGCGAACCCCTTCTACTATGTTGACTGGCGAACCCCTTCTAATATTATGACTAGCGACCCCCATCTATTGTTATGACTGGCGAACCCCGTCTACTTTTATGACTGGCGACCCTCATCCACTATTATGACTGGCTAACCTCTTCTTTTATGACTGGCTAACCCCTTCTACTATTATGACTTGCGAACCCCTTCTACTATTATGACTGGCGAACCCCTTCTAATATTATGACTAGCGACCCCCATCTATTGTTATGACTGGCAAACCCCTTCTACTATTATGACTGGCGACCCTCATCTACGTTCATGACTGGCGAACCCTTTCTTCTATGACTGGCAAACCCTTCTACTATTATCAATAGTGACCCTCATCCACTATTATGACTGGCGAACCCCGTCTACTATTATGACTGGTGACCCTCATCCACTATTATGACTGGCGAACCCTTCAACTATTAAGACTTGCGAACCCCTTCTACTATTAAGACTGGCGAAACCCTTTAACTATTATGACTAGCGACCCTCGACTGGCGAAAACCTACTACTATTATGACTGGCGAACCGGTTCTACCATTATGAGTGGCGAACCCTTCCTACTATTTTGAATAGCGACCCTCATCCACTATTATGACTGGCGAACCTCATCTACCATTATGACTAGTGACCTTCATGTACTATTATGACTGGCGAACCCCTTCTACTATTATGACTAGCAACCCTCATCTATTGTTATGACTATCGAACCCTATCCTCTATTATGACTGGCGAACCTCATCTACCATTATGACTAGTGACCCTCATCTACTAATACCACTGGCGAACCCCTTCTACTATTATGACTAGCAACCCTCATCTAATGTTATGACAGGCAAACCCCTTCTACTATTATGACTGGCGACCCTCATCTACTTTCATGACTGGCGAACCCTTTCTACTATTATTAATAGTGACACTCATCCACAATTATGACTGGCGAACCCCAGGTGACCCTCATCCACTATTATGACTAGCGAACCCTTCAACTATTATGACTTGCGAACCCCTTCTAATATTATGACTGGCGAACCCCTTCTAATATTATGACTAGCGACCCCCATCTATTGTTATGACTGGCAAACCCCTTCTACTATTATGACTGGCGACCCTCATCTACGTTCATGACTGGCGAACCCTTTCTTCTATGACTGGCAAACCCTTCTACTATTATTAATAGTGACCCTCATCCACTATTATGACTGGCGAACCCCGTCTACTATTATGACTGGTGACCCTCATCCACTATTATGACTGGCGAACCCTTCAACTATTAAGACTTGCGAACCCCTTCTACTATTAAGACTGGCGAAACCCTTTAACTATTATGACTAGCGACCCTCGACTGGCGAAAACCTACTACTATTATGACTGGCGAACCGGTTCTACCATTATGAGTGGCGAACCCTTCCTACTATTTTGAATAGCGACCCTCATCCACTATTATGACTGGCGAACCTCATCTACCATTATGACTAGTGACCTTCATGTACTATTATGACTGGCGAACCCCTTCTACTATTATGACTAGCAACCCTCATCTATTGTTATGACTAGCGAACCCCATCCTCTATTATGACTGGCGAACCTCATCTACCATTATGACTAGTGACCCTCATCTACTATTATCACTGGCGAACCCCTTCTACTATTATGACTAGCAGCCCTCATCTAATGTTATGACAGGCAAACCCCTTCTACTATTATGACTGGCGACCCTCATCTACTTTCATGACTGGCGAACCCTTTCTACTATTATTAATAGTGACACTCATCCACAATTATGACTGGCGAACCCCAGGTGACCCTCATCCACTATTATGACTAGCGAACCCTTCAACTATTATGACTTGCGAACCCCTTCTACTATTTTGACTGGCGAACCCCTTCTACTATTATGACTTGCGAACCCCTTCAACTATTATGACTAGCAAACCGGTTCTACCATTATGACTGGCGAACCCGTTCTACCATTATGACTGGCGAACCCTTTCTACTATTATGACTTGCGACCCTCATCCACTATTATGACTGGCGAACCCCTTCTACTATCATGACTGGCGACCCTCATCTACTTTCATGACTGGCGAACCCTTTCTACTATTATGACTTGCTAACCCCTTCTACTATCATGACTTGCGAACCCCTTCTACATTTATGACTGGCGACCCTCATCCACTATTATGAATAGCGACCCTCATCCACTATTATCACTGGCGAACCCCTTCTACTATGACTGGTGACCCTCATCCACTATTATGACTGGCTAACCTCTTCTACAAGTATGACTTGCTAACCCCTTCTACTATCATGACTTGCGAACCCCTTCTACATTTATGACTGGCGACCCTCATCCACTATTATGAATAGCGACCCTCATCCACTATTATCACTGGCGAACCCCTTCTACTATGACTGGCGACCCTCATCCACTATTATGACTGGCTAACCTCTTCTACGAGTATGACTGGCTAACCCCTTCTACATTTATGACTGGCGACCCTTATCCACTATTATGAATAGCGACCCTCATCCACTATTATCACTTGCGAACCCCTTCTACTATGACTGGCGACCCTCATCCACTATTATGACTGGCTAACCTCTTCTTTTATGACTGGCTAACCCCTTCTACTATTATGACTTGCGAACCCCTTCTACTATTTTGACTGGCGAACCCCTTCTAATATTATGACTAGCGACCCCCATCTATTGTTATGACTGGCGAACCCCTTCTACTATTATGACTGGCGACCCTCATCTACTATTATGACTGGCGAACCCCGTCTACTTTTATGACTGGCGACCCTCATCCACTATTATGACTGGCTAACCTCTTCTTTTATGACTGGCTAACCCCTTCTACTATTATGACTTGCGAACCCCTTCTACTATTATGACTGGCGAACCCCTTCTAATATTATGACTAGCGACCCCCATCTATTGTTATGACTGGCAAACCCCTTCTACTATTATGACTGGCGACCCTCATCTACGTTCATGACTGGCGAACCCTTTCTTCTATGACTGGCAAACCCTTCTACTATTATCAATAGTGACCCTCATCCACTATTATGACTGGCGAACCCCGTCTACTATTATGACTGGTGACCCTCATCCACTATTATGACTGGCGAACCCTTCAACTATTAAGACTTGCGAACCCCTTTTACTATTAAGACTGTCGAAACCCTTTAACTATTATGACTAGCGACCCTCGACTGGCGAAAACCTACTACTATTATGACTGGCGAACCGGTTCTACCATTATGAGTGGCGAACCCTTCCTACTATTTTGAATAGCGACCCTCATCCACTATTATGACTAGCGAACCTCATCTACCATTATGACTAGTGACCTTCATGTACTATTATGACTGGCGAACCCCTTCTACTATTATGACTAGCAACCCTCATCTATTGTTATGACTAGCGAACCCTATCCTCTATTATGACTGGCGAACCTCATCTACCATTATGACTAGTGACCCTCATCTACTATTATCACTGGCGAACCCCTTCTACTATTATGACTAGCAACCCTCATCTAATGTTATGACAGGCAAACCCCTTCTACTATTATGACTGGCGACCCTCATCTACTTTCATGACTGGCGAACCCTTTCTACTTTGACTGGCAAACCCTTTCTACTATTATTAATAGTGACCCTCATCCACAATTATGACTGGCGAATCCCAGGTGACCCTCATCCACTATTATGACTAGCGAACCCTTCAACTATTATGACTTGCGAACCCCTTCTACTTTTTTGACTGGCGAACCACTTCTACTATTTTGACTGGCGAACCCCTTCTACTATTATGACTTGCGAACCCCTTCAACTATTATGACTAGCGAACCGGTTCTACCATTATGACTGGCGAACCCGTTCTACCATTATGACTGGCGAACCCTTTCTACTATTATGACTTGCGACCCTCATCCACTATTATGACTGGCGAACCCCTTCTACTATTATGACTGGCGACCCTCATCTACTTTCATGACTGGCGAACCCTTTCTACTATTATGACTTGCTAACCCCTTCTACTATCATGACTTGCGAACCCCTTCTACATTTATGACTGGCGACCCTCATCCACTATTATGAATAGCGACCCTCATCCACTATTATCACTGGCGAACCCCTTCTACTACGACTGGTGACCCTCATCCACTATTATGACTGGCTAACCTCTTCTACAAGTATGACTTGCTAATCCCTTCTACTATCATGACTTGCGAACCCCTTCTACATTTTTGACTGGCGACCCTCATCCACTATTATGAATAGCGACCCTCATCCACTATTATCACTGGCGAACCCCTTCTACTATGACTGGCGACCCTCATCCACTATTATGACTGGCTAACCTCTTCTACGAGTATGACTGGCTAACCCCTTCTACATTTATGACTGGCGACCCTTATCCACTATTATGAATAGCGACCCTCATCCACTATTATCACTTGCGAACCCCTTCTACTATGACTGGCGACTCTCATCCACTATTATGACTGGCTAACCTCTTCTTTTATGACTGGCTAACCCCTTCTACTATTATGACTTGCGAACCCCTTCTACTATTATGACTGGCGAACCCCTTCTAATATTATGACTAGCGACCCCCATCTATTGTTATGACTGGCGAACCCCTTCTACTATTATGACTGGCGACCCTCATCTACTATTATGACTGGCGAACCCCGTCTACTTTTATGACTGGTGACCCTCATCCACTATTATAACTGGCGAACCCTTCAACTATTATGACTTGCGAACCCCTTCTACTTTTATGACTGGCGAACCACATCTACTATTTGACATGCGAACCCCTTCTAGTATTATGACTTGCAAACCCCTTCTACTATTATGACTGGCGAAACCCTTCAACTATTATGACTAGCGACCCTCAGCTATCATTATGACTGGCGAAAACCTACTACTATTATGACTGGCGAACCGGTTCTACCATTATGACTGGCGAACCCCTTCAACTATTATGACTAGCGACCCTCAGCTATCATTATGACTGGCGAAAACCTACTACTATTATGAGTGACGAACCGGTTCTACCATTATGACTGGCGAACCGGTTCTACCATTATGACTGGCGAAACGGTTCTACCATTATGACTGGCGAACTCTTTCTTCTATTTTGAATAGCGACCCTCATCCACTATTATGACTGGCGAACCCCTTCTACTATTATGACTAGCATCCCTCATCTATTGTTTTGACTAGCGAACCCCATCTACTATTATGACTTGCGACCCTCATCCACTATTATGAATAGCGACCCTCATCCACTAATATCACTGGCGAACCTCTTCTACTATGACTGGCAACCCTCATCCACTATTATGACTGGCTAACCTCTTCTACTAGTATGACTGGCTAACCCCGTCTACTATTTTTCGATTCAATTCAATTCTTTTATTTCATTTCCATTCAAAACATAATACAAAGTAATATAAAACAATTCAAATCAAATACAATTTTACAGAAGGGCATTCTTACTTCGTAAAAAAAACAGTATAATATAGAGCATAAATGGATATGGAAATGAGGGGGATCCACTAAAAAGCAAAGCTTGTAAAATTGTGGATCCCCCTTGGAAAAGAAGAAATTATAGTCGACTTACTATATCCGTACATGCATGTATTACAGGAAAGAAAAAGAGAAAAAGAAATCATATTGACGGAAACATAACAACTGAACAAATGCAAAGCTTTTCACACAAAGAGGTCTTCGTTGTAAAGGATATGTTGCGCAAGACAGGAAAAAACAGAGAGAGGGGATGACAAGACGTAGAAGACAAGACAAAACAAGAGACAGGACAGTACAAGACAACTAATTTTTAAAAAGGAGTAAAACTAAGAATGGGAAAGGACTGACCATGAACCAGCTTGATCTGGTGAAATAACAAAGGATATGACTGGACAATATAGATGAAAAAAGATAAAATAAAAGTGAAAAATGTAAGGATTATAATCAAGATAATGAAGTGTTAGTTCCGTTGCGAAGAATTATAGGAATTAAGCAGGATATGTTTGAGTTTACGTTTGAATGAATTCAAGGAGACACTGTCTTTAACATTATTAGCGAGTGAGTTCCAGAATTTAGGACCGTTGAATAGGAATGTATTTTTGGCCAGTAAAGTTCTGTAAAGTGGGATGTGAAGTTCGTCAGAGTGTCTCGTGGGGTAGTTATGATAAAATTGATTTTTAGGGAACATGGCATCAAAAATATGGGGAAGTGCATTATTATTATTATAACTATACATGAAGTGCCCTAACTGTAGTAAATACAGGTCTTTGACTTTCAACAGTTTACTTTCAAGAAAAAGTGGGTCCGTATGAGAACGGAAACATGTACTATGAATAATACGAAGTGCTTTCTTTTGCAAAAGCAACAATTTATCTAATAAATATTGATGGGTATCACCCCAAATAAGAATCCCATAGTTCAAAAAAGGCAAGATTAAGGATGTGTAGAGCATGATTAATGATGTGGAGGGAATGCAAAGTTTAGCCTATTAGTAATACCAATATTTCGTGAAATTATTTTGGATATATTTTCAATATGATTTTTCCAAGAAAGTTTACTGTCAACTGTTATTCCGAGAATATTTGGTGTAAGGTACCATTTCTAATGGGGTATTATCAAACATAATGTTCATCGGTAACTTGTCTATGGAATTACTAAATAACATGTATTTTGTTTTGTTAAGGTTCAAAGATACTCGATTGGCTCTTATCCACTCAGTAACATTAATAAGTTCAGAATTAATAACATCAACTAAAGTTTGTCGAATCATCTGCAAACAAGATAAGGGATAATATTTTGGATGATCTACAGAAATCATTTATATAAATTGTGAAAAGAAGTGGGCCCAATAAGCTACCCTGGGGGATTCCACAGTTAACATATTTCAAATTCGAGTTATGATCTTTAACAAACATGTATTGTTGTCTGTTAAGTAAATAGCTCCTGAACCACTCCAAGGCCTTCCCTCGCGCACCATAGTGAGATATTTTTTTAAGTAGGATTTCATGATTAATGGTATCGAAGGCCTTGGAGTAGTCCAGGAAAATACCCACAAGGTGACTAGATTTGTCTAGAGCATTGACTAATTTGTTGACAAAATTCATCAGGGCATGAGTGGTGTTGTGCTTGTCGCGAAACCCAAATTGAACATCAGATAAAATATTATGCATTGACAAAAAATTTTCTGTTCTGACGTATACTATTCTTTCAAGGATCTTAGAATCTTATGACTGGCGACCCTCTTCCTTGATTATGACTAGCGACCCTCTTGTTTAATTATGAATGGCGACCACCATCGATTATGACTAGCGAACTCTACGAACAAAGCCACTTATGAATAGCGACCCTTATGACTGTTATGACTAGTGGTCCTTGTAACTAGCGGGTATTATGACTTATGTTCTTTATGACTGGCAGGTGGACCCCCAACGCTCCACATAAAAACTAAACATTCCGAGCATTTTTTGTAATAATGAAAAAAGGATTAACATTGTTAACACTAAGCATAACAATTAATAAAATTTTATTAACATTTACATTCTTTATTACCATTTTTATTATGATCATCGTTGGATTATTATGATCATCATTGGTATTATTTCTATTTTTATAACCAGCAGAAGCTCTTAATAAAAATGACATCCCCTCCAATACAAATCCTATTATCTGGAGGTTACTCGCGCGTGATCAACACACTTAATGTTAAATGGGTACCCGGTAGGATTTGAAAGCCTATATGTAGTATACCTAGCAGTTGAGTCTTAGAACTCTTGTAGGAATGCTACCCAGGGAGTGGAGAAGGTGCATACATTGTATGCGGGCATGCAAGGATCCGATGACCGGGGTAATAATATGTCTGTAAAGCGCTTAGAGACGTCGTTCCGATGTATTAAGCGCTATATAAATGCGGAATATTATTATTATTAATCCCCTGCATCCTTAAACCATTTTCTTAGGCAGGAATTGCTCACATAAAATCGAAATTAAGCCTATGCTTGATCCGGACGCCTATTCTTTTCATGCAATACTTGCTTTGGCCACAACACACAGAGGGATCATCGTTCATTATTACTATAATTGCATAATATCATGTTATCTTGTAAGGACAATACCGTTCTTGTTACCAAAATGAAATTTCAATTTCGGAAATACGAACGAACCTTAGTTAATTTTCGGATTAACAAACCATATTTCAGTTTTGGACTAACAAACCTTCGGAATTATACGAACCTCATTTAGTTTTCGGACGAACGAATCTTCGGAATTATGACCCTCATTTCATTTTCGGATTAATGGACGTTCGGAATTACGAACTTCATTTCGTTTTTGAACTAACGAACTTTCGGAATTACAAACCTCATTTCGTTTTCGGCTTAATGAACCTTCGGAATTACGAACCTCATTTCATTTCGAACTAACGAACCTTCGAAATTACGAACCTCATTTCGTTTTTGGAATATCGAGCCTTCAGAATTACGAACCTCATTTCGTTTTCGGACTAACGAACCTTCAGAATTCCGAACCTCATTTCGTTCTCGGATTAACGAACCTTCGGAATTAGAAACCTTCGGAAATACGAACATTCGGAATAACGAAGCTTTGGAATTAAGAATGTATGCCTGTATTGATGACCCATTAAATAACCCTTAACACAACATTGTTTTCAACTTTGAAACAAAAAGCACCATTTTCACCTGCATCACGCGATTCAATATAGCAGCAGTGCTGACTTTGAAAAGTACTATAAAATGATTATTCACAAAAAACACCATTCATATAATGATACAATACTACGTTCATTGACATTTGATTTGACTTTATTTTACATATTTAAAAAGTACAAACAAAATTATGAAAAAAATAAAAGAAAACTTATGAGAATACAAATCAGACAAGGCATAACAATTAATTCATATTAAAGAAAATAGCGATTTGGAATTAAAGACAATTTGAAAGAGTGAAATATGAGGGAACCTGCATAAAAAAGCAAGGCTTTTTAAGTCTGCAGGATCCAGAAAAAAATTTGGTCTTAATGAGAAGGAGAGGACAGGAAAGTAAATTGATTATAACAAAGTAATGCCAAAATGTGATGATTGTGTAAGAAAAAAAAAATAAAACATATAAATAAAAAAGAGTCCGCCACTCTATTTGACCTTGATCATGTGACCTAAGACTTGTCAGTGATATTTGATTACCCCTATATCAACATTTTAGACACTACATGTATATCTATAAACTTTGAAAGTTATGACAGCAATCTATTGATTCACCTCTAAAATGGCAAAAGTATGACCTTAAATGACCTTTGACTTTGGTCATGTGACCTGAAACTTGCATGAGATGTTCAGTGATACTAGATGACTCTTATGTCCAAGTTTCATGAATCAGATCCATAAACTTTCAAAGTTATGACAGTAATTCATCAGATACCCCCACTTGGCCAAAGTTCATTGACCTTTGACCTTGGTCATGTAACCTGAAATTTGCACAGATGTTCAATGATACTTGGTTACTCTTATGGCCACTTTTTGTGAACTAGACCAATACACTTACAGATATATGATGGTAATTCAACAAATACCCCCAACATGGCCAAAGTTCATTGACCTCAAATGACCTTTTACCTTGGTCATGTGACCTGAAACTCGGACGGGATGTTCTAATATACTTGATTACTCTTATGCATAAATTTTATGAACTAGACCAATAAACTTTCAAAGTTATGATGGTAATTCAACAAATACCCCCAACTTGGCCTTTGACCTTGATCATGTGACCTGAAATTCGCACAGAATGTTCAGTGATACTTGATTACTCTTAAGTCTAAGTTTCATGAATAAGATCCATAAACATTCAAAGTTATGATGGTAATTCAACAGATACCCCCAATTTGGCAAAAGTCCATTGACCCTAAATGACCTTTGACCTTGGTCATGTGACGTGAAAATCAGGCAGGATGCTCAGTAATTAATACTTGATTCAACCTTATGTCTAAATAGGTGAGCGGCCAGAAGCCAAAAAGTGCCTTATTTCTTGACTTTAATCCCCCCGGCTGGATCAAAGCAAAATCGTACATCAAATTAAAGGAAATTTTCTGAATTTTTCGGAATTGGGCATCAAAAATGCCGTAATGTGTAGCATCACCATGGAAACTAGCCTTGAATAAGCCACGCCCATTTTAGATACTTATTGAATATCTATCATGAATATTGATGTTTTACTTATTAATTTAGATTATCAGGTATATTTTCTTATTTTCAAAGGCTAGATGTACTATATATTGTAAGAAGAATTACTGAAAAACAACTTAGCATGAATTTTATGACCATTTTCTCAGAAATTGTTGCCTAGCAACATAACTTTCCTTAGCAACCATTTAGCTCCTTAAGTAAACCACTTATTTTTCTATTTCAAACCTAACTTTTAAATTTTTAACTAGGTTGAATTAAACCAAATAAGTTACTCCAATGAAATTATATAAAGTATTATTGGAAAATAATAAAAAGAACTGAAAACCCCCATTTTAGCTATTGCGAACCTCAAATAAATTCGCTAAGCTCTACCTGACATACCCCTTCACATCGTACAAATTGCCAGTTTTGTTCAGTTATTGTATTGTTATTGTTCAGTTTGACTACATTGATACACGTGCGTACAAGTCACATACTTTATACTATTTTGTGGTGAAAAAGTTGATTGAGTTTAAAATACCTGATCAATTATATTGTCTTCAATAAAACAACAACAAAATGACCATTTTACATTACCCATGGATACCAATTTGTTGCCTAGCAACGACTATTTTCCATAGCAACGACTATGTTAACCCTCTTTTCCCTGGACAAATCTGTGGAAAAACAATCAATTATGAGAAATAATAGGCCTACTAACACAATTATTATAATGTCTATAACCTCGTTTGCAGTAATCATTCAACAAACTGACTATTTTATAGCTTCCATGGAGTCAAATGTGTTGCCCAGAAACAATATTCCCTAGCAACGGCTATGTTACCACTCTTCATCTCGGCCAAATGTGTTGATGAAGTTGTGCCTTAATGTAAAAATATTGAGAAAATTGACATATGATAGTTTGTTATCGATAGGTAAACAACATTCCGAAGTCTACCATTATGTACTGACACAATTTCATTGCCTAGCAACACTATTTACCTTAGCAACGATATATTTTCCCCTTAATAAATCTTGAGGAAAATAATCCACTTTTAATTGTACAGTACCATTTGTTCAATAATATACCTACATGCATACTGGCAAAGGTAAATTGAAGGACACCGCTTCATTTCTCCTGTCCCCCCCAAAAAAAATAATAATTTATCCTTGTACGTATATTGTCTACCAATTCTTAATATGAGAATGGTATTTAAACTTTATCATTTAAGAAAGAGCAGCTTCAAAGAGAAATTTAAATGTTTTGCAGATGAAAAAGGAATAACATGGTTTGGATGATTCATCGCTGCTGGGTACATAGCATTTTTTTAGTTTGCTACAGTTGGTATAGCATTGATGATATAATAAAATGGACAACACTACTCTTCAGGCACAGTCCCTGATTAAAGCTTTGATCATAAAGTGGGTCTTAACTTTAGGCTTGTACAGATATTTTTTCTATTTCAGGGACCTCCTATACTAGTACTCAATTAAAGTCATTGGCTAAGGCTTCTGGCTGCATATTCAGATCACTTTCTTCGAGTGAATATGGAATGGTTAACAAATGGATCTCTCTTGTCAAATAATACATAATCACCCATGCATGTCCATCTTCAAAGGTTGTGTCCGTGTTGAGGCTGTAGCCAAAAGATGCCAAGGCTGTGAGTTCGACAAGTTTCTGTTGAAACTTTAATACTATTAATAAGTGTCAGAAGTTGAATCACATGGAACTTATGACGTCACTTTTAATCTGATAACTGTCAAGAAATCAGAAGGATGAAAGTATGGAAACTTGGGATCTTAAGCCTTATGATATGGCGGGTTTTTTTACCTGATTGCTAAGAAAGCAAACAACCAGAGGACCGACAGCTTAATGTCCTCTCCAATTCCTGGTAATGAGGATATAATGAGGATTTGGGAATCAAATCCAGCTCACCGGAATCCGAAACCCCCGCTCTATCGACTGAGCTATCATTCCTGATCAGGCCAAGAAAAGGACAAGAAAACCAGTAAGGATAGAAAGGCTTACTAAAGTGGGAGATGTTTTCTATGTCTAAATGTCATTATGTAATATGTCATGAGGTTTGCACACATCTGCTGAATAGAGACAACCAGGGTGGGGCATACAATAAAAGTCCCGGAATATAGAGAGGAGGCATATCGTAGTCTTTGATGTTGTCCGTAGGGTATTTTCTGCTACAGCGATAGTGTCAGTGACTCCGATGGTTAAAAACTGATGCCTTAAATACTCAGTGAAAAAAAGATGTCTGAAAAAAAGACAAGGATTCCTCTCAACATGCATACATATGTAAAGGATGTTGACATGGGTAAAGCTTCAGAAAACGGGTACACATTCCTCTATTGTCATGATTATTGGGCTTAAACTAACGCTACTGTTCGTTCCATGGAGATTTAGATCAATGTAAATCTTCAAACACATCCATGGTATAAGGAATGTGTATGAGAAAATATCTGAAACTGATGCAATTGGGATGATACCCCTAAAGTATTGGTAAAACATGCCAATACTAACAATACAAATGCATTTGCATTTGTAATGATGATTTGTTCAAATAATAAGGCTGGAACATTTAAATTAGAGCCATAATTTGTATCACTACTTGAATGGAGTAGAAAAACATTGAATTGAACAATAATCTCTAAAGTAATAATCACTCCTCAGTGTGCCAAAACGGACTCAGTGATGATCTGGCAAGTTTAACTCCTATACTGTGCTATAAATCATCTCTGTCCCGATCCAGAAAGACTCAAACTTAGTGTATTCCACCTTAAGAACAGAGAGCAGATCAAAAACTGAGGGTCAGGTGTTAACAAGCCAACCTACCTTGGCGTCATTGTAGACCATTCTTTTTTCATACAAAGAATATGCTGCCAAACAAATGCAAAATTTGGAGCAAGGAATATTATTCTGAAGAAGCTGGGAAACATTTGGGGAATTGGATAGATGCCAAATCTCTCTGTACCATAGCTCTGACTTTATGCTTCTGCACTGCTGAGTATCTTGGTGATAAATATTGACCCCAAATCTTGAATGGAGCTTGCAGAGCCATCACTGACTGCCTGTGACTAAAAGAAGTGAGTAATCTTTACGTACAATGTATTATTGCCCCACCGTACGTCAGAAGTCATCAGCATAGATGAAAGAAAAAACAATCAAGAACATAGTATTCCATTCGTCAATCATGAGCCTGCAACGAGACTCAAATCTAGACTCAGTTTTCTCTGCTCAATAGAATCCCTTGATGACTCTGCTCGCAGCGTCATTCACTGGTCTAACAATCTCCATTCTGTGATGCACAATCTCACCTATGGACTTTAGTACATCACTCTCCAGGTCCAAGTGAAGAATGGCCTACCTGATCTTGTTTGAACCGCCTATGGGTCTACAATAGGAATGGAGAAACTTCCTGCAACTGTAAGGTGATCACAGGATACAACACTTTTTGGCATACCCCTCCTACCAGAGCTTTGAACTGCCACTGCCTTTGCCACTGCACTCAATTCTTTTCACAGGAAAGCTACATGTAGATCTTGTACCATTATCAGGACACGACATCTTTAATGACCTAAGAAGAAATGTTTCATTAAGTATCCGACTGTTAGAAGACACCTCTTTATGGTAATCTGACATCTGACCATGAAGAGTATAGATGATCTTTACCTATTGTGTGGCACAGTCCCCCAGATATAGAGGTAAAAGAGCAAAAAAGATGTCCTTCTTCCACTCTTTAACTATGAACCTGACAAAAAGAGACTGGAATCAAGACAATTTCCTTCACTTGACTGAATCCCTTGATAGCTATGCACATAGTCAAAGGATCGCCCTATGGACAAAACCACCCCCAGTCTGTGACGCGAAAGCTTTCCATGTGACCTAGCGAATCACGCCCAAAGGTTCAAATGACGAATGGCCATCCTGGCTATGTCTTACATGTAATCGCTTATGGTCTGGAACAAAAAGGTGCAAAGTCGTTAATATGCAGGGATGCAGACACTATCTACGACTGAGGAGAGGATCAGACAGTCCATCACCTTTTGGTTCCCCCCCCCCCCCCTCTTACCAGAGCCGTGCGCTGCCAATTAAAGATCTGGAATCATTCAACCCTATTACGCCAGTTCTTGCTTGAACCCTCTACTACAAAGGACTTGTGTAGTTACCCGAGGAGATGGGCACAGAGCAAATATTGCCCTTTAAAATCATTCAGTATACTATGACCAAATGGGAGACAGACGGATTACTTAATCGTCTGCGTAGATGTTAAAGAGGAGTTGGGCAAGGACACTTCTTTGTGGGAGACCATTTTTCTGCCTCCACCATTTGCTGCTGGAACCACTGAGATTCACAACCAGTTTGAAGGTATTTTTTTTTTAATTAGCCTTGTCAACTTGACTTCCTTTGTCATATCATAATGACTTTCCTCGTAGGTAGGCCTACCCCATGATTACCTGTTTCATAAGCTGCAGTTAAGTTAACAAAGGCTGCTCTAGTTTTCAGACCTCCCTCAAACCATCTGATTTACCGAGTCAGACTCAGTACTTGATAGGTAAAGGACTTTCCTGGCCTGAATCTTGCGTACTGGAATGAAGAACTCAGTCACAAAGGGAAAAATCGAACAATGCGGTTAAGCAGGAGCTTTTCAAAGGGCTTGTATGTGTGACAGAGTAGAGAAATTTATCTGTAACTCTGATGGGTCTTTGCCTGGCTCGACTTTGACAACTATCCTAAATGTCCTCTTGGCATTGTTTTTTTTTTCTTCATGCAAACAGTAGTTTAACATGTCAGCAGCCATTGGTCCATGAAGGGTGATCTGCTCACAGAGGACACCATCTTGTTGCTCTTAATTATTCCCTTTGATAGCCTAGCACAAGTAGACAAGACCTTCAGGCTGAATGGTATTGTTTTTTTAAATGACTCTTAGTTGGGAGACTGTCACTGCACTTTTATTTAGGGAGGTTGGCCCTTCGTGGGCAATAAATAGGGTTACTTTGACTGTACACAAGAAGATAGTGGGCCACTTGGTCGGTGGTCACTAGTTTGAATCGTTTTTCAAAGATCTGAATCGTTTTCCCCGGCGTTTCTGCTGTTGTGAGTCATTTCCATTGATTTATTAAATCACTGTCACTTTCTTTTTAAGGAATTAAGGAGTGTTCCAAACTTTGCTCAGTTAAAATGCAAAACAGATTGCTTTAGAAAAAGTGCAATACCATATTTCATTGACTTACTAAATTCTAAATAATTTCTTTTCACATCTTGAAATCAACTCAAATGTTTGCCATTGTTTTAGTCTCCATTTCAATCCAATTGATATTTGAATTTTTAATTGTCTAATATTCCTCACTTTTTAATATTGTATTTCCTTTTTCGTTCTATTTTATTACATTTAATGATTTTTTATGTACACTTGCTCTTTGAAATTTATTTATTATCTTTGTACATCGTAAATTGTAATTGTTTGCTTTTATCCGTGACTTGTGAACGTTTTATTGTAAACATGTTAATTTCAGCCTTCTGGCTTTGTAACATGTATTGTTTTTTATACGAAATAAACCATGATTGAATTGAATTTGAATTGAATCTTTTATTATCCATAATGACAGTTGTCAATTTTCCCCAACATTCAAGTGTATCAGCACCAAAGGCAGGGGCGGATCCAGCTTTCGCCAATAGGGGGGGCCGAAAAATATTTCGATCAACATTTTTTTGATTGGCCGCTACAATCTGGCTTTTTTTTGTTGGTTTTTCAGGGGTAGTCCTAACTAAAGACTGAAGTTTTAAGTATATGTTAGTATTTATTGCTATAAACAATATGAGGTATCTCATGTTGTCTTAATATATAATGCGAGCGCGAGCTAAAAATCTTTGATATTTCATGTCCTTAGAAATGAAGATTCAGAGCAGTTTTTATAATCATGAACAAAGATAAGTATCCGACTAAACAATGCGAGCGCGAAGCGCGAGCCGAAATTTTATCATATAGTAACGTGAAAAGTGACTCAATTAGGACTGTTTTTAGTGATTAAGGAAGAGGATACAAGTATCACCAATTAAATAATGAGAGTGCGAAGCGCGAGTTCAAAATTTCTTATATTCCGACCTGAAAAAAATGAACAGTCTAAGCGCGTTTTTATTTAAATAAACAAGCTGTGTGTCTCAAACAATTAAATGCGAGCACGAAGCATGAGCTTAATTTTTTGATGTACTGACATGATAAAGGAGCATTTTGACAAATTTCGGTAAGAATTTCCAAAGAGCATGGGTTTCTCACAAATCAAACAATGCGAGCGCGCAGCGCGAGCTGAACATTTTGATACACATTAACAATTTGTGTAAATCAAACAAAATAATGAAAGCTTGTTGTGCGAGCTAAAAAAATTGTGTGCAATTTGATATCAGAACTAGATATATTCTATATATATTGGTTATATATTAGTGTCATTTAACCCTCTTGAATGGGATTCATTACACAGGCAATGCGAGCGCGAAGCGCGAGCGAATTTTTTTTTATAAAGTCTATTTTCCAATTTTTCCCCTCACCTTTCGGGGTCGGGCCGGTCGTTACGAGGCTGTAAATTACCCATCATGGGTAAAATACCTCTTTCTTACCTTTCTGTTTTTCGTAGTTTCTATCAAGGTAAAGAGTACACTTTTTTCTGCAGGTTGTCAAAAAATAGGGGGGGGGGGGCCGGGGTCGGCTCGGCCCCCTCCTGGATCCGCGCCTGAAAGGTGTCATTCTCAAAGCTCTTGAAATATTTACTGTACAGCAGCTTCATCATTCGTCAAGCCCGGAGAATAGTTTGTACAGCATCCTCGTGGAATATTCTTCTGTGATGATTTCTTTAACAGCTTTCCAAATGTGTCGTAATGAGTAGGGAATGCTGGAAGATCCTGTGGATAGTTATCCGGATCAATGACAAACTGCTCTCAGATTGCTTTCTTTAGGGTGAACATCTGTGAAAGGGAACTGTGCATGGAGTGATGGCTGACCTTCAGTCCAATAGGTTGATGTTGAGTGTGCGGGAGAGGGTCAAGCACAACCTTCTCACATTTTGTTGGGTGGTGCAATCTGATTTGCATCTGACCAGTTCTCCACAAGTTCTCCATCTCGTTGGTTTCTCCATACCCCAGATAATGCTGTGACTATTGAAATCCCCAATAAATTACATTTTCTAAATCGGAGGTGGCTTCTCGAGGAAGGGAGAGAGATTGGTTAGGAGGTTTATAGAAAGAACTTGAATGGGAATACTCATAAGTTAAATGGTTAGGACTTTGCCATTTATCTTGATGAGACAATAACAGGGACTACTCCTAATTAATTCTACTTAAACAGATATTTGACCTGTTAATTAACTGCTGGAATCAGTAATGCAATGCCCACTAATCTATAGAGACTAATCGGCTCTAGTGAGCAACAGGCACAGATTAGAGTAATTTTTGTTGTCTGGTTGGCATATACGACGTACTGAGGATCTCTTGATCTGTGTTTAAATCATGGCAGGTGATCATTTAAAAGGTTTTTTTCATCAAGTTGTGCATATAAACCAGCAATCCTGTTTGAAGGTCTGCAAGTATCGTGTTAACTGCCCTATTGCCCATCAATTGGTATAATAAAAAAAAACCTTCCAACAACACAAGAAAATTGCCAGAATTGCAGATAGAAACTTTGATAGTTCATTGTGATTTACATATTTTAGTAGGAACCTCATAAAGTAATTAGTTTTTGAGTTCACAATGTACAGAGTTGCCAGAATTGCAGATAGAAACTTTGATAGATCATTGTGATTTACATATTTTAGTAGGAACCTCATAAAGTAATTAGCTTTAGAGTTCACAATCACTACAGTATAGGAATTATATTTTCCATAAGATAAATAATTCCGTTTTCCCATTGCAGGCACTCTAAGACTTATTGGCTGGTCTTGGATACACTTTAAGACTTATTGGTTGGTCTTGGATATATATTACCTTTCCTAAAATGTATAATAAAATGTTCCAAATTACAAACTAAATGATATTGTTAATAATACCCATTTCCTCTACCATGGCTGTACGCAGCGAAAAGATTATATCCTTTCATTTACTACGAATAAGCGTCCATTGCCAAACTCGGTCGCTTTGCTTCCTCGCTTTGTTTATTAGAGACTTTTAGTCGGCTTGCCACTCCAAAGAAAAGTTTTCTGTATACAGCCATGCCCTCTCTCAATATGCCGACTGCCTGGCCAGATGGCTGAAATTAATTGTCATCACCACAATAAATGCTTAGAATAGTATAAGATGCATTTTGAGGACCAAAAAAGAAAATTTGGGGAGGTTGCAGGCTTGAAATATCGCCAAAAATTGATGGTTGCTAGGTAAAATGCTAGTGCTAGGCAACGTAATGGTTTCCATAGGTAACAGAAAATTCTATGAATATTGAATTAGTTAGATTAGAACAGATAACTTAACACAGGGTATCTACACAAAATTCACCAAAAGTGTGCATGTTATCCCTCCATTTACTATGAAAAAGCATCCCTTGCCAAACTCAGTCGCTTTGCTTCTTGGAGACTTTCTTGCCACCCCCAAGGAAAAGTTTTCTGTATACAGCCATGCCCTCTCTCAATATTTGGACTGTCTGGCCAGATGGCTGAAATTAATTGTCATCACCACAATAAATGCACAGAATAGTATAATATGCATTTTGAGGACCAAAAAAGGGAATTTGGGGAGGTTGCAGGCTTGAAATATCACCAAAAAGTGATGGTTGCTAAGGAAAATGCTGTTGCTAGGCAACACAATGGTTTCCATAGGTAACAGAAAATTCTATGAATACTGAAATATTTAGCTTAGAACAGATAACTTGACACAGGGTATCTAACTGAAAATTTTCACAAAATTTACAAGTGTGCATGATATCCTTCCATTTACTATGAAAAAGCATCCCTTGCCAAACTCAGTCGTTTTGCTTCTTCGCTTTGTTTCTTGGAGACTTTCTTGCCACCCCCAAGGAAAAGTTTTCTGTATAAAGCCATGCCTTCTCTCAATATGCTGACTGCCTGGCCAGATGGCTGAAATTAACTGTCATCACCACAGTAAATGCTTAGAATAGTATAAGATGCATTTTGAGGACCAAAAACAGGAATTTTGGGGAGGTTACAGGCTTGAAATATCACCAAAAAGTGATGGTTGCTAGGGAAAATACTGTTACTAGGCAACATAAAATGGTTTCCATCGGTAACAGAAAAATCTGTGAATACTCAATTATTTAGATTAGAACAGATAACATGATTCAGCAGGGTATCTGTTTGATTTATAACAATATTACAATATCCATTAAATGATGCGTATAGTCGTAAATACACACAAACATATATTTTAGTGATATCTGTCACATGCAGGGGTTAATCAAACTCAGCAATAATGTAACTTTTCATGATCATATATGCATTATACATCCTAGTCTTCCTCTTTTATCACTTTTTCATCAAAATTCACCTTTTTAATTAGTTTTTACAAATTAAAAACTTAAAAAAAATATATAAAATAAATTAATCTGGTAAAAAATCAAAGAATATTGAAAAGTGAATATGGTTGCTAGGGAAAATAATGTTGCTAGGCAACGGTTTTGAAATCAAATATGTATGAAATATATATTTGGTTGCTAGGCATTATCATATCATTCAATCTGTAGTGATTTTATCCTTGTAAATTCTATATTTATATATAAATTAGTATAATTAATTAACGAATCTAAATAATAAGTTGCTGCTTTGCTTTTATCACAAAAATGGGCGTGGCCTATTCAAGGCTGGTTTCCATGGTGAAGCTAGACTCTGCGACACTTTTAGCTCTCAGTTCTGAAAAATTCAGAAAATTTCCTTCAAAATGATGCATGTTTTTGCTTTGATCCAGTCGGGGGGATTAAAGTCCCAAATTTTGGCCTCTCGCCGCTCGCCTAAAAGGCCACCGCACACCTTACGACCCGACTGGTCGGCGACTGGCTTGCGATTGGGTGAGGGGAAATGTGACGTCACAGCTCTTGTCAGCTTGAGCGTCGCAGACCGGTCAGAGACAAGTCGCAAGGAAAATCGTAAGGATTTGACATGTCGAATCCTTATGACTGGATCGCAAGCTCAATCCAACATCCAGCCAATCAGACAGCAGAGTTGCACGACGCATATATGATAAACAACGCGCATACGCAGTAGTTTGCGCACTTTCTCAGTTGCTATGGCAAAAAGCAAAGAGCGCATGCATGAGACGCAGATCGGATCGCGAGGTGTGCAGTGTCGAGGCCAAAGACCTTATAATATATTACAAGACTAAAATTACTAAAGGCCCGGGGTGGTATTCTGAGATCCATTTTATCTCAGATAAAATAAAATATTTTATCTCCGTTAAAGTCAGTGAGATAAAATGCCCTTAAAATCTCTCCAAATTGGTATTCTGAGAACCATTTTATCTTCATTTTATCTCTGTAAGACAAACCTACTTTTTAATCAGTATCCAATTAGAAACGCGCTTTTATAGCTCTTTCGTGTCAGTCAACCAATGGAAATCCATTCCACAAGGAGGTGTGGCAAAGGAGTGAGATTGCGTTAATTTTTGACTTCAAATACGCTTGCACTATACGCTCGCGCGTCTTTACAGAGATTTCTTTTTAATAAAAAAAACAATGCTCTCATATTTTTTCGAGGTCTGTATCGCATCTTTTCAAACATCATTTCAAAGACAATATTAGTAGAGACAAGTCTTATGAAATACTTTCTTATTGTACAGGAATAACGTTAAGGTGTTATTCTTAATAAATATATAATTTTTCTTCATTTCCATGTCAACATTTGGGGTTAATTCACCTAGAAATATTGGTGAAATCAACGTCGCGGAGATAAAATAGCCCCTACCCTCTTTTAAGTTTATTTTATTTTTTTCTTCAAACTATCTTGGGCGCAAGCACATCATCTGCGTTGCAATACCCAGATACGCGATGCCTTTGTCTACACGGGCACTGTTTTGTTGCGTATCATTAAAAGTTACGCAAGATAAAATTTATACGCAAGATAAAATTGTAAATTTTATCTGAGAGATAAAATGTCATCTCAGAATACCAATTTCATTTTAAGAGATAAAATAAAATATTTTAAAGATAAAATGACCTCAGAATACCACCCCCGGTCACATATAGCCCGTCGAACGACCCGCGCATTAAAATTGGAAAACAGGACCAGTGCGTCGTTGTGCGCTCAACTCCTGACTAAATTTCTGAAAGGCTAGCGAACTTGCATCGAATACTTAACATATTGCTAACGCGCTGCGCGAAACTGGGTGCATATATTGACCGTACTCAAAGCGCATATACCAAACCTCCCAACGAATGCATCACGTATTGCGAGCGTGTTGAACGAATGGCTAGCGCTTTGCTAGCGCATGCACTGCGCGTTCAACGCGCAGCCCGCGACCGAAAACTTCCAGTCACGTGACTGTGGCTGCAAAACTAAAAAGAACCTCGTGTAGTGATAAGTGTAGGCATATCGCATACAACCCAATTTTTCATCTTTGCATCCTGGCAATAAAGACAATGATTGTTGGTCGCCGTAAAGGAAGAGGTCGTGGAGGCCGCAGAGGCAACAAGGAGCTTCCCAACCCCAATCCGGACACTCAGCAGCCAAGCCAAGACCATGAGCTCATTCCCAACCTGGATCATCGGGAGACCAGCCTGGATCATGAGCTTACTCCCAACCTGAACCATCGCCAGCCCAGTCCGGACCCTGATTTTGCCGTTGAGCATCGTGACGTGGTGGATGCTCAATCCTTTGCTTCCTCATCCCCTCAACGCTCCCCCACTCATTCGCATACTGGGTCCATAGACAGCCATGTATCACTGGCATCACATGTGTCGTCAGTCGCAGAGATCCTCCCAAAGAAAGGCAAGAAGAGGGGAAAAAAGGCCAACAAGCTGTCCGATTAGGAGGAAGAATTGATGGTCGCCTTCCTGGAGGAACACGAAATGCTATGGAACAAGAAAGTTATGAACTACAGGAGGCCAGTTCTGAAGAACGCTGCGTGGCAGAAGCAGGCGGAAACCATGTCCAATGAGGTATCTCATCTGCAAGGTTGGTTCAGGGGCATGATTGACAACTTCACGCGACTAGAAAAGATACCCATATCTGGGTCCGGGGAGCTCTGGACATTGAAGAAGTTCCACTTTCTTCAAAAGATCGTGTACCACAGACCAGAGCCACTTAGCAGTGTAAGTACATATTTTTGAACTTTTTATATTGTTAAATGTTATTTAACTTATGATGTTACCATTTAGTTCAAAAAATATAAGTGTATCTAGGTCGAATGTTTTTATACCAAACTTTGTAGTCAATTTAGCCTTAGGAATGTTAACAAAATATTGTTTGTAAATCATGGTATGTTTTTTTGTTTGTACTTACAGGTGAAGGATACAATTAATGCAAACAGTGGAGATCTCTCGGCTGCTGAAACTGAGTGCGCCCTGGTCGGCACGGAGGTGAGCCAAGAGGAGGAACAGGCTCCAAAATCTTCCCATAATGCTGGTAGAAAGAGAAAGAGCACGAAGTTGGAAGACACAGTCCTGGCCACATTACAGGAGCGGCTGCAGGAGTCTGGCCAGCAGATGATCCAGTTGCAGCAAGCAATGTGACCACAGACACCTGCAGAAGTCTTTGGGTACTACGTGAAGGGGACACTGTTGAACTTGTCGGGGCGAAAATTCAAAAAGGCGCGCACAGCAATCAGCAGATCCTAGAAGATGCTATGGAAGATAGCGACGAGGAAGAGCCTCCACAAGTCACATCATCACGTTTCAGCTCCTTCCAACCCAGCTCTGCACCCCCTTCTTGTCCTCTTCCATGCCCGTGGAGCAGTGGCAGCCGGCCCTAGAGCTGTGGAAGAGCACCAAACCACCAACTACGTCGCTATGGCAATCCAAGGACTGCAGTTACATGGAGAGGTACAGATCCAGCATGACCAACCAGATCCCGCCGCCTCCTCCGGGTCCACCTCAGCTCTCCCATCATCAGCATTACACCCAACTGCAGCCACATCAATACCCACAGCAGCAGCATCAGCAACACCAGCACCCCAATCATCAACATCGAAATCAGCAGCAGTATCAACAGCACCAACCGAAGCAGCAGCAGCAGAGCGTGTCCGATATCATCCGCAGTGCCCACCAAGTGCTCCCCACAACCTCTGAGCGGGACCTCGGAGATATGGCTAACATCTCTAGCTTATCTACATTATTGGAGACATCTTCAACCTCAGGTCAGATTGCATCTCCGACCTCGGGCCAGATGACACCCAGGTATTTGAATACTCCTACTATGACTGGTGCCGGTGAGAATCAGTCTTGATCAAGATTGGGAGGGACGCTATACAGTGCGTATCAAAAAAAAGTTTACACTTTGAAAAAATCCTGTAAAATGATACATTTGTAATATTCTGAGGATTGTTCTACATTTTAACATTGGTACAGGTCCATTAAAGAAAATGACGATATAACTGTCTAAAAATATTTCCGCTTGAGTGAGCACCACTTACTTTTGAAAAGTTAGTGAAAAATTATTTGCGCAGAAATTTGAAATAGTTATGCGAATAAAAGTAGACCTTAATCATGAAGAACACATGGAATTTAGCTGGTAAAATTGATTTGAAGATATCTTCAACATTGTTTGAATTGTTTCCTTGCCCAAAACACTTCGAAGAGTGCATTTCGCCCCACCCCACTCCCCCATTAACCGAGGCCATCGTGACGATATTCGCTTTACACTGAGCTCTTGATTTACATGGAGTGGCTTAAGCTTGATTTTAATTTTGTTAATCATTACTAAGCTTGGGAAAAGTGTGGAGAAACAAGTATTAAATGATAAATGAAATGTAAACCAACTTTCAATGATAAAAACTTAGTGAAAAAATGTTGGAGTTGTCTGATATAAACTTTTGTTAAAATTCAGTTATGTCCTCAGATCCTGCTGGCACAAATAGGGTAAAGGTTGTGCTTATTAAGTGTTGAAATTTCGATTTGGGTGGCAAAATTGTCACAAAATGCTTGAATGTATCTGTTTTATTCCAATTGACTAAAAGTGAAAGGGAAATGTATGATAAATCTTTCGTAGTGTAAGTTTGATTTCGTCCTTTCCCCTTGACACAGCATGAAAACGAGCATTTCTGCGCAAACAGATTTCTGCGAGCTTTACAGAAATGGACAGTGCTCACTCAAGTGTAACATTCTGACAAAACTTTTACTTTTATTGGATAGATGAGACCCGAACCCAAGATTATATGTGAAAAAATTACCCACATGTTGTATATTTTTGAATTCCAAGTGCTTTTTCAAAGTGTAAACTTTTTTTGATACGCACTGTAGAAAGATGCACAAGGACAGCTTTGGTTTTTAATGCATATTTCATTGTTAAACTTTCAAATACTGAGGATACGGTGGCGAGTTTTACGCATCTATTAATTGTTAAGAAGTTGACAATAGTAATGTGAAAATGATGTTACTTTCTTCATTTGTGTATAATGTTCATGAGTTTTGTAAATGGAAAAGAAAATGTCATAAGTTGTACAATTAGGGAGTTGGATATTTTATATTTACATGTATGTGAAACAAAGCATTTTGTGTTTGCCTATTTCTCACATAGACAGTGTAGTTGTATAAAAGATTGAAAACAAGTTCTAAAAAAAGTGGTGATAAATGATTGCTTTTACACAAAACGTTTTGTATTATTCCATTTCATTGTTAAAAAGCGACTGTTGATAGAGAAAAGGTTAGTTACTGAATCGTTTTAATGTAGAAATAATGTTTTGTATTTATCCGTTTTTCAAGTTAAAAAATAAAATTGTTACAAGTATTACGAATAGAAAATTGGTTATTTCATATGTTTAATTGAAATAATACGCTTTGTGTTTGCCCATTTTTCACGTGGACAGTGTAGATTGAAAACAAGTGGTAATAGAAGTCTTGGAAAATGATTGTTATCAACCTCTCATTTCAACTGTTAAACAATATGCTCTGTATTCGATTTTAATATTACAAAAATTTCAAAAGAGAAAGCGTTTGTTATTGAACATAGTAAAATGTTAATTTCGCCATAAATCGATCGATTTTGTCCTCATTATAACACGTTTTGTTTAATGTGCAGAACATTATGGAAACTATCCCTCTTGAACAAGTCCCTCAATTCAAGTTTCAGTGCTTGTACCTCTTTTTTTGTTCATTATTGTTCGGTTACAATGTTTTAACTATTGATTTGCTATTACCGGAATAGCTTCAAATCATACCAATAAACAATGAAAACTAATATAGTAACTTTGGTAAACATACAATCGAAACTAAAACTTGAGTTGAATGGGTTAAGCATGAAGGGGACTTGCCAAGTTAATAAAATAAAAAAAATTGAATGCAAAAGATTAAGACAAAGATTTTAATGTTATAGAAATGCTAAAAACGATAAAAAAATAAATAAAAAAAAATTAGTTTATTCTATTTCGGTTTTGTACCCCTCCCCCTTCCTTCCTCCCAATAAAAAATGGATGGGGTATAACTAATTTAACTTTGCAAGGCCTTTAAGAAAAACAATTAGTGCAATGAATAAATACAGCACAGTCTTATTTCTTGTCAAACTACATTAAAATGTGTTTATTAAACTTATTCTTCTGCAACATGCAAGTTGGATTTACACAATATACAAGTCGACATAATAATCAATGAAATTGAAATATAAAAACGCGAATACGTTTAGTTCTTGAAATGGATCTAATTTATGATAATTACAAAATATAATTACATAATTAAAGAGAGGACATGAATAATGAGAAAAAAATAAAGAATGGGAATTGAAAGGGATATCAGGAAAATGGGAGCAGAAGTACATTAGAACACATTTGGTAAAAAAGACTGAGATGATATCCAGTTAAAAAAAACCTATAAACCAATGTATACATTTGTAGAAATAATACTATGTTATTAAGAAAATATATTTTGTTACTTACACTACCAAAGAAAAATAGTTTGAAAATATTTTATATTTGAATCGGTGTCAATTTATCAGGCAGGGAAAACAAGTTTTTTTTTGAGAAAAAAAAGTTGCCGGCAGATTTGAACATTATCACTATACATAATATTTTTAATACTTTACAAATAAGAGCCGAAAAGTTAAGATAGGGGAAATATGAAAAAATCTAAGAATAGACACACGTAGGAGAAAAGTGTGTGTGGATTTGTGTTCAAATGTATTTGCATTGTTAGCGTGTGTGTGTGCCTGTGTATAATTATGTATGTTTGCAAGCGCATGCTTGTCAAATAAACAGTATATAAGGAATGGAATGAAATAGTACAAAGCATTAATCAACCATCATCCAATCACAACTCTGTATGATTAAAGCTGCCCGAACTGTTCACATAAATGTTGTCTATATCATTCTGTCCTGCCATGGAACGGCACCGGCTTCGGAGTTGACCCAGTGCTTGATAAGATTCCTCTGCTTTTTTTCCTTCCCTGCTGGAGGTATTGCTGCCAGCGACAGAGATGGTGTCTTGCATGTTGAGGCCTGATCTCCATGCTCCTGGGCATTGGCAGCGGAAGCCCAAAATTTTAGGAGGGGACAACCAAAAAAATTTTGACATGCAAAAAAAAAAGAAGTCATCAACAACATATTGGGGGGGGACGTCCCCCCTCCTCAAATTTAGGGGGGGGGGGGGGACACGTCCCCCCCGCTTCCGCCGCCTATGCTCCTGGGACGTATTTATGACCAAGGTTCGCGGCACGGTCAAGCTGCTGGTTCTGCATACCTGGGTACCTTGTCCTCATCAAGTTTTGGAGGATGATGCATGCCGTGACAATGAGCTGGACGGTAGCTGGCTGCTGCTGCGTCATGGTCAGGAGAACTTGAAACCCGTTGGACAGAATGCCGAAGGCATTTTTGACAACCCTTCTGGCTCGGGAAAGCCAATAATTGAAGATGCGCTCCGACTGCGTCATACTTCTAGGCAGCCTTCAAAAATTTCATGCGAATGCCACCAGAGATGTTCGACGAACTGCTTACAAGAGTGGGCCCGAGTATCACCAAACAGAATACAACCTACAGAGATGCCCTCGATCCTGGCCTGATGCTTCGATCCTCTCACCCTTCGACATCTTGCGTCTGGGACCAAGTACCGCTCAATGTCCTATGGATGGAGAATCCCTCACAATATTTTTTGTAACATTACAAAAACAACAATCATACAGGAATTACATAATTGTATAACATTAAAAGAACAATAATCAAATAAGAAACACTGTAACAATTACAAAAAAAACAAAAAAACAGCAAACAGACCTGAGGTAGAAGCTAAACAAGTGGAATGCCTCTGGCCGTCTCACCTGCATCACGCGGTTCAATATAGCAGCAGTGCTGACTTTGAATACTACTCTAACTCGCACAAGATATTCAGCGATACATGGTTACTCTTATGTCCACTTTTTATGAACTAGACCAATAAACTTACAGAGATATGATGGTTATTCAACAAAAACCCCAACATGGCCAAAGTTCATTGACCTTACATGACCTGTGACCTTGATCATGTGACCTGAAACTCGCACAGGATGTTCAGTGATACTTGATTACTCTTATGTACAAGTTTCATGAATCAGATCCATAAACTTTCAAAGTTATGATGGTAATTCAACAGATACACCCAGTTCGGCCAAAGTTCATTGACCTTTGACCTTGGTCATGTGACCTGAAACGCGCACAGGATGTTCAGAGATACTTGATTACTATAATGTCCAAGTTTAATGAACTAGACCAATAAACTTTCAAAGTTATGATGGTAATTCAACAGATACCCCCAATTCGGCCAAAGTTCATTGACCCTAAATGACCTTTGACCTTGGTCATGTGACGTGAAACTCGTGCAGGATGTTCAGTGATACTTGATTAACCTTATGTCCAAGTTTCATGAACTAGGTCCATATATTTTCTAAGTTATGATGACATTTCAAAAACTTAACCTCAGGTTAAGATTTCGATGTTGATCCCTCCAACATGGTCTAAGTTCATTGACCCTAAATGACCTTTGACCTTGGTCATGTGACATGAAACTCTAATAGGATGTTCAGTAATACTTGATTAACCTTATGGCCAAGTTTTATTAACTAGGTCTATATACTTTCTAAGTTATGATGTCATTTCAAAAACTTAACCTCAGGTTAAGATTTGATGTTGACGCCGCCGCCGCCGCCGTCGGAAAAGCGGCGCCTATAGTCTCACTCTGCTTCGCAGGTGAGACAAAAATGAGTCCTGGTGGTTTGGATTGTCTCATTATCAATATATGATTATGGATAATTAAATAAATTCTCAATAGCGGACCATTTTCTATAGTGCGTGTTTTCTTTGTGTTTTTGTTTAGCAATTACCAATTCTATATGTCTGATTTTGCAAATGAACAATGCTTCTTAGCTAAGATAATGTGTTGAAGACGGCAGTTTAGGCCTCCCAGATCCTGATCCTCTTCCCAACGACAACCAGGATGTACCATGCTTTTTCATCGGCGACGATGCATTCGCTCTACGCCCTAACATGATGAAGCCGTACAGTCTTAGGGTGTGTTTATGCTTCCAATGCGAGGACAGAATCAGTCGATTAAAAACGCCGATCGTAAACGTGGTTCTGGGAGTGCTGTTTATCCTTAACGTTTTGGAGGCGAAATCACGATCTCCAGCTGGCTTCGCATCGTGATTTTCGTTGAGCAGGAAATTGAGGTCAAATTGGGCGCGCCCTTTTCCGAAAGTTTTTTTTTCCGAGTGTTGTTATGGGGAAGGTACGTCGACTATTATATAAACAACGAACAATTTTCGATATTTTAGTAATTGCATGGAGCTTCTTGATATGGCCATATGATTTCCACCGTGGTGAGGATAAAAGTAAGAAAAAATATTAAGTATACAACATAATGAAATATCTATTTGTCGCTATTTATTTATGCTACTGGGGCATCTGGCGATGTCTCCTCATTATAACTCATGTTCCGGGGGGGGGGGGGGGTAAATCGATCCTCAACGTTCATCGTGATGACAAATTGGAAGAGTAATACTAGTAATAGTACTACATATGCAAAACAAGGAAGATGAGAGGTAATTCCGTGGAGGTAACATGCGACCATGGAGCAGTGCGACTGTATTTGCCCGTGGATTTTCATCTCACCGGAAGCATGTACCAAATGACGTCATTTAAACATGTTTACAATCGTGGTTCTGTTTATACTTCCCCAGAAAGCCTGATTCTTGTCAAACGACATTTCCAAACGAACCTTTTTGTGAGTTTACGATCGGCGTTTTGAAACAGCATTTAAATGAAAGTTCCTTGTTTTCATTCATTTCGGTCTCAAATTTCCAGGGTTTGCTAATTGAATCAATACTCATAATCCATTATGTTTCTACGCATCATTACCTATAAGAAATACCGCCTTCTATTGAGAAGTCGAAAATAGTAAAATGGCCATAACTTCCTCGGTTTCATCAATTTTGGACTCTATTTTTCAGGGTTTGCTTACGGCAACATCGTAAAAAACTCACTAGTTTGTTACGGGGACATCCCGATAGACCGCGGGTCCGATAGACCGCGGGTCCGATAGTCCGCGGGTCCGATAGACCGCGGGTCCCTTAGACCGCGGGTCCGATAGACCGCGGGTCCGATAGACCGCGGGTCCGATAGTCCGCAGTGCGTGTAAAATTATGATCAGATATATCAAATCTCATCGAGAGGTCCAAAGGTCAAATGGTACGAGACCATGGGGTTCTATCAGGTGCGGATCCATGGGGGGGGGGGGCGAGGGGGAACTGCCTCACCCAACCCCCCCCCCTCAAAAAAGAGGGGGAGGGGAAAGGAGAGAATAAAAAGAGAGAGGAAGATGGGAAAAGAAGATAATAGAAAAGAGAGTAAGAGGGGGAAAGGAAACACAAAGAAAAAGGGAGAAGAACAGGGGGAAAGAAGAGAAGAGGGAAAAGGAAGAGAAGAAAAGAAAGCTAGGAGAAAGGAAAAGGAGGAAAAAGAACAAGAAAAAGGAAGGAAGAGAAGAATATTTAAATAGAGAGGAAGATGGGAAGAAAGATAAGGAAAAAAGAGAGATAGAGGAAGAGGGGAAAAGAAGAGAATAAAGAGAGAGAGTGGAAGGGGGGGGGGGGGGGAGAAGAAAAAAATTAAAAGAGAAAAAAGGGGAAAGGAAAGAAAAAGAAATAGGGATAAGTATTGGGGGAAAGAGAAAAAAGAGGAAGAGGGAAAAGAAAGGAAAAGAAGAAGAAAAAATAGGAAGAGAATAATATTAAAAAGAGAGAAAGATGGGAAGAAAGATAATAAAAAGAGAGATGGAAATGAATGTCGAATGTCCGATTGGGGATTTGAAATCTCATCTTATTAGGTTAGAATATAAAAAAAATCAGTTTAATCGTTGAAATATGTATCGTCTTAATGACTAACTTTTCGACCAGTCCATAATATTTAACATTTCTGCTCGCGCTTCGCGCTCGTGGTAATTATCTAGTTACATACGCGTCCTGTTCAGGTTCACAAACATTGCCCAGAATGTTAAATTTTCAGGACAATATCCATGAAATTTAATTTGTAGCTTGCATATGGCTTATGAGATTATAACACATTCAGTTGCTAATAAAGTAAATCTAGGAAATGACTGTTAGGACGTGGGCGTTTGCCCCCCCCCCAACAAAAAAAAGAGAGAATCAAGGCTAAGAAAAAATAGAGAGAAAAGGAAAGGGAGTAGGATGAGATATACTATTATTTTCCAATTATTATGTCAAAATCTATCACGACCTTGTATTTTTGTAATAAAAGTGTCAACATATTTTTGTAATAAAAGTGTCAACATATTTTTGTAATAAAAGTGTCAACATATTTTTGTAATAAGAGTGTCAACATATTTTTTACTCACTGCCAACTTCTTATTAATTTTATGCGATACGCCATATCGAGCCCCCTCGAAATTGTTGGCTCATTACGGCACTTGGACTTTGAGCGGCCGATCGGGGAAAATATGGGTGAAAAAATGGCCCCTCCCCCTATTAGCGGAAGCTGGGTCCGCCCCTGACTTAGGCTTTCAGGATAAAATACAGGAAAATTCTTTTAAAAAAATGAGATCGCGCTTCGCGTTCTCATTATTTAATTAGGCCTTGTGAGATACCTCAATGTGTTTTTCAAGAATAAAATCTCGAATTTTGTTTAACGTCTTCTCCCCCCCACTTCATTTATTTTTTTTTTATCTTGGTGCCCTCGCCCAACCCCCCCCCCTGCACCCATGCTGAATAAATACGCCACTGATGAGGACAATTAGTCGAGACTGCATATTTCCTAGAGGTTATCATTAATAATATTGAAGGGTATACTAAAACAACAGTACAGAAACTACAGCTCCCGTTCACAATATTCTAGTTGGGCCTATTCTGGTGAGAAGTTAAACCAAATTGAAACCCCCCAAAATCACTCGTGCTTCGTGCTCCCATTGATATTACATCATGGGCGGAAATCCCAGGGGGACAGGGGGCGTGTCCCACCTACTCAAAATAGTAGGGGGGGGGGACAATATCAAATGTCCACCTACTATTTTGGTCAATGATAATCATAGAAATACATCATTCTAAATCGAAATAAAACACGTGTATTTTGGGACGAGATGACCTTACTTTGGCGATGATAACCTTTTTTTTTGCTTGTCATATTTTCCCGCCCCTTGTCCCCATAGGCGGATCCAGGGGGCCGAGCTCCCCCCCCCCTCTTGGCGGAGCAAAAAAAAGAAAAGGAAAGGAAAGAAAGAAGGAAAAAAAGGAGGAAAAAGAGAGGAGAAAAGGAAGAGAAGGACGACGAAGGCATAAAATAAGATGAAGGGAAGACTTGGAAAATAAAAAGAATCTTTCGTGCAACTATATAAAACTTTTTCTCGCGCTTCGCGCTTACATTGCCTATTAGGGGATTTACATATTGTTCAATGTGGAGTTCGAATATCAAGTTTGGAAGTCAATATACAACACATATTTCACCTCGGAAATCGAACTTTCATTATTTTATGTAATTTACAAATTGGTTTTTAAAAAGTGCTCTGTAAAAATGTCAATTTTATGGTTCGAATGTTAACATTTGTTGCTTTCGCTACGCGCTCGCAGATTTTGATTTATCAGGTACCTATATTTTCGTGTATTCCATAAAGTTTTCAAAATATCCCTTTTCTGGTCTGATTGTTAAGGCGCATCAGCTAGAGCGCTGCACGCTCGCATTTTGATTGGCGAGTTATATAAATGTTTAAATATTGTTTATACAACAAACTACTTAAAATCCCCTTTTCATGACAGTTTATCAAAAATTATAGCTCGCGACTTGCGCTCGCATTAATGGTTAAAAATATATAAACTGATGCATCCTATTCATAATCACAAAAGTGAAATGTCCAGTTTTTATGCCATGGTATCATCACATTTCGCGCCCTCATTAGGCATTAATAAATATGATATCAATTTAATAATCAAATTGCCCCTTTGTTTCATCTCGCGCTTAGCAAGATAAATAGGAAGATAGTCATCATTTTTCATATGATGGCATGTTGTAAGGATGTCCCGGTCCAATGTCAAAACTCAAAGTAATAATATTATCAGCTCTTTTTTAAGTGCGATCCATATCCACCTTACAATTTTTTTACAAAGTGCTAAAAATATAAAGCTGAAATTGACTCTTTTTTTTCAGATCGGACTATCAAAGCTTCATGATTTCCATGATGGAAGTTGTATTTAGAATGCCTAGATTCCAGGTCTAAATATGAAACACGCTCGCGCATGTTTATTCAGATACCAACTTGTTCTCTAATTTAAATCATTTTCCAGTTTCAGATCACAATATCACAATTTTCTGCTCGCGCTTTGTGCTAGCATTATTAATGTAGGAAGACCCCATATTACTCATCCTTTTGATGATTTACAAAAGATGAACAGAGTGGCCCAATTTTAGGTCTAAATCTCGATTTTTCTTTTCTGCTCGCGCTTCGCACTCGCATCAATCGTTAAATTACATAGCTATCCTGTTTACGATTACAAAAACTGATTGAAATTTTCCATTCTTTTTTTTTAAAAGGTCAAAAATGTTCAGCTCGCGCTTCGCGCTCGCCTTTTTTGATTGTTGAAATATGTGACGCCTTCATGGCTAAGTGCAAGCAGTCCTTAACAGGTACCAGTTTAAAACGTATATTTTTTTGCTCGCGCTTTGCGCTCGCATTATTAATACTAATATTTTTTTAGGATTTACAAATCATGAATAGAGTGTCTCGTTCAGTAAATATTATAGGACTAAATCTATAAATTTTCCGCCCGCGCTTGCTTTGTTTACTCATATACATATTCTGCTTGAGTTAAAAAAAAGTGCTTAGAATTTCCTATCTTTGGGTGAAAATTTCAAAAAGATTCAGCTCGCGCTTTGCGTTCGTAGTAGTTATTAAGTCGCATACATGTCTTTTTCACGATAACAAACATTGCCCAGAATCAGTTCAAGTTTTAGGAAAAAATACATAAAATTTCCCCAAAAATTAGTTCGCGCTTCGCGCTCGCATCATATATATAGATGAGGATTATGATATTATGTATTAATTCATAAGAATAAAGCCAAGAAGTGACTAATGAAGACTACCCCTTCAAAGAAACAAGCAAAAAATGTCTTCGAGCTGCCGATCAGGGAAAAAATGGCTGAAACAAATTTCCGCCCCATCCCCCCCCTATTGGCGAAGGCTGGAACCGCCCCTGTGTCCCCCCTACCTTTTGGTATTTATGTATTCATGGATTTTTTTTTCAAGAACATATTAAAAAGTGGCCTTTATTTTTTTAATGTGATTATAAGATAATTTAAGTTAGCCTTGCCGGGAGGGCGTGGGCGCCATTTTTCAAAAAGTACACATGGGCGCCAAACATCAGGTCGAATTTGCTCCCCCTCCCTCCCCTTGAAATCCTGGATCCGCGCCTGGGTTCTATAACAATAACACAATTAGGGCAATCACCCCCTGACAGCTACTTCAAGGAAAATATCACCATATTTTTTTACCGCCGGGGACTGTTACCCCCCCCCGGAAATTTACTCTCCAGATAATTATGAAAAAAATAATTGTGAAAATGCCTTAACGTGACGACATGGCGTGGTACTTTATCTTACCATGTCTTAATTAATCATTGGCGGCTGAAGGCAAAACATTTAGGGGGATCCACTTGAAATTTTGGGATGGACACAGGTAAAAAATTGACAAGCAAATCAACCAAAATTTTAGGAGGGACCACCAAAATATTTTGACAAGGAAAAAAAAGATGGTTATCAACCAAAATTAAGGGGGGACAAAAATATTTTAGGGTGGTCTACCTCAAATTAGGGGGACGTAGAAAAGAAATTGACGACCAAAAAAAGGATCTCAACTAAAAATTTAGGGGGACCGTCCTCCCATCTCAAATTTAGGGGGAAAGCACCCCCCCCCCGCTTCCGCCGCCTAAGTAATTAATAAGCTTCTTATTTCGACATAGCGATGTATTCTATCTTGCCAAGTCGATGGCGACATATGAAGTGTACAAGTCCCGGCAAGAATCCCGATATATCGCCATGTTGACATGTAACATAATTATTTAAGTCGACTTGACAAGATACAATATCTCGCCATGTTGACATATTACTTTTTATAAGTGGAGTGACTTGGCAGGATAACATATCTCGCCATGCGGACATAATAAGCTTATTTAGTGGACATGGCAAGATAAAGTATCTAGCCATGTCGTCAAGTCGATGGCATTTTAGAGGCTCCGCATGGCGTCTAGAGGGCATATTTCCGGGGGGGGGGGGGGGTAACAGTCCCCGACGATAAAAATATGGAGATAATATTTTTTGAGTATATGTCAGGGGGCGATTGTCCTGTGGGTCATCGTTATAGAACCCCATGGACTCGTATCAATGACCTTTTGACCTCCTGATGACATGGATTTCACTATATTGTCCTGATCATAATTTTACACACACCGCGGACTATCGGACCCGCGGTCTATCGGGCCCGCGGTCTATCGGACCCGCGGTCTATCGGACCCGCGGTATAACGGACCCGCGGTCTATCGGACCCGCTGTCTATCGGGCTGTAACCTTTGTTGGTTACGTATCAGTGACCATGACCTTTATAAATAGCACCCTCTACTGAAAAGTCGAAATTAGTAAAATGGCCATTTCTTCCTTGTTTTTAATCATTTTGGTCTCATTTGTTCAGGGTTTGATCAGGATATCATCCGTCATAATTAAAACGTTTTTTACGCATCAGTGAACCTTAATAAAAAGCGCCCTCTATTGAAAAGTACAAAATAGTAAAATGGCCATAGTATCCTTGTTTTCATTCACTTTGGTCTTATAAATTCAGGGTTTGCTAATGGTATCATGTTTTCCCTTTTTATCAGTTTTTTAGGCATCAGCAACCATTACCTTTCGAAATAGCGCCCTCTATTGAAAAATCTCAAAATGTAAAACTGCCATAACCTCCTCGGTTTCATCCATTTTGGTCTCATATTTTCAGGGTTTGCTCATGTTAACATCTTTCATAATTCACTGGCTGGTTACGCATCAGTTACCATTACCTTCACAGAGATACGATCTTACGTATACGTATAAGCTCCCGAAGGGAGCTTAGAGAGGGAACTCTTTTCGCGCGTTTTTGATTTTCCATAGGTTTTGTACATAACAAACATGGCTGCCATTTGGCCAATTTGAAGAATGATTTTGGAAGGTCAATGTTTAATTCATGACAATGACGTCAAAATACGCATAATGCACTTGTATGATTGGATAAAACGCTAATGTTTTATTCATGTCCTCATGCATTGAACATTTTTTTCCGTCCCACAATTCCCTACGATATATCTGTGCGAAGTGTCGTTCTTTTTGAGTCTGCGAAATTCAACTTTTTGAAATACAATAGCAAGACTAATCATCTGTTTTTAGAATTGATGTTCGATATCATGATTTCTGAGAACTTCTTTGGAGCAGAAAATCTTGGAGGAAACATCAATATTAATCTAATGACATTACATAGGAATAAAAGTTAAGTTAAGTTCAATTTCTTACTTTGATCTCAGTTGAAATTGTAATGGGTTTGCTGGGGTTCGGCGTCACAATCATGGTCTTATGTGCAGTTTACAACGTGAACCACAATTTCCATTTCTTTTTCCTGATCCCAAGTCTGAAATCTGACTGACATATTTTCTCCGAAAATAATACAGTTTTTCGTAGAACTAAGTTGGTTAATTGAAATGCTTCATGTCCGTCCTTATTAAATCTGTATGTCAGTTCTATTGTAAAATATCAGGGGTAGATGTGGACTTGTTCAGTAACGGCAAAGCTGCATCAAAATTAAGCCAAATGATTAATATACCCGTTACCGTACGGTAGTCAGAGCGGGATGCGGACTTGATACCGCCGGTGCCAGCCGGCTGCGAAATTGCCGATGTAGGCTAGGTCATTAGGTGTTGGGAATTAATTGTCAAACAAGCTTGAGTTGAAGTTTGAAGTTGGGCCTGGGCCCAATATAATTCTGCATTTAAAATTAAATGAAATCAAATCTAAATGAACTGAATATGTTTGGAATGATATCAGTAGATTTTGCCATGCCCATGGACGGTCATTCATGGAATGAGTTGAGACAGATGCTAACGTTTTTCTTTTTTTTTTACTAATAGTAAAGCCCTAGGATAGGTCTAACTTAGATATAGATTTAAAAAAAAATGAAATTCTAGATCTGTTAAAGTTATCTTTATTCTAGTTCCTGGCTGGACCGTTGCCGTTGGACTAAAATATAATTAGCCTAACAACAAAGTTTAAAGGGGAATGAAACCTTTGGAACAAATGGGCTTGTGTAGAAACAGAAAAATCAAAGAATGAGAATAAAGAAAGTTTGAGAAAAATCGGACAAATAATGAGAAAGTGATGAGAATTTGAATATTGCAATCACTAATGCTATGGAGATCCTCCCATTGGCAATCGACAAGGATGTGTGATGTCACTGATGAACAACTTTCCCTTTGGTGGACTATAAAATACCCTCAAAATGTCTCTTTTTGCTTTTTCTTACGATGATACAAACTCTTTACCATTATGTATTCTTAAAAAATATGTATTACATGCCCTCATGTAGAAAGAACATATGATCTATGGATAGATGTGATAAAAGAGGCAATTCCAGTGAAATATATACTTAAGTAATGGGGAGAGTTGTTCATCAGTGACATCACACATCTTTATCGCATTACCAATTTGCTATCTCCATAGCAATAGTGATCGCAATATTCAAATGCTCATAACTTTCTCATTATTTGTCCGATTTTTCTCAAACTTATGTTGATCTGTTTCTTTGATTTTTCTGTTTTCACACAAGCTATCTTGTTCCGATGGTTTCATTCTCCTTTAATGATTTCTTTTTTTTTTGGGGGGGGGAATTTCTTTGTCAGGGTTCAAACTGCTTAATTATTTTTTGGAAAGGTTGAGAAAATTTATAGTGCCCTATTTTTAATTTTTCAAGTACAAGGCTAAGCGGAGAGAGGGTGGCTGATCCAATTGATTTATCTTTATTGTCCTCACTTATTTATGGTGAAAGGCAAAGGGTCATTTAAATCTGCGAGCAAGCTAACCCTTTTTAAAAATAAAATTCTTAATAAAAAAACTTAAAGAGGAACTCACTTAACGTATAGATTCACATCAGACATGTTTATAGACGAGTGCAAAAAATTAAATGATTGTCTCGCACTGGTGAATGAGCGAGAGCCATATTATCACACAAATAACAATTATCCTACATCTGTTGAAGCTGGCTTGGTGTATATATATTGAAGATTGACAAAAGACCTCGCCATAGTATAGGCCACGTATGCTCGAACCATTTAATTTTTGGTCAACACCAGCTTTTTTTCTAGTTTGGAATTGTGAAAGCTGGAAATTCTGAAAATATTGTTTTAAGAGAGGAATTTTGTTTACCACTTTTGAAATTGTAAAGTATTGTATGTATATTGAATTGCAGATCCAATGGGATCAAGTTCTTAGCAGTCCCAGGCTAGTCAAAAGTACAAAGTCAACTACCATTTGCACATCACCAAGAGATACAATCTGATGAGTAACAGGATATCTGAACTAAAAACTTGCAAGGTATGCTTGTTTTCATAAAAAATAAAAAACTATTTTATTCTGAATCATGTTATCCCATAAAGTAAAGCTCCATTATGAGATAATATTCTTTTGGATTCAGATTCACCAGTATTTCCATTATCATCAATGCCTACTTATTGTCCATGTCTCTTAGCTATATTAGTCATACATAAAATCACTTTAAAACTCAGTTACTCTCAAGACAGAAATAAAAAATGACAATATATTGAGTAATCTTTCGATATATATTTAAATGAGTTTTCACACTTAATAATAAAAGTTATTTGAATAATGATCTATAATAGATATCAATGATTTTTATCTGGCAACATAAATTACTACATGTGCATTGTCTAAATAATATTGCACGGAAGAGTAGGGGCTAATAAAAAGTTTAAAACTTCTAAATAAACTGGACTAGATGAGTAAGAATAATTTATATCAGCAGCTCATTATGTTCCTTTCTTTTTTTGTTTACAATGCAGGTTTCACAGGCTGTTTGCGTATCACCAGGGCAGATCAAGAAGAAATATGGAGGCCAGGTTCATAACAAGTAGTTACTTCATTGCAATTACAGATTTAAAAAATTGAATGAATTTGAATAAATGTGTCAATACATATTGAATGTTGCTTAAACTACACATCTGTAGAAAAAAAAGATTAATTGGAGTACAGATATTTAGGTCCATAGGTTTCACACAAGATTAAAACATTTTTTCGAAAGGGCACACCTACCCACCCTTTATTAATGTTCTAATCATCTACATGTAATACTTATAGTAGTGAAAGAACTTTGAAAGGGATAGGTTGTATTCTGGTAATCTAAACAATTCAGAATGGGTCATTACTGAGGTCTGGGCTATGAAACATGTATGCCTACAGACATAAAATATAATAAGAAATAATGGATTTTCATTGAAAAATGTGCATACTAACGACAATGTGACAGAACAAAGGACTAGGAAATCACTCTCACTCCTGGACCCCAATTCATTAAGACTAACCACTATTCTAACTTTGCCATTCTGGTAATTGCCACTGATTTGTCTATAAATTAAACTTATCATGAGAAATTGTTAGGAAAAGAATAAAAAAAATTATGCAGTATAAAGAGTATTCATGCCTCATTTCCATTTATGCTCTATATTATACTGTTTTTTTTGTGTGTTTGTTTTACGAAGTAAGAATGCCCTTCTGTAAAATTGTACTTGATTTGTATTACTTTATATTACCTTGTATCATGTTTTGAATGGAAATGAAATAAAAAGAATTGAATTGAATTGAGTTTTCGAATGTGCTCGCTCAACCATGAAAAAATGTTTAAAGTTCGGAAAGTGTGGGTGATAGAAATGATGGATGATAAAAACAACAGCAATTAAAGTCACATTTCAAACTGAATTTGCCCCCAATATTCACTTTATTACCTTTTTAAATGAGTCTGTGACATTGAAAATACCAATTTTCCCACTTTGATACGTGCTCACTCATCCATAAATAAACAAATCGATTTCATTTTTGCACAGAATTCTGCCCATAGGTTGTTAAACATTACTGCCGAATGACATTGCTAAAGGCAGCCTTGAAAAAGTTTCATCATATTGAATAAGGGGTTACTTTATTCTTAAACATATGTACCCATAATGTACACAAGTCTATGAGAGAGGAAGTAAAAATTTTAACAAATATGAAATGAGGGTTTGTTTCATGGACAGTTTTTGTTACTTCAGCCAGCAGTTATTTCATGAAACTTTGCACATGGGTTCAGAGTAACACTATCCAAAAGGCGCGCACACCAAAATAACCATTCGATACGGCACAGAGTGGGGCCAACTTACTTCTCATTTGCATAATCTTCGAATATTGTGTGCTCACTGATGCATTAAAATTGGGATTTCCACAAAAAACAAATCAAATGAACTATGCAAGGTTTGTGACAGATATCCATAGTTACAAGTTGCATTTTTTCCAATAACGTAAAAAAGAGCTAATCACATTCCATATATTCATTCAAGCGTGAATGTTTAATTAAACACTTTTGAATCATTAAAGCATGTTAATTGGTCATGAACATAACGAAAAAGTTAAGAAAAGATCATTTTCAGTAACCAAAATGAAACAATACTTGCCTATGATATTTGAAAATCGCATTTTTTGTTTTCAATAAATGTTCATTGAACCGTGAAACAATGAATATTGTTGCAGATACTCTTCCCCAAAATAACTGTCATCATATTCTATCATTTTTGTCTCACCTGCATAGCAGAGTGAGACTATAGGCGCCGCTTTTCCGACGGCTGCGGCGTCAACATCAAATCTTAACCTGAGGTTAAGTTTTTGAAATGACATCATAACTTAGAAAGTATATGGACCTAGTTCATGAAACTTGGCCATAAGGTTAATCAAGTATTACTGAACATCCTATTAGAGTTTCATGTCACATGACCAAGGTCATTTAGGGTCAATGAACTTAGGCCATGTTGGAGGAATCAACATCAAAATCTTAACCTGAGGTTAAGTTTTTGAAATGACGTCATAACTTAGAAAGTATATGGACCTAGTGTCACAATGCGACTGTAAGTCTATTTAGTGTTAACCCCTAGTAACCATTCAGCTTGTATATAATAAAAGGAATTTGGGTGGTTGACTCTTGTCATAGTCCCAGAGTCAATCAACTGCATCTTTAAGTAAGTGATCAAACCCGCTGGGGTGTAAGGATTAGAATTTTACTTTGACTTCTTGACAAGCTTAGGTCATGAGCATTGGGTCATTTAACTTGATATATTTTGTTAAGTTCAATGGGTCTCTAAAATTCTATAGATGTTTGTTTTTATGTATGAGAGGAAAAGATTGTTGAGAATGTTTGAGATGGGAGTTTTGAATAAGTGAAATTAAAGCTTGGATAGTTAAGTAGTTTTAATTGGATATGTTCAGCGTGGAAGAGTAAAGCAGAGGAATATTGAGAATGTTAATGACTTTGTCTTTGTGAGAGTCAAGATGGAGTGGTGTTTGAGTAAAAGCAAATCAGAAATCGTTTGATTCTCGGGAGAGGAAGACCCTTCCACATTTGGTCTTAACTCGGAGTGTGAGGGTGTGGTTCTCGTAGGCCATTACTTTGGGTGTCTATGTTGCAGGCTGTGTAGTGCAGGCACAGCTGAGTCTTAATCCCCATCGTTGGCAGGCTGGATCCAGGCAGCACAGGCCAGGTAAAGCCACCACATCTGCCCTCATCTCACCAGGCACGACTGTTCCAAAGAACTGTAAGTTCACTATTTTATTGGTATAATTAATTATTGTAATTAAAAGCAAAACTTAGTGTTTTCAAAGAAAACAGAAATTCAGTAATTATTTTGCATATGATTAATGTTGGAGTATTGAACACTAAAGTGCAAAGAATATTAAATGCTTTGTTGTATTGTATAGTAAATTATATTTCATAAATGAAAACTTTGTGAAACCAACTAAACATGAAGTAATGATATAAAGATGAAGTAATTAAATGTTACTAAATGAGACATTTTATTATGGAAGAATTGTTGGTTTATACGCTCAATGACAATGACGATTCCCATATATTTTAAGCTGATAGTTATGTGATAAATAGCTTGTGAACTGAACAAGAGTAATATCCATGATCAGTTTATTGATGTTGTATATGATATAGTTGATGTAAATATTCATTGAACTGAGAAGTTATACTTCTATGAGAAGAGAGATTTCCTTTTGCTATTTCGGGATAAAAGATACCGTAGTTTTGTTTTACATTACTTTCCGGAAGTAGCTCAGTGAATTCAAGCTAGTATATCGTAACTGACTTGTGAAGAGTTATAGTGTTAATGTTATTACTGGACCTTGTCTATTGTATTAGGAGATGGTTATTTATTTACTCTCTTTAGGGACGAGCTGGGCTCGTACTTCATCCTCGAACTCAGAGTTCGTGACTTGTGATTCATCGTAGCAATCTTCGTACTGTGGCTCTCAGCCCTCATCATTTCGTCCGCGAATCTGGATTGGCTTTTCGTCGAGAGTTCGCTCGCTTTACTTCGCGTCGTCGAACTCGAAGCCACCGCAGCTCGCTCTTAGACGACTATATTCATCGGACCAACGATAGTCATTGACGATGTCGAAGGGGTCCTTATTCTGAACTATATAAATTATAACCAGATTAGATATACTACGGTCCAGTGTAGGTATTCATCCAAGTATAAACCCTCTTTTGATGAAACTTAATTGGTGGAAAAGGGGAGTTAATAACCAAAAATATTGTCACGTTTGGATGCCAAATTAGGCCTTGATTAAATATAAATAAATCACTCTCATTAGATACATATTGCAACATATTCAGTATAGGTTAATTCATGCTGATGCTAACTGCTAAAATACAGTTTGATGTTATGTTGATATGCATGTGATTCATGATTTAATTCTGATTGTTCAATTTCTTTAACTATATGTACATTTATAGAGCTGGTCGCTCTGAATTAAATTTATGTTACATATAGATATTGAATGATTGTGTGATTATTGTAAGTGGTAACTACTTTCATTTCAAACAGAACCAAATCTATTACCAGACTGGGAATTTCAGTCCCAAGATCTGACACCTAGTTCATGAAACTTAGACATAAGGTTAATCAAGTATTACTGAACATCCTGCAAGAGTTTTATGTCACATGACCAAGGTCAAAGATCATCTAGGGTCAATGAACTTTGTCAGAATTGGGGGTATCTGTTGAATTCCCATCATAACTTTGACAGTTTATGGATCTGATTCATGAAACTTGGACATAATAGTAATCAAGCATCACTGAACATTTTGTGCAAGTTTCAGGTCTCATGATTTAAGGTCAAAGGTCATTTAGGGTCAATGAACTTTGGCCGAATTGGGGGTATCTGTTGAATTACCATCATAACTTTGAAAGTTTATGGATCTGAATCATGAAACTTGGACATTAGAGTAACCAAGTATCACAGAACATCCTGTGCGCATTTCAGGTCACATGACCAAGGTCAAAGGTCAATGAACTTTGGCCGAATTGGGTGTATCTGTTGAATTACCATCATAACTTTGAAAGTTTATGGATCTGATTCATGAAACTTGGACATAAGAGTAATCAAGTATCACTGAACATCCTGTGCGAGTTTCAGGTCACATGATCAAGGTCAAAGGTCATGTAAGGTCAATGAACTTTGGCCATGTTGGGTTTTTTGTTGAATAACCATCATATCTCTGTAAGTTTATTGGTCTAGTTCATAAAAAGTGGACATAATAGTAACCATGTATCACTGAACATCTTGTGCGAGTTAGAGGAGTTTTCAAAGTCAGCACTACTGCTATATTGAACTGCGTGATGCAGGTGAGACGGCCAGAGGCATTCCACTTGTTATTGAAAGAAATAAGTAAAAAATCAAATTAAAGCAAATAATAACTGTAATGTTGTAAGATATTAACAGTTAATACCACCATCTACGGCAAAGGTTGTCCAGTTAGCATGTCTGCCAGTCAGCAGAATGTTGTGTTCAAGTTCGTTGAATAAATAACAAATAAACCGGTAATCCTGACTCTCTGTCCGGGTACAACATGAACTATATTACAATGGGGACGTAGGTGAACTACATTTTGTGACTTTCTTGGTACCTTCCACTCCGAACTCAGTGTTTTTGTGTCGCGATCACCACACTATGTCTATGCCCGTCATCCCCCCATTCGACCCACATGGGGACAGCTCTTCGCTTAGCCAGCGATGGGAACTTTATCTGAAGCGTTTTGAAGGGGCTGTGGTTGGATTTAACATCACAACACCTAAGCGCAAAAGGCCTCTGCTACTACATTATGGATGTGAGTTGCTCCAAAATGTATTTGATACACTAAGTGACACAGGGACTGAAAATGACTATGATAAAGCGAGAGATGTCTTAACAAACCATTTCGTTCCCCAAAAGAACGTTGTCTACCAAACAATCCTCTTCCGCAGGATGGTTCAACAAGATGAAAATGTCTCGCAGTTCTGTACACGTCTAAGGAAGGAAGCTGAGAAGTGTGAAATTTGGTGATGTTGAGCGAGAACTTGTTACTCAAATTATCACAGGCTGTAAGTCAGGACAGCTGAGAAGGCGTGCACTCGAGAAGCAAATATCCTTGAAAGACCTCTTGGATCTCTCAGCATCAATCGAACTATCCCAAGAACGCGCGCGTGGTGTTGAATTGGACACTTCATCATCATCATAAAACGTTAACCGTGTTTCCACAAAGCACAACAGACCAAGGAATCGTACCCGTAAATCCGCTAATACTAGCGCTAGAGTCAATACCAGTGCCGCTTCCACTGGTAACAAGCCACCATCTTCACAACCACTGCTGAAATCACCCCAAGAGAAAAACACTTCCCAAAAACGTACACAGAAGTGCGGTCACTGTGGTTATTCTTATCCACACCGTGGACAATGCCCTGCGAAAGGAAAACAATGCAATGTGTGCCACCGGATGAACCACTTCGGATCGGTGTGCAGGGGCGGATGCCCTGTGCAATCAGTTCTTGAGGACCCAAATGGAGATAACACCTGGCTAACCCCACCGCATGAACCAGTTGACATGGTAAATGACGCCGAATATGTATTCGCTATGTCTTACCCGAAGCCGCCCACACGCGTGAACATTGCGATTAATGATGTGAAATGCTCAATGATTGTTGACTCGGGGTGCTCACGAAGTATCATAGATGAAACTATGTACAAAAAGCTACATATGAGTCTGAAGCCATCTTCCATCCGCCTTTTCCCTATGGTGCCAAGAAACCTCTCCATGTCCTAGGAGTGTTTACACCAACTCTAGAATCGCGAAACAAAGTCGTGGCTGACCAAGTTTTCGTTGTAAAAGGGTCTTACGGTTGTCTGCTAGGACGCAGCACCGCGGAGGAACTTGGGCTCCTGACCATCCGGGACACAGTGAATGCCATCGATGGTGATCCCGTTATCGACCACACATCCGCATACCCTACCCTATTCACCGGAGTAGGAAAGTTGAAGGACACGAAAATTAAGCTTCACATCGACACCTCTGTCCCTCCGGTAGCACGTTTCCGCAATGCCCCATTCCATTTGCATAAACAAATAGAGCGGCAACTCAATGATCTACAGGAGGCAGACATAGAGGACGCAACCGGGCCTACCCCTTGGGTGTCACCGATTGTAGTAGTCCCGAAAGCGAATGATCCCAACAATGTGCATATCTGTGTAGATATGAGAGCTGCCAATAAAGCAGTCATGAGGGAACGCCACCCTACACCAACTATGGACGAACTTATCGCAGAGCTGAATGGATCCACAGTCTTCTCCAAATTGGATCTGAAATTGAGCTACCATCAGCTTGAACTCGACCTCGAAAGCAGATACATCACAACATTTGCTACACACGTCGGCCTTAAGCGCTATAAAAGGCTGAATTTTGGAATCTCCTCTGCCAGCGAAGTGTTCCAAAATGCCATTCGTCAGACTATCGAGGGCATACCTGGTGTCCTCAATGTCTCTGATGACATCCTAGTTAATGCACCAGATCAAGCGTCCCATGACGAGAGACTGAATACCCTATTCAAGCGTCTGCTCGAGCACGGACTGACCCTGAACAAGCAGAAATGCTAGTTCTGCAAGTCCACCATCTCATTCTTTGGGCTTGTGTTCTCCGCCCAAGGTGTGTCCCCTGATCCAGAGAAAGTAGACGCGATACATGAAGCAGCTCGCCCGACAAGCGCCCAGGAAGTGAGAAGTCTTCTTGGCATGGCCAGCTACAGCTCACGCTTCATCCTGAATCTCTCGACAATTACCGCACCCCTACGCAGTCTCATGATAAAAGGGGCAAAGTTTGAATGGAACCAGGAACATGAAGCAGCGTGGCAAGCACTGAAAGGTTCTATATCGAAAACTGCAGTCTCAGCATACTTTGACACAGCAAAGCACACCACGTTATACGTCGATGCGAGTCCAGTAGGGCTTGGTGCTATGCTAATGCAGGAAGGTCGAACAATCATCTATGCCAGCCGTTCCCTAACTCCCACAGAACAGCGCTACAGCCAGATCGAGCGGGAAGCTCTAGCCATAGCATGGGGTGTGAATCGTCTCAACACCTACCTGTTTGGCCGCAATTTTACCGTGGTGACCGACCACAAACCCCTGATCCCAATCTTCGGCAAGCCGAAAATTGTTCCTTCAGCACGTATCGCCAACTGGATGTTAAAGCTGCAGCACTATGACATGGATTTGGTCCATGCTCCCGCCAAGACGAATCCGGCAGACTACATCTCCCGACACCTGCGTACCGACAATGCTGCCACATCACTTCCTGATGTTGACACCTACCTCAACTTCGTGACCCAGCATGCAACTCCCAAAACCGTGAGTCTTAACGACATCCGCTCGGAAACGGCTCATGATCCAGCTCTTCAAGCTACAATCGCAGCTTATCGCAGTGGAAAGTGGGAAGATCTCAAGGAATCTCACCGCGCTATGTGGAATGTTTGCAATGAGATTACAGTCACAGAAGATGATATTGTGTTGAGAGATAAGCGTATTGTGATACCAGAATCTCTACAGATGCGTGTCATTGAAATCGCCCATGAAGGCCATCCAGGAATTGTGCGTACAAAATCGTTGCTTCGCTCAAAAGTTTGGTTTGAATCGCTTGATCGCCAAGTAGAATCACTTGTGAAAGTTTGTCCGGTATGCCAAACCTTCGCAACACCCGCACACGCCCAGAGCCTCTCAAAATGTCCGAAATGCCGCCCGGCTCGTGGCAAAATTTGAGCATTGATTTCTGTGGTCCATTACCCACAGGTGAATATCTGATGGTATTGATAGACGAGTATTCACGATATCCAGTTGTGGAAACCGTTAGTTCAGTGTCTGCGAAATCTGTAATACCCATTCTCGACAAGGTATTATCTGTGTTTGGATTCCCGAAAGTAATCAAAAGTGATAACGGAAGCCCATTCAATTCGCAATCTTTCGCTGATTATGCATCTCACTGTGGATTCCAGCATTGGAAAATCACTCCACATTATCCGCAAGCAAACGCCCAAGCTGAAGCGTTTAACAAACCACTCATCACCGCTCTTCGTGCTGCACATCTTGAATCCAAGAATTGGAAACAAGAGCTCTACAAGTATCTTCGACAGTACCGCGCCACACCACATTCTTCGACAAGTGTGACCCCGTTCCGCTTGATGTTCGATCGCGATCCTGTCACGCGTCTCCCCGAGATCAGTTCGCGTTCTACATACAGCAACGACGAAAATGCAGCAAATCACGACAAAGCCAACAAGAATGACGCAATCGCTAAAGAAAAACAAAAATCTAATGCTGACAAGCGTCTTCGCACTGCTGAATGTGACCTTTCAGTTGGTGACATCGTAATTGTGCGTAGAGACATGTATCATGACAAACTAACCTCGCCATATGATCCTAAACCCCTACAGATCATAGTGAGAAAAGGGAACATGATAACTGCAAAGTGCCTCTCAACCTTCAGAAGAGTCACACGCAATGTGGCGAACTTTAAAAGATCGCCAATGCAGCCAATGCCTGCACAAAAACTAGAAGTCTGAACAAAAAACTAAGACTACATCACGAAAACGCAGCCCACCCTCATATCTGAAAGACTATGTACAATGAGCTGTGTTATTTTCTCAATGTAGATAAAGGACTACAATTAAAGCTTTTGTTCTCTGTTTGCAAAACATTTGTGAAGATTTTGTCACAAGCATATTTGTAAAACATTGGTTGATAAATGTTAGTGTTATATTATCCTGTTGATCAGTGGATACTTTAAATCTTTCTCAGCCATATATGCATAATACATGCATAATGTGTTTAAGAACACACGTACAGGAAGGTGTGTTACTTATTGTGTATAAAGATTTGCTATACTTTTGCAGCTTAGCTCTTTCTTTTGGAAAAGGAAGGGAGAAGTTTAAAGGTATATTTTCAAACATGTTCTACCATGGAAAGAAGATTATTTTGCCAGATATTGAATTTAAGCAAAACAGGAATTTTGTTGTTTTTCCACAAAGCAGAATTTGTAAGATTACTAATGATTGATAAAACCACAAGACAAATTACCACATTTTAAACATGCTCAAAAGCCTGAATGTATCAATTAAAAGACGAAGAAAGAAGAATGTTGTTTAAACAATATTTCGTTATGACTATAGAATTTTGAATAATTATGTTGCTAATTGTTCAATGTTAAAAGGAAAATGTTTTTTCTAAGGTATATTTTGCTCATGACATTTTTACAAATTACGGTTAATTGTTTTATTGACCTTCTTTCACAAATTGAAGTGTTTTCATATCAGAAATAATGTACAATACTATTTTACATCCTGAACAGAATAACTCAAATATCACAATTTCGAGTGTCAACTCAGCTTCAGTTATACTTACTAAAATAAGGCTCTATTGTCTAAGATGTGCATATTTTCAAACAACTCAGTTTGTGCAAGAAACCCATTATATGTACTGTATACAGTCAAAGACAAATGAATAGAACTCACACAATCCTTTCATGTTTTAGAATTTTAATAGCAACAATGTAAATATATGTTAACAACAATTCTAAAGAAAAGGAGGGATGTAATGTTGTAAGATATTAACAGTTAATACCGCCATCTACGGCGAAGGTTGTCCAGTTAACATGTCTGCCAGTCAGCAGAATGTTGTGTTCAAGTTCGTTGAATAAATAACAAATAAACCGGTAATACTGACTCATCTGACTCTCTGTCCGGGTACAACATGAACTATATTACAATAACTTGTGTTTATTCAACCATGAAATTTAGCCAAAAAAAGTTGTATCGTCTTTTATAAAGCACCTTTTACAAACCATCTGACCATTTTTCATGATGAGAATGTGGAATTAGTTCCGATAAAATGAAATCAAAATCATATTTGGCTCGTGAAGTTTGAAAAGTGACATTTTTGCCTTCTGACGGAGCTCACTGAAGCATGACGTAAAATACGTCCACAACATTTACTCCGAGGGTAGCTTATACAATTACCTACACGCTCATGTAAAAATATATTAACAACTCGCATTGGTTACGAAATTATTGATGTTTGTTCAAGGGGGGGACTTACTTTTTTGTAGTGTATAGATCCATACACTTTCAGAGTTATTCAACAAATGCTCCCAACATTGCCAAAGTTCATTGACCTTTAACCTTGGTCATGTGACTCGAAACTTGCACAGGTTGTTCAGTAATAGTTCATTAACCTTATGTCCAAGTTTCATTAACCATAATTCTCCGGGGGGGGGGGGGGGGGAGGGGCATCAACAATTTTTGCGATATATCTGCTGCGCAAAATTTTTGGACCTCGCCACTCACTGACTTTTACTTTCAAGTCTCGCGCAAATTTTGAGTCCAAATTTGTGACACCCGGGTATGCGGTTACGACATTTCGCAACATTATGTAAGCGCATGTCAGACCCAAAATTGCTCATAAACATGATTTCATGTACAAATCCAATGCAAATTGTGTTTTTCAGCCAAAATTCATAAATGTATCATTATTTCTACTTTCACTGATTAGACTTACTTGATTTTGCCTTGTTTATGATCAGAAGTCTGGAACGATTTCCATCGAAAAACAATAAAAAACACAAAAAGTAAAAAAAAACAAAGAAATACATAAGAAATTAAATAAACAATTAAATACATAAGAAATCGGTCTTGGTACCAGAATTTTTTTCATTCACAATTGTTAAAAATGTGTAGGGAACTAGTTTGTACGTTCAAGTTTATTACAGTTTGTTTGTTCATTTCAGTTTTGGTCATACAAGGTCACTGCTTTTAAGCCAGAGTTCACAAGTTCCTTAACCCCTCTCTCATTTTCAGGACATTGCTCTTCTCCAAAATAACCCCAATTTACTTTCCCCTTTTCTTCAGTCTTCATCAACATTCTTGCCTTTTATCCTCATTTATCTTTGTTATCCCCATCTCCTTTGTTATCTTCATCCATCCTTCATTCCCTGCACCCCGCACTTGACCATTCTATTTGTTATCAAATCCCTGTATCTCAGCTATGTTAATTACTCCCCTCCTCTCTCTCTTGGTTGACTGAATCATGAATATTTATGTTATAAGATTCCTTATATGTGATTGGTTCTTTTTCATGATGACGTGTTACTTCTGTTATTGTCATCTTCCAAGTTAATTTGAATATGTATTGAAATCTAGTACCTTGTGCAAAGAGAGCCTAGAGAAGAAATGCAGAATAAATGTTGCCCTGCCAAGCTAAGGCAGTTGAGCACAGACCTTCAAACTAGCAACGTCCACCTCTCCCTCTGTTCTTGTTTCTATGTTGGAAGAACCCGCGTTAGAACTAATAATATATAAAATATAGCTCAAATGCTATAAAGAATATTTTCACAAAAAATAGCATTCTAGGAGCTTTATTTAGTGAATCAGAGCAAAAAGTATGATTTCATGAATAAATTAGCATAATTAATTCATATAAAATAAAAATATATGAATTCAGTGAAATTTACCAATGCAAAAGTACTGCGTAGATTACATCATTCTCTACCATCATGCAAATTTTCGGTGTGATCGCGCAATCCGCCGCTGAGATCTTTAGGGGGGCCATAATGGCCCCCTCCACCCCCGGGAATGACAAGAATCAAAATGAACCGAGAGATTTAGGGTCAACTAGGTCTATATACTTTCTCAGTTATGATGTCATTTCAAAACCTTAACCTTTGGTTAAGATTTGGTGTTGATGCCGTCTTCGCCGCTGCCGTCGGAAAAGCGGTGCCTGAAATCTCACTCTGCTATGCAGGTGAGACAAAAACACTATATTCATGTATTCTAAATGACCTTTGACCTTGACCATGTGACCCAAGACTCGTGCAAAACAATAAGTGATACTTGATTACCCTTTTGTCTTTGTTTCATGAACTAGGTCTATAAACTTTTAAAGTAATGATGGCGATCCAATAATTCCCCAAATGGTCAAAATTCATTGAACTTAAATGACCTTTGACCTTGGTATGTGACCTGAAACTCATGCAGAATGTTCAATGATTACTTGATTACTCTTATATCCAAGTTTAATGAACTAGATCAAAACTTTCAAGGTTATGGTGGCAATTCAACAAATAGTCCCATCATGGCCAAAGTTTGTTGACCCTATATTAACTTTGTCATGTGACCTGAAACTTGCACAGGATGTTAACCCTAAACAGGGCAGGGGTTCAATAAGCCCCCCCCAAACTTTTTCTGCAGTCATTCCGCCACGTGAATTATTTTGACCACACCACTCGCAGAGTTTATACTTTTAAATCTCCTGCATCTTTTGAGACCAAATTTGCGACACCTGGGTATGCGGTTCCGGAATGACCTAACATTTGTAAATGCATGTCAGACCAAAAATTGTTCCAAAACATGATTTTGTGTACAAAGTCAATGCAAATTGAGTTTTCTCATATTATTCATAAAGATATGATTATTTTTAATTTCACAGTTGAAATAAATTGATTTTAGCATAATTATGCTTCAAAAAGGTTGTGCAATAAATTTGGTGAAAAAAACAAAGAAAAACAAAAGGTTGAAAAACAAAGAAATACAGAAGAAATTCATAAAACAATAAAATACATAAGAAATTGATTTCCAAACCAAAGTTTTTCTCAATTGCGATTGTTAAGAATGCAACGAAGAATATTTTTACCTAAAATTAGCATTCTAGGAGCTTTATTTAGTGAATTGGAGCAAAAAGTATGATTCATGCATAAATTAGCCTAATTAATTCATATAGAATAAATATTTTGAAAAATTTTACCATACAGCTTTGTAGATTACATCGTACACTACCAGCGTGCAAGTTTTTGCTGCGCCCACGCAATCAGCAGCCAAGATCTCAGGGGGGGAAGGGTTGAATCAACCCCCCCCCACAGAACAGCCAAAAGTTAGAAATTTCTATGATAAATATGAGAAGTAAAATAATGCTGCACTTTATTCAAATTCCATGTTATTTTCACCAAAATTTGCAATGCTGTAGAGGAAGGTATACTAAAGAAGTGTAAACATTAAAGATGGGGGCTCATGTGCTTGTTTTCATCCTATCCGTACTTTTGTTAGAGAAAATATGCTTCTTAAAACACAAAAATGTGCCAAATGCTTTGTATCTATTTAAAGAAAAATTCCAAACCACTCTACCATTAATCAAACTCGAGGTCATATTGTCATACTTTGCAGCACTGCAGAGTAAAGTATTCTGTAATTGTAGAGGTTTTTAAAATATAAGGACCATGGAATATTTCCCACGAATTAGGTTCATAAAACAACAAATCGGGTCTACAGATAACAGGGAAATTCAGCTGATATCTACAGCTGATTAAACACCTGTTCATCCATTGTGACGTCAATGCGCAGAGTGTGTAAGTATGCGCTAATCATGATGTGGACAAACACAAATTTGGAACATCCTTAAATTCAGCTAATTGTCTTGATTGCTGCAAATAGTTATCTTACTGCTGCCACCAGTGGCAGTTATTTGTAATTGCGGTTACTAGGTATTCCACTCCTGCCATCATTTAGAGTATCAAATTCATAAGCTGAATGTTGACTTCGCTGTTCTACATTGGCATCAAATTTCCCATCAGGCAAAAGGTTCAGTTGCTAAGCAACTATCAGAAGTCCTCAAAATAAAGAAGTGTTCAATAAGTGAAAAAGTTACCAAAGACAGTACATGTTGCTATGCAACAGGACCCATCATCATGAGACGGCAGAGCTTAGATTGGTCGACTGTGAAATGGAGCGACTCATCCTTCGTACTATGTACGTCTTCAGTTTTCCTTTACCTTTGACAGCAATGATGCCTCGAGTCTCACAGGTATACCCAAGCTCTGATAGTACATTGGCTGTTTCCTCAGTAACCTGATGAAAATGGAAAATATACTATACAAGTGAGAGGAAATACAGTAAAAGAATTAAAGTGAATTGAGACAAGGCAAAAGAGATTTTGTGTCTCGCCCATTTATGAAAATAACCAGAAATATGGTGTTTGCGAGGACAAGCAACAGAAATTGTATCGAAACTTCACTGTGAAATGACTGGGATGGAATAAGACTTGTCATAAGAGTCTTGCGTAAACTCTAATTTTGACCATACCATGTGACCGCCCAAAACAATAGCATGCAGGTCCCTTAAGTACATCTACCATCCAAGTTTGGTTGAAAAGTGATTTACAGTTGCAGAGTTGTGTCATATGAGATTCTTGCACAGAAACTTTAACATTGACCTGAAAATGACCTTTGACCTTACCATGCGACCTCCAACTGCAGCATGACATGCAGGTCTCCTAAGTACATCTACCATCCAAGTTTGGTCTAAAATTGACTTGCGGTTGCGGAGTTAGGTGTTGACCTGAAAATGACCTTTGACATTACTGTGTGACCTCTGACTGTAACATAACATATAGGTCCCCTAAGTACATCTACCATCCAAATTTGGTTGAAAAGTGACTTACGGTTGCGGAGTTAGGTGTCGACTTGAAAATGACCTTTGACCTTACCATGTGACCTCTGACTGCAACATAACATGTAGGTCCACCAAGTCCATTTACCATCCAAGTTTGGTTGAAAAGTGACTTACAGTTGCGGAGTTAGGTGTCATAAGAGAGTCTTGCATGTAAACTTAAAGGGGAATGAAACCTTTGGAACAAGTAGGCTTGTGTCGAAACGGAAAAATCAAAGAATAAGAACAAAGAAAGTTTGAGAAAAATCGGACAAATAATGAGAAAGTTATGAGCATTTGAATATTGCAATCTCTAATGCTATGGAGATCCTCCCATTGGCAACGCGACAAGGATGTTTGATGTCACTGATGAACAACTTTCCCTTTGATGGACTATGAAATACCCTGAAAATGTGTCTTTTTGCTTTTTCATATGGTGATACAAACTCTTTATCCATGATGTATTCTTTAAAAATCTGTATTACATTCCCTCCTATAGAAATAATACATGTTCTACTGATAGATGTAATAAAAGAGGCAATTTAAGTGAAATATATACTAAAGTAATGGGGAGAGTTGTTCAAGAGTGACATCACACGTTTGTGGCATTGCCAATGTGAGGATCTACATAGCATTAGTGATTGCAATATTCAAAAGCTCATAACTTTCTTATTACTTGTCCGATTTTTAAAAAACTTTCGTTGATCTGTTTTTTTTATTTTTCTGTTTTCAAACAAGCTATCTTGGTCCAAAGGTTTCATTCTCCTTTAACCATGCGACCTCCAACTGCAGCATGACATGCAGGTCTCCTGAGTACATCTTACCATCCAAGTTTGGTCGAAAATTGACTTGCGGTTGCGGAGTTAGGTGTTGACCTGAAAATAACCTTTGACATTACCATGTGACCTCCGACTGTAATATAACATATAGGTCCCCTAAGTAAATCTACCATCCAAGTTTGGTTGAAAAGTGACTTACGGTTGCAGAGTTAGGTGTTGACCTGAAAATTACCTTGACCTTACCATGTGACCTCCGACTGCAGCATAACATGCAGGTCCCCAAATTCCATCTACCATCCAAGTTTGGTTGAAAAGTGACATACAGTTATAGAGTTATGTGTCATAAGAATTGTGACGGACGAACTGACGACATTTGGTCTCATCTTCACCTCGATTGCATTACAAGCCTCTCAAGCATAATGCATTTGCTCAATCATTATGGATAACCAATCATTTACAAGATATGATGAAAAATAGTATATAAACAATACTAAAGATACTTGAACAAGGCTTCATTTTAATTGTTGACACTTGAGACATAATTTTAGAACCTTTTTAGAATGAATTGATTCCTGAAAAAAAAATATTACAATACTTGGTATATCTGAAACATGGCTTAGGGATAACGAGGAACAAATCTAATGCAAGAGGAGTTGCTATATTATTTGATAAAAACATACAACTTGTTATTAAAAGAGTAAAATGCGATTCTGATGGTAGGGTTGGCACGTTTTAAATGGTGTGATTTAAAACACTCGTTTTTTATTTTTAAACCCACCCGATTTAAAACACCTAATAGACCTGTGTGTTATAAATATGCATGGGTGCAATTTTAGATGAATGTTTTTGATACTTTTATTTCTTAAGCAGTCAGACCGCAGGTCCCTATGTTAATGAGCAAAAAGGCCAGATTCATCCAAATCATCTCGTGACTGAATCCTCCTCCTTGCAAAATCTTGTGATTCGTGAGATTTTCTTTCCCTAAGAATTAACCTGGTTTAACCTCGAGTTAAATGAAATATTATTGCAGAATCAGATAGAGTAAATGTTACTCTTTCATATTTGCCATTTATTTTGTATACAATATTTTGTTTAATAAGTGAATTTCTGGCCTGAAAATGTGCTTCAAAGCTGAATTTTCGTCCTCTGTTTTCTTTTGCAAATTGTGCAAAACTTTTTATTTTGAGCCTCAATGATATCTATATCACCATAAAGCTGAACTTCTGTACTTTCTCACAATGCCACTCTTGATATGCGGCACCTTTTAATCGGGTCAAGATCATACTTTTCCCACCAAGGTACAAGATGAGATTTCTGAAATTTTGTACTTGCACAGAGATGCCAAGTTCAAAGAGATTTTCTGTGAATCTGAGTGAGATCACAGACATTGTGTACAATGTATATGGGGATAGGCTGTGATAGTTGCGTGAGACAGAGATTTGAGGGGATGAACAAGAGTCCAAAATGCTTGAGACTCACGCATTATGCGTGAGACTTGGTAGCTCTGCTTGCATGAAATCCAGAGTTCTGGCGAGCGTTTCATCAATATTTTCATCCCACAAGTTGTCAGATCTGACATCTTTCCACGATTTTGATTGGCTGAGAGGCACTGTTCCTATGGTAACTGTCGGATAAAATGGGACTTGTCGGATAAAACGTCCGACAAGTCCTTTCATGAAACGGCCCCCTGATTGGCTGGATAAGGTTCACAGAATAACAGGCATGGGTATTTGAGGAGATTACCACATGGGAAGTGTGACCTTCCTATGAACCCAGGCACTGGAACAGTTGTAATTTGCCAGTGGGTGGTCTCCTTGACCAATCAGAGTGCAGTATTCTTGTTTTCAAGCTGCTACATGTACTTGGCAAATGAAAGTGTGATCTTGACCCGATTAAACCGATTCTTACTTTGAAACCTATATCATTTTAAAGCATACATATTCAGCTTTATCATGATCATGATCAAAAAATCATTTGGGCTCAAACAAAAATAAAGTGTGAAAAATAGCAGCTTTTTTCAGGTGAAAATAATTATTTTGTGGCATATTTTAGATCAAATTTTAACCTATATTACAAAATCTTTGAATAAATTCAAACACATGACCATAAAATTTGATGCACAATTAGAGCAGCAATGACCGAAAAGAGGTATTTTGGTCCGCATCAAGCTTATTAAATATGCAAAACATCTCAAGTCATGAATATCACTTGGATGAAAGAAGCTTCTTTCTTGGGACCTGCCGTCTGACTGAATATCGTCCGGGGGAGGGGGGGGGGGGCCAGTTCCATTCACGATTGGATACCATGCTAGACCATGGGGTCTCGAAAAGCACCCTAAACACGTAATTTCCATATTCTGATAATGCACCCCTTAACAAGTATTGGCGTGTGAAACCCTACCCTTAACAAGTATTGGAAACAAAACGATTATCTTGGCAAATATTCCCTGAAATGAACCCCTAAACAAGTACAGGAATGTTTTATTGTTACGGGTCCTTCGGTCGTCGGCTTTACCTTATTTGGTTTAGTACGACCCCATCTTCTACATCTCGCGCAAATCGGATTCTAAACACGAAGTGTTGGGGCAAAAAGGATATCCTTTATAGAACATTTTAATTTTGTTTTATAATCCCCGCAAATTCGACCCTAAACACGTAATTTTCCTAGCGAAATAGATACCCTTTTTTCATTATTCTTGTGTTTTTGACACCCTTATCACGTTACGTAGGTAACGTGCCCTATCATGAAAAAGACATCCTTTTTACGTGTTTTATGGTCGCGCATGGTATCCACTCGTCAATGTAAGTGGCCCCCCGGGATATTGTCACGATGGCCTCAGTGTGTGGGGGAGTGGGGTGGGGCGCAACGCACTCTTCAAAGTGTTTTGGGCAAGTTAAAAAGGTAAAAGATATCTTCAAATCAAATTAACTACCTAAATTCCACATGTTCTTTATGATTAAGGTCTACTTTTGTTCGAATAACTATTTCAAAGTGCGGTGCAAATCATTTTTCACTAACTTTTAAAAAGTAAGTGGTGCTCACTAAAGCGGAAATATTTTTCGACAGTTATATCATCATTTGCTTAAATGGATAAGTACCAATGTTAACATGTCGAAAAATCTTTAGGATATTACAAATGTATAATTTTATAGGATTTTTTCTAAGAGTAAACTTTTTTTAAAAGCACTGTATAACAAATTTTTAAACAACCCAACAACCCAAATGACAGAGAAGCATTTTTTTGTGATTTATGAATAAATTTTGTATAAGCATAAATAATTTTTGAGTCAAAATTCCTAAATTCTGTGTAAAACCTTGGTGAACCTCATGTAGCTCATAGATGGAACTAGAAAAAAAATCAAAATCGGTCAACAAATAAATAAGAAGCATTTTTTGGTGAGTTTTAAAAATATGCATAAATTAGCATATTTAATGAATTTCAAAAATCTGTGTAGAAATTTTGTATCCCCACCCAGAGCTTTCATATAAAGCAAGCAAAATTGATATAATCAACAAAGGAGTAAAAGCATTTTGAGATTTATGTATAAATTTCACATAAATAAGCATAATTTTCTGTAAAAAAAGTCAAAATTGGTCAACAAATAAATAATAAGCATTTATTTGTGATATTTTTTTGCAGAAAACATAATTTTCTACAAATTTCTAAATTCTGTGGGCAAGTTTGGTGAACCTGATGCAGCTCTACCAGATGGAAGGAAAAAAAATCAATATCAGTCCAAAAATAAAGACGAAACATTTTATGTGAATTTTCAAAAATACACATAAATTAGTTTTGCATATATTAGCATAAATATTTTTCTCATCAAAATTCTGTGTAGAAGCTTGGTGAACCTCATGAAGCTCTACCAGATGGAAAAAAATCAAAATCGGTCAACCAATAAAGAAGCATTTTATGTGAATTTTGAAAAAATATACATAAATTAATTTCACATAAATTAGCATAGAAATTGTTCGAGTCCAAATTCCAAGAAGCTTAGTTAACCTCATGAGGCTTTCCCAGATAGAAGGAAAACAAATCAAGAGCGGTCAACAATGAAGAAGCATAGGTGCAGAGGTGGGAGGTGGCTCGACTGAAGCCACCATCTACGTGAGGGCCCATAAGGGTTGGCTGCGATGGATGTCCGCTGGACGGAGCAATCCCTAGCCGCAGCAAGCGTACGCCAGAGGTGAGCTGGCTAAATAATGGCTGTCGTGACCTCACGTGTAAGCGACAATCAAGAGATGTCGGTCAAGAAGACGCTCTGAACCAACAGACATCCCCACACATGATACCTTAACAGTAACGTTCCTGATGGAATCGAATGAGTAAACGGCCCTGTCCTATCAAGGTTAAGGACGGAAACTGGCTAAGAGTGTCTAAGTCCTCGCTTGAAGAAACAAGCAGAGGAGTATGACGACTTAAGGAAAATAATCACCAATATTTCCCTCAGTCTGCGATGAGAACCAGTTGTTTACGAAAACAACAGCCACAAGGCCTGGTTTCTCTGGTGATCGCAAGGGCAAGCACCCCCGGCGCTTGTTGCGAAAGCATGGAACAGTCTGACTAATACATCATCTGTGTTTTTATACCGAGGCTAGGCTGTGTAGTCTATAGTTAGTCTCTGCATTTTTTTTTTTTGTATACCAACGAGCACTGCTGTATTTGTGTATAGCACCCATTACAGGATACTAAACATTAGATAGGCCTTGATCAATATACAAATAGCGAATAGGCATGAGTGCGATGGTGCCAGATATCGCATGAGGTGAAAGAAATTTGAATAGTGTTTCTTTCACCGAATGCGAAATCTCGCACCATTGCACGAATAAGAATATTCGCTATTTGTGTAGTACAACGCCTCAAAATTTAGCGAAAAATATCGGGGAAAAGGGAGTTTTTTCTTGGAGTATCTATGAAAAGGGAGCAAAAAAATTGAAAGCAAAAAGCAAATCCCACAAGCGCACATGACCTCTGGCAGCATTGCGCATGTAGCCAGCAAGCTATGCGCGTATTTAACCTTCCTTTACTGAGCGCAAATAATTGAATCGTATTGTGACGTCACCTCCCAAAGCCAAGCAACGGTACATTTTGGACTGTACATTTTGGATGGTACGTCTTGCGTGCAACGGTACGAATGTTTGACATTCAGCCTCCCATTTGCTCGTGTAAAACAAGCTAAGCAAAGTTGTACAATTGCAATTGTGAAATTGGTTCTTGGGAAAGGGATGGAGAACAGAGAACTTTATAGAGTTTGACTGAATAGTGGTGGGTTCAAGAAGGGGGGGGGGTAGAAGAAAGCATGGTATGTCTGGAGGGGGGTGACTGAGAATGAGTGCTACTGCTATCTTGTTCTAACTTTTGATTATTTCTTGCCAGACTAGCCCCCATTCCATACAAGCCATCTACCCCCCCTCTCTCTCTCTCTCTCTCTCTTACACCCCTTGTCACAGGAAGATGTGAATGTACATGCATAGTATGCTTGTATGTTATTTCTCATTTCTTTTTATTGTTATCTCATTTAACTCATGTGAATCTGGTATTTATAGTTGTGGGCAGTAATTGCATCCAGATATGCACACTATGCATATCTACAATTTTGCATTATAGGATGTTGGGCCCTACATTGCATCCATTGTTGAGCTACATATAGGCAGGTAGGATGTGTGTAAATCCATAGGGCACCAGACATAAAGGAGTAACATTAAAATTGGTCATTAGATAACACATATGTATATGTCATGCATTTCTTTGTGATAAGGTGAGTGTACAGATGTTAAAGAAAAGCCAGAAAGGTAAATTAAATAGAAACCTTCATGTGCCAAATAATAAAGGTTGCACGGGCCTAATCACAACTGGCAGGCAAAAGATATTCATTCAAGCCAACCCATTGCTCAATTTTCAAATTTAATATGGCTGATTGACCAAAATGAATGAATATGACTGACAATCTAACACTGATTCCAGGGAGGGTACCTACTGAACTTACTTTTTCCAAATTGGAAAGATATTTCACCATTACGGAACTATATTTTTACTGGCAGAAGAATTAGGGTCATTTTACTCTCTCAAGTGATGAATCTGGTCCCGTCAGGTGTAGTCTTCGTAAATGCTGATTTATTTTTAAAATGAGCTGGTCGAGGTACCCTTTTCTGGTCAGATATGTAATGTCAGACATTTATCCTATCCACTGGTAGTAAATCTGGCTCGGCGTAAAAATGGCAGAGGTAATAATGGCAGAGGTAAAAATGGCAGAGGTAATAATGGCAGAGGTAAAAATGGCAGAGGTAAAGATGGCAGAGGTAAAAATGGCAGAGGTAAAAATGGCAGAGGTATAATAATGGCAGAGGTAAAATGGCAGAGGTATAATAATGGCAGAGGTAAATGGCAGCTCTAGGTAAAATATGGCCAGCCTTAAACCCCCATGCAATGAATTGTCAAAAAGCCCCCACATGTACATAGATTAAATTAGAAGTGCATGTCACGGTTAGGCATTTCATCACATCATTATGTCTTTATCGGCCTAACACCCGGGGCCTAACAATGCTATTTACAAATTTGTTGGAGGTGTACCGTGAAGGCTTTTTAAAAAGAAATCAAACGACAGATATTTTTTCATTCAATTTATCAGGAGCAAAATGAAACTGCACTATTGTCATTCATCATTTTATAACATTCCTTTCTTTCTGGCTGGTTTTTTTTATATCTAAAGTTTTGCGAGGTTTACCGATGCAAAAAGGTGGAAGAGTAGACATAAGAGAGGTGGAGAGACAGAGAGGGTTAGGGGTGGGAGAAAAAAAACCATAGAGAACATAGCGGGGAAAGCTTAGACGTTGAAATTGTCATGAATGATTGTGATTAATATTATGTCCTTATTTGTATTGTCGTCTGTACTATTCTTTTTAAATATTTGAATGACAATAAGCATGCATTCCCAGGCTTGGCACTAAATATGTAACTGATTATGAAAATCAGTAATGATCTTGTTTTGACTGGTAAACCAATTTGGGGTCGATCGAGGGGGGCCGTCTGGTTCAGATTCTTTGCATAAAAGAAGACCCTGAACCTTCTTTACCACTGCATCCAATGATATAAACGGCTTATAACCCTTGGAAGCGGAAGTGCTGTTGGGTATTTTGTACACCATAATTAAGCCGCACCTTCTTGGTAATTAGCTTGGTATGCAAAAAAACATTGTTTATTATCTGATTGTTAATATTTTTGTTGTAATTCTTTTTCTGACCCAAAAGAACTTCACTTCATTGAAATAATTTTTTTGAGTAATTTTCCCCCTTAACCAAATCCCCTTTGATTTTAGAGTGAAAACTTTTTGTTTTCTCGGCTTTTTAACAAACCAGCACCCCATATCTCTTTCATTTTTGCCTATGCCATCTTTACCTTTGCCATTTCAAAACTCCGCCATTTTTACACTGTTAGAAAATTTATACTTAAAAATCAAAAATTCCTGCCGAACAGAGTCTGGAAAACATCTGTAATCTTACTGCACTGTGTAATCCTACATGCATGCATTTGTATAAACTTACAGAAAATTGGTATTTTGTGCATGTACCCTTACAAATTTATTGTAATAAAACTGTTTTCCCCTTTTTTTAAAACATATCTGTTCTGTAAAATTGTGGAAAATCCTTCTGTTATTATAATCTTCAAATTTATTTGTTTTTTCTGTAAAACCTGTTTTTTATTTTTCTTCGTTAGAATCTACTGTTTTTTCTGTACCTCGGCCACTTTTACCTGCTATTATCACATCTTCCATTTTTACCTCTTGTCATTATGCCTCTGCTCTTTTTGTCTCTGCTGTTTTTACCTCTGCCATCTTTAACTCTGCCATTATAACCTCTGCCATTTTTACCTCTGCCATTTTTACCTCTGCCATTATTACCTCTGCCATTTTTACCTCTGCCATTTTTTCCTCTGCCATTTTCACCTGGCACCGTAAATTCAACCCTCGAATTTCCTCCTTATTTTTTTAAAATTCTTTTTAAGTGCCACTTTAACACACGAGTCTATGAATTAGGCCTGTGAGCCCTCTAAATAAGAAGACAACTCGACAAACGGGCTAGGTAAATGCATCGACCGTACCCATTCAACATAAGGAGGAAGCGGCGGAGACGCCCGCAAGCTTGACCCGCATAGAGGGCAGTCTATCAGATACACTGTTTGAGCTCGACCGATGGCCTGGCGGCAGACAGTTTGGTGCGAGCTCGACGACCCGGCACGGTGGGTGTGCCCAGGAAGTAGACATAGAAATGCCGACAAGTAAAGCCTGGGGCTTGAAACAAGCCTAAACGCACGTACACAGATGACAATCTAATGAGATATACAGCGGTTACTTTCCTCCGAGGTGAAGCTTACCCGACCGGGAAAGACTTGGAGAACAAGCTGTGCCAACAGGAGGGGTATGTAGCATATAAATAGCGGATTCCCTCCAGGTGTTCGGTGCGGGTGCAGACAAACAGGTTAATCATAACCATAACGCACCGGCTGGTGAAGGCATAGCGATTACTAAGTATAGGAGAACTATTACTCGCTGTGACGTTCAGCTCTGATATTAATGCTCTTAAGCTCGGCAGAGCTACAAGACAGTGAGTCATACCACTGAGTGTTAATGGTGCTAATATCGGAGTTGCCCTCACTACGGCGGTGATCACTGGAGAATGGGTGTCTGTACTAGCCCTGACTCTAACCTTACAAGGAAGAGTAGGAGTTAAAAGTGAAGACAGGACACCCTTACTTTCATATAGAAAGTGAGGTTCAAGCCAAAAGCCCGTCGCCTGGGCCGATGGTCCACAGGCGGGATAGGTTGCCCTCTTGAAACAGCCAAACATTCCCATGCGGCATGCGGTATGTAAGAAATTCTTACCTCCAATCTACGGGCTGCCTAGGGGGTAGAATGGAGAGAGTTACCGCTGAAAGAACCGTCACCGTAAGCGATGCCCGGTCAAACTCTGAAGCTTGACGTAGAGGGCGAATTCCGAAATTCGGGAGTACCTGCATATTAATGGGGATATCCATGCAGGTGAACTCGCCGACTGGAGCAAGAGCTGGCGAATCAAGAAATTACCGGTGACTCTCTAAGGTTTGAGATGGCGAATGTCTGATTGACCTGCCCGGTGCTTGACACTGTGGTTTAAGCCGACGGTTAGCATGAGGATAAAAATCTGTGATGCTCGAGGTCGTTCTGGTGTAACATGAAGTTACAACGCCTAGCCATCGGCACAAGAATCAGAAAGAAAGGTCTGCCCGTGAAGCAGGGTTAGTGACCTGGAATTTCTTCTTCTTCCTCTTCGATGCGGCCCCCGCCGGAGGGCACAAGAGACAGGGGGGACGTGATATCTCACATGTGAAAAGTCACCCAAATCTGATCAAGCCGTTCAGGCAAATGGACGCAATTCCACGGTTCCACCTTTTAGGACACATGGAAGCAATACCACGGTTCCACCCTGATCAGATAATCGTGAGCTCACGTGTCTCTAGCAACTAGGGGCTGATAGCCCTTTGCTAATGCTCCCTGACGGAGACTGACAAAGCATCGAGCCTAGTCTGTGCCGGGAAAAGAGTTCCATGCTCTTAACCTGGATTTGTTGGACCTGATAGCCGGTGGGTCAAACAGCCCTGGAAGAGTGAGGCACAAGATAAGTTCAGATCTCGTCAAGGGAGCCTTGGCTATCACCTTTCAGAAAAGTCGAAGTCCAAGACGAAGTGCAGGATCAGCTACGAAAAATAACACAAGGTTTTTTTTTTTGACAAAGGTTGAAAAAAAAACAAGAAATAGGAGCTGATCTGAAAGGAAAAAGCAAAAGGCTTACTTCCCTTAAACTGGAAAGCCGAAACTATAATTAGCGAGAACAAAAGACGCTAATTAAAAGAACAGGAGGGCTTCCCAAAAAATTTAAGAGAACATTTTTTTAAGACAATAAGTAAAAACAAAAAATTTCATTACAAAATAATAATTATAATAAATAATTGATAATTAAACAATTAGCTAATTAGTTAATTAATTAATTAGCTAATCAAGAACAAAAGATTGATTGAAACACAAAGGGAACAATCAACCAACTCAAAACACGAACAACAACAAAGTTGAAAACAAGTTTGAGAACAAAGGACGACGCTCCTACCTGTCCAACATAGCCTAAGCTGTGGAGAGGGAAATAAAATCAATTCAATTCAAGACGAGGCAAAAGGAGCGAGTCAAGAATTAAAAAAGAATTATAAAGGATGATAAAGAAAAAGGAAGCATCGCATCAATGCTGGCGGCACGCAGGAGAGCGCGGACCTGCGGGGAAGGGAAGCGGAGGCAACCCGTCTGTCAGAAAACGAAACTGACGGTTCGGAACTCACAAGTTTATTTGTAAGAAACCGTGAAAAAATAACACAAAGGCTCCGCGCAGAGAGATATAAGAGGAAATCAATCTAAAGCCGAAAGGCAAAGGATTGAAATAAGGATAAATGCAAAGATAAATATGCCAAAAAGGACACTATAAAAAAGCAAAATGGGAGTGTACTTAGCTAACATCTGATCACGGCGGCAGTCGAAAGTAAAGAGGAAATGGACGCCTATTTGCGTGATGATCTTGGGATAGTACGAGCGTAGGGAGATTCTGCGCGCACGCAGGAAAAATTGTGTTCTTTTAATCGGCATGCAAGTTAATTGTAATAAACTAGCAAATCAAATGAATACATCCCAGTTATTGACAGTAAATAGCCTGATTCATACTCTTACATGAATTTTGGTCAAAAAGTGATTTTGAATATTAAAAAAACTAGCACATCAATGATGTGGAGCTCATCCGGCATCTCGCAACACAATTTAACACAATTTTAATTTTCAGCCCAGTTGACACTGTAGTGAATTATATTGGTGACATAAATTGAGGATATAGAATTGAAATTGATGAAGAAATGACATAAAAGCATTTTTTGTGATCTATGAATAAATTTCATATGAATTAAGTATTAATTATTATCTAGTCAAAGTTTCTTAACTCTGTGTAGAACCTTGGTGAACCTAATGTAGCTCTCAGATGGAACAAAAATAACCAAAATCAATCAACAAATAAGTAAGCAATTTTTGTGAGTTTTGAAAACATATGAATAAATAGCAGATTCAATGAGTTTCAAAATTCTATGTTGAAATTTTGTATCACCACCTCGAGCTATCATATAAAGCAAACAAAACTGAAATTGATCAACAAATGAAGAAGAAAAAACATTTTTTGTGATTTATGAATAAATTTTTTTTTTATAAATTAGAATAAATAATTTTCCAGACAAAATTTCAAAATTTTGTGTGTAAGTTTGGTGAACCTCATGCAGCTCTACCAGATGGAAGAAAAAATACCAAAATCTGTCAACAAATAAAGAAGAGGCATTTTCTGTGATTCTGAATAAATTTCGCATAAATTAGCATAAGTAATTTTCTACTGAAAATTTCAAAAATCTGTGTAGAAGTTTGGTGAACCTCATAAAGTTCTACAAGATGGAAGAAGAAAAAAAGTAAAAATCTGTCAACAATTGAAGAAGAAAAAGCATTTTATGTGAAATTTTAAAAATATGAATAAACTAATTTCGAATAAATTAGCATAAAAATTGTTCTAGTCAAAATTTCAAAATTCTGTGTACAAGATTGGTGAAGCTCATGAAGCTCTACCAGATGGAAGCAAAAACTTCAAAATCGGTCAACAAATAAAGAAGAAGAAGCATTTTATGTGAATTTTTAAAAATATGCATAAATTAGCGAAAAATTGTTCTGGTCAAAATTTCAAAATTCTGTGTAGAAGTTTGGTGAACCTCATGAAGCTCTACCAGATGGAAGCAAAAAATCAAAATCGTTCAACAAATAAAGAAGTAGCATTTTTTGTGAATTTTGAAAAATGCGCATAAATTAGCATATTCAATGAATTTCAAAATTCTGTGTAGAAGTTTTGAATGCCCCACCTAGTGCTATCATATAAAGCAAACAGAATTGAAATCGGACTTGAAATGGCGAAGTAGTAGCATTTTGAAATTGTGGACGGACGACAGACGACGGACGCCACGCCACGGCATGAGCTCATCTTGCCCTTCGGGCCGGATGAGCTAAAAATACCAAGACGTGCCCATACGCGCAAGTCTGGACCTCTATATGACCTTTGATGACATGAACAGTTGACCCTTGACCTGAAGTTGATACAGGGTGACCAGACGTCCCGTATTTCCCGGGATTGTCCCGTATTTTGCTCCTTTGTCCCGGCGTCCCGACAAACCCTTCCGGGACGCCTATTTGTCCAGTATTTCAGAATATTGAACAAACGTAGTCAATACATTTAAAAGTGACAAATTTTCATGAAATAACCAACAGATGACGAAGCAGAGACAACAATTAAATCGATAACTGTAAAGTTTTTTCAAGTTCTGCGGTGATTTTTTTGCTAACCCAATACAGTACATTGTAAACGAACTGGCCTCCTACCCGTGTATGGCAGGCTACTAGACTAGCTACAGGCATGTAGGATCGGAGCAAATTCTCAAAATAATCACAAAATCTGCGGGAAATTCTTAAAATTATAATGGATTCTCAGATAAATGATTTGGAGATGTAATCGGAGGAACAAGTTATTGTTTCAGCTTTCGTTTTGAGCGGACGATGCCGTGATGTTTCATCAATTTTTTTAATTCGACAATATGTTTCACTTTGAAATTTCATTCATTTCTAAAACATCTTACTTTTAATTTTTTTAAGCACATCTAAAAATCACACCAAATAACATTGTGATTTTTGTTAAATGATTGGATTTTTTTTTTTGCTATAGAAGTTTGAAATTTTTTCCTCTTTGTTTCTTTTCTACCCTATCCTTCCTGCTTGCCCTTTTTTGTTCCATCTCTTTATTTCCTATCTTTCTTTCCTGAACATTTTTTTTCTCTCTCTGTTCATTTTTCTTTCCTTCCTTCTCATCTGACTTTCCTTCTTTATCAAATTTCCTTTTTTATGTCCTTCACTCTTTCTTTCCTTAAAATGTCCTTGGCTTCCTCCTCTCTTCCTTTCCTGTTTCTTTTCGTTCTTTCTCTCCTACCACTATTTTCTTTTTTTCGTTCTCTCCTCCCTTCATTCTTCCCTCCCCCTCTTTCTTCTTTTCTTTATTTTTATTTTCCCTTCTAATTCCTTTCTTCTTCTTCTTCTGGAAACAGTACAGTCCACCGTCTGGTGTATTGTCGTACTTTTCCCTTATTCTTTCTTTTCCTTCCTTCCTTCCATTCCTGTTATTCTTCTTTCTTTCAAAGAATGAAGGAAACATATTTCTTTACTTCATTCTTTTATTCCTCCTCCTTTATCTTACTTTTTCCCCTTTAATTCTCTCCTTTATTTTGTCTTTCACACATGTATTCATCTTCCCTTCTTTTATCTTTCTTTCTATATAATTTCAAAGAATGATATGGAAACCTTTTTTTATCTCTTTTATTTTTTCTTTCATCCTTCATTTATTCTAACTTTCTGGGTTTTTTTCCTTCATTTTCTTTCCTTCTCAATTCATCTCCTTTCTTTCTCTCCTTCATTCTTTCGTTCACCCTCCCTTTCAATTCTTTATATTTTTTCACAAGTCTAACGCTGTGCGTGGGATTCTTTGTTGATCTTTGTTTGTCGATTGTCCCTTATTTCATTTTGTGAAATCTGGTCACCCTGAGTTGATATGACATAAATATGATTGATTTTTGATAATTGATAGATATATGATTGATAATATGATTTCACAGAATGATCTTTTGACCTTGATCTTGTTTCATGCACATTGCATTATAGGTCCGCATACCGGTAAATGAAAAAAAATTGATGAAAATTGATGAGGAGTTTTAGAGTTTGTGCTATTAAGAAAAGGGATGAAAAATAAAAATAAGTGGATAAGATTTTCGTACAAAAACCATGTGATCTGTCAGATTGACAGATCAACTAATTACATGTAAGCTGAAAAAAAATTAAAACTGCTAAAACTCTGAACTCTCACACCCCTGATAATGATACAGAGCAACATCTAAGCCCTTTTTAAATAAAAAAAATGTTTGGTCACTGATCATTAATGACAAAAAAGGGTCAAAATCATCACAGAGTCCAATAGGCCAATAACATTGGTCTATTATTTATAATCATTGCATTGATTTTCACCAAAAAGCTTTCAAACTTCCTCCATTTAACAATAAAGCAATATTGACCGGCAACGGGGCGATACGACATATATCGCCCAAACTAAATCTATATCGCCTGAGTCGTAGACAAGGATGATATCAATTCAGTGAGCGCGATATATGTCAATTTGCCCCCAGGCCAATCAATGTTGCTATTATTAACCAAATCAGATATCTAGAGTAAAAATCGTTAAAATTTAGACATTTCAGAGTTTAAGAATGGAAATCTATTTTGTCATGTTGAGCAGACTGGGCCTCTAAGCTTTACCATTGTGACGTAATTGAAATGACGTGTCCCTGGCCTGGGGACGCAGTATCCAGCGTTGTCTCAACATTGTGACGTATAGCACTGCGCGATTCCAGGACACGTACAAAAGCACGAAGAATACCCGGATCTTAGCTCTGACTTATTGCCTAATACATTGGTCACGCATTTTCTCATTGACTTTCTTGAGCAGGCAATAAATTGGGTCCGTGAATAAACAATTGGAAACTTATTCACTGACCATTTGATCACAGTCATAAGCAAGCAATAATGTAATTAAGTCGCCCTGCTCAGATGTCTGATACGGCTAATAATGATAAATATTAACGCAATCCTAACTTGTCTCCTCACGATTCTCGCTATGAGCTGAACATACACATTGGGCAGGGGTCAAAGTAGCCAAAATGACTATAAGCTATTAAATAGGGTCATTAATACTGATATGTTTGGAATCAGCATATAAATTCTTCATGAGATGGACCTTTAAATGCATTCTCATTTAATTAGGGACGAAGATAAAACACGCTGAAGACCTCAGTTTTCTGCTTATTTGCATAGTTTCTAATGCAAAGCTGCGTGAATGGTCAGTAATATCTAAAGTAGCAAAAATAACGCTCATAGGTCAAAACAGGAGTAAATTACATGAGGTCAAAATAACTTTGAAATGTATAATTTAAAGGATTAATACAACAGTGTTAGGTGTCACAGCACACCCTTGTAATGATTCTGGTGACATTTGAAGTATTTTTTATTAATTGAACTGATGCTATTGGTTATTCTGGGGGCCAAAAGTGGCCAAATTACCATAAGCTTTTAAATAGGGTCATTAATACTGATATATTTGGAATCAGCATAAAATTCTTCACAAGATGGACCTTTAAGTACATTCTCATTAGATAAGGGAAGAAGATAAAACACGCTGAAGACCTCAGTTTTCTGCGTATTTGCATAGTTTCTAATGCAAAGCTGCGTGAATGGTCAGTAATATCTAAAGTGGCAACAAGGCAAAAGCAATTTTGTGTCTCGCCCACTTATGAAAATAACCAGAAATATCATGATTTGCGAGGGCATGCATGAGAATTATATCAAAGCTTCATTGTGAAATGACTGGGATGGAATAACACTTGTCATATTAAGAGCGTTGCACGCAAACATTAATATTGACCTGAAAATGACCTTTGAACTTACGATGTGACCTCCGGCTGCAGCATAACATGCAGGTCGCCTAAGTACATCTACCATCCAAGCTTTGTTTAAAAGTAACTTACGGTTGCGGAGTTAGGTGTCATAAGAGAGTCTTGCATGTAAACTTTAACGTTGACCTGAAAATGACCTTTGACCTTACCATGTGACCTCCGACTGCAGCATATGATGCAGGTCCCCTAAGTTCATCTACCATCCAAGTTTGGTTGAAAAGCTACATACGGTTGTGGAGTTAGGTGTCATAAGAGTCTTGCATGTAAACTTTAACGTTGACCTGAAAATTACCTTTGACCTTACCATATGACCTCAGACTGCAGCATAACATGCAGGTCCCCTAAGTCCATCTACCATCCAAGTTTGGTTGAAAAATGACTTACGGTTGCGGAGTTAGGTGTCATGAGAGAGTCTTGCATGTAAACTTTAACGTTGACCTGAAAATGACCTTTGACCTTATCATGTGACCTCCGACTGCAGCATATGATGCAGGTCCCCTAAGTTCATCTACCATCCAAGTTTGGTTGAAAAGCTACATACGGTTGTGGAGTTAGGTGTCATACGAGTCTTGCATGTAAACTTTAACGTTGACCTGAAAATTACCTTTGACCTTACCATGTGACCTCAGACTGCAGCATAACATGCAGGTCACCTAAGTCCATCTACCATCCAAGTTTGGTTGAAAAATGACTTAAGGTTGCGGAGTTAGGTGTCATAAGAGAGTCTTGCATGTAAACTTTAACGTTGACCTGAAAATTACCTTTGACCTTACCATGTGACCTCAGACTGCAGCATAACATGCAGGTCCCCTAAGCCCATCTACCATCCAAGTTTGGTTGAAAAGCGACTTACGGTTGTGGAGTTATGTGTCATTACAGGTTTGTGACGGACTGACGACAGACAACATTTGGATCCCTAAGTCTCGCCGTCACCTCTGGTGGGCGAGACAAAAATAACCCTCATAGGTCAAAATAGGAATAAATTACATGAGGTCAAAACTACTTTGAAATGTATGATTTAAAGGATTAATACACCAGTGTTAGGTGTCACAGCACACCCTTGTAACGATTCTGGTGACATTAGAAGTATTTTTTATTAATTGAACTGATGTTATTGGTTATTTTGGGGGCCAAATTGCCTAATACATTGGTCACGCATTTTCTCATTGACTTTCTTGAGCAGGCAATAAATTGGGTCCGTGAATAAACTATTGGAAACTTATTCACTGACCATTTGATCACAGTCATAACCAAGCAATAATGTACTTAAGTCGCCCTGCTCAGATGTCTGATACGGCTAATAATGATAAATATTAACGCAATCCTAACTTGTCTCCTCACGATTCTCGCTATAAGCTGAACATACACATTGGGCAGGGGTCAAAGTAGCCAAAATGACTATAAGCTTTTAAATAGGGTCATTAATACTGATATATTTGGATTCAGCATAAAAATTCTTCACGAGATGGACCTTTAAATGCATTCTCATTTAATTAGGGACGATGATAAAACACGTTGAAGACCTTAGTTTTCTGCTTATTTTCTAATGCAAAGTTGCGCGAATGGTCAGTAATATCTAAAGTAGCAAAAATAACCCTCATAAACCAAAGTGATGGAATAAATTACATGAGGTTGATAGTTATGATCCAGCATAAATTTAAAAAGGAAATTTGGATTTCTAAATTTCAAAATATGACCATAATGACCGCTACAATTGTGATTTGGCAAATGAAACCACTTTATCTGGAATCTGGGTGCATTTTTACTTAGGATAGACCCTTTATATTGGATGAGATTAACAAAGCATTCTGTTCAGGGACCATTTTCCAAAGAGTGGTCAAAATGGTCATTTTCGGTCAAATATTGGCCAAAATGGCCAAAATTTTGTGAGGATGATCAATATGACTCACATTTTTGGAATCAGCACGAAATTTAACCCCAGATAAACTTGACAAGCCCTCCTCACCAGAAATTCTGAATAAAGCCCCCTATTTCCAGCACTTAACCCTAAATAAACTGCTATTTTTACGCCTAAGAAGAGTGGGGGGGGGGGGGGGGGCTGGATCTCGACCGTCAGTCATGCAATCACGAAAAAAAATCAGCACGCACATTACCCATGGCATAATCTACAAAATGGTAATATCAAATTCTTCAAACAGTCTTATCACTAATTGTGTAAATTCAAAATGTTGCTCTAATTAACTAAATAAGGCCCCTTAAACATTTTAAAGGATTCTAATCAATTGTATGAAAATAATTCAACATCACAATTATTTTCTATGTATTTTATTTTTTGGTAAATTTTGTACGTATTCTCTGTTTTTATTAACTTTTGCTTTTTAATTTTTTTTTTCGATGGAAATCATCAGAGACTTTATTCTGAATATAAACAACATGAAATTAATTGATTTCAATCAGTAAAATGAGAAATAATAATACATTTATGAATTTGGGCTAAAAACACTATTTGGATTGGATTTGTACACTAATTGATGTTTTTCAGCAATTTTGGGTCTGCATGCACTTACAAAATGTTGCGTAATTTTGGAACTGCTTACCTGGGGGTCGAAAATTTTGCCTCAAAAGTTTCGCGAGATTTGAAAATAAAAAGTCAGCAAAGTCAGCGGGTCAAAAAATGTCACGCAGCAGATTTATAACAAAAAATGTTTGGGGGGGAGGCGGAATCAGACCCAGTCTAATTAAGGTTAAACTACATTACAATATCAATACACAGAAAATATTTGGTAAAAACGCATTTTGATATTCATATCCACAATAATTTAAAATATAAATATCTTGAATCAAATTGAAGTTGAACAATTACTGTACCTGTATTTCACCAATCATTCCAGTGGTATCCATTCTACTCGCCACATTGACAGTATTTCCCCAGATATCATACTGGGGTTTTCTAGCTCCAATCACACCAGCCACAACAGGACCATGGTTAATACCTGGGTGAAAATTATTAATTGGAAAATAATATCCTTTATCCTAGATGAGAATTATAATTTGTTAATAATATGATACTTATAATACGAAATAAGGGTCTATTGTATTTTTTCAAACTTATATACATTATATCCGACAATCTTCATTTCAAAAGGACTCATTTCTTTAGCTAGAATTTAGTTGAATGCTGACATTTCAATAGCTAAAACACATGAATCTTTGACAGTTTGAAATTACATTTTACCTGAAATAACAAATATTTACGTTGGATCTCAAATTTCATAATTAGCATCATCATCATCACCACCACCATCATTATAATCACCATCAAACATACAACCCTGTAAGTTCTTACCTATCCTTAGTTTGAAGTCATTAAAAGCCTGTTTGTTTAGTTGTTCTAGTTTATCCTGTAGAGCCATAGCAAACTCAGTAAGGACTCCTACATAGTACAGAGACTGTTTGGTACTGACTCCTGATTCCGGTTGTTTCAGACCAGCTGCAGACATATATGTACTACCAATGGTCTTGATTTTCTCAACACAGCTATATTTAGGCTTTGATAGGAGCTGAAATAGAATAAAGACTACCAATATATTAATAAAATGAACAAGTGGAGTGCCCCTGGCAGTATCACCTGCATTACGTGATTCATTATAGCAGCAGTGCTGACTTTGAAAACTACTACAAAATAATTATTCACAATTCTAAACACCATTTATACAATGATACAATACTACGTTCATTGACCTTAATGATATTTTAACTAGATCATATGACCTAAGACTTGTCAGGCATATTTCATTACCCCTATGTCCACAATTCATAAACTATATCCATAAACTTTGAAAGTCATGACAGCAATTTAATAATTACCTCCAACATGGCCAAAATTCATTGACCTTAAAAACCTTTGACCTTGGTCATGTGACATGAAACTCTCACAGGATGTTCAGTGATACTTGATTACTCTTATGTTCAAGTTTTATGAACTAATACAATTTCAGAGTTATGATAGTAATTCAACAAATACCCCCACAGATAGCTAATGACCTTGGTCATGTGACTAGAAACCCATACAGGATGTTCATAATACTTGATTAATATGTCCAAGTTTTATGAATCAGATCCATAAACTTTTAAAGTTATGATGGTAATACAACAAATACTTCCAATATGGCCAAAGTTCATTGACCTTAAATGACCTTTGACCTTCGTCATGTGCACTGATACTCATAAAGGATGTTCAGTAATACTTGATTACCCTCATGGCCTAGTTTCGTGAACTAGGTCCATATACATTCTAAGTTATATTTCAAAAACTAGACCTTAGGTAATGATTTCGAAATTAACTCCCCCAACAAGGTCTGAGTTCATTGACCATAAATGACCTTTGACCTTGGTCACCTAACCTGAAATCCAGAAAGGATGTTCAGTAATACTTGATTAAGCTGATGTTTAAGCTTCATGAACTAGGCCTATTTCCTTACTAAGTTATGCTGTCATTTCAAAAACTTAATATTTGGTTAAGATTTTATGTTGACGCCGCCAAAGCCATCAGAAAAGCGGCGAGAGTCTCAAGCTGCTTCGCAGGTGAGAAAAAAATAAAATCAGTGGAGCCAAATTGTATATGTGGATTGTAGTTCTCATAGACATACTATAAAAGCAAATAACAAGTATACAGGTGTATTAATTAGGTGGTCTGTCATTTATGACAGATCACCTCTTAATTTCGTCAGAATTTTCTTATTTTTATTATTATTTATTTATTTTTACGGATTTTCTTGTCGCCAGGTTATCTTAAAATAGACTTAATCAATATCATTGAATTTCATGTCATCTATAGGATCTATCATGGACACGTCAAAATAAGCTTTTCAAGGTCATCGGGTCATGATGACGTCATCTAGGCGCCATTTTGTAAAATCACATTATCAAAAATCAATTAAATTAACATCACATCAACTTCAGGTCAAAGGTCATCAGGTCATGTCATCAAAAATAACCTAGAGGTCACGACGCGCACGTACGCGCGCGTCAAAATTTCAAAATGCTCAAAATCACTTTTTTACCAAACGAGAGTACGTTATAGGTCATTTTAAGCATTTCAAAAATTTGCGCGCGCGCACGTATGCGCACGCGTTTCCGCACGTTACACCTTAACGAAACTCAGAAACACCGTTTTTTTTACTTCATTGCATTGATAATATAATTCTGAGCAATTTGATACTGAATTTAGCTCTCTACGACCATTAATGACGAAATTAACACCCGTTAAAGTCTGCAGCACGTGTGCGCGCGAGCTCTCACTATAGGCCATATATGGGCAAAAACATGCCTATTGAAAATTCACTGTAGCTCTTTAAAAGGTCCGTTGACCCCCAATTTTTTTTTCATATATCGATAGAGTATGAGTTGTAGATTTGATTTCATGTCATCAATGTCCCTTAATTATATCGTGACGTCATCAAAATGGCGCCTAAACTAAAAATTTCATTTTTTCAAAAATGACGTCATCAAATTTATGCAAATTTGGTTGTAACTTCTCGAATATAGATCGTTTTTCGCCCAGATTTCGATATGTTGTAGTTTAGAATGTACTCTTTCTCCTTAGTTAACATGAATATTCGTTTTGAGAAACGCATCATTGCGTAAAACAGCGATGAAAAGAGGCATGTCATTTTTCCTCATTTTGCGTGTAATCTCTATGGGACATGACTTTTTCTCAAAACCAGATTCGACATTCCTCTATTTCGTGAGCCATATCTCCATTTTTTCTTGTCAGTTTTCTTTAAGCTTTTAGTATGTTGTAGCTGAGATTCTAAGCTTTCACAAGTGTGCCCTTCATTTTTTGATCAGATGCCGAGATCATGCCCGTATTTCACTTGCAAAATTGGACTTGTAATTCTTAAAATTGCTTACGTGTATTCTCTATGGGGAATATCTTGGATTTGACTGCTTTCTAAAGGGCGCGGGTTCGAGTCCGGGGGTGAACAAGATGATTTTTTTTTTCACTTTTTTTTCTTTTTGCCACTTCTTACATGATCCTTTATGATAATTAAAAGCTATAAAAGTTAAAATTTAGCAAGATAAAACAGATTATAATTGCTTTTTTCATATCACATGTGTTTTGCGTGTAATCTCTATGGGACATGACTTTTTCTCAAAACTAGATTCGACATTCCTCTATTTCGTGATCCATATCTCCATTGTTTCATGTCAGTTTTCCCTGAACTTTCGATATGTAGTAGCCGAGATTCTAAGCTTTGGGAAGTGTGCCCTCCATTTTTTGATCAGATGCCGGGATCATGCCCGTATATCGCTTGCAAAATTTGAATTGTAATTCTCAAACTTGCTTACGTGTAATCTCTATGGGGAATATGCTTGCTCAATGGATAACGCATTTGACGTGTTCGTCCGTATTGCTGACGTGTAGGTCCGTGTTGCTGACGTGGTGGTCCGTGTAGCTGATGTGTAGGTCCGTGTTGCTGACGTATTGGTCCGTGTTGACGACGTGCTCTGCCGGCATGATCCGTGTAGATCCGTGCTGCCGTGTTGATGCCGTGTTCACAGTCATCTGGGGCAAAAGTATCCCGGACCTCCCCGGATCATGCCAGCATTGCCGTGTTGATCCGTGAGGTATAATCATCTATCTTGTATGTATCTGTTTGAAGATGTATGTCTGACGATTGTCATCACCACATCAATAATCACATTTAGTAATGGTCAAAACTTAGGATGTCTACGATCAAGATTATCAATGATATCTAAATGATTTATTTCATACATCAGCCGACACTGAATGACAAATCATGACAGACCACCTAATTCGTCCGCATGACGAATTAAATTCTAGTGTGACATTTGTATATATATGACCCAGTAACCTGTCAAAGCAGTAACTGCTGACTCCATACCATCTTAAAATTGCCATTTTAAACTCCCCATAGTAGATAGAATGACCAATTTCACATTGCATTGGCTTTCAATAATTTGGCTTCATTCTCCAGGACAAAAGCTTAAAATATCTTTGATCCTAAAAGACCTTTGACCTCGGTCATGTGACCTGAAACTCAGGCAGGATCTTTACTGATGCACTATTACCCTTATGTCCAAACTTCATGAATCAGGTATATCTACTTTCTACGTTATGATGACATTTCAAAAACTTAACCTTGGTTAAGATTTCAATATTGATTCCCCCAACATGGTCTAAGTTCATTGACCCTAAATGACCTTTTACCTTGGTCATGTGACCTGAAACTCAAGCAGGATGTTCAGTAATACTTGATTACCCTTATGTCCAAACTTCATGAATCAGGTATATATGCTTTCTACGTTATGATGACATTTCAAAAACTTAACCTTCGTTAAGATTTCAATGTTGACGATGCCATCGCCACTGCCGTTTGAAAAGTGGCACCTTTAGTGTCGCTCAGCTATGCAGGCGAGACAAAAATAAGCAGCAATTACTTTAGAATAGGCAAAAATTTCATCGCACTGGATAAATAAAAATGCACAAAAGAAATGCTGAATGTTGGTTGGACAGATAATTACCCTCATGGAGCATTTTTACCCAATATTTTTTGTGTGTATAATGTATGTACATGTATGTCATGAAAATACCTGAATTTCTCATTCATGAGCTTCCTGGATATATTATGATTATGATATATTCTTGTCTAATAGCAAGTTTGGCTGAGATGGTGACTGTATACACTACATATATTAGGCCAATTCTTGAATATGCTTCCCCTGTCTGGCACACTTCTATCACAATCAAAGAATCCGATAAACTGGAATTTGTTCAAATGCGGGCACTCAAAATAATTGTAGGATATGACATTCATTACTCTGATAATTAGCAAACTCACTTCACTATCTTCCCGAAGGGATTCACTTTTATTAAACTTTGGACAGAAATTGATGAACTCTGATCATCATAAACACCTACTTCCAACACCAAGGTCCGTTTCTTGTACTAGTCTATCACGCAACATGACTGGTTTCCCACAATCAAATGCAATACTGAAAGATACCGTAAATCCACCATTCCTCACCTTGCAAAGATTTGGAAGTAGTTTCAATTTCTGTATTTTGATTATGTAGCCATTCCTTGTCACCGTGTCAGCCCACGATCCTTCTGTCTCCTTTTTTTTTAGTGTTGTTACAATGTAAACTTACTCTCTTACCTTATTTTTTCTCCCCTTTTCTCGTTCTTTCCCTTTCCTATAGTAAATTTTTCTTTACCTATTTGAGTCCTATCCCTTACACTTTTCTCTTTTTATTTTCTTGTCTGTCCCTCTTTCTTTCTTTACATCCTTTCTTTAGCTTTCTATCGTTTTTTTGTAGGTTAGGCCTACATACATGGAAAATTTGGATTGATTAGTTATTGTCTTGCTAAAATGTATTATATACTATTTGTTCTTATGTTGAATCAATTTTTTATATATAAATCATTTTGTATCTCATGTAGAATATTCATATTTTTATGTAGTGTCAATCATAATTTACAGTATTTTGGCTTTCATGTTCTCCATGTCACCCTCCTCTTCTTAACTACTTTCTTCTTTTTTCTCTCTCTACCTCACTCGATTTTCTCTTTCTATTTGGAGGACATACCCCCTCTCTTTCTTTCCATTACTCTCATTTCTCTCTCTCTCTCTCTTCGTCTTCTCTTTCCCTCTTCCCCTTTGCTTATTTCTCTCTTTCTCAACTTCTATTTAAGAGATACATCTTTTAGTTGGAGATAAATTTTGATGTAGAATACTGTAATTATGTTTTTATGCATTTGCTTTGTTATATCTGTATATTGTACTTCATTAATTTTTGTAAATTGACCCTTTCAGTTTGTGCTGCTGGTCAATTTTTATGTGCATATATACCAATAAATAAATAAATAATATGCTTTCTGAATAATAGTACACAAATATTTGCATAATAGCGCCATCATACGCACTTCCGTTCAACACAACGCAATCAGTTGCAACATGCATCCTCGTTGTGAGCTCTCGTAAAGCTGAGACATGTTACTGCAAGGCAAAGAGCTGGTGGGAGGGACTTAAGTAGATGTATCCAGTTATCTCATAAATAAGACTAGAAATTTGACGTGTCCAAAGGACACAGATGCCCCTGCTTAACGTGATCAGAAATTCATTCAATATGATTGAACTTAATATCATGCAGAAACCTATATGCGTATACATGTAATGAACAAATTTAGACCTTTGAACCAACTCGCATATATGAGCTGTGACCATTGACCTGAGGACTCCAAATTCGAACTTAGCCTGTATTTTGGTGTCATCTACCTACACACCCAAATTTTTAAAAAATCTGTTGAATATTTCATAAGTTGTCATACGGAAACCAATTTGCATATTTTCATGAGCTGTGACCTTTGACCTGCAGACTCTGAGTTTGATCTCAGCCTGTATTTTTTGGTGTCATCTACCTACACACCAAAAATGTTCAAAATCCATTAAATAGTTTTCGAGTTAATGCGCAGAAACCAACTGGCATATTTAATGAGCTGTAACCATTGACCTGCGCACTCCAAATTCAAATTTAGCCTGTATTTTGGTGTCATCTACCTCACACCAAATTTTTTAAAAATCCATTAAATAGTTTTCGAGTTAATGCGCAGAAACCAAAAGCTGTTACCATTGACCTGCGCACTCCGAATTCAAATTTAGCCTGTTTTTTGGTGTCATCTACCTACATACCAAAAATTTTTGAACTCCATTAAATATTTTTCGAGTTATTGCGCGAAAACCAACTCGCATATTTAATGAGCTGCAAACTTTGACCTGCAGACTTCGAATTCTAACTTAGCCTGTATTTTGGTGTCACCTACCTAAACACCCAATTTTTCAAAAATCCATTAAATATTTTTCAAGTAATTGCGCGAAAACCAAGTGGGGGGATGGACGGACAGGAGCAACGCTTTATGCCCCCTCCTGACTTCGTCTGCGGTAGCATAAAAATCAGTCAAGTAATTACTTTATAAATTGTTCTTATAAACACAAAACTGTGTTCTGTTTTTAGATAGGAATCGCAGATTATTCAGATTATACTAAAATGAACTGAAACAGATTGTTCCACAACTCGTTGATACTCATTTGCTGATGCTTATGTTTTGACAGCTTGTGAGCCTCTATGTTGGCAAAATTTTATATTATAATAAACTCATTTTGATTAAAATATACAATTCTATCTTAATTATTTAATTATTGGATGGTCAAACAGCCTGACTAGATTAATAAGTCAGGTTCACATCAAACACAATGTGACAGACAATAAAATGGCCTATCAAGTAGATGTGTCCTTGTTATTGCCGTAAAGTAGTGCTTTCGTATATTGAAATTACATATTTCACAGATTTAGAAAAATAATTGTTCTAAATGAATACTGTGAGAATAATGTATTCAGTATTAAATTTTTTTTACTGGGTTTAAGAGTGAAAATTTCAGATGTCTAACAATTACAAAATTGCATGTTTAAAATATTTCTTTTGTTTTGAATAAAATATTCACTAAAAATAGAAAAATCATATTGTGGCTGGGCTGATAAAACCTTGTGTCTCATAACTTAAATATTCTGATGACAGCTCAGAATATGCTAGATTTTAGAAGTAAACATGGGCACCTACCTACTTTTGCCTCAAAAGAGTTTTTCACAGGTATCAGGAGACTTTTCCCAGAGAATATGAGACCAACATAGCTATATTTCTAAATGCAGCCTTTTCGAAGCTGCCCTCAAAATGTTTTAATTTTGAGATATGAGGTTTTGTCAGCCCAGCCACGATATGTCAAATTAATAAGAAATAGCACTCTACAAATAATTGGCAAACACAAATCTCAAAGCATTTAATTAGATATTGTTTAATATGGGATGAAAGAATAAAGCATAATATGCAAGAATAAATAAAATAAGAATACAATTTTAAGTATGAACGTCTAATTTGATGAAAACGGGGGGGGGGGGGGGGGGGGGAATCAAGCTGAGCAAGAGCAATGTAAACATAGGTGTCAATAAATAAATTATTTTCCCAACACAAACTGTGAAAATTGAGCCTTCATTAAAAAGAGCTGCAAAGATCTTTCTTTGAAGATACATTGAGAACACACCTCATCAAAGTCTGCAATGATTTCATTGAGTAGTCTCAGACACTCTAGACCCTCATTATTGACATCAGTCTCGGTGTAAAACTCCTTGAAGTTTGGTATGGAGGCAAACATCACTGCAATCAGATTGTATGACTGGTGATACAGCTCCTAGCAAAACAATCAAAAGAAACATGAGTTAAAATGTGTAAATTTGTATTTCAAATCTCGTCTGACCTTCATTGGCTACCCATTCGATAAAGGACCAAATATAAACATCTCATATCAACATTCAACATGGTATTGCCCCTGCTTATCTTCAAGAACTTGTTAAAATTCATAAACCCAGGCGTAATCTCTGTCCTGGTTCACAAAATCTTCTCTCTGAAATTACTGTCAAGCCCAAATCACAAGGAGTTCGGGCTTTCCAGAAAGCTGCACCAATACATTGGAGTTCTCTCCCACCGACTTTACAAAATATTACCCAGCTTGAGCAATTAAAAATCCACCTCTTTCAGAATGTGTAACTATAAGTTAGGTTAAAGGTTCTAAGACACACAGGCCATCTCATTCTAGATACAAATCTGTTATTAGGCAGTTTTACTTGAAAAATACAAATTTGTCATCGGTTTCTGTGTACGACGAACCGGTGTTGAGTTATTCCATGGAAATAAACTTCAACGGAAACGCCCACTAAAATGTTCAAAAAAGTCGGCCGATCGACCTGTCAATCATTGTGACGTCACCGAAGGAAGGCTTTATCAGCTGTGCAGCCGGATCCCTAGTTATTGTACATGTTTCTCGTGTAGTTACGGTTTCGACCGAGCTCATCCTTAACCGATTTTTTAGATTTTTACGAGGTTTTGATCGTGGCTGCAGCATTGTCATCAGCTGCGTCTGATTCTTCGGACTTTGAAGATTCAGGTTCTGAATATTATTCCAGCCATTCAAGCCGACCAATTTCATCAAGTTCTGACGACAACCACAATAGGCACGTCATAATGATCACGTGATATACAAAACCAAATTGGGCTGAATTTTTGTGGGCGGGGCGAATTTGGCTCAATTTTCAATACAAAATGCCTTTGAACCTGATGTGGGATGTTTTTCAGTTAAAATTTTGATGGAATCGTAATAAGTAACCACTAAGCTAACAAAATAATCAGCATCTTTGCAGTATTTCATGGGACCTTTAAATCTATTTTTAAATATTCTTGGACATTTAGAATTATGTATACAATGTATTTGTTTTTAAATCTACAATTATAACATAATTTTACGCCTTTTACATGCATACAGACCTGCAGGCATTATGCGTCTATTATTAATTTCTAACACCATACGATCATTTTGGGTGTGGTGAAATTACGTCACAGACCATGAAACCACATTACTTTTGGGTCATGTGAGTTTGGTGTCATTCCACCAAGGAAAAGTAGTCCTCTCTTTTTTCTTTCATGATCATACACACGTATTGCTACATGATTGTCGAAAATATTCAAGAATATATATATACACATTTACATGCTGTATGTATACATTTATGCCAATTAACTATATATTCACAAGCATATAAATTTTCAATGCAGAATATGACATCACGAAAAGTTGAAATGTGGAAACATATTAGGCAAGGCCCTGTAGCTACATGTAGGGAGCAACATTATAACACAACACTACAAGAAGTTCTCCAGACTTGTTCTCTTTTTTTCTTCACTGTTTTGTATTAGAATGTGTCTTTGCAGTTATTTAACTACCAGCCACTGAGGCTGCTGATCATGGGTGCAGCTGACCAGGATATATCCTGGATGATTGATATACTAGGGGGTCTTCTTTTACCATGGCAAAATTAATTTTTTTTAAAAATGGCAAAAGAAATACCAATGAAAATGAGATGGAATTAAACAAACCTCCCACTTTGTTACATACAGGATGTCCTTCAATGACGAAAATCTCCGTTGGTAGACTTCTAACCCCCTTTAGACACCCAGAAGTTCTCTTTTCGAGGCTTACCAAATCTAACCCCCCCCCACCCGGCAAGTTTATTGATTATCTAAGCATCTGTTTCTGGACCTCAGTCCGAACTCAGCCATGCACAGTCCTAGGGCCATGTGCGATGTCAATCAGTTTGTACAGCATACGAACTGGATGTCTGTATATAGTGCATGCATTATCTATGGGCCTGCCATGGCTTTTTGCATTGATGCCATCAATGGCAACAATGCATTGTTGTTGTTCCTATTCCACAATCTTCTTCGTCTTCTGCCAAAAACCTCTCTGCGTCTTTCTCCCGGGGGGGCCACTTCCATTCACGAGTGGATACCATGCGCGACCATGGGGTCTCGAAAAGCACCCTAAACACGTAATTTCCATATTCTGAAAATGCACCCCTTAACAAGTATTGGCGTGTGAAACCCTACCCTTAACAAGTATTGGAAACAAAACGATACTCTTGGCAAATATTCCCTGAAATGAACCCCTAAACAAGTACAGGAATGTTTTATTGTTACGGGTCCTTTGATTGTCGGCTTTACCGGGGCTTTACCTTTTTGGTTTAGTACGACCCCACCTTCTACACCTCGTGCAAATAGGACTCTAAACACGTAGTGTTGGGGCCAAAAGGACATCCTTTATAAAACATTTTAATTTTGTTTCATCATCCCCGCAAATTCGACCCTAAACACGTAATTTTCCTAGCGAAATAGATACCCTTTTTTCCTTATTTTTGTGGTTTTGACACCCTTTTCACGTTACGTACGTAACGTGCCCTATCGTGAAAAGGACATCCTTTTTACGTGTTTTTTTGGTCGCGCATGGTATCCACTCGTCAATGTAAGTGGCCCCCCCGGGGTCTTTCTCTCTCTCTCTCTTTGTTCAGCGGCCACATGGTCTAAAAATGGACGAAATCTGTTTGACTCGAGAATGTAACTTCCTATGGAAGGCAAAATCTGCCAAAATCCAATTTGATTAACATGTAATTTTTGTTAGTCCTCTCCTGCCTCCGTTTCTCATCCAAATTCATTCTGATTTGGCAGACATATTGTCCATAATTAGTGACCATAACCTTTAGAAATAGCACCCTCTCTTGCAAAGTCTTGAAATAGTTAAATTGCCATAACTTCCTTGTTTGAATTCATTTTGGTCTCATGTTTTCAGGGTTTGCCAATTGTATCATTTCACATACTCCAACTGTGTTTTATGCATCAGTGACCATTCCTTTAAGAAGTAGCGCCCACTAATATTTTGAGAATGTATATCATCTAGAGTTTTCTCTCTATCTCCTTCTGTTTCTTGCCCTCTATTAAATCAGAGGCGTCAATGCATGCACATCGTTCTGAAACGATTGCAGTTCTAGTTTATTATCTCTTGTAGTTTCCTTATTTCTGGGTCGATTTTCTTTGTTTGAAATTGAAAAAAAATTAGATTAAGTAATACAATATGCTTTTGAAAAGTTGATTAGATATCAAATACAATAATTTGATTTCAAAAGACCCAATACTCTGTCTACAGGCAGAGCTGCTCTTACGTAACATCACAGCTGTTGTTTATAGTTTAACCCTGGGATTGTGCCTGCTGAGGAGAAATGTTACATAAGAGGGATTATTGGGCAATTCAGTGTTGATAGCGCTTGGGAATGAAATATCTAGGTTCCTCTGAGGATTTTGTTATTGGGGTATACGGCTAGCTGTAGCAATACCATTACAGTCAGTAGGCAAGCCCTGAAAAAGTAGCTTCTTTTATCCAATTGATATTCATGACTAGAGGGTTTTGCATTTTTATTAGTTATATTCGGCCATTGCTGCTCTAAATATTGACCAAATTTCATGTTTTTGGTATCTTTGTAAAGAAGAATTATTCTTTCAGGTCATGTGTTTGTATTTTTAAAATGATGTTGTAATATATAGACAACTTTTGATCTAAAAAATGAAACAAAATAATTTTTTCATGCAACAAATGTTGTTGTTTTCACACTTAATTTCTGTTTGAGCACAAATGATTTTTAGATCATGATAAAGCTGAAGATCTAAGCTTTAATATCATATGATTTTTAGAAGAAGATGTATTTAAGATGGGTCAGCAGCCAGCTTTTCATAGGTCAAGTACATTTAGCAGCTCAAAAACAAGAATACTGCGCTCTGATTGGTCATGGAAACCACACACCCACGCAAATTCCAATGTTCCCCACACTAGGCCTCTGCAAGGTCACACACACCATGTGGTAATCTCTTCAAATTAGCCGCGCCTGTTGTTCTGAAAACATTATTCAGCCAATCAGAACTCTGGATTTTATGGAACTCAGAAATTTAAAAAATCTCGTCTTGCATCTTGATGGAAAAAAGCTGGCTGCTGACCCATCTAAAAGATGCCACATATCAAGAGTGACATTGTAAGAAAGTATAGAGTTTGAGCTTTCTGATGATATAAATAATGTTGGTGCCTAATGTAATATCTGGAGATATTTTCCTTTATGATTTGTACATTCAATGACACACTACTGGAACAAATGTACTGTAACTCGGTGTTGATGTTAGTGTTACCCAAATAAATGACATTAAAATGTAATCGCTGTCTTCAGATATGATCTGTTGGAACCCACAGTATATTTCATGGTGGCTAGCGGTCGGATGTAATCCCGCTAGTGGTGACATTAGACTGTGATGATGCCCTACGGAAATGTGAAATGATAGGGAAGGAACCTTGCGATGTCTGCCTGAGCCGTCGCTGTAGTCCCACATGTACGGATCGCGGTGAGTTTCACTGTACTTACAGCCTCATTCTCTGTGCTTGCAGCTTAGTGAATTTGTGCAGCTGTGTGTGACCGGTGAACTAAACCGTCAATATGAATGACTCCGTCGTGCCAAAATTGTCTTGGGAAGATGATGATCTCCCGGGAGCAATACAAATATTCAAACAGCAGTGTGAATTGTACTTCTCCGTAAAAAATGTCAGCGAGGAGAAACAGGTGGATCACATTCTGCTTTTCATGGGCACCCCTGGCCTCCGCATGTATAATTCATTGGACTTAGCAGAAAGAGACAGGAAGAACGTCGCAGTTGTGTGGAATCGGTTTGAAAAGCAGCTTAAACCAAAGTCCAATTTCAGAGTCGCCCGCCTCTACTTACAGAGATTTCGCCAACAAGAGAGTGAAACTGCTGATAGTTTTGTGTCCAGATTGAAACTACATGCACAGACTTGTCAATTTCGCGATGACAGAGAGTTCGCTGACAGAGTCGTTGAACAATTCATTGCTGGCACACGCCACACAGAGCTCCAAAAGCAGTTACTGGGGCAAGATGAATTGAATATTCAGCAGTGCCTAGACTACGCAAGAACTCATGAAGCTTCAATCTCGCACATGCAACAACTCGCAGGTGTGCGTCCACAGTTGTCCCCAGCAGTCGATGTAATCCAACACAAACGAGATTGCAGGAACTGTGGGAGGAGCCATTCCTTCTCGTCACGTGAATCTTGTCCAGCGTATAATACGATATGCAACAGCTGTGGTAAGAAGAACCACTGATCGAAGATGTGCCGATCAAAGCAAAGTTGGCAAGCATCTCATGGTCGACAACAGCGTGATTCAAGCGGTCGCGAACGTCGACAACAGACACGGTCCATCTCGCATAAGCGTGGGAAGCAGAGGAGTTCTTCTCACAGTACGCCGACAGCTACTCATGATGTGCACTGCACTGATGCGCACACACCGCCTGCCAAGGATGACACAGGTAGTGAGAGCTTTGACCAGCTGTCATTAAATGCTATCTTCACTTGGCTTGATGCGATTTCTGACCAAAGTGATGACGAAGCATTTACACGCATACAGATCCGCCAAGATGAACAAGAGCGTATTATAAACCTCCTTATTACGGTTGACACCTACTTGCAGGTGAACACAATACCTCTACGCGTATACCGCCGCATGTTTCCCTCAAATCTTGATGCCGATGGTGTTCCCCGAAAAGGCCATCTAAAGGATACTACCTGTGTCCTGACAGTATACAATGAAACGGCGATCAAGCATTATGGTAGTCACATTACCCTGTCGCCATGGTAACACTGGGTGGATTAATGCTGACTTCCACGTTTGTGACACCAGCAGACCAGCCATTCTCGGTTTACGCACATCGAAAGCGCTTTAACTGGTGGCCCTCACTTTCTCCATAGATTCGCGAAGTGTACAACACACAGAGTGACCCCATCCGCTCGGTAGCTGACCTGAAGTCGCAATACTCGCACCAGTTTGACGCGATCGGTGATTTCGCTGGAGAGTACCACATTGTACTAAATGATGGTGCCCATCCTGTGGTGCATGCCTCCCGTAAGTGCTCGATCCATATCCGCAATAAGCTGAAAGCTGCACTCGATGACATGGAAAAACAAGGTGTCATTCGCCGAGTCACTGAGCCCACCGACTGGGTCAGTAGTCTAGCCATTTCGCGCAAGGCGAACGGTCAGCTACGCATATGTCTGGACCCAAAGGACTTGAACAGTGCGATCAAACAGTGTCACCACACTACACCCACCGTACAGGAAATCACGCACAAGCTCACAGGAGCCAAGGTGTTCAGCAAACTTGACACAAAACATGGGTATTGGTCAGTGCATTTGGATGCAAAAAGCCAACTGCTGACCACGTTCAACAGTCCGTTCGGACGGTATTGCTACAAGCGTATGCCATTTGGTCTAGTGATGAGCCAAGATGTGTTCCAGCACTGAATGGACCAGATCTTAGAGCAGTGCCCTGGCGTCATTGGGATCGCAGATGACATTGTCGTGTTCGGAGACTCGCAGCAGTCCAATTATAGAAATCTGCACGCTTTGGAGGTTGCGGCTAAGTCAGGTTTGAAATTCAACAGCAGCAAGTGCTCCATCAATCAGGAACAAGTCTTCTTTGGCATGGTCTACGACAAACATGGTGTTCATCCGGATCCAGCAAAGGTCCAGGCAGTGAAATCTATGCCAACTCCACATGACAAGACTCAACTCCAGGAGTTTTTGGGGATGGCTACCTACCTGAGCCCATTCATCCCCAATCTCTCTAGCCGTACAGCAGATCTTCGTGAGCTTCTTCGGCAAGACAATGAGTTCGTTCGGTCTGAGAACCATCAGCGAGCTATGGATGACATACGCGATCAGATCTGTGAGAGTGCTACCCTACGTTACTTTGACCCCAACAAGGAGAGCATTGTTCAGGTAGACGCATCATCTCGCAGATTGGGAGCTACACTTCTCCAAGATGGAGAACCCATCGCGTTTGCATCAAAAGCGTTGAGTGATGCTGAGACCCGATATGCCAATATTGAATGTGAAATGCTCGCCGTCGTCTTCGGATGTGAGCGGTGTCATATGTATGTCTTCGGTAAGCACTTCACAGTCGAATCTGATCATAAACCGTTGCAAATGATCCATCAGAAGCCGCTTACCTCAGCCCCACCGCGTTTACAGCGCATGTTACTACGCCTCCAGCAGTACGATTTCAACATAATCTACCGCCCAGGGAAGGAAGTCCCAATTGCTGATAGTCTGTCGCGGGCTCAAGGAAATGACAACACGCATATCGCACTCGACATGCAAATCAACCACATCCAGTTCACAGAGCAACGAATCGCAGATGTTAAGCGAGAAACTGACGCGGATTCAACACTATCGCAGTTGAAATGTATCATAGGCCAAGGATGGCCAGAGCGTATGAAGGACCTTCCAGCTCAGCTCAGACCGTATTGGTCGATGGAGTCATCATGAAAGGTCCCCCTGTTGTAGTGCCAAAGTCAATGCATGAGAATGTGTTAGGAAAGTTGCATGAAGGCCATCAGGGTTCTACGAAAATGAAGCTACGTGCACGCAATTGTGTGTATTGGTTGAATATCAATCGCGATATCGAGAGTGTCGTAAGCCAGTGCGCGACATGCCAAAAGCACCAGAGATCACAGCCTAAGGAGGAGCTACTCCCTCACGAGCTTCCAACTCGACCTTGGCAGATTTTAGGCACAGATCTGTTCCATTTGGAAGGTCGCGAATACCTGATCATAGCAGATTACTACTCAAAGTTTCCATTAGTTCGCAGAATGCCCATCGAGTGTACTAGCAAAGCTGTCATTGAAGCTACGCAACAAATCTTCTCTGAGCATGGCATACCCGAGAAGGTTGTAAGCCACAATGGTCCGCATTTCGCCTCCTCAGCGTTCAAGGAATTCGCTAGCAACTGGAATTTCACGCACGTCACATCATCGCCACACTTTCCTCAGTCGAATGGATTCGTTGAGCGAGCGATACAGACCATTAAGCATACATTAGCGAAAGCGACATCGTGCAAGCAGAAAATCAACATGGCCCTTCTCTGTTTGCGCACAACGCCAATCGACAGCGAATTGTCTAGTCCAGCAGAGCTTCTTTGTGATAGGAAGTTCAAAAGCAACCTGCCCCTAGTTATACACAACACATCGTCGCGCAAGGAGCAAAATTACCAGCGTCTACAACAGCGACAAGATCAATAGAAAGCATATCACGATCGATCTGCACACAATCTGCAGCCGTTGAGACCCTCACAACACGTTATGGTCCAAGATGCACTCACGCATTTGTGGATTCCGGGACAAGTTAAAGAGTGTTGTGATGAGCCTCGTTCATACAAAGTCGTTACCCCGAATGGTCGCGAGCTACGTTGCAATCGACAACAAATTCGCGATCTTGAGCCAGCTAAGAAACGCATAACCTTTGATGAAACACCCCACTACGCTAGCACTCCTGAAACGCAGCAACGCGAACAGACACATGAACAGCAGTCACGTGATACTAGACCACGTGATCACAAAGTTGTACAGAACAAAAACCAGCACATGACAAGGTCTGGAAGATTAATCAGACCCCCAGACAGGTTCATCCTGTAAATTTGCATGTTCGATACACAGTGATGTTGATTTGTTTTTTTTATTCATGTTCAAATGTTCTTTGATATTACTATGTTCACGTACACTATATGTGATTCAAAATGCAGTGTTAAGTTGCAAAATGTGGAATACGTGTAATAACATTTAAAATGTTACACGTTATACATTCTTTTTTTGTAAATGTCTTTGTGTACACTGAAATGAAAGTGACCATCCTCAATTGTGAATATGTTGTTTTTTCTTTCATAAATAGAGAATAAGTACTTCTCAGTCAGAGTGTTATGTGTATGCATTCCTTTTAAATAGTTGCCAAAAATTAGACAGGTGTGAAGAATTGATGAAGTTGTGGTTTTTCAACTAAAAGACACATGTTGTACATGTATGTGTTCCAGTTTTTTGATACTTTGATGTTACTAGAATAACCATGTGGAAAGCATGACATGTTATGTTATTGTTCAGTTTTTGAATACTGAAGGTACAAAAAAAAAATCTTTAACCAGTGCACACTCAGAATATCCAATCTTTGCAGTAAAGTAATAAAGAAAACAGTGTTTGAACCATTTAACACAAGTTAGTATGGATTGAGTGAATTATGATAATCGAAGTGTATAAAACCAGTTGCTTATTATACAGGATGTTATTAATGTGAGGTCAGTTATGCAAATTACACAAAGATGTCTGTTCAGCTGTTTAGTTTTATTACAACTATAGTAATGATATGGTAAAAGTCAATTTATATGGATGTTTAATTGTCTAATGGTGCAAACAAGGGTATGTGAAAATAAGAAAGGTTATCTCACTTTTATTTAAAAAAAAAAAGGGGGATGTAATTGATTCAATACAACAGACTCTGGTGGAGACTTTGGTAGTGAACTTATATACAGGTTTATTATACAGGCCAGCTAGGCAGGTCCATCAACAGGCATGGTATCCATGTTGCGGGAGGTGTATGAAGTGCTTAGATATCCATACTGATATCGTAACATCCCCCTTCTTCTGATGAGATTGAGAATATCAAATTTCAATGATATTGTTTTCAAACAATAATTTTGGTAGTCTGCAAATTTTGGTAATTTGGCTTAGTTATGATTTATCAGATAACAATATAGAAATTGTTTGGTTTGTGAGAATAATATCAATTTGTGATAAACTGTATGCATCTTCAATTTTACATAACTTCAATCTTGTGAAAAAAACTGAAAATAATTTGGATAACCAGATTGATCCTGAAATCAATATTTCCAAACAATAATTTTTGGGTTATAGTGTCTTTTGATAATTTCGTAAACACTATCTTGACATACCAAATATAATGTACAATGATTATACATGCATATAATAAACTTTTAAACTACACTAATGTCTTCAGTGTTGTTCTTCTTTCTTCTCTTTCTCTTCTTTGTTTGAGAGTTTAGAGTGTTCATAATGTTCAATCTTCAAACATGAATCTCTCTGGTTTGCGAATAGTGCATCCAGATCTCGTAGTATGTGTGTCTCTTGAGATTGATTAGCGTTAGAGTTGGACATTGGTGTTTGTTGGACGTTGTCTTCCTCTGGTTGAGTTTCTGTGGAGTGGTCTTCGTCGAACCTCACATGCTTCGGAGTTGGGTTGGTGGATGGAACTTCCCTCAAGTGAGATCTATTTCTCCTCAAGATACCTCCGTTAGGCATTGAAACTTCATAGGATCGAGGTTCTTCACAGACCTTGGATACTTGGCTGGTATCCAAGTGTTGTCCCTTGGATGCAGAACTCTCACTGGCTGTCCTACATGCAGTGGTGGCAGATCAGAACTTGCATGTCGATCATGCACTTCCTTCATTTTGTCTTGCTTATTCAAGAGAAACTCGGTGGCAGCAGAATCTCTCGAAAGATAGTGACTTGGCAATGTGGTTCGGATGGGTCTTCCAAACAACATCTCTGCTGGTGATCTCAAGTTATTGTCAACTGGTGTTGCTCTCAGGTGCATCATGGCTAGTTGACTGTCTTGGCTAGTTTGAGAACACTTCGTCAACAGATTCTTGATTGTACGAACCATTCTATCAGCTAATCCGTTGGATCTTGGATAGTGTGGTGAAGAAGTGATGTGCTTGACATTCCACTTCTTGCCCATGTCTTGGAATGGTTTCCCGACAAATTGTGGACCGTTGTCGGACACAATCTCTTCTGGTGGACCGAACAAACTGAAGATTCCCGTCATCTCTCTTGCTATAGCTGCACTGGATGTATCGGTTAGCTTAGCAATGATTGGATACTTGGAATAGTAATCAGTAACGAGTAGATACTCTTGTCTATAAAGCATGAACAAATCGGTTCCCAGTCTGGTCCATGGTGCTGGTGGTACATCATGGGGATGCAGTGGCTCTTTCTGCTGTCTTGCTTGGTGTTTCTGGCATGTTTCACACTGCTTTATCAACTGATCAATGTCCTTGTTGATGTTTGGCCAGAACACTGTCTCACGAGCAAGTCGTCTCGTGCTTTCGATTCCCATGTATCCTAGATGAAGCTGTCTAAGGATGTCATTCCTTAGTGTCTTCGGTATGATGACTTGACTTCCCTTGAAGAGTACTCCGTGTGATACTCCGATTTCATCTCTGTAAGACCAAAATTGACGAAGGGATGTCGGCAATTCTTGGATGGTCTCAGGCCATCCCTGAGTGACTATTTGCCACAGTGATCTGAGAACAGGATCATTAGCCGTTTCTCTCTGAAGCTCTGTTCTCTTGTGTTGTCCGAAGTATATCAAGTCAATCTGTTGCGAATCTTCGGCTTCAGAGCAGATGGATTCCACTCTGAGATCTAGCGGAACATCACATGCTTCCTTGGGATTAGGAAGTCGGCTCAAGGTATCGGAAAGAATCATGTCTTTTCCTAGTCGATACTTGACTTGACATCGGTATCCTTGGACTTTGATAAGCAATCTCTGTAGACGTGGTGGTGCACTTCTAAGAGGTTTCTTCCATATCATTTCCAATGGTCTGTGATCTGTGATGACTGTGAATTCCTTCCCGAACAGATATGTATGGAAGCGGTTGATACCAAACACTAGGGCTAAGGTTTCCCTCTCTATGTTGGAATAGTTGGACTGTGCAGTGGAAAGACTTTTGGATGCAAATGCAACTGGTTTGCCTTGCTGGAGCAGGCATGCTCCTAGCCCTTTCATCGATGCATCTACTTCAAGAGTTGTCTCTTTCTTTGGGTCATAGAATTGTAGACATGCACCTGATGATACTGCACTTTTCAGGCTGTTCAAGGAATGTTCATGATCATCGTCCCAGATGAATGGTACTTCCTTGTATAGAAGTTCTCGAAGTGGCGCAGACTTCTCTGAGAAGTTACGAATGTATGCTGCTAGGTATGTGAATAATCCTAGGCATCTCTGAACATCTTCTTTGTCCTTGGGTGATGGCATTGATGTGATAGCTTCTACCTTGCTTGGATCTGGGTAGATACCTGATCTAGTGTACTTTGAACCAAAGAAGTTGATGGCTTCCTTCTTGATAGAATACTTGGAGCTGTTGAACACTAAGCCTTCTTGCTTTGCTGTCTCCATGAGTAAGTAGAGATTCCTATCGTGTTCCTCCTCTGTTCTTCCTACGATCTCTATGTCATCTGCGATGCATATGCAGCCTGGCACATTTTGGACAATCCTATCCATATGATGCTGAAAGATATCCTGACTAGTACATAACCCAAATGGTAGTCTTTGGAAGCAGTACCTTCCAAATGGTGTACGGAATGTGGAGAGATCCTTGCACTCCTCTGATAGGTGAACCGACCCGTAACCAGCCTTCACGTCTAACTTAGAGAAGTACTGGGCTCCTGCGAAGACAGGTTGGACCTCTTCCAAGGTTGGTACCTTGTGCGGGCATCTCTTCAAGGCATCATTTAACCTCCTGGGGTCAAGACAATCCTGATGGATCCATCTTTCATCACAACAGTGGTCATGGAGCTGCACCGATCGGTGTGGTACTCAATTTTTCTGATGACTCCTTGCTGCTCCATATTGTCCAGTTCCGCCTTGATTTTGTCTTTCAAGTGTACGCTGCACTCTATGGTAGGTTTCGCATCATCCTTGACATGAAGCATTGCCTTCCCCCGGAAACTACCAATAGCGTCAAACTGATTCGGATATGCTTGTGTGAGATCCCTTACACTTGTGATAGGTGTTTGTTTAGGATTAGGATTGGTTGTAGGTGTTTTGTTGTGCATTGAGTGAATTGTGATAATTCCAAGGTCAGTGCAACCTAACAACCCTAGGATAGCCCTACGATAGCCGGGGCGAGCGGCCTAGCGGGCGCCCGTTGGGTTAGTAAGTTATGAAGCATGCGAATTTCAGTAAAAAGACATGCAGGTTACTTCCCAACACTACAGTAGCTGGTTACTTGATCCTTGTCATTTCAAAGTCGATCACTGGTTTCAGCTGCCACCATGATCCAATACAAAGGACTCTGGTGGAGACTTTGGTAGTGAACTTATATACAGGTTTATTATACAGGCCAGCTAGGCAGGTCCATCAACAGGCATGGCATCCATGTTGCGGGAGGTGTATGAAGTGCTCAGATATCCATACTGATATCGTAACAGTAATATCTGGAGATATTTTCCTTTATGATTTGTATATTCAATGACACACTACTGGAACGAATGTACTGTAACTCGGTGTTGATGTTAGTGTTACCCAAATAAATGACATTAAAATGTAATCGCTGTCTTCAGATATGATCTGTTGGAACCCACAGTATATTTCACCTAAAACGCAAAATGTTGCACAGTTTGCAAGTGAAAACAGAGGAAGAAAATTCTGTTTGATGCATCTTTTCAGGTAAAAAATTCACTTATTTATCAAAATATTTCATTCAAAAGAAATGACCAATATAAAAGAGTAACATTTACTCTTGCCCATGGTACAAAAATAATCAATATTACTCAAGGAGAAAGTGGTAAAATTCTTTGAGAAAGAAAGTCTCACAATTCACGAGATTTTGCAGGGACATGAATTCAGCCACAAGAGGACTTGAATAAATCTTGCTCATTTGCTCATTAACACAGGGGCTTGCCGACTGACTGATTATCTGCGGCGGCGAATTCTGCAACGAGGGTTTGACGTAATGCAAAGGCATGTTCAAGTGCTTGGCTTGATATCAAAAAAGCTACAGGAAGTTCAAATCAAAATTTTAAATGACTGGAAATAACACAACCAGACACAGATCCCCGAGGGATGTCCTGGTAAGTGTATAATCTGGACATGGTGTTTAATCTGCATGTGGTTGAGTAAGATACACACAGCCATTTTCTAATGGGAATGAAAGTTTAAAAACAAAATGTAAACAAATAATCACAAGATAATGGAAACAAGGCGGTAAGGTGACCTAGTCTCGCCTTATTTTAGAATCAATTAGAAAAGCAGTACAACATATTGAACCCTAGATGACCTCTGACATTATCATCTTTATGAACACACGTGTGGTAATACCAAAAGATCACTTGTAATGTGTATAAACACAATTGATGGAGAAATAAAGAAATGGGAGCAAGTTGAAAGCTAGCACATCAATGATGTGGAGCTCATCAGGCATCTCGCAACGAAATTTAACATAATTTTAATTTCAGCCCAGTTGACACTGTAGTGAATTATATTGGGGACATGAATTGAGGATATAGAATTGAAATTGATGAAGAAATGACATAGAAGATCAACAAATGAACAAAAAACATTTTTTGTGATTTATGAATAAATTTTGCATAAATTAGCATAAATAATTTTGGGTACAAGTTTGGTGAACGTCATGCAGCTCTACCAGATGGAAGAAAAAAATCAAAATCTGTCAACAAATAAAGAAGAGGTATTTTCTGTGATTTATGAATAAATTTCTCATAAATTAGCATGAATAATTTTCTACTGAAAATTTCAAAATTCTGTGTAAAACTTTGGTGGACCTCATGTAGTTCTACCAGATGGAAGAACAAAAAAAATCTGTCAACAAATAAAGAAGAGGCATTTTCTGTGATTTATGAATAAATTTTGCATAAATTAGCATAGATAATTTTCTAACTGAAAATTTCAAAATTCTGTGTAGAACTTTCGTGAACCTCATGAAGGTCTACCAGATGGAAGAAAAAAAAATTGAAATCGGTCAACAAAGAATAAAAAGTATTTTATGTGAATTTTTAAAAATATGAATAAATTAATTTCGCATAAATTAGCATAAAATTTTTTTTTCTGGTCAAAATTTCAAAATTCTGGTTAGAATTTTAGTGAACCTCATGAAGCTCTACCAGATGGAAGCAAAAAATCAAAATTGGTCAACAGATACAGAAGGAGAAGCATTTTATGTGGATTTTTAAAAATATGCATAAATTTTTCATAAATTAGCATAAAACTTGTTCTGGTCAAAATTTCAAAATTCTGTGTAGAATTTTGATGAACCTCATGAAGCTCTACCAGATGGAATAAAAAAATTCAAAATCGGTCAACAAATAAAGAATAAGAAGCATTTTTTGTGAATTTTGAAAAATGCGCATAAATTAGCATATTTAATATATTTCAACATTCTGTGTAGAAGTTTTGAATCCCCCACCTAGGACTATCATATAAAGTAAACAGAATTGAAATCGGACTTGAAATGGCGAAGAAGTAGCATTTTGAAATTGTGGATGGACAACGGACGCCACGCAACGGCATAAGCTCATTTGGCCCTTCAGGCCGGATGAGTTAAATAACTTGACCTTCTGACCCCTAGATGACCTTTGACCCACTATCCTCAACAACACACATGTTGTATTAACAAAGAATCATTCGAACCAAGTGTGATCAAAACTGGTTAAAAAATAAAGAAATGAAAGCATGTTGAACAAAAAAATATGGACATGAACTCATATATGACCTTTTGAACCCTAGATGACCTTTGACCCAATAATCCTCATGGACACATATGTAGTACACATTACACAAGGATCATATGTAACAGGTCATGAGGTGTGTATATAATTGATAATAAAGAAATGAGTGCAAGTTGAACAACAAGTGGAATGCCTCTGGCCGTCTCACCTGCATCACGCGATTCAATATAGCAGCAGTGCCGTATTGGAAACTACTATAACTCGCACAAGATGTTCAGTGATACTTGGTTACTCTTATGTCCATGTTTTATGAACTAGACCAATACACTTACAGAGATATGATGGTAATTCAACAAAAAAAAAACACAATTTGGCCAAAGTTCATTGACCTTTGACCTTGGTCATGTGACCTGAAACTTGCACAGGATGTTCAGTGATACTTGATTACTATTATGTCCAAGTTTCATGAATCAGATCCATAAACTTTTAAAGTTATGATGGTAATTCAACAGATACTCCCAATTTGGTGAATTCGTTGACCTTAAATGACCTTTGACCTTGGTCATGTGACATGAAACTCGTGCAGGATGTTCAGTGATACTTGATTACTATTATGTCCAAGTTTCATGCATCAGATCCATAAACTTTCAAAGTTATGATGGTAATTCAACAGATACCCCCAATTCGGCCAAAGTTCATTGACCCTAAATGACCTTTGACCTTGGTCATGTGACGTGAAAATCATGCAGGATGTTCAGTGATACTTGATTAATCTTATGTTCAAGTTTAATGAACTAGGTCCATATATTTTCTAAGTTATGATGACATTTCAAAAACTTAACCTTAGGTTAAGATTTTGATGTTGATTCCCCCGACACGGTCGAAATTCATTGACCGTAAATTACCTTTGACCTTGATCATGTCAAATGAAACTCAGGCAGGATGTTCAGTAATTCTTGATTAACCTTATGGCCAAGTTTCATGAACTAGGTCCATATACTTTCAAAGTTATGCTGCCATTTCAAAAACTTAACCTTCGGTTAAGATTTGGTGTTGATGCCGCCGTCGTCGGAAAAGCGGCGCCTATAGTCTCACACTGCTATACAGGTGAGACAAAAACTTTTAACATTATTGTAACAGACCAACAGGAAAAGTGATCACTAGGGCTCTGCCACACTTCATTCAGGCGAGATAAAAAATGATATCTTTTACAAATAAAATTATGAAATGTTCCAGTGCATTTCTTAACCTAATTAATGTGTAGATAGAAAGCATAATGAAAGACAAGAAAATAACCAGCAAACTTGATTCTTTAAGAGAAAATAATAAAGAGACTATAAGGAATGTTGAATTATCAATATGGAAACAGAAACAGAACAAATATTCAATACATGAATATTCATATAATTTGATAGATAAACATATAGCTGTCTATGATATGAAATATACAAACTAGTATATCACACACATACAAAGTTAAACAGCTGACACACAATATCACAGAAATGAAACCAGAATAATAGTGGAGGAAACATATCCACATGTGAGACGATAAAACATAATGGCCCGAATTCACAAAAGAATTTTAATCTCCCTCTGGGTTTAAACCCCCTCCTAGGTTTTTTAGTCCACGGTTTAACCCCCGAGGGGCTTTAAACCCCCTTTCTGTTTCACCAATGATGGTTTCTTTAGCCCATGGTTTATTTAAACACGGTTCTGAGTATGCTCAGTAGAGCATATGTTGTCTGCTACGGTCCTTGTTGACTCTGGCAAACAGGGTTAGAAAATCCAAAGTTTGGGGGTTAAACTACCGAAATTCGCTATCTTAATCCATTATATGAAATGAAATTACATTAAAAACTTATTCATTTTTGGATGAGTCGAATTTTATTGTACATCCACTATTTTTAGTTACATCACAAAATGCAAAAAATTGAAAATTTGTCTCAACCACATATAGCTCCATTCTTCAAGAAGGGGGACAAGACGTTAACTGAAAATTACCATCCTACCTCTTTAACCAGTATAATTTCCAAGACACTTGTGTCATCAGTGATGAAGCACATTGACTCTCACTCCATCTAGTCCCCCTGCCAACATGGATTTAGAAGAAAACACTCTTGTGAGACGCAACTGTTGCTAACATCCCATGACCTTGCTGAATCGTACAGGGACAAAAAGCAAGTTGATATGATTATGCTGGACTTTAGCAAAGCCTTTGACAAGGTCCCACATAACCGCCTCATCCTGAAGTTGAGACATTATGGGATCCAAGATCGCAACCTCAAGTGGATACAGAGCTTCTTAATCGATCGTGAGCAGTTGGTAGTTCTTGAAGGCGTAACATCTAAAGCATGTATCGTTGCCTCGGGCATCCCCCAGGGGACTGTCCTCGACCCCACACTCTTTCTGTTGTATGTTAATGATCTTCCCCAACAAATCTCATCTGCAACCTGGCCCTTTGCCGACGATTGCATGTTGTACCAAGAAATCTTAAGTAGTTCTGATGCTCGGATGTTACAGAAAGATCTTGATGCACTCCAGAAGTGGGAAAACACCTGGCTAATGTCATTCAACCCTGGAAAATGCTTTGTTCTGAGGTTCTGCCCTTCTCTGTCTTACAATTACTACATCCACAATACTGCTCTTCAATTTTGCAAGAGTGGAAAATATCTCGGAATTACCCTATCCGACGACTTCAAATGGTCAACCCATATCTCAATGATCTGCAAGAAAGCTACCCAACAGCTAGGCTTTGTCAGGCGTAATACAAGGTTTCTGCCCCAATCATTCAGAGAGGCAGCATACAAGTCCCTTATACGCCCTCACTTAGAGTAGTGCTGCAGTGTTTGGGATCCTCACTCTATCATAGATACACAGAACTTGGAAAGAATCCAAAGGCAAGCAGCTCGCTATGTTTTAGCGGATTACCGTAGAACCAGCAGCGTAACCAGCATGCTCACCAAGCTGAAGTGGCCTAGTCTCTCTTCTCGACACACCGTAAGCAGACTCAGCATGCATAGTGTATAGGATTGTGAATGACCTTGCTGCAATACCCCAAGACAAATTCTTTTCCTTAAGCACTACTGTCACAAGGAAAAATCACAACAAGTGTTTACAGACATATCGTCCAAGAGACAATATTGACAAACTTGCCTTTGCCCAACGATCTGCACCTGAATGGAATAAACTCCCTCTTTAAATAGTTAATGCAGTCTCGCTTGACAGCTTCCAAAAGCTTCTGCAAAACCACCTTGAAAATATCCCTCACTCCTCCTCATAATGTGCGTCCAAGTTTGATCTCATCTTCGAGATAGGCTGCAGAGCCCTTTGAAGATTACAGCAGATGATGATCATGAACCACTGCGGTCATCTGCGCGTCGACGATAATCTCATATCGGTCCCATCCATAGACATCGATGTCAAGTTTTTAATCATGGAATAAATTTAATTCGGCTGAAAATAACAACCAGATGTAATATCAAGATTACCTGATGAAACTTGAAGTATGAATATAATTACTTCATCAGTTTCAAGAATAAGTAGTATCGTATCAGATAACTTTCTCATAATACTTACATTTTTGGTGGTAAGCGGCATTTAATATGAAAATCAGCTGTTGATTTTGCATGTCTATGATCACGATCACTGCTCAAGCTGAGCTGAGAGTTAAAGGGCAAGTCCACCTCAGAAAAATGTTGATTTGAATCAATAGAGAAAACATCAGACAAGCACAATGCTGAAAATTTTATCCAAATCGAATGTAAAATAAGAAAATCATGACATTTCAAAGTTTCACTTATTTTTAACAAAATAGTATTATGAACGAGACAGTTACATCCAAATGAGGGAGTCGATGTCACTCACTATTCTTTTGACGATTAGGACCTCCTTGCCTGAAGCACAAAATGTTAAAATAATGGAATTCCATGTGTTCAGGGAGGAATGAAACATAATATCACATGATAATGACGAGAAAATAAAATATTTCATATTTCATATAATAAAATACAAAAGAAATAGTGAGTGATGTCATCAGTTCCTCATTTGCATACCGACCGAGATGTGCATATAACTGTTTTGTGAAATGAAGCGAAACTTTAAAATGCAATAACTTTCTTATTTTACATCCGATTTTGATGAAATTTTCAGTGTTGTGCTAGTTGAAATTTTCTCTTTTTATTCAAATCAGGTTTTTGTTCGGGTGGACTTGCCCTTTAACCATGCGCATGCCCGTACAATCGTCCGGCAACCAATCTAAAGGTATGGATCTTCTAATGCTTTTTTCAGTATAAAAACAACAACCATAACAAAGATTGTCAATCAGCTGTTCTTACGTCATAATCAAAATTACAAAACAATCTTTGAATCCAGTTCCTTGTTAAAAATATCATATTTCAATTCAAATGTAAATTCTAGAAAGAACATGCCCCAAATTATGAAAATACTTACCATGATTTTCTTATTTACGAGATAACTGGATATACCCATTTGATTTGCTAGTTCATTACGATAAACTTGCGTGCCGAATATAGAGTACACAACTTTTCCTGCGCGCGCGCTGCATCTCCCTATTAACGCACTATCCCAAGATCATCGCGCAATTTGGCGTCCATATCCTCTCATGAGCCTGCAAGCAAGACATGTTGTCACACAAGGCGAGGGGTAGGAGGGAGGGTTCAAATGGTATATCCAGTTATTTCGTAAATAAGAAAATCATGGTAAGTATTTTCATAATTTACTATCAATAACTGGGATATACCCATTTGATTTGCTAGACCAACACGGATTCAACGTGAAGGGAGGCATGTCTAGACTAAGAAGTGCGTAAAAATAGGGAGATGAAGACACGAAGGCCGTTGCATTAAGGACAGGGGAGGCAAATAAAGCCTCATGTGAAGAAGTCCTTAAGAACAAGGAAGTGAAGGAAAGAGGAGCGTCAATAGGCGGTCCTCAAGAACGACGATTCTATAGAAAGAGCCCAAGAAGAATGATACTAAGTATCATGGGCCCTCGGCCTAGTGTCAGAAGAAAAACCTCACCAGCTGACTAAATCGTAAGATTCGGATTTTGTTGAAAATTTCAACAAGAATCGTGATCGGAAAACTGAAGCTTTTAAGGCTCAGTAAGTGATCAATCGATCAATCTGAGAAGGCGAGATATCTCAGAAGCCTCCGCGTGGGAGAAAGCACCCAGAATTCGATGCGTGAGGGCAGAACATCTGCAGAATTCTGATAGAGGGCTGTGGCAGAACGTTTCTAGCAGTCCGAAAGGGACCTGGAACGACGGAAAGTAAGGTTTAAGAAAACCACTCGTAAGGCAGTCAAGTGTTGAGAAAGCGACTGAGTGCCACCCTGTTAATAAGAAAAAGCCGCGGACCTGCTGCCTATGTAGAATAGAGCAGTCTGGTCAAAACAGCTCAACCGGGCGTGTCAGAGAAACAGAGCGGTACACATCACGACAAAACAAGTGTGATAGACAGAGGGATCGAGAGAGAACTCAGGATCCCCTTTCTCCCGTACTGATTAAAGCACCCGTCTGAGGGTGCAGCGCCCGCGGTGGAAGAGGTGGCTTGGCTCAAGCCACCATCGCCGAGAGAGCCCGTAAGGCTAGGCTGCGATGGATGTCCGCTGGGCGGAAGAATCCCTAGCAGCAGCAAGCGTACGCCAGAGGGAGCTGGCGAAAAAGTCTCTGTCATGATCTTACGTGTAAACGACAATCAAGAGATGCTCTAAACCAACAGACATCGCCAGATATGATACCTCAACAGTTACGTTCCCAACGGAATCGAATGAGGTAACAACGGCCCTGTCCTATCAAGTTAGGGGCGGAAACTGGCTAAGAGTGTCGATGTCCTCGCTTGAAGAAACAAGCGAAGGAGAAAGGAGAATTGGGGAAAGTAATCACAAAAATTTCCTTCAGTCTGCGGTGAGAACCAGTTGTTTAAGAAAACAGCCAAAAGGCCTGGTTTCTCTGGTGATCGTAAGAGCAAGCACCGCCGGCGCCGGTTGCGGCAGCGTGGAACAGTCCGATATCGGTAAGATAAGGAGTTCCGAAAAGCTGCGGGGGGGGGGCGGCAAAAATGACGCCCTAAGCAGCGGGGGATGAGAATCTAAGTTTCTAAAAGAAGAACTCCAGTGAAGTAAATCACTTACATGGAGAGGCTCATCCACAGTCGGCCCGAGAGAAAGCGGGTCGGAGTGATCGTGGTTAGGCAGGCATAAGCATACATCCATCCACGGTTACATCATCCTCGGTCGCGCGGTGACCATGGCCACATGCATTGCACGGAAGGAGGATGAAAGCAGCATGCGAGGCGACTCGAGTGTGCCGAGTGAAAAAGCTTCTAAATAAGAAGACGATTCGACAAACGGGCACGGTAAAAACATCGACCGAAGACCACTCCACACAAGGAGGAAACGGCAGAGACGCCCGCAAGCTTGACCCACAGAGGGCAGTCTATAAGATAGACTGTTAGAGCTCGACCGATGGTCTGGTGGCGTACAGTTTAGTGTACTCGCCGACCCGGCACGGTGGGTGTGCCCAGAAAGTAGGCATAGAAATGCCGACAGAGTATCCTGGGGCTTTAAACAAGCTTGAACGCACGTACATAGACAACAATCTCATGAGATGTACGGCGGTTTCTTTCCTCCGAGATGATGCTTACCCGACCGGGAAAGACTCGGGGAACAGCTGTGAAAGTCAACAAGAGGGATATCTAGCATATGAAAATCTGATTCCCTCCAGGTATTCGGTGCGGGTGCTCCCGGCGGTGTCCGGGGGGATGACCGGTGATGGCAGCTCGGGCAGGGCTCGTACGAGCCGCCCGAATACGAGACAAATAGCTTAAAATAACCATAATGCACTGGGTGGTGAGGGCATAGCGATTACTAAGCACAGGAGAACTTTTAATCGCCGTGACATTCAGATCCGATATACATACTCATAAGCTCGGAGAGCTACGAGATAGTGAGACATACCGCTGAGCGGTGATGGTGCTCATATCGGAGTCGCCCTCTCTACAGCGGCGATCGCTGGAGGACGGGTGTCTGTACTAGCCCTGACTCTAACCTTACAAGAGTAGGAGCTAAGTAAGACAGGGCACCCTTACTTTCGAATAGAAAGTGAGGTTCAGGCCAGAAACCGACGGTCCCGTCGCCTGGGCGGACGGTCCGCGGGCGTGATAGGTTGCCCTCTCAAAAGCAGCCAAACATTCTCACGAGAGAAGTGCGGCATGCGGTATGTAAGAGATTCTTACCTCCAATCTACAGGCCCGCTTAGGGGGTAGAATGGAGAGAGTTACCGCTGAAGGAGTCGTCGCCGTACGTGAGCTTGACGTAGAGGGCGAATTCGGGAGTACCTGCATAATAAGGGGGAATACCCATGCAGGTAAAACTCGCCGATGGCTCCCCGGAGTGCGGGTTGGCGAGAGAAATCTCAATCCGCTCAATACCCGACACCGGCAATAAGACCGCGGCGGTCTTATAATGACGAAGAACACGAGGGTAAGAACCCGTAATGCTCGGGGACGCATAGATGCAACCTGAACGGATGCAACGTCCAGCCGTCGGTCACCGAGAGCTTGCCGACATATTGATGCTTGAAAGCCGTATGTCGGAAGCACCTGCATAGAAACGGGGGTCACCGTGTAGGTGAACAGCGTTTCAATAAATGCTCGGTGTGAGAGGACAGGTGATTGCTTGAACCGCACAGTGCTTAGCAAGGCGGCTGAAGCTGATATGAAGCGTGGGTGAATTACCCGCACTGCTCATGGGAGTATGAAACAGCATGAGAGTTGCAACGCCTGACCCACAATTATCGGGAGTCTGGTGACATAATGGAGGGCGATGCACGTGTGTCGATAACACCTGTGTATTAGCGGGGATTTCCCTTGCAGGTGCGTGAGCCGGCGAATCATGAAATCGCCGGTGACTCTCCGAGGTGCAAGATGGCGAATGTCTGCTTAACCTGCCCGGTGCTAGACACGGCGGTTTTAGCTGACAGGGAGCATGAGGATAAAGATCCATGATGCTCGAGGGCGTTCTGTTGTAACATGAAGTTACGACGCCTGGCCATCGGCACAAGAATCAGAAAGAAAGGTCTGCCCGCAAAGCGGGATTAGCGACCTAGAATTTCTTCTTCTTCCTCTTCTGTGCGGCCCCCGCCGGGGGGCAGAAGAGGGTACAATCATCGGGAGTCTGGCGACATAATGGCGGGCGACGCCCGTATGTCGATAGCACCTGTGTATTAGCGGGAATTTCCCTTGCAGGTGCGTGAGCCGGCGAATCATGATATTGCCGGTGACTCTCCGAGGTGTGAAATGGCGACTGTCTGCTTGACCTGCCCGGTGCTGGACACGGCGGTTTTAGCTGACAGGGAGTATGAGGATAAAGATCCGTGATACTCGGGGGCGTTTTGTTGTAACATGAGGTTACGACGCCTGGCCATTTTGTTCGAGGGCTGGCGGTTCGTGAGAATCGCTAGAGGCACCTCGGTGTGTTGGATGGCCAGTGTCTGCTTGATCCGCTCGGTTGGTAGTACCGTCGGCTGAAGCAGGCAAGCCTGGGGGTAAAAACCCACAGTGCTGAAGGGCACTCTGGAGTAGCTTGAGAAGCTGATAGGCCTGGCCATCAAAAGAATCAGAGGACAGACCGCCCAACGGAGCGGGGCTTACGTCTGTGGTTCTCCTCTTCTTCTTTTCTTCTTCTTCGGTTGCTCCGGCGCCGGAGCGGAAGAAGGGACAAGAGGCTGCGCTGCGCCTGTTTTCCTCTCCTTAGCTCTCCCACGGGGAGAGCTAGCCGAGCGAGAGGAGGCGTCGGCCGAATCTGACGGTGTCAGATTGAATTGAGAGTCCGACACGGTCGGACTAAGGTGCCTCTTCCGACTAGGGGCTGGTAGCCCTTTGCCGCCGCTCCCTAGAGGGGTCTTACACGGCATCGAGCCTAGTCTTTGCCGGGTGGAGAGACCCGTGCTCTCCCCCCGGACTTTAGGTGACCCGATGGCAGGTGGGTCTGACAGCCCTAGAGGAGTCGCCGTTTTCTGTACTAGTGCGACGCTCCCCGATAAGGTTCAGGTTCCAGGACGGAAGCCTTGGCCATCACCGTGCGGGCACGTGGTTGCAAATCCACGGTTCCACCCTTATTAAGCGGGGCACGTGAACGCGCGTCCACGGTTCCACCCCTTTGAGAGCCCACGGGGCTCTGACTCTGTTCTCGCTATCTATACTACCTGTGGTGGGGGATAAGACCCCGGTGTCGGGCCCCGAAACAGCAGTCGCCTGAGGCTCTTCAGGAAGAGAGTCCGAAAGGCTCATTATTGCTGTAGGGTGATCTAGTAGTAAGATAAAAAAACAGAGAAGAAGCAAAGGGGTAGGGGGTGATAAACCCCAACCCAGAAGTCAAAGGACCTCAAAAAGCGGACTTTTGAGAGTCAAAAACAAAACTCACAAGGATGATACAAAGTAAAATCCCTGAACAAAGGAAACAGTAATAATTAAAGAATTATTATGAGACACTGTCCCTGAAGTCCGTTAGAAAAATTAATTAATTAATTAATTAATTATTTGATTATCACAACAAGAAGCTGCTTCCGCCAAAACAAGAACAAAGGATTGATTGAAACAAAAGAACAATCAACTAACTCGAAACAAGAGACAAAGAACTTGAAACGAGGCTGAAATACGACGTTCCTGTGGAGAAATAAATCAATTAAATTCACGACGAGAGTCGTATAAACGAAGAAGTCAGTGAATAAAAAGAATTAAAGGAATTAAAAAAGGAGCGAAGTCAACGCCCGCGACATGCAGGAAGGCGCGGAGAAGTGAAGACAACCCGCCTGTTGGGAAACCTATCTTAAAAAACAAACTCACGAAGAGGAACAAGAAACGTGAAATAAATATCACGGAAGCTCCGCGCGACGGGATAATCTTACAACAATCTTAGATGAGAGAAATAAGATTGAAATAAGGGAAGAATTGCACAATAAAAGTATCCAAACGGAAAACAGAATTGCAATTTTGAGAGTGTACTTAGCTTGCGACTGAACTCGACCGCAGGCGAAAGTAAAAGAGGATATGGACGCCAAATTGCGCGATGATCTTGGGATAGTGCGTTAATAGGGAGATGCAGCGCGCGCGCAGGAAAAGTTGTGACTCTATATTCGGCACGCAAGTTTATCGTAATGAACTAGCAAATCAAATGGGTATATCCCAGTTATTGATAGTAAATTTACCCATTAGTCTTTTCTGAAGTAAACTTTATCCTCCAATTTGTTTATATTCCTTTCCTAAAATTGAGGCCGCCCTGATTTATTCCCTAACTCTTGACTTTATTCTTTTTTAATGGTAATCAAAAGTGCATCCCATACGTCTAGCACGCATAGAAATAAATGTTTGTGGATCACTGAAACATGGGCGGAAATCCCTACTCAAAATAGTTTAGGTTTTTATGATGGTAAAATATACATCATTCAAAATCGAAATAAAACGTATTTGGGATGAGATGACACGCCTTTTGGGAAGATAACCTTTTTTGGGGTGGGGTAGTTGTAGAATTAGAAGTTTATTTCATTCCCGAAATATTCTAAAGGTTTAGCATATATATTTCCTAATAGTCTATAGTTTCTCATTAGTTAAACAATATTGAAGTGAAAATAAATTGAAGTGTTCTTTCACGTTCTCATCATCTTTCGTTCCTGCTCATTTTCTTTCTTTCTCTCACACACATATACCATCCTGCTACCTTTTTCTCTCTGTCGCCCCCCCCCCTTGCTCTTTCGGAAATACATAAGTGTTTTTAAATGGAAATATTAAATTGTCATTCTAAAATTTCTAATTTCTAATTTCATTGTCTTTTCACAGCGACAAACCAACACCAACATCAACTTCAAGGAATGCTCTTCATATTTTCCCAGGAAGTCTCCAGAATACCTGTAATAAGAGGCATCTTACATCAAAGCAGTTTAAATATTTTTTATTTCAATATTTCAAGGCGGTGTACATAAAGAAATCATGAAAATTACAATATTCAATCATATAATTATTTCCTGTTTTAATGAGTGTACAACAGAATACCTTGGCAAAAATTTATAATGGAAATATTTTCAAATGTCAAATTCATTAGAGTGTACATTCTATAGGCATATGATATTATCTGTACATGTAATGTATTTAGTCCAAAACAATAAAGCTTCTTCTCCCCCCCCCAAAAAAAATATATATATACATTGCAGGTCAAGTTCCAATAACACCTACATGTAGCAAAGCCAGTGCATCTACTCTAATTGACTTCACTCCCTTCACGCTTATTTTTTGTAAACGTATTGACATTAATAAGAAATAAGATTTTATTCTTTAAATTGATTTTTAAAAATTACTTTGTAATTCTTCAATGGATTCATTTTCATACCTGTACAAACCAAATTCTGTTAATAAGTTTGTTCAGATCAATTATGCATTTACTTTTTTGAAAATCTATATAAATATCAAGTATTCCACATAATTAAACAGTCATCTTTCTTATTTCCTCAACCATGAAATACGGCAACTTCAAATCCAGCACTGCCTCAAGTTACACCACCCAAACAACCAAGTGCATCTACTCTGATTTCATTTCCCCATTCTGAGTGAATATTTCTGACATCCTCCCCCCCCCCCATAGAAAAATATATATATATAAGGGGGTACTAATCATAAATCATAAAAGTGCAGAATACAATTTTCCTACTAGTGAAAATCCTTTTAAGCAAGCATTATAAAATTGCATTCTTAATCCTTATTGTAATACATAATTAGAGATAAAATTACTCTTGCACATAAGAAATGAAATAAAACCATCCAAACATCCTGCCCCCCCCCCCCATCTTTAAATCCATCATTGACTGAAGACATACCTAAATAAATCAACCCTAAAAAGAACATTTATCTTTTAAATATTTCATGAAACGAAAATACATTTTAATATCTATTAAAATTAAGATTTATTAAATTAATAACTGCATCCTCACAAAATGATAGGTCATTCGTTCTTCTTTGTTACGCTTGTTGCAATTAATACACAAATAATGATTGCAAATGTGCAAACTCCATGTCCAATTTAAGCTAATTTTGAATAAAGGTTATCCCACAAAGTGGACCTCTCAAAATACTTCCCAAATCATAATATAATTACATGATCAAGAGTATTCATCGCTCTCCTTGAAACAAAATAATAAAACCCTCCCAACTGAGATGAGAGTGACACATTGTAGAAATTTATGAACCTGCATAAGAACAGAAGTTCATCTATTTCTTTCACCATGAGGACAAATTCTACAAATTCATTTTTGTCTGAAGTATCAAGGAAACATTCCCAGACTGATGGACCTTCTTCAAAATAATCACATCCCTCTTCAAGGTTATTTAGTGTCATTAAAATTACAATGCCTTTTTTTCCATTAACACTTTCTGCCAGTATATCTCTTTGGCCAGACTCATAAATCAGCTGTAGTTGAAATAGATGTTAAAAACTGTAACAAATTAAACATGATCCCCAAATCAACTACATGTACATGTAATTACAAGATCATGTTAAATGGATGCACAATATACTGGTACACACAAAATAATCTGAATATACTACAGATATGTAGTAAGGTATTTAGAGGTGAAGAGGGAACTGGGAGGATGAATCAACATGTATGTCAACATGACCAGACAATATTCCTCTTCCAGTATGACATGACATTTCCATGTGAACAGTCATGCATGGGTGGTTAAATGCTTTAAACAATAGCGATGTCAGTAAAATAAAATTGCAAGAAATGGACCATTTAAATGCTAATGATCATGGCCATCCTGCAGGCATACATTCAACAATTACAACAGATTATCATTTGAATTAAATGCTTAGGGATGCATCATGAGATGCATGATAAGATGGATCATTTGGACACTCACTTTCAAGATGAAGCTTTCCAACCAAGAGTGTGCAACGGCAATAGGAATGCAGTCTGGGCAGTCATTTAGACGAGTGGCTCGATATTTCCCAAGTTTCACCAGCAACAATTTCAAATTTGAACCAGCGGTATTTGGCTACTGATGAAGTTAGAGACCGCCCTATGTGGACCTAGGTTCCACCACCCCCTGCAGAAGATAGGATAAGGATGCTTGCGTTGAGAAGGCGATTTTTCACTGCACCAACTATCTGAAATTCATTGACTAACTTTGACTTTAGATTCCAGTGGAATAGTGATGCATCCCAGGTGGATACTTTCCTCTCCTCCTTTAGAGTGGTATTTGACTTTAAGTTTGCTTTTATCGTTTAAAGGTCCTATGAAATTAAAACTAAAGATGTGTCAGTAGAGGTATTTTGCCATGAAAATTGCAAATCTGTGACCTATTTTTGCGTACGATTGATAGTTTCAGAGTTATTCCCTGACAAAGAACTTGACAGGGAACGCCCACCTTTTTTCCGGCGAAAACCTCGAATAGAGCTGTCAATCATAATGACGTCACTTCCAGAAGTCGGCTTTCGCTAGCAGCTCGCATTCGGCTTTATTTACTGTATGTTTGCGTGCACTTTGACAGAGCTGAGCTAACTTTACTGAACTTGAGATTGACCTTTACTAATAGTAATGGCGAATTCCTCCCCTTCGGATGAAGAGTCAGCATCGGAGTGGTCTATTTCTCTCTCCGAAAGATCTAGCTTCGAGTCTGATGATGGTAGAAATGGAAATGATGGAATAATTAATCCATATCAATTTGAGCCTGCAGCCAGTGACGGAGCTGACGAGGAGGAAGATGATGCCAATGGCAATGCCAATCTGGATCAACAAAGGCTTGTTGACAACTATTGGTAGGTTTATAATTCCAGATTTCTATTCAATAACAATCTATCTGAGTTTTTGAACAATAAATAGTCCCATTTTGTATGTTTGATCTCATTTAGTTCTCTTATTTTCTCGCCTCCACTCGTCTGTGGTGTAGAAAATGTGTCAATGCTCTTGCTTTGGGCGAGCTCCTCGATTCGTTCATGCACGGTGTACTAGCGCCAGTGATCTCTATGCCGGATACGCTGCTCGCGCTGCCGCGTACTCTGCACTGAATCGAGGCCCAGAGGCTCGAAATTTATTTGGAAATCACGATTGTGTGGTATGCCTTAGATTCTGTAAAGATCGAGATTTGCATGAAATTAAGATTCAGAAAACAGTTTTTGTAAGAATTGTAAAAAGGCTGGTTTAAATTCCAGAAGAAAGTTGAGCAAGCTCGAGGACCGAGTCAAATAAAAAATCACAAAATTACGTTCCGGTAAGTCTTGTGAGTGATGCTCTAATAAAAAATGAGAGCTTTCGGAGAACAATATCCAGATTTTGAGTATGCTACATAAAAATATGGTTATTTATCAGGCAGGTAAAAATTGTGTAATGTGAAAGATCTGCTTGTATTACATTCAATTCAAAAATACAATAACAAACATCACAAAGCGAATCCACACGTGAAACCTATGGACCGTGCAGCAAAACAAACCACCAGCGCTGGTGCTGCTTTCTTCGAGTGACGTCACTGGTCACGTGATACTCCGAAAAGACGTTCTGCAGAATTTTTGTGGGCGGGGCGTATTGGCACAGAAAATGGGCAATTTTCCACTTTCAATTGGCTGTGAAATTAAAATGATATTTTTCTAAAGAGAATGGTGCGGAGAATTGCGATGTGGGAACACTTATTCAACGAAAAATTGAAAGTTTTACAATTATTTCATAGGACCTTTAATGGATAATTTATGCCACATAAACTTTCACAACTGAAAGAATGACTGATCGTTTTCTAGCAATTTCCTTTTACTGACATCGCTATTGTTTAATGGGCACTGTAACCAGCCACGCACTGACTGATCCATTTCCTGCAATTTTCTTTTACTGACATTGCTATTGTTTAAAGCATTTAACCACCCATGCATGACTGTTCACATAAAGGAGGAGGAATATTGTCTGGCCATGTTGACATACAATAATTTACCTTTAAACAATAATCTATATGGAATGTTTTAACTTTTATAAGTGTCCAAGAACTTTTTTTGCTGAGTGTATGTATGTTACCAGATTCAAGCAATTCAATGAACTGTTCTTTAACTCTAAAAAGACGGGGGGGGGGGGGGGGGGGGCGGGATGATTCAGCCCCCCTCGACATTTTTCCTGATTAATCCGCCGCGCAAATTTTTTAGACTTTTCCATTCAAGTCTCACGCAAATTTTGAGACCAAATTTGCGACAAACAGGTTCGCGGTTCCAAAATTACGCAGCGTTTCGTAAGTGCATGCAGACCCAAAATTGCACAAAAATGTGAATTTGTGTACAAATCCAATACAAATAGTTTTTAGCCAAAATTCATAAACGTTTCATTATTTTCTCGTTTACTGATTGAAATCAACTAATTCCATCTTTTTTATGGTCCAAATTATGAAAATACTTACAATGATTTTCTTATTTACGAGATAACTGGATATACTCATTTGATTTGCTAGTTCATTACAATTAACTTGCACGCCGAATAAAAGTACACAGTTTTTCCTGCGCGCGCGCGCAGCATCTCCCTACGCACACACTATCCCAAAATCATCACGCAAATAGGCGTCCATTTCCTCTTATGAGCCTGAACGCAAGACATGTTGCCACGCAAGGCGAGGGGTCGGTGGGAGGGTTCAAATGAGTATATCCAGTTATCTCGTAAATAAGAAAATCATGGTATTTTCATAATTTACTATCAATAACTGGGATATACTCATTTGATTTGCTAGACCAACACGGATTCAACGTGAAGGGAGGCATGTCTAGACTAAGAAGTGCGTAAAAAATAGGGAGATGAAGACACGAAGACCGCTGCCTTAAGGACAGAGGAGGCAAATAAGGCCTCATGCGAAGTAAAGTCCTTAAGAACAAGGAAGTGAAGGAATAGAAGATCATCAAAAAGCGGTCCTCAAGATGTCGAATACGACAATTCCACAGAAAGAGCCCAAGAATGATACTATAGTATCATGGGCCCTCAGCCTAGTGTCAGAAGGAGAACATCAATACCAACTGACTTGATCGTTTCAACAATCCAGAGTGAAAAGATGTCTCGAGAAGCTGCCGCAAACGGCTCGCGCGACAAAACAACCAACTGCACAGAGTTGGGAATTGTCTGAAGAATGGCAAAACAAGACAAGGGTTAGAAGTCACACCTAATCTAAGCCGATCCCGCCAACAGTCCTGGAGCGATGCATAAGAATGCAAAGCTTTGTACTGTCAATGGTTACATATAAACAGATACAGGAGGGATCTCGAATGATAGACAGATAAAAGATACCCTGAATACCGACCCAAGAGGGAGTTAGTCAAGCGTCAAGAACGACCGACAGGTACCATGACGGACTAAGCCATACAAGCTCAACGTTTGAGAAGAACCCAAGAGTTTGTAAGATTCGGATTTTGTTGAAAATTTCAACAAGAATCGTGATTGGAAGACTGAAACTTGTACGGTTCAGTAAGTGACCAATCAATCAATCTGAGAATGCAACAGCGGGGCTAATAAAAGCCACGGTCGAGTCACCGGCTTAATAATTTAAGCCAAGCAGCAACCATGCAAACGTAAGGAATGCGAGATATCTCAGAAGTCCCTGCGTGGGAGAAAGCGCCCAGAATTCGATGTCTGTCTCAAATGTGCGAGGGCAGAACATCTGCAGAATTCTGATAGAGAGCTGTGGCAGGACGTTTCCAGCGGTCCGACAAGGACCTGGAACGACAGAGAGTAAGGTTGAAGAAAACCACTCGTAAGGCAGTCAATGTGTCGGGAAAAGCGACTGAGGGCCATCCTGCTAATAAGAAAATGCCACGGACCTGCTGTCTATGTAGAATAGAACAGTCTGGTCAAAACAGCTCAACCGGGCGTGTCGGAGAAAAAACGGGGCACGCACCACGACATAACAAGTGTGATAGACCGAGATCCCCCGTACTAAATAAAGCACCCGCCCGAGGGTGCAGCGCCCGCAGCGGGAGAGGTGGCTTGGCTTAAGCCACCATCGCCGAGAGGGCCCGCAAGGCTAGGCTGCGATGGATGTCCGCTGAGAGGAGCAATCCCTAGCCGCAGCAAGCATACGCCAGAGGTGAGCTGGCGAACAATGTCTCTGTCATGATCTTACGTGTAAACGACAATCAAGAGATGTTGGTCAAGAAAATGCTCTGAACCAACAGACATCGCCAGACATGATACCTCAACAGACATGTTCCCGACGGAATCGAGTGAGGTAACAACGGCCCTTTCCTATCAAGGTTAGGGACAGAAACTGGCTAAGAGTGTCTAAGTCCTTGCTTGAAGAAACAAGCGGAGGAGTAAGGCGACTTGAGGAAAATAATCACCAATATTTCCCTCAGTCTGCGATGAGAACCAGATGTTTACGAAAACAGCCACAAGGCCTGGTTTCTCTGGTGATCGCAAGGGCAGGCACCGCCAGCGCCGGATGAAAGCAGCATGCGAGGCGACTCGAGTGTGCCGAGTGAAAAAGCTTCTAAATAAGAAGACGACTCGACAAACGGGTACGGTAAAAACATCGACCGTAGCCCACTCCACACAAGGAGGAAACGGCGGAGACGCCCGCACGCTTGACCCACATAGAGGTCAGTCTATAAGATAGACTGTTAGAGCTTGACCGATGGCCTGGAGGCGTACAGTTTGGTGTAAACTCGCCGACCCGGCACGGTGGGTGCGCCCAGGAAGTAGGCATAGAAATGCCGACAGAAAAGCCTGGGGCTTTAAACAAGCCTGAACGCACGTACACAGCCAACAATCTAATGAGATATACGGCTGTTTCTTTCCTCCGAGATGATGCTTACCCAACCGGGAAAGACTCAGGGAACAAGCTGTGAATATCAATAGGAGGGGTATCTAGCATATAAATAGCCGATTCCCTCCAGGTGTTCGGTGTGGGTGCTGCCGGCGGTGTCCGGGGGGACGACCGATGGTGGCAGCTCTCATACGAGCCGCCCGAATACGAGACAAAATAGGTAAAAATAACCATAATGTACCGGGTGGTGAAGGCATAGCGATTACTAAGCACAGGAGAACTATTAATCGCTGTGACGTTCAGATCCGATATTCATACTCATAAGCTCGGAAAGCTACGAGATAGTGAGACATACCGCTGAGCGGTGATGGTGCTAATATCGGAGTCTCCCTCTCTACAGCGGCGATCGCTGGAGGATGGGTGCCTGTACTAGCCCTGACTCTAACCTTACAAGAGTAGGAGTTAAAAGTAGACAGGGCACCCTTACTTTCGAATAGAAAGTGAGGTTCAGGCCAAAAGCTGACGGTCCCGTCGCCTGGGCGGACGGTCCGCGGGCGTGATAGCTTGCCCTCTCAAAAGCAGCCAAACATTCTCACGAGAGAAGGACGGCATGCGGTATGTAAGAAATTCTTACCTCCAATCTACAGGCCCGCTTTGGGGGTAGAATGGAGAGAGTTACTGCTGAAAGAGCCGTCGCCGTACGTGAAACTTGACGTAGAGGGCGAATTCGGGAGTACCTGCATAATAATGGGGGATACCCATGCAGGTAAACTCGCCGATGGCTCCCCGGAGTGCGGGTTGGCGGGAGAAATCTCAATCCGCTCAATACCCGACACCGGCTGTAGCGGCGGTCTTATAATGACGGAAAACACGAGGGTAAGAACCCGTAATGCTCGGGGACGTATAGATGCAACCTGTACGGATGCACCATCCAGCCGTCGGTCACCGAGAGTTTGCCGACATGTTCATGCTTGAAAGCCGTATGTCGGAAGCACCTGCATAGAAACGGGGGTCACCGTGTAGGTGTACAGCGTTTCAATGAATGCCCTGCGTGAGAGGGCAGGTGACTGCTTGAACCGCACAGTGCTTAGCACGGCGGCTGAAGCTGATATGAAGCGTGGGGGAATTACCCGCACTACTCGTGGGTGTGTGAAGCAACATGAGAGTTGCGACGCCTGACCCACAATTATCGGGAGTCTGGTGACATAATGGAGGGCGACGCCCGTATGTCGGTAACACCTGTGTATTAGCGGGGATTTCCCTTCCAGGTGCGTGAGCCGGCGAATCATGTCATGATATTGCCAGTGACTCTCCGAGGTGTGAGATGGCGAATGTCTGCTTGACCTGCCCGGGGCTCGACACGGCGGTATTAGCTGACAGGGAGCATGAGGATAAAGATCCGTGATACTCGAGGGCGTTCTGTTGTAACATTAAGTTATGACGCCTGGCCATCGGCACAAGAATCAGAAAGAAAGGTCTGCCCGCAAAGCGGGATTAGCGACCTAGAATTTCTTCTTCCTCTTCTGTGTGGCCCCCGCCGGGGGGCAGAAGAGGTCACAATTATCGGGAGTCTGGTGACATAATGGAGGGCGACGCCCATATGTCGGTAACACCTGTGTATTAGCGGGGATTTCCCTTGCAGGTGCGTGAGCCGGCGAATCATGTCATGATATTGCCGGTGACTCTCCGAGTTGTGAGATGGCGAATGTCTGCTTGACCTGCCCGGTGCTCGACACGGCGGTTTTAGCTGACAGGAAGCATGAGGATAAAGATCCGTGATACTCGAGGGCATTCTGTTGTAATAATAATTTCTTCTTCTTCCTCGTCTGTGCGGCCCCCGCCGGGGGGCAGAAGAGGGCACAAGAGACAGGGAGGGGGATGTGATATCTCGCATGAGAAAAGTCACCCAATCTGATCAAGCCGTTTAGGCACATGAACGCAATTTCATGGTTCCACCTTTAAAGGGCACGTGGACGCGATTCCACGGTTCCACCCTGATCAGTTAATCATGAGATTGACGGGGTCGAGCTCACGTGTCTCTAGCGACTAGGGGCTGGTAGCCCTTTGCTAATGCTCCCTGACGAAGACTGACAAAGCATCGAGCCTAGTCTGTGCCGGGAAAAGAGTCCCACGCTCTTAACCCGGACTTGGCGGACCCTATAGCCAGTGAGTCATGCAGCCCTGGAGGAGTGAGGTTTTCTATACTAGTACAACACTCCCCAAATAGGTTCAGGTCCCGTCGAGGAAGCCTTGGCTATCACCTTTCAGGCATGTGGCCACCGCGCCATGGTTCCACCCTTCTTTTTCCAGGGCACGTGGATGCAAACCACGGTTCCACCCTATATAGAGCCCAATGCAAAGGGTCTCCCTCTCCCACCCTCATACTCACCGCCGCTGATCACAGGGACAATACCATGTCTGGTTCTCTCCCAGCGGCAGGTTAGAGTCATCAAGAGATGAGTCGAAGAGCTCATCTACCTGGTAAGTTCTTAACCTGAAAGAACAAAGTAGGGGCGAAAACAGAGAGGGGGTGGAGGGGTGGGTGGACAAGAAAGGTGACAAAACAAGATCCCTTCCAGAAATTATTAATAATGAAATTAATAAGTCAGGTAATTAACAGGACCACCTTCTTAAACATGAGTTATGAGAACAAAGTTAAGAAGCTCAAGTGCGAAAAAAAACCTTTTTTTTTTTTAAAATTAATTACACGAGAGGGCAAGGCTCGACATGACGTTAATTAATTAAAAACAGAAAACGTGTAAGTCCAAGACGAAGAGCAGGATCAGCAAAGAAAAAAGAATGTTTTTTTTTTTCTTTTTGACAAAGGTTGAAAAAAGAAACAATAGGCGGCAAAAATGACGCCCTAAGCTAATCTGAAAGGAAGTAATAAGGGCTCACTTCCTTTAAACTGGAAGCCGAAAACTAATTAGCGAAAACAAAGATGCTAATAAAGATCAGGAGGGCTTCCCAAAATTTTAAGAGAAAAAAATTGTTTAAGACAAAAAGTAAAAAAAAAAAAATCAATACAAAATAATTATTAAAATTAATTAATAAACAATTAACCAAAAGGTAAATTAACAATTGATCAATTAATCAATTAAGAATAAAAGATTGATTGAAACAAAAGAGAACAATCAACCGACTCAAAACAAGAACAACAACAAGTTGAAAACAAGTTTGAGAACGAAAAAAGGGCGACGCTCCTACCTGTCCAGCATAGCCTAAGCTGTGGAGAGGGAAATAAAATCAATTCAAGACGAGGCAAAGTAGCAAGTCAAGAATTAAAAGAATTATAAAGAAAGTGAAGCATCGCATTAATGCCCGCGGCACACAGGAGAGCGCGGAGCTATGGGAAAGGGAAGCGGAGCAACCCGTCTGTGTGAAAACGAAACTGACGGTTTGGACCTCACACAATTTAAACAAGAAAACGTGAATAAATAACACGAAAGCTCCACGCAGAGTAGATAAAAATGAAATCAATCAGAAGCCGAAGGGCAAAGGATTGAAATAGGTAGTTAAAAATATAGATAAATATGTCAACAACGGACACTTTAAAAAGGGCAAAGTGGGAGTGTACTTAGCTACGTCTGATCACGGCGGCAGGCGAAAGTAAATAAGGAAATGGACGCCTATTTGCGTGATGATCTTGGGATAGTGCGTGCGTAGGGAGATGCTGCGCGCAGGAAAAATTGTGTACTTTTATTCGGCGTGCAAGTTAATTGTAATGAACTAGCAAATCAAATGAGTATATCCCAGTTATTGATAGTAAATAAAGTCCCCAACAATTTCCATTGAAAAAACAATGAAATACAGAAAGTAAAAAAACAGAGATATACAAAAGAAATTTAGAAAACAATAAAATACATATGAAAATAAATGTGATTTTGAATTTTTTTAGTACATTTGATCAGATTCATATTAAGTGTCTGTGTACCAAAAATGAGCATTTTAGGGCATCATTTAGTTAGTTAAAGCAAAATTTTGATTTTACGCATCAATTAGCATAATTAATTAGCAATGAGATTTTTGCAGAATTTGATCTTGTAATTTTGCAGATTACGCCATGGGTAACGCGGTTTTGTCGTGATCGCGCGATCGACAGCTGAGATCATAAGGGGGGCTGAATCAGTCTTCTTAGGCATCGAAATGGCCCGGTCTATTTAGGGTTAAGTGCACTGAATATTGTATACCTCTGAAAAGAATGCATTGCATTGTTTTCTGTTTTTAAAAAAATTTTATAATTACAATGTAAGTCTTTCATATTTTTTTTCTAAAATTCAATTTATGGTTCCAAGAACAATCAGAGAACTTCCCAATAATAATAATAATAATAGCCAATTCTTATAAAGCGCTTTTCCCAGAATGGCCCAAAGCGCGTTACAGCATATTATTACCTCGGTCATTGGATTCATTTCAATCAAGCAGGAAAAGTGCACAATTTCCACTCCCTGGGGAGCATTCCTTGCATTCATCGCAGCCACATTATGGCGCTGGCAAAATCAAACATACAATATCTTTCGCATCCTACCGGGTACCCATTTAGCACCTGGGTTGAGAGTGGCAAAGTGTGGATTAACACCTTGCCAAAGGACGCTAGACCGCGATGGGATTCGAACACACGACCCTCTGTTTACAAGGCGAGAGTCAGAACCACTACACCACGGCTCTTCCACTTCCCAATGTGTCAGAAGCTGAACCAATCAAGTATAGAGTTACTAATACGTTTAACAACGTGATTTATAGTGTATTTCTTACAAACTCCACTGTTACTACATGTATATGTCATGTACTTAAATGCATTTCAATATTGAATTTTAACCCTGCGTTGTGGTGTGCGCCTGTAATCCAAGCTGTGGGGAAGTTACAAATTGATGCAGAGGTTCGAGCCCTGATCACGTCTTTCGGATGGTGACGTTAAAGATCGGTCCCAGACGTAAATAATCATACCTGATTGATACACGTCTGACAAAACTCAAATACACACACTTTAACCCTGCAGTAATACCACCAACCTTCCTACTGAAAAAAGGAATTAGAATTACCCATCTCAAGGAAAAAAGAATTATCTGTCAGAAGAAAGAATATCTGAGCTGGTCCCGGGGGGGGGGGGGCACTTACATTGACGAGTGGATACCATGCACGACCAAAAAAACACGTAAAAAGGATGTCTTTTTCACGATAGGGCACGTTACGTACGTAACGTGATAAGGGTGTCAAAAACACAAAAAATAATGAAAAAGGGTATCTATTTCGCTAGGAAAATTATGTGTTTAGGGTCGAATTTGCGGGGATGATAAAACAAAATTAAAATGTTTTATAAAGGATGTCCTTTTTGCCCCAACACTCCGATTTGCGTGAGGTGTAGAAGGTGGGGTCGTACTAAACCAAATAAGATAAAGCCAATGACCGAAGGACCAGTAACAATGAAACATTCCTGTACTTGTTTAGGGGTTCATTTCAGGGAACATTTGCCAAGAGTATTGTTTTGTTTCCAATACTTGTTCAGGGTAGGGTTTCACACGCCAATACTTGTTAAGGGGTGCATTTTCAGAATATGGAAATTACGTGTTTAGGGTGCTTTTCGAGACCCCATGGTCGCGCATGGTATCCACTCGTGAATGAAAGTGGCCCCCCCATGGAGCTGGTAGAGGCAAAGCAAGCCGTAAGAATTGAAGTTCAATGGACGAAACATGATTAAAGAGAACGAAATGAGAGTGAAAGAACACGATATGAGATTTAAAGAGCACGAAATGAGATTGAAAGAGCACGAGATTAAAGGAGCGTGAACTACAAATGGATGTTTAAAATAAAAAGAGAGGTTGCTGAAGCTAAGCTGCTGGAAACACAGGGTTATACCAATCAATTTATTAACAAATAAAGAAGTAAAGTATTCTTCATAAATTTGAATGAACTCTGCGTTTCTATGTTATCAATACTTTTGCCATTGTTATAGTCATTCCTCTCCACATAAAAAAGGAAGGGGATATATCGGAAGTATATGGCCTCACCCCCCCCCCCCCCCCGGGCTCTTGATGTAGACATGTGTCCATCAACTGCACTAGCTATCACTCCTGGAAATCTACAGTACTGCTAGAACTGTCGCTGAGTTGCTTCAACTTCTTCTCTTGTCAAAGGAAACTTCAGGTTTTGCCTCTTCCTTCTTGCTAGAGCTTCCGACACATCTTTGATGATTCGACACATTGATGACTGATATTGCTGCCTCATCACCATGCATCTTTTGAAATGATCCTGTAATATCAAAAAGACCATATATGGTTGATAGGTGAGGTGATTGTTTCGAGGTAATTTTAAAAAAAATTCATTAAAACACAAACATATGATACTTCTGATTAAAAAAAAAATTTAAGCACATATTTCATAATAGCAATGAATATTCTTCTTGTACAAATATCACACAATTTTCTGCAATTTATTTTAACAAGTGGAATGCCTCTGGCAGTCTTGCCATCATTATTTGATTCAATTAAGCAGCAGTGCTGACTTCAAAAACAACTATTGAATATTTTTTTTGCCCAATGCTTTTATGACTTTTTACCTTGAAGTTTTGCACATCTTTTGATTAAAAGTTCAAAAATAATTGGGTTGTACTGTACCCAAATAACGTACCGCTAAGTAACATGGCGCGCAACATCAATGGTTTATCGCCATACATATACACATAGTAGATGTCTACGCGTGTCAATAAATCAAAACGCCTCACTCCTGCTGTGGAAGTTTTGGAATTTTTAAAGTATGCAATTCATAGGTACTTGACTGTTTGCTGAAATGATACTCTTATTTATGTGCTCCTTCTCTGATTTCTAGATATTGTCATCAACATCAACTCATCTGGAGTCCTAAAATTATAGAAACAACCTCAGTCATATAGATTTAACAGTGCCAAGAAACATTCAATAATCGTTTACGAAAAATTAAATTACTCACCCACTGCATATAAACGGAGAGTTTTCAACAAATGCAAATAAACAGGAAGTTGATCATTCCTCTGTGTGTACCTCTTCATTTCGGTTTCCAGCATATTGATGACATACATGACAGTCGATACTGATCTCGAGATGGCCCATTCTCGTACGATTCCGATGGATTTTTAGCATCACGTAGCCCACGTTTTGGAAAAGGTAGCTGTATGCAAAAGAGTTGAATATTATTTTAAATTCTTTTATTTTGTGATCTTTATAATCATTCCAAACTGTACATGTGCATGTAGATTGATCTCCCAACATAATTACTGCAATCTTAATTTTCTTCCTGAGATTAACAAAAACTACATTCAAGTAATTTCATTTCTTCAGTCTAAATATTTCATTTACGTTATCTCATCATATCATTTCAATAATACTTTTAAACAAATTAAAACAATGTAAATCAAATTAATAATCATACCTCTTAGTAATTCAAGGTTGTGAAGATGATGGAGATAATTCATGGAGATCTACGGTACCTCTGATGTCGATGTAATTCTTTGAAACAATGGTCAAATTTTTAAACAAACATTAATTTTTCATATAAAAATAAAATATTCATTGGTAATCGCTTTTTACAGATCTCATAGTGAACATGGTGAATGATGAATAAAAAAAAATTGTAATAATTTGTGTGAAACTGCCAATATGCCTTACAAAATTAGGCCCCTAATGCAATGTTTTTTGTCTGTTTTTTTTTTTTGGGGGGGGCTCTATTTTCAAGTGAAAATATTTTAGACCAAACTAACTAATCAACTCTTTAATATTCCTACAGCCTCAAAAATTGGCCTGTGCCGAAAGCAAAAAGGTAGGTCTAGATCTACAAATGTATACTTTAAAATGCAATTTAGGCTTTAGTTTAGCCAGGCAAATTGAAAAAAAAGCATTTCTTTCTCCTCTTAATATGCACCAAAAAGTACAAAATTATATAGAACTAGATATTATATTTTCATCTTGACATTTACAAATGAAGATATAGATGGCATCATAATATCAATATCGTTGTGTGAAGCTCATAAAACAATTAAGAGCAGCGCGCGGCTGAGAACCTTCAGTTCAATTCGTTCAACAACCATTGCACAGCGTCAAAATATCCCAACACTTAAATGCACAGATGGGACTGTGACAATACATACGCGACGATACAGTGCTTTGTCTGGACTTGTCAATACCAAAACCTCAATCGCAATTATGAAAAACAACACTATCAATTTCATATAACTGCATAAAACGGATCAATATATTCCAGAGAAGTACAGCGGGAATTTATTTTACGAATTCAAAGAAGAATACTTACGAATTTCTGATCAAGAATATCATTTGTCACATCTAAGACCGAAAGGAAAATTCTGTTCGCTTCGCAGATTTTTCACATTCTTCTCAAGTGCGCATGCTCAAAAGGTTAAACCATAATTTAAACCACATCTCAGAGCTGAGTAAAATATATGACGTTTCATGACGCATTTAAACCCCCTTGGGGCTTAAAAATCCTTTGTGAAACGCAAATGAAAAACCCAGCTCTGGGTTTAAACCACCAAAAACTAGGAGCTAGGTATTTTGTGAATTCGGGCCAATCTGTCTGTAGTTGTAGGGTGACACAAAAGAATATATACATTGCAAGGTGAGACTTGACAATCAATATATATATATATATATATATATATATATATATATATATATATATATATATACATATATATATATATACATATATATATATATATATATATATATATACATATATATATATATACACACACACATGTATATATATATGTATATAGTTGCATGGTGAGAGGGGAATATATACTGTTAATGGACTCACATCACCACTGCTACCGAGTAAACCTGTCTTCCATAGTGATAAATCTTGTGTAGGATCACCCAAGTACTGTGTTCAATGGAAGGTAATAGCGTATGAAATGAGAGGTAAGGCAGATGAAAAGATTTAATAACACAGCCACGCAGCGTCACTTTTTATTATTTCTAGCAATCTAATAAATGGAATGATTGGGGTGTAAAATGCAAGCAATTTGTTGCCATGACATTTCCTATGTGTTTAACTTGGCAATTGTTAAAAGTGGTTCAATTATCAAAGTCATATAAGTCATTCAAACATTGCTGCTGAAAATGACGTAATATTAGCCTTAATCTCTTTAAAAAAATCAATCATTGTTCTTATACGAGAGCTAGTCTTCTTAAGCCAACTTACTAATGCACATCTTAGCCAGAGGAAATAATATTAAAAGGGGTACTGCAATATGTACAGAAGAAAAAGTACTGGAAGGGAACAAAACAGATGATGTCAAGTTGTTCGCAGATTTTTTTATTGTGTATAATTAAAAGTTGATATCATTTAGGAGAGGAATATTCTGAGTTAAATGCTCAAGCCCATTGTGGCAAAAATGCATTAAACAAAATACACATAGTTCCATCATTTACCTTCATTTTAAAGACAAAATGATCGACAAGTAGAAATATCACTGAAGGTGATATATACCTCCACCCAATGCCGTTTCCATAGCAACAAATTTTCCAACACACTTATGAAAGTGAATATTGAATGCCTGTACCCGAGATGAATGTTTGCACCAAATTTCAAGAGCAATGGCCAAAAAAGGAGGTAGTTTTTCCAGGGATTTTGGCAATAACATACTGTTACCATGGCAACAATTTCAAACACAGTATTTGAAAACGGGAATTGCATGTTTTCTACCCAAAGACCAATGTTAGTGCCACCTTTCATGAGCACTGGCCAAAAACTGCGAAGTCTTACTATCCACAATGTGTTTTCCTTGGTTTTTGCCATAATACATGGTTACCATGGCAACACAATTTCTAACGAATGTGAAAAATATGTCTTGCACTTCTTAACTTCTGACCCTTCGTGTGAGCCAAATTTCATGAGAATTGGTTGAAAACTAATTAAGTAGTTTGCACCGAAAGATTTTTACACAATTTTGCCATACAATTCCTTGTAAAATGGCAACACAATTTCTAACACATGCAAACAATATGTCTTGCACACATCTTTACCACAAGACCAATGTGTGTGCCAAATTTCAGGAGAATTGGTTAAAAATTAGGAAGTAGTTTGAAACACACATTTTTAACCTAGTTTTTACCATAATGTACCGTTACTATTGCAACACATTTGGACCGATGTGTGCAATGGACCATCCGACCGACTGCCCGACCAAACAACCGTACATTGATTCCTACATACCCATTTCAAACTTTGTTTGGCGGGGGTATAAGTATACTCACATCACTCTTCATTCTCTGTTTGACAAAATGCTGTGCCACATGACTAGGTAACATGTTCTCAAGTAAGACCTTATTGAGAGATTCCATTGTTTCTACTTCCTCCCTCTCGACCCGATATTTCATCTGCCACAGGAACCCTAGACGAGCTGTGTACTCTATCTATATACATGTACATGAGTGGCGGAAAAAGGAGGATAAAATATTAAATGCTAAAAAATGAGCTGCTCTTGCAATTCAATTGATTATCAATCCAAGAAAAACAAGAGTGTTGCTGAGGCCAGCACATAATATGCCCGCATGTAACACGGAAAATGGAGTTATTGGTCAAGACAAGTGGAAGGTGGTGACTTCTCACCTTTGACCTTCTGACCTCAAAACCAATAGAATTGCTGGGATCTATGCTAGTATCATACACACCAAGTTAAACTGAAGTTCTCGCGTTTACAAGGACTGCAGAAGGGTAAGATGGAAATATGTCACTGTGACCTTGACTTTTGGACCTGAAAATCACTAGGCTTCCTGGGGTCCATACTAGTATTATACACATCAAATTATATGAGCCTAAGTTAAGTTAAAGTGAAGTTATCACGTTTACAAGGATTGCAGAAGGGTACAATGAAAGGAGGTCACTGTGACCATGAACTATTGACCTCAAAATCAATAGGCTTCCTGAGATCCATGCTAGCATCATACATACCAAATTATATGAGCCTAGGTTAAGTCAAACTGAAGTTATCGCGTTTATAAGGAAGAGTTAACGGTTGGACAGACACCGGGCGTGATACCATAATACGTCCCGTCTAGGATGGGCATATAACAACTGAAAGAGACATTTAAATTCATTTTAAAAAAGAAAAAAATGAATATATCAAGTGAACACATTGTATGCATCTCATCATCTTGTTCTGAGTATTTTACGGTCCTTTGCATATAACCTTTTAGAATATTATAAGAAGGCAAAAACCAATTATTGTATTGTAGTCAAGTTATAATTTAATAACCAAACCTTCACTTACTCTTCTATGAATGAGAACAAGCATGATGACTAGTACAACCAGCTGGGCTGTCATTGTGATTCTTGTCGGAATATAATTATGAAAGCTATAAAAACAGATAAAGAAAACATAAGATACAATATTTATTCATCTTTCTTTCGGTACATACAGTATACATGTACATTTATTTTATTACTGACATTTTGAAAGGGTGACTCATCAACAATGGTGGTGGTCTTTCATGAGGCCCCGTTCGCGTAATCGTGCTGAAATTTGGCACACACATTCTTTACTACATAAACTACAAGCCAGTATAAAAAAAAATTCTGAAAATAACTATTTTCATTTATTATGAATAAAATATGCAATTTGTAAAAAAACATTATTTGCATATTTAACACCTAATTTGGGTGGGTGCATCGTGGTCTAGTGGTTTTGACTCTCGTCTTTGAAACAAAGGGTCGTAGGTTTGAATCCTAGCCATGGTGTGGTTTCCTTCAGCAAGAAATTTATCTACACTGTGCTGCACTCACCCCAGGTGAGGTGAATAGGTACCCAGTAGGAGTATTCCTTGCATGAACTGAACGCCGATGATGGTAGCTCGAGTTTAAGCCGGGGTAATAATAGCAGCGCTTTGTATCCTCAGGCAAAAAGCGTTTTATATATCAAGCGATAATTATTATTATTATTATTAATTTTTTTCCAGATGTTTTCCTTTGTGTTCCTTTGATTTTTACAATGGAAATTAGTACAGACCAATAACAACTAACTTAAACCCTAAATCTATTAAGCAGACCAATAAGAACAAATAATGATCACCCTTTTCGGCATGACATTGTCTTGTAAAAAGTCATGTGGCGTCGCAATGCTATACTCGTGTGTCGCAAAATTTGGTATAAAAAGCTGTGCGAGACTTTGAAGAAAATAGTCAAAAAGTTTGTGTCGCTATCTTTTTGCGTGCAAAGTGTTAAGGGGAGGGGGGGCGTCGAACGATTTAGGTCGAAAATTTAACTCGTTGGATCAACAGCTGTCGACCATCGACCGATGACCTTGCGGCAAATTCAAGATCGGACAAGCGATTACCTAAAAATAAGCCGATGGCCGACCGCCCGGGATTCCGAGGGTCGTCAACCGATCACTGCCAGGACGTCGAACAGATAAGTTCACCGATTGGACCCAGATTTGGCCTTGAGTAATGGGTAATCAACCGGGCATGATTAAAATCTTGCTTTGAAGAGCAGTATACCCCAGTTTCCCTTATCATCAATATTCTTCTCCCAGTACTACAAACCCTATTGCCCTCAAGCATGAAATTTAAGTATAGAAACACCTGTTTCTTGACCTTGGTCCGAAGATAACACACCCCAGCATCAACGGTCACAGCAGGGGGCCACACACGATGGATTGCAATGTGTGTAGTTCTGGTGAGTGCATGGAGTTCCATGTATACACGCATTGATAGAAACTTTTTTCTTCCTTTCTTTCTTTCTCTCTCTCTCTTCCTTCCTTCCTTCCATTCTTTCTTTCGTTAAGACTGTATCATTGCGCGAGTGAACAGCATGCATCCCATATTTTCTTGCTGGACGGACAGAAACTATATGGGATGCATCGCGGTCCTTGCATGCTAAGCATACCGTAATTTTTATTCGCTTACTTTCCTTATTTCGAGGTCGATTTTCTTCGTTCGAAATTGAAAATGGACTAGTATTGGATGTCTGAATGTAATATGCCTTTGAAAACGTGATTAAAATCGAATACAATAATTTCATTCCGAAGATCATTCTACAGGCAGACAAGTCTTACGTAATAGCACAGCTGTTGTTTATCATTTCGTCCTTGGCTCAACGCTCGTTTAGCTGGACCGTGGTGGTGAAATTGAGACAAGAGGATTACCTGGCCAAGATGGGTTTATCAGGGTTGGAAATGTTGTTGAGATTTTGCAAACGAAAAATGGGGTATACGACCGCAGTTTGCAGTCCGAAGTGCGGTCGAGAATCAAACGGGAGATTTTCGTAACGGGGACTGCTCGGCCACCACTAAGTATTTTTACAGCCCGTTCGACTTCTACGAAAATTGTTCGGTGATGTCTAAATTCCAGCGGCGCCCGAGCAGGCTACATATCAGTCAGTCGCCGCTCTGAGTTGTGACTGAAACCTTAAAGAGACGGGACTGGACAGAATCATTGGTCTAAGGTCTAAGGATATTCATCGTCAGGACACTCAAGCAGAGAAATCAAGAATCAGAGAAGAAGATATACCTAAGCATCATCATTAATCATTAAATTGTATAAATCTGTTTATATCTTCATATGTTTATATGTCCTTGTTGTATAATCCTTGTTAGAATAGTTACTGTGAAAAAGGTTTTCTAAAACCTAATTATTACTATTCTGTTTAAGTTTACAAAAGTCTGTGGGCATGTGGACCACACACTGCAGTCAAAAGATCCCCACCACAAGGTAGGCACAAATCTGACCTGTGACATTGACAAGGGAGCATTGTACGAAGTACATAATTCCAGGGGCGGTTCCAGGATATTTCGAAGGGGGGGGGCACATTTTCCTGAGGAATTTGACAAGCAAAAAAAAAAGGGTTTGACAAACAAGGCATAAGAGATTTTGTGTCTACCCCACTTATGAAAATAACCAGAAATATCGTGATTTGCGAGGGCACACATTAGAATTGTATCAAAAGTTCATCGTGAAATTACTGGGATGGAATAACACTTGTCATAGAAGATGTAAACTTTAATGTTGACCTTAAAATGAACTTTGATCATACCATGTGACCTTCCAACACAATAACATACATCTACCATCCAAGTTTGGTTCAAAAGTGATTTACGGTTGCAGAGTTATGTGTCAAAAGAGAGTCCTACACAAAAACTTTAACATTGACCTGAAAATGACCTTTGACCTTACAATGTGACCTGTGACTGCAGCATGACATGCAGATCTCCTAACTACATCGTAACTCTAAGTTTGGGTGGAAAATGATTTGCGGTTGCAGAGTTAGGCGTCATAAGAGAGTATTACATGTAAACTTTAACGTTGACCTGAAAATGACCTTTGACCTTACCATGTGACCTCCAACTGCAGCATAATATGCAGGTCCCCTAAGTCCATCTACCATCCAAGTTTGGTTGAAAAATAACTTACGTTTGCAGAGTTAGGTGTCATAAAAGAGTCTTGCAGGTAACCAAGTTTGGTTGAAAAGTGACTTATGGTTGCGGAGTTAAGTGTCAAAGGTTTGTGAAGGACGGACGACATTTGGATCCCTAAGTTTGACAAGTGAATACCATGCACTATCATGGGGTCTCGAAAAGCACCCTAAGCACGTATTTTCTTTATTCTGAAAATGCATCTCTTAACAAGAATTGGCATGTGAAATCCGACCCTTAACAAGTATTGGAAACAAAATGATTCTATATTGGCAAGTATTCCCTGAATTTAACCCCTAAACAATTACAGCGATATTTCAATTGATATGTCACAGACATCGGTCATCGGTTTTACCTTTACCTACATCATTGGGATTAGTACAGATTGCCTCCCACACCTTGCGCAAATTGCCTATTCTAAACACATAGTGTTCACTCTAACGCGCCCTATCTTTAAAAAAGACGTCCTTTTTACATGTTATTTTTTTTCGCGCATGGCATCCACTTGTCAGTGTAAGTGGCCCCTCCCTGGGATCCAGGGAGCGAACTTTTTCCATTGTTTTAATATTCCTAATACACTGTGTTCATGGCCATGTATCCCAGTAGCTTATCAAGCAGATCCCTAGTGCTAACTTGTTTTTAGGAACTGCACTTTCCCAAACATTTCCAAGTGAATACCCAGTTGAATCCGACGCCGGTATATAGTGGAAAAATTAAGCCTGAGTCATATCGATTATTTTGAAAACCGGTTTGCGACAGCTTTAATTCGATCGAACAATGAAGCATCAAATTTTGAAGGCGCGGCAGGGAAAATTGTGTCAATTTTTTTTTCGCTCCAGCCGTCACGTCGATGCGCTACGCACGCATTGCATGCACTGACGGTATGCGCTGGCCGGGTGATCGAGCGTTGCATAAGCAGATGACAGAGCAAAGTTTGTATTTTCGATGACCACAAAACACAAAAAATAGCCGGGGACCAATGCAGAATTCTTCCCAAAATATCATCAATGATATTTGCAGATGACAACACATAAGTTTAAAATGAAACAATATCAAAGACATCAATCACGCAGAGTCGATCCGAATGATTTTCGGTCAACTAGCATTCACGGTCCAGACTTGCACACACCAGCCCTTCCCACAGCCCTGTACACTCACCCGAAATGACAGGTGTGCTGGCCAGCGCCAGCAAACAAGTGCAACCAGCGGGAGCACTGTAACTTGCCTGAGATTGTGTAGTTGGATCCAAAATGAGCTCCAAATTTATGGGAATACATAATTTTCTCTGGATGGTCATTTGAATTAGTATTCAATGCTGATATAACGATTGTGAGGAAAGATTGTGGAATATGAGAAATGATGATGCTCGAGAATTTATCCTGATATGATAATCCATATTTTTTAAATTATAGACACAAGACAATAGCATGCGATCGAAATAAATGAATGTCTCGGATCGAGTTCTAAATTCATAAATTATTGGTTGTTAAATAATTACGATTTAATAAGATTTTATGGCCATATTAAAAATATTGACGATGTCAGCAAAGTATGTCATGTTCATATGGAAGTATTAATAGTATTATACTGGCAATATATCTCTGGCCTGGACGTCTCCAGAGCTAGCTAGGTCCAAGAAAAAGAAGCACAATGAGCATGCACGTTTGTTCAAGTTGACGTAGGACATATTTTCCATTCATGAAAATCAGAGCCCAAAGTTGGGCACAAACTAGTTTCAAATTGATGGAAAAAAATATCCAACGCAATTTTCTCTGTTTTGTCATGTAAAATGTTATTATATGGTGATATTACGATCTTGGAAAGAGTTTCTGCATGTTGACAATGTTCGAGAATCAATCCTGATCCCTGACGTGATAATTTTTTTTGACAAGTGCACTCACTCAAGTCGATCGTCATGTGATATCCGTCATTGAAACTTGAAACGAAATACAAACGTTTTAAATCAAGCTCTAAATAATATACAATTAATGCACATTTATGAGTGTGTTATGACGATGCAGCACACTCGAGGGTATTTACAATTATGCGAAAGCAAGAGGCGCTTGCGCCGAGTGCTTTTGCATAATATTGTGAATGCCCGAGAGTTGCTCGCATCGTCACTAACATCACAAATCTTAAAATGTGCATTGTTTTATAAAACGGGTCGGCAAAATGATTGTTTTTAATTGAAATCTTGTTCAAATCCCTCCAACTTGTGTACGATCGCACAGACAAAGAGATCACAAGACTGTCAATTATGACATCACAGGCGTATCTACTATGCGCGCCTAAGTAAGCGGGTCAAAATCCTAGCCAGCCTCTTTTACTGAACGCGTATCAGTTTTTACGTACTATTGGAACTAATGCTGCACAAAAAATGCACAGTGCTGCACGAAAAATGCACGACTGGGAGGTTGCGCACAATTAAAGCATGAACATGTGACTTGAATACGCACTCACCATTGGCTACATCCTTGAACCCGTTTTATAATAATGATTATCATTTGCAAATTATTGTTAAGTATTACGATTAAATATTGTTCTATGGTCATGATATTAATATTGTTCATGATAGCAAGGTTTATTTTACGTTGATCCCATCAATTTTCCTGCTATTTTCTGGTTTGATTAAAGCACAGTACAGCGCATGCACTACACGATCGATGACTTCCATTCATGAATTCATCGTGCATAAATTATCTCGGCACGAGCAGACGAGTAAGACTCGAATTATGATCGAAATAAACATCAAATTAATGGTGAATAGGCATCATAATTACACAATTGGTTTCATTTTGGGGGGAATACAAATCAAGTAAGTAGTTGTCAAGTTGGACATTTCTGTTTATTTTGATGTGCACACCAATTTTGCAAAATCTGCACCGGCGCTCGATGACATCGATCGAACACCATTTCTTAAACTCAACTCAGGCTTAGGAAAAATATTGATTTGGGACCCCGAATCACCATGGACTGAGATCTGTGATGCATCTTTGAATGTGTAAATGGGGCTTAAGAAAAGAGAAAGGAAGAGAAGAGAGGAAAAGAAGAGCATAGAGATGCGAGCAAGCAAGTAGAATAAGAATGGGCATGAAATTAATATGATGCAAATGTCCTAGAAGTAGATTTAACACATATTTTAGTAAAGCAGCTTTTATTTCAATTGTTCTCTTGCAACTTAATGAGGAGATATTTGCTCAAAATATTATTCTGGAATATTAAAGACTGTCTTCACAGGCACCTTTTTAAAGTTACGTCACCCATTTACATACTTGACTTATATTCAGAAATATCGTCTTCTGGAATCACAATTGGAGCAAAATTGCACTTTAATTCATTTAATTTAATTTGTATGTTTCCCTTGGAAAAAGGAAAGAGACACAACTTTACACATTACAGTCATGTGGAGAGTGGCTGGTGCATCAAAGCCTACCCCATACAGGGAGCTCAAATTGTGAAAAAGAGGCATTTCTATCAAAATTTCACACATTGTAATGCATTACTGTGTGGAGTACAGAAAGGTAGATGGAAATCCTTCTCTTTACTCTCCGGGTGGTTTCAAGAAAATAAAAGTGGCTTTAGTATATGTAGTAAAGATGCCATTTTGCCTCAATGGGGCTCCAAAATTTCTCACATGAATAGTCAAAATATGGAAAAGGGATGGGTGACATCGGCAGCCCCCTGTAGTGTCTAGATCCATAGACTAATCCCCAAGAATGCTGACCACCTAGTCTGGTCAAAACACAGTCATAAATGGTGTCTGTGAATCAGCTGTTATACATAAATCATGAAATGTAATGTCACATAGTCTATATGTATGTGGAGTGAGTCTCATGGCAGGCAGTCTGGAGTACCTCAATCTATACGCACTGCTTGCTCTCTGTAGAAAAAAATTATACCAACTCAAACATCCAATAACTGGGAAGATTTGATGAAAATAAACAGTCAGACCGCAGGTCCCTATGCTAATGAGCAAAAAGGCCAGATTCATCCAAATCATCTCGTGGCTGAATTCTCCTCCTTGCAAAATCTCGTGATTCGTGAGATTTTCTTTCTCTAAGAATTTACCAAGTTAAATGAAATGTTATTGCACCATCAGATAGAGTAAATATTACTCTTTCATATTGGTCATTTATTTTGTATACAATATTTTGTTAAATAAGTAAATTTCTGGCCTGAAAATGTGCCTCAAAACTGAATTTTCTTCCTCTGTTTCCTTTGCAAATTGTGCCAAACTTTTTATTTTGAGCCTCAATGATATCTATATCATCATAAAGCTGAACTTCTGTACTTTCTCACAATGCCACTCTTGATATGCGGCACCTTTTAATCGGGTCAAGATCACACTTTTCCCACCAAGGTACAAGACGAGATTTCTGAAATTTTGTACTTGCATGAAATCCAAAGTTCTGATTGGCTGGATAAGATTCACAGAACGACAGGCGCGGGGTATTTGAGGAGATTACAACATGGGAAGTGTGACCTTCCCACGAACCCAGGCACTGGATCCGTTGGAATTTGCCAGTGTGTGGTCTTTTTGACCAATCAGAGTGCAGTATTCTTGTTTTCAAACTGCTTTATGTACTTGGCAAATGAAAAGTGTGATCTTGACCCGATTCTTATTTTGAGACCTATATCATTTTAAATCATACATATTCAGCTTTATCATGATCTAAAAATCATTTGGGCTCAAACAAAGATGAAGTGTGAAAATAACAGCTTCTGTCAGGTGAAAATAATTATTTTGTGGCATATTTTAGATCAAAATTTTAACCTACATTACAAAATATTTGAATTAATTCAAACACATGACCTGAAAGAAGGATTCTTCTCCTTTACAATGATACCAAATTCATGGAATTCGATGCACAATTAGAGCAGCAATGACCAAATGAAAAGAGGTGTTTTGGTCCGCATCAAGCTCATTAAATATGCAAAACATCTCACGTCATGAATATTACTTGGATGAAAGAAGCCACTTTCTTGGGACCTGCCGTCTGACTGTAAATGAGAAGATGGTACAACCACTTAACACTTGAGTGCTTACCCTTCTCTGTGGTACATTGTCATATCAGCACAGTCAAACACGGAATAATGAGTGTAGTGTAAGACTACTGAGTTTGACACCAGTCCCAGTATCATGATGAAGGCTTTAACACTAACACCAACTTGAAGGAACAGTAGACAGGTCTGCAATGCTAGCATACTACACAAAGGGTATATCTACACAAAAGAATAAAAGAAGGTGTCATCAGACATTCTCCTGACTATACACATCATGTGACTACTTGGAGTAGAATTCAATTTGGATTGAGCATTCTTCATTGGAACATTTTAAGTCTTCTCGAGATGTAGAAAAATAATTTTCACAAAAATCTGGCCAGAACATGGACTTTCATTGGAAACAATTACCAAGTTAAAGCTAATATGTAAAAAAAAGCAAAAACAAAAACAATAAAAACAAGATGGTTCACAAGCAACGCGTCTTGCCTGATTTTGAGATCAATCAAATAAGCACTAGGATCTTTTGACCCCTAGATGACCTTTGATCTTATTATCCTGAAGAACACTCGTGGTATTACCCAAAGATCATTTGTAATGAATCTAAACATAATTGATGCAGAAGTGAGAACAAGTTGAACAAAAACTTGAAAAAAAATGATGGGCATGACCTCGATCATTTGACCTTTTGACCCCTAGATGACCTTAAAACCGTCATCCTCATGAACACATGTGGCATTACCCAAGGATAATTTATACCAAGTGTAAACACAATTGATGCAGAAATAAAGAAATGACAGCAATTAGAAAAACTTGAACTATTGACCCTTTAATGACCTTTGACCCCATCATCCTCAGCAACACACACATGGTATTACCCACTGATTATGTGATCAAAATTAATGCAAAAATAAAGGAATGAGAACAAGCTGCACAAAAAACTTCGAAACGGATGGACATGACCACATCATTATTACCTCTTGACCCCTGATGACCTTTGCCCCCATCATCCTCATGGACACACATGTGGCATTACCCAAGGATCATAGGTACCAAGTGTGAACATAACCAATGTAGAAATTAAAAAAATGAAAGTTGAACAAAAACTTGACCATTTGACCTCGAGATGACCTTTGTGAATTTGTGATTTGTCCCATCATCCTCAACAACACACATGTGGTATTACCCAAGGATCATAGGTACCACATGTGAACATAACCAATATAGAAACAAAAACTAGCACATCAATGATGTGGATCTCATCTGGCATCTCGTAACAAAATTCAACACAATTTTAATTTCAGCCCAGTTGACACTGTAGTGAATTATATCGGTGACATAAATTGAGGACATAGAATTGAAATTGATGAAGAAATGATATAGAAGCATTTTTTGTGATCTATGAATAAATTTCATATGAATTAAGTATTAATAATTATCTAGTCAGTTTCTTAACTCTGTGTAGAACCTTGGTGAACCTAATGTAGCTCTCAGATGGAACAAAAATAACCAAAATCAATCAACAAATAAATAAGTAATTTTTGTGAGTTTTTAAAATATATGAATAAATTAGCATATTTAATGAGTTTCAAAATTCTATGTTGAAATTTTGTATCACCACCTCGAGTTATCATATAAAGCAAACAAAATTGAAATTGATCAACAAATGAAGAAGACAAAACATTTTTTTTGTGATTTATGAATAAATTTTGCATAAATTAGAATAAATAATTTTCCAGACAAAATTTCAAAATTTGTGTACAAGTTTGGTGAACCTCATGCAGCTCTACCAGATGGAAGAAAAAAAAATCAAAATCTGTCAACAAATAAAGAAGAGGCATTTTATGTGATTTCTGAATAAATTTCGCATAAATAAGCATAAGTAATTTTCTACTGAAAATTTCAAAATTCTGTGTAGAAGTTTGGTGAACCTCATAAAGTTCTACCAGATGGAAGAAAAAAAAAAGGTCGACAAATAAAAAAGAAGCATTTTATGTGAATTTTCAAAAATATGCATAAATTAATTTCGCATAAATTAGCATAAAAATTATTCTGGTCAAAATTTTAAAATTCTGTGTAAAAGTTTGGTGTACCTCATAAAGCTCTACCAGATGGAAGCAAAAAATTAAAAATCGGTCAACAAATAAAGAAGCATTTTTTGCGAATTTTGAAAAGTTCGCATAAATTGGCATATTTAATGAATTTCAAAATTCTGTGTAGAAGTTTTGAATCCCCCATCTAGTGCTATCATATAAAGCAAACAGAATTGAAATCGGACTTAAAATGGCGAAGTAGTAGCATTTTGAAATTGTGGACGGACAACGGACGATGGACGACGAACGACAGACGCCACGCCACGGCATAAGCTCATCTTGCCCTTCTGGCGGGATAAGCTAAAAATGAAAGTTGAACAAAAACTTGACATTTGACCCCAAGATGACCTTTGTCTCATCATCCTCAACAACACACATGTGGTATTACCCAAGGATCCTTTGAATCAAGTGTGATAAAAATTGATGCAGAAAATAGAAATGATGGCAAGCTGAACAAAAACTTAAAAAAAAAACTATGAACATAACCTCATATCATTTGACACCTAGATGTCCTTTGGCCCAGTAATTCTTATGGGCATAGATGTGTAATTACCCAAGGGTCATATGTATCAAAGTATGAACATAATTCATGCAGAAAAGAATAAATGAAAGCAAGTTGAACAAAAGCTTTGAATTTTTTTAGCAGACCAACAGGAAAAGTTAATTGCCAGTTCTCTACTGAAAATCATTCAGGGGAGACAAAAAATGTGTTGATCCAAAACTAGGTCTTACCAAGTTAGAGGATAATTTTGGAAGATTCCAAAACGAGTAAGGGGGGGGGGGCTACACATCATCTTATTTTTAGAAAGTGTGGACACTGCCACATTGTATTATTTCGTTAAAAAAAATTGAAAGCGACTCATCCATTCAGCATGTGTTTGCCAGTGCACTGAATTAAAGGGACAGCCACTATTACTGCATGCATACTACACTGCACAATAATTATCTGGCACCAAAGGGGGCTCACTGGACTAAGGAATAAAATTAATAATCAAACATAACTAATGTGATTTTGCAGTTATGTTGAGAATTTAAAAGGTGAGTTTTACATTCTTTAAGCATCATAGTATAAACCTAACAACATTAATCAAATCAAATAAATGCCTGATTACTACTTATTGTCACTTGGGAAAAAAGAAATTGCAATAATTGCATATCATTAAGCCAAGATCTGGGAAAGGACTTACCTTTGTTGAGTATCACCTGCAGGTATCAATTGAAAATTCACCTACAACCATGCATAAAAGCTATTATGATATCAAATATTTTTTGTTATTATTTGTGTCTGAAAATTGAAATAATGTCTCAAATTATTTGAACTTACTACAGGTAGGCTGCATATAAATTTATCATTTGAAGTGGAGCTATTGATAAATGGTGAGGTTGATGGGTTTGCTGAGATCTGGTAGATACTATGAGGTTTGTTAGATGCTGTCTGATTGGCGGAGCATTCTGGGACAGTCCTACACTCTACCTGAAAACAAAAAATGATAAGGAGTAGGATACCGACGAATAATTTCAAATTAATCACATTATAATAACACTTTGCAGAAAAATATGATAATACTGCTACTGAAAATAAGTGGAGCGCCTCTGGCACTCTCGCCTACATTACGCGATACAATATAGCAGCAGTGCCGACTTTGAAAACGACTATAATATAATCATTAACAAAAAACACCATTTATAGGATGATAAAATACTATGTTCATTGACCCTAAATGACATTTGACCTTGACCGTGTGGCCGAAGAATAGTGCAAGACAACCAGTGATACTTGATTAAACATTTCATGAAATAGATCTATAAACTTGTGATGGCAAATACCCCCAACCTGGGCAAAGTTCATCAACTTGGGTCATGTGACCTGACACTCATAAAGAATGTTCAGTGATACTTGATTACTCTTATGTTCAAGTTTCATGAACCAGATCCATAGTTTAAAAGTTATGATGACACTTAAAAAACTTGACCTTTGGATAAGATTTTGATGTTGATTCCGCCAACATGGTCTAAGTTCATTGACCCTTAATGACCTTTGACATTGGTCATGTGACCTAAAACTCTGGCAGGATAATAAGTAATCAGTAAGATAAATCAGTAATACCTGATATCCATTATTTCAAGTTTCATTAACTAGGCCCATATATTTTTTTAAGTTATGACATTTCAAAAACTTAACCTTTCGGTCAAGATTTGATGCTGATGACCCAGCCGCTGGAAAAGCGGCGCCAATCAGTCCTGCTCTGCTATGTAGGCAAGAAAAAAATGAAAGTAATTATACCCGAGTACAATAAGATATCCATTAATTTGAAGTTGTTTGCATAATACCGATAGAAATACTAAGAATTGCATATCAAATGAAAGCATATCATTTCATCTCTCAGAGAAATATGACATAAATTAGGATTATTGAAGTATTGAGTGCTACATTTTGATGATCACAGTAAGGTCTGAAAATGTGCATATAATGATTCATGAATGACCAATTACAATTTTCCTCTATCATGTGATATATATAATTCATTGTATTCTATGAAAGCTAAGTTAGGGATTTTAGGTTTGAGTATAGTGTATTTTCTCTGTTTGCATTCAATTTGTTATATGAAGATTACAAATAATTCCCTGGGACACTGCAAATCTTATCTACATGAATCAGATAGTATATACTTGATATCACACTCATTTTATTGATTATATTCCAGGGTAGGCACAAGCTATAATTGTACATCTCCTGTAAGCCAATTTCTTTCATATATAATACTTCACTTGTTTTCATGATTATCTCTAAACATCTTTCTACAAAAAGATAATGGGAACACATGAAATTTTGTGATGTATCTTCTCTGTGATATATCACATAACTACGTGTAGCGGTTTCATATCAAGGACAGATGCGAGATGCATACCACATTGATGATTGAGATAAGGAGTAGTGTAACCATGGCGATACCGGCCATCAACCTTCGTAACCACCATCGAGCTTGGAGAAGTCTCTCTAGCCACATCAAAGAAAGCTTAGGATGACACTGTGTCAAAGCAAAATTTTTTTTCCAATTATCACTATTAGTATAGTTATATATAAAACTGAACGTAACAGCAAAGAGGTAATCATTGTTCATAATTGATGGCTATACAACTCTTGGGACTAATAATTTACTACAGTCTGATTATTTCTTGAAAATAAAGAAGAAGCATTTTATGTGAATTTAAAAAATATGCAGTTTCGCATAAATTAGTATAACAAGAGTGTCGCTAAGGCGAGCACATAATACGCCCGTCTGTAATGCGGAAAATGAATAGATTGGTCAAGCAAGAAAAGTGGAAAATGGTGACTTCACCTTTGACCTTCTGACCTCAAAATCAATAGAATTGCTAGGATCTATGCTAGTATCATATAATCATACACACCAAACTACATGAGCGTAGGTTAAGTTCAACTAAAGTTAACGCATTAACCAGTACTTCAGAAGGATAAGATGAAAACATTTCACTGTGATCTTGACCTTTGACTTTTTGACCTCTAAATCGATAGGCTTGATGGGATCCATGCCCGGGGGGGGGCCACTTACATTGGCGAGTGGATACCATGCGCGACCAAAAAAACACGTAAAAAGGATGTCTTTTTCACGATAGGGCACGTTACGTACGTAACGTGATAAGGGTGTCAAAAACACGAAAATAATGAAAAAAGGGTATCTATTTCGCTAGGAAAATTACGTGTTTAGGGTCGAATTTGCGGGGATGATAAAACAAAATTAAAATGTTTAAAAAAGGATGTCCTCTTTGCCCCAAAACTTCGTGTTTAGAGTCCGATTTGCGCGAGGTGTAGAAGGTGGGGTCGTATACTAAACCAAATAAGGTTAAGCCGACGACCGAAGGACCCGTAACAGTTAAACATTCCTGTACTTGTTTAGGGGTTCATTTCAGGGAATATTTGCCAAGAGTATCGTTTTGTTTCCAATACTTGTTAAGGGTAGGGTTTCACACGCCAATACTTGTTAAGGGGTGCATTTTCAGATTATGGAAATTACGTGTTTAGGGTGCTTTTCGAGACCCCATGGTCGCGCATGGTATCCACTCGTGAATGGAAGTGGCCCCCCCGGGGATCCATGCTAGTATTATACACACCAAATTATATGAGCCCAGGTCAAATTCAACCGAAGTTATCACGTTTACAAGGACTGAAGAAGGGTACAATGAAAATAGGTCACTGTGACCTTGACCTTTTGACCTCCTGGGATCCATGCTAGTATCATACACACCAAATTATAGGACCCTAGGTTAAGTTCAACTTAAGTTATCGTGTTTACAAGGACTGCAGAAGAGTATGATGAAAATAGGTCACTGTGACCTCAACCTTTGACCTTTTGACCTCAAAACAAATGGGCTTCCTGAGATCCATGCTAGTATCATACACACCAAATTATATGAGCCTAGGTCAAGTTCAGCCTAAGTTATCACCTTTACAAGGACTGCAGAAGGGTACAATGAAAATAGGTCACTGTGACCTTGACCTTTGAACTTTTGACCTCCTGGGATCCATGCTAGTATCATACACACCAAATTGTATGAGCCTAGGTTAAGTTCAACTTAAGTTATCGCGTTTACTAGGACTGCAGAAGGGTACAATGAAAAAAAAAGTCACTTTGACCTTGACCTTTTGACCTCAAAATCAAAAGGCTTCCTTGGATCCATGCTAGTATTATATATACCAAATTATATGAGCTTAGGTGAGTTCAACGCGTTTACAAGAAAAATGAACAAGGAAATGGACGGACAGACGGACGGACACCGAGCATGATACCATAAAACGTCCCTTCAATACGGGAGTATAACAAATTTTCTACTCATAATTTCAAAATTCTGTGTAAAAGTTTGGAAAGCCTCATAAAGTTCTACCAGATGGAAGCAAGCAAATCAAAATGGGTAAGCAAATCAAAATGGGTAAATAAATAAAGAAGCATTTTTTTTGTGAATTTTGAAAAATGCGCATAAATTAGCATATTTAATGAGTTTCAAAATTCTGTGTAGATGTTTTGAATCTCCCACCTAGTGCTATCATATGAAGTAAACAGAATTGAAATCGGACTTGAAATGACGAAGAAGAAGCACTTTAAAATTGTGGAAAATGACAGACGCCTGGCCCTTCGGGCCGGATGAGCTAAAAAAAGATACACATTACCTCATATCATTTGACCTTTTAACCCCTAGATGACATTGGTCCTCATTATCCTAATGGACACACATGTGGTATTACAAAGGGATTATATGTTCCAAGTGTGAACATAATTGATGCAGAAATAAAGAAATGAGATCAAGTTGAATAAAACTTGACCTTTTGACCCCTAGATGACCTTGACCCCACCTTTCTCAACAACATACAAGTGGTATTAACCAAGGATCATTTCAATCAAGTGTGATCAAAATTGATGCAAAAATAAAGAAATGAGAGCAAGTTGAAGAAAACATTAAAAAAAAAGGATGGACATGACCTCTACCATTTGACCCCTAGATGACTTTTGCCCCAATATTTTCATGGGGTCACATGTGGTATTGCCCAAGGATCACATGTAACAAGTATGAACATAATTAATGCAAAATTAAAGAAATGAGAGCAAGTGGAACAACAAGTGGAATGCCTCTGGCCGTTTCACCTGCATCACGCGGTTCAATATAGCAGCAGTGCTCACTTTGAATACTACTCTAACTCGCACAAGATGTTCAGTGATACATGGTTACTCTTATTTCCCTTTTTTATGAACTAGACCAATAAACTTACAGAGATGATTATTCAACAAAAAACCCCAACATGGCCAAAGTTCATTGACCTTACATGACCTTTATCATGTGACCTGAAACTCGAACAGGATGTTCAGTGATACTTGATTACTCTTATGTACAAGTTTCATGAATCAGATCCATAAACTTTCAAAGTTACGATGGTAATTCAACAGATACACCCAATTCGGCCAAAGTTCATTGACCTTTGACCTTGGTCATGTGACCTGAAACGCGCACAGGATGTTAAGTGATACTTGATTACTCTAATGTCCAAGTTTAATGAACTAGACCAATAAACTTTCAAAGTTATGATGGTAATTCAACAGATACCCCAGATTCGGCCAAAGTTCATTGACCCGAAATGACATTTGACCTTAATCATGAGACCTGAAACTTGCACAAAATTTTCAGTGATGCTTGATTACTATTATATCCAAGTTTCATGAATCAGATCCATAAACTTTCAAAGTTATGATGGGAATTCAACAGATATCCCCAATTCGGCCAAAGTTCATTGACCCTAAATGACCTTTGACCTTGGTCATGTGACTTGAAACTGATGCAGGATGTTCAGTGATACTTGATTAACCTTATGTCCAAGTTTCATGAACTAGGTCCATATATTTTCTAAGTTATGATGACATTTCAAAAACTTAACCTCAGGTTAAGATTTCGATGTTGATTCCTCCAACATGGTCTAAGTTCATTGACCCTAAATGACCTTTGACCTTGGTCATGTGACATGAAACTCTAATAGGATGTTCAGTAATACTTGATTAACCTTATGGCCAAGTTTTATTAACTAGGTCCATATACTTTCTAAGTTATGACATCATTTCAAAAACTTAACCTCAGGTTAAGATTTGATGTTGACGCCGCCGCCGCCGGAAAAGCGGCGCCTATAGTCTCACTTTGCTTCGCAGGTGAGACAAAAACTAACATTTTTTAAGAGACCAACGAACTAACAGACCAACAGGAAAAGAGATTACTGCATGTAGGTCTCTGCCAAACTTCTTTCAGGTGAGACAAAAAATGATGGAGAAAAGCACTTACATGTACATGACAGAACAATGCAGTGTTGCATATAATCAAGTTATATTCATGAAAAGACTCCGAGAAATTAGTAAATGTCGTCCAGCACACAATATACATGAGCATTGATATGAAAGCCATAAAAATAAACAAATTTCCACACGAAATTCAACAGTTCAACAGAGGAGAATTTAGGTAGTATAAAGTCATCATCATCATCTGCCATCACCATTATTATCGTCATCATCATCCTCACCATCAATGTAATCATCATGATGATCAAAACCGCCAACACAACCACCTCCACCACAACCACCATCATCATCATCATTCCCATCATTTGCCAACCTCCTCTGCACAAATAAAATCTGTGTGAAATTATATCAAAATTTGGATTTACAGTAGAAAATTAGAACTTTATCTCTAAATGTTTTGCTATCTGAAGCATAGATTATATATTAATATTATGTTTCAAAATGATCTTACCTTCATATACTGCGCCATTGCAATAAGTATAAGAAATAGAAGTATTAGACATGATGTACTGAATACAGCAAACAATAGAGGGTGCTTTGGTTGTGTAAGTAGTTGTGAGATGACCAGACAAATAAAAACTATGAAGACACAGAGCATGTAGTACTTGAATGAGGCATCATGGAGGAGCATGAACTAAGGAAACAAATATGAAAAGCAAGACAAAAAAATCTTCACAAATTATGAAAATACTTACGGTAGCTGATTTTCTTAGATTGTCTTATTTACAAGATAACTGGATGTGTCTATTTAATCTGCTTACTATTTCTAATGTCTCGCTCCTGAATAAGCAATTCACAAATTTGATGCGCAGTAGCACCACCACCGGGGAACCAAGCCATGCATATCGACCTCAGTTACCCCCATGAGAGCAAAGGTCACACTATATACTTCCTGCCAATGAGCCCTCAAAGTCGTGACATCACGCAAGGCAAAGGGACAGAGGGTGGGATCCAAATAAACACATCCAGTAATCGTGTAAATAAGAAAATCAGATGACTATTAGGGCTGTTATCAATGAACAAATTCTTTGTCAATATATCGCTAAAAATATCTTAAAAGATATCAGTAACTATCGACAAAAGAACATAATCAATACGCACTTTTTATGCATTATAGTGATGTCACATACTCGAGTTAGTCAAAATTAATGTATCTGCCATTGTACCAAGAATGCTTTAAAATCTGGGTTCATCGGATGTAAATAATTACATAACATCTTTTCACAAACATATTTAGCATAAATACATCCTCACCTTTCATGTTTCATTATTTTGAGGTTGGATGAAGTATTATCAATTATTTTGGGGGCATCGTTCTGAGCAGTCAATGTCTTTCACCTATCTGCTATTTTGATATCGTGCTGTACATCTTCGAATGCAGAGGGCAGCAACACACAGCCTTGTGCTGCCTTCTATGTTATACTAGTAGTTGGTACTTCACTAAAATTGAGCTTCGCTTGTGATGTTTTCAATTCAATTTAATGGAGTTGCGTGCAGTAATGATGTTTGGATTGTCATGATCATAGCAAAGTGGGGGTGAGATCATGTTTTGTGGCTAGTAACTGTAAGTATTCATATTTTGTGGAGATTTTGGAGTCATTTCTGTTGCTGTACTGTGCAGTTTGATTGACTGTCGCCTAGCCGAACATCTCAATGCTCGTGATCACCGGCAGTTTGAATGAGGTGAAAGCATTCAACAAACTATAGCAGCACTAGAAGCTGTAAGAGACACAGCTCAATCATCTGACCTTGGCTTCGTCATCCACCCCCAAAAGTCAATCCTGAAGCCTGCACAAGAAATGTATTTCTGGGTTTTGTACTGATATCTCTAAGCATGAATGTAAGGCTGACAGAGAGTCTTGCTCACGAAATTGCCAACATGTGTTCTCAATTACTATTTTTTGGCCCTGTTAAAATATTTTTGTATCAACAGTGATTGGGAAGCTTATTGCAGCTATTGACCGTCGCCTAGCCGAACATCTCACGGAGCTTCCCGGAGTTCAATTTAGTCAGTTACATTATCGAGAGCTTGAGAGAAACAGAGAACTCTTAAGCTAAATAAAGGTCACTATGATCGCATTATGACTGTGTCAAGTGCTGTTAAGGATGACTTGAGGTGGTGGATCTTGAACATTCAGTCCTCAAATTCAAGTGTCTCTAAGGAAGCCCCGACTATGCACATCACAAGTGATGCCTCTGGCTTAGGATGGGGTGCATCTGATGGTTCAGTCATTTGGGCAGACGATGGAATGCTCAAGAAGAGATTAGAGCGCAAAATAATGAGAAACTATCTAGAGTTTAAGGCAGCCTTTTTGGCTATCGATCTTACATGTGTCCCTACAGTCAGATATCACGGCAGTTGCCTATATAAACAATTATGGAGGAATAAAATCCTCATCATGTAATGAACTTGCTAAGGTTTTTATGAGCTGGTGCACTGAGAGGGATATTTTGGTCTCAGCTAGTCATTTGCCAGGTGTGAAGAATACTATTGCAGACAGCAAATCACATACTTTTACTGACCAACTAGAATGGACATTGTGTGATATCTATGGTCAGCTAGAGATTGACCTGTTTGCAACATGCCTTAAAGCTCAAGTTGAGACATTAACTGGACAGCAAAATAAAGTACCCACCCCTGTCAAAGGCCGCACACAAAAATTCACGGCATTAATATAAACAATTTTTGTATACAGGTGTGCTACAATACCCCTTGCTAATCACATGCACATAAGCAATTGAATATCTTCATAACAAAGAAATACTTGACATGCATAGCATCTTTGTCTCTGAATCAAAAGTCCCACACAAAAGCACTTTCCACCAAGCAAAAATGGCCACTGAATGGACATTTTTTAGCAACCAATATGTCAAAGTGAACACCTGTTTTGTCAAAAATGATGTTCATGAGTGTGCTCTCCTTCCGATTATGCAAATTCTCAGAATGAAATCAATTAGCTTGTTTAGACTTGACAGTACTTTACTCTGGTCTAAGCAAGCTTCCATCAGGAAAATCATGCCACGTCTGACACATGAACAACGATTAAAGGCCATTGGAATGCTTGAGGCAGGTGAAAGTCATCAAGCAATTGCAAGACGTGTTGGTTGTTCGCACAGAGCAATTTCTCAACTGGCCACACGGTATCAGGAAACTGGAACTGAAAGTGACAGACAAAGAAGGGGAAGGCCTTGGGTCACAACCCCTAATCAGGACAGGTGGATTCTCCTTCGACATCTTTGAGATCGTTTTCATCTAGCTAACCAAACAGCTGCCAAAATGTTTACCCTATCAGTGCTGATACTGTGAGACGTCGTTTGAGGGAGCAGGACTTGGTATCAAGACGGCCTTGCAGAGGTCAGGAGTTGACCGCTATCCATAGAAGGAATAGACTGAGGTGGTGCAGAGAGCATAGCAGCTGGACCAGAAGACAATGGAATGCAGTATTGTTTTCAGATGAATCCAGATTCTGCGTCAATACAAGTGATGGACGGGAGCGTGTGTGGCGCAGAGCAGGAGAGCGATATGCAGAATGTTGCATTTGTGAAGTTGATCGGTGGTGTGGACCTTCTGTGATGGTGTGGGCAGGCATATCAGCCAACCATATGACTCATCTGGTTATCCTGGCAGGTAATCTGACATCTCAGTGCTATATTGATGAAGTATTAAGACCCCATCTGCTCCCTTCCCTGCAGGCACATCCTGGCATCACATTGTTTCAACAGGACAATGCAAGACCCCATACAGCACGGTTCACCACCAACTTCCTTCAGGAGCAGGACATTGACGTCATCCCATGGTGTGCATGCTCTCCGGACCTCAATCCCATTAGGCATCTGAGGGATGAACTTGGCAGACTGGTGAGATCAAGGGAACAGCCTCCTACATGTACCAATTGGCAAACATTGATCCAAGCTCTGCAGGAGGAATGGACAGAACTTCCCCAGGACTACGCTAGACAACTTGTCCAAAGCATGAGTCAGAGATTCTGCCATTTTTACCTCTGCCATTTTTACACCGAGCCGGATATAGTCCGGCAGCCCAGGAGATTTATTCAACCGAAAGCCGGACAAGCAAATGACCCCATAGCTGGATGGCATGGACCCTGAAGTTTACAAAAATGCATTGCTGCCGGGTTCTATCCGTGGTCTTCCCTCCGAAATGACGTAATATATGACGTCACTACAAAATGGCCCTATTTCACCATTTTTTAGACATTCTACACATAGCATGTGGTCAAGGGAGACTATCTCAGCCAAACCATGCTTGTTTTGTATGAAACTTTCAAAATATATTGTTCAAGTAGTGCACAAGCGATATGCAAAATTTCACAAACAGAAATTATTGTTTACATGTGCAAATTACGTAATGAAATTTGCATATCATTAGTTTCGGAGATTTCTTGCTTCAAAAATTGTCGAAAATCGATTCAAAAATTTATTTTCTTTTTTAGTGTATTGTCTTTAATATATTTCCTCTCAAGCATAATATTATTCACTTAATCTATATCTTTACTTTTAGAAAATATATGCCAGTAATTGGAAATGACATTATAGACTGTGATTTCAGCCCCCTTTTCAATATGGTGCGCACATAGAAATCGTGCGTTTTGGGTTTATTTTCACCATATGGCTAAGGTGTGCAAACGATATGCCTACTTTATTGATGTTTCCTGCATTTTGCATGATATTAAATCTTCCAAACAACATATTTTCCCCTTCATTATATCTCTGCTGATAAATAAATGATTTCAGCAAAGATTAATTGCCCACTGGGCAGTCTATAGGCTACGTTTTCAGTCTACTTTTCAACAACAAACCTATGCTATGTGATGACTGCATCATTGTAGTCGAGTCGGATATGGGGGATCCTGTGTACCATCAAAATATTTTTCACTCACCGTTTTTGTTTTTGCCTGAAGTGTCTAGTTAATGAATCTTGATGTTCCCTTTGCAAAATCGTGTCCCACGGGGTTCAAAATTGATATCTTTGGCGGATTGGATTTTGTAAGTGAAAATCAATTATTTTCATATTTTATTGCACAGAGTCTGACAATGAGACAATCTTAATCAATACGCATTTCAATATATATGATTTGGATAGTAGAAATCGGTTGAAATTGTTTTCTGAATAGTCCAGTTAATATATTTTGAAAAAAAAACAAGAATTCATAAAAAAAAAATTGAACCAAAATGGTCATGTGCATTGACATATATCTGTTTAAAATTGCATCGCCTTTGTTGATGTGCCTAACAGGCAGAAATGCATGTAACGTGCTTGGCGATCGATAGAAAGGTATGTATTACTTATATCATGTGTATTAGGGTAAAAGTCTTTTTCTACGCAAAGCAACTTTTATAACAATGAAATCTATTGAAAAAGATAGAGGATCGAGGCATTGCTCTGCATTTTCATTTGCATGCACCTTAACGCATAGTCCCACAAGAGCCAGTAGAAGGTTACATAACACACCCTTATCCGTATAGCTTGACTATTATGATATCGTGCTTTTCGGAGCCCCCAATGTGGAAAAAATTGTTTTGGGTATGCAATTTTTTCCTTAAATCACTTAGAGACAAAATAGTAGGCTTTTTTCTATCAGCTACATTATAAAAACGTCAGGGCATAGCAAAGCCTACCTCCTCGGGGGCTCTCAAAGTCACCCAATCCTTTTTCCGTATTTTGCCAATTTCTCGGAAAATTCGTCATTTTGGAGAACCATTGAGGCAAAAGGTGTTTCTGCCTGGCAGTAAAGACCTTGTTTTTGTTTTGTAACCACATAAAGATGACAAAGTAGGATTTTCTTTATCAGTTACATATAAGATGTGGTAGCACGCTGAAGCCTTCCCCCTTTAGGGGCTGCCGAACTCTTCCAACTTTTATGTCTATTTTCCCTCTTTACTGAAAAATAAGTTGAGCCCCCATTCAGGCAAAAGGGCATTTCTGTTATATAGTAAAGCTTGTTTTGATTTTGAAAACCACTTGGAAATAAAATAGGTTTTTTCTATCAGCTACATGTAAAAAAGGTGTCAACATCTACCTTCTTCAGAGGCTGCAAGATTGGCAGATTTTCCCATATATTGGAAAAAATATGGATAAGGGGTGGGTGACTTTGGGAACCCCCTGAAGGGGGATAGGCTTTGCTGCGCAACCACTTATATGGACCAGATAGAAGAAAGTCTACTTCTTTAATTCCACGTAGTTTCAAAGAATAAAAATGGCCTTACTCATGACTACATACCAACAACACTTTTTGCCTCAATGGGGGCTCGAAAATAGCATATTTTCCCATAAATAGGTAAAATATGGAAAAGGGGTAGGTGATTTCTACGACCCCTAAGGTGGTATGCTTAAATATGCCAGCACTTCTTTATATGTAGCAGATAGAAGAGACTCGACTCTTTCGTATCCACAGTCTAAAAGAAATACAAGTGGTTTTACTACATAGCAGAAGCACTTTTTGCCTCAGTGGGGGCTCGAAAATAGCATATTTTCCCATAAATGGGCAAAATACGTAAAAGTAGCGGGTAACTTCAGCAGTCCCAAGAGGGGGTAGGCTTTGCTGACCAGCACTTCTCTATATGTAGCAGATAGAGGAAACTCTATGCTTTCGTCTCGATATAGTTTAAAAGCAATAAAAGTGGTTTTACTACATAGCAGAAGCACTTTTGCCTCAATGGGGGCTCGAAAATAGCATATTTTCCCATAAATTGGCAAAATACGTAAAAGTAGCGGGTAACTTTGGCAGTCCCAAGAGGGGGTAGGCTTTGCTGCACCAGCACTCATATGAAGCAGATAGAGGAAACTTTACGCTTTCGTCTCCATATAGTTTAAAAGCGATAAAAGTGGTTTTACTTCATAGCAGAAGCAGCTTTTACCTCAATGGGGGCTCGAAAATAGCATATTTTCCCATAAATTTGCAAAATACGTAAAAGTAGCGGGTAACTTCAGCAGTCCCCAGAGGGAGTAGGCTTTGCTGTACCAGCCCCCTCTTTATATGTAGCAGATAGAAGAAACTCTACGCTTTCGTCTCCATATAGTTTAAAGCAATAAAAGTGGTTTTACTACATAGCAGAAACACTTTTTGCCTCAATGGGGGCTCGAAAATAGCATATTTTCCCATACATTGGCAAAATACGTAAAAGGGGCGGGTAACTTTGGCAGTCCCAGAGGGGGTAGGCTTTGCTGCATCAGCACTTCTTTATATGTAGCAGATAGACATGATAGAGGAATCTCTACGCTTTCGTCTCCATATAGTTTAAAAACAATAAAAATGGCCATAGCAGCAACACTTTTTTCCTCAACGGGGGCTCGAAAATAGCATATTTTCCCATAAATAGGTAAAATATGAAAAAGGGGTGGGTGATTTCTACGCTCCCTTAAGGGGTATGCTTCAATATGCTAGCACTTTTTTATATGTAGCAGATAGAGGGAACTCTACTCTTTTATCTCCAAATAGTTTCAAAAGAATGAAAGTGGCTTCATTCCATATCAGAAACGTTTTTTTGCCTTAATTGGGGCTCCAAATTGGCATATTTTCCCATAAATTTGTAAAGTACGTAAAAGGGGTGAGTAACTTCGGCAGTCTCCAGAGGGTAGAGGATTCGCTGTACCAGCACTTCTTTATATGTAGCAGATAGAGGAAACTCTTTTATACCTAAGTGGTTAAAAAACAATTAAAATGACTTTACTGCAAAGCAGAAACGTCTTTCCCCTTCAATGGGGCTCCAAAAATGTAGAATTTTCCAAGAAATAGGCAAAATACGAAAAAAGGATGGCAGACTCTGGCGGTCCCATGCATACAGGGGGGGGGGGGGTGAAGGCTTTGTTGCACCCTTACTTCTTTATGATGTAGCTGATAGAGAGAAATCTACTGTTACAGAGGATGCTTTTTGGTGTCATTTTATCGCAATATCGAGTAATATATGGTATTTGCCCTTCATGAAGCGTTTCAGTATTATCGGTACATTATATCCTCTTTCATGTCGAATGCTGATATTTTGCAATAGTTGTTGATGTTAATGATTGAACAGATAAATATCAATGCACATGCACATTTTTGACCAAATCATGCCAATTTCGGGATAAATTTTATTTCAAAATATAGTAGCTGTCCAGAAAATGAAATCAATCGATTTCTACTATCCGAATCATAGTGAGATGCGTATTCATTTAAGATTGTCCCATTGTCACACTCTGTGCAAAAATATGAAAATAATTACTTTTCATTTTAAAAAAATCCAAAAGGGCCGCCAAAGATATCAATTTTGAACCCCCTGGGAAACGATTTTACAAAGGGAACATCAAGATTCATTAATTAGACACTTCAGGCAATACAAAAACGTTAAGTGAAAAATATATATATTACGATGGTGCAAAGGAACTCCCATTTTCGACTCGACTACAATAATGCAGTGTTACATGATATACATGGTATAGGTTCATTGTTGAAAACTAGACTGAAAACGTAGTCTATAGACTGCCCAGTGGGCAATTAATCTTTGCCGAAATCATTTATTTATCAGCAGAGATATAATGAAGGGGAAAATATGTTGTTTGGAAGCTTTGATATCATGCAAAATGCAGGAAACATCAATAAAGTAGGCATATCGTTCGCACACCTCAGCTATATGGTGAAAATAGGCCCAAAACGCACGATTTCTATGTTCGCACCATGTTGAAAAGGGGGCTGAAATCACAGTCTATAATGTCATTTCCAATTACTGACATATAATTTCTAAAAGTAGAGATATAGATAAAGCGAATGATATTATGCTTGAGAGGAAATATATCAAAGAAAATACACTAAAAAAGAAAATAAATTTCTGAATCGATTTTCGACAATTTTTGAAGCAAGAAATCTCCGATACTAATGATATGCAAATCCCATTACGTAATTTGCATATGTAAACAATAATTTCTGTTTGTGAAATTTTGCATATCGCTTGTGCACTACTTGAACAATATATTTTGAAAGTTTCATACAGAACAAGCATGGTTTGGCTGAGATATTCTCCCTTGACTACGTGCTATTTGTAGAATGTCTGGAAAATGGTGAAATAGGGCCGTTTTGTAGTGACGTCATATATTACGTCATTTCGGAGGGAAGACCACGGAGAGAACCCGGCAGCAATGCATTTTTGTAAACTTCAGGGTCCATGCCATCCAGCGATGGGGTCATTTGCTTGTCCGGCTTTCGGTTGAATAAATCTCCTGGGCTGCCGGACTAATAATCACCCACTGATTGTTTGAATCCTAAGTCTTGTCAGGAAAGACCTCCAAGAAAAGGGCCTTTCGAGATCGACTGCAGACATTATCCTTGCTGCATGGAGGCCCTCAACAACTAAGCAGTATGCTACCTATATTAACCAGAGGTTGGACTTTCGTCACGCACGGAAAATTACATCAGTGCAAACATCTGTAATGTGCTGGAATTCTTCAGTTCATTGTACAAGAGAGTAGGATACAGTGCAGTTAACACAGCTAGATCAGCATTGGCAGCTTCAGTGACTTTGTCAGATGGTATTAGTCTCAGTACACACCCTCTTGTTACCATCTTTATTTGAAGCCTCTCAGACCAAGGTATGAAAGAACCTGGGATGTGACAACTGTCTTTAGGTTATATGTGAGGATTATGGCCCTTGGCATCCTTATCCCTTCATGAATTAACTATGAAAACTTTCATGCTTGCAGCCTTAGTGTCTGCTCAGCGACAGCAGACTCTTCACCTTCTTAGCGTTACCAGTATGGATGTTACAGACTCAACAGTGGATGAATTGTTTAAAACTAGCAATGATGTGGAGCTCATCCAGCATCTCGCAACGAAATTTAACAAAATTTTTATTTCAGCCCAGTTGACACTGTAGTGAGTTATATTGGTGACATAAATTGAGGATATAGAATTGGAATTGATGAAGAAATGTCATGAAGCATTTTTTGTGATCTATGAATAAATTTCATATGAATTAAGTATTAATAATTATCTAGTCAGTTTCTTAACTCTGTGTAGAACCTTGGTGAACCTAATGTAGCTCTCAGATGGAACAAAAATAACCAAAATCAATCAACAAAAAATAAGTACTTTTTGTGAGTTTTGAAAATATATGAATAAATAAGCATATTTAATGAGTTTCAAAATTCTGTGTTGAAATTTTATATTACCACCTCGCGCCATCACATAAAGCAAACAAAATTTAAATTGATCAACAAATGAAGAAGAAAACCTTTTTTTGTGATTTATGAATAAATGTTGCATAAATTAGCATAAATAATTTTCTAAACAAAATTTCAAAAGTTTGTGTACAAGTAAGGTGAACCCCGGGGGGGGGGGGGGGGGGGGGGGGAGCCACTAACATTGACGAATGGATACCATGCGCAACCAAAAAACATGTAAAAAAGGATGTCTTAACGTTAATGTCTTAACATAATAAGGGTGTCAAAGGCACTAAAATAATGAACTAGCACATCAATGATGTGGAGCTCATCCGGCATCTCGCAACAAAATTTAACACAATTTCAATTTCAGCCCAGTTGACACTGTAGTGAATTTTATTGGTGACATAAATTGAGGATATAGAATTGAAATTTATGAAGAAATGACATAGAAGCATTTTTTGTGATCTATCTATGAATAAATTTCATATGAATTAAGTATTAATTATCTAGTCAAAGTTTCTTAACTCTGTGTAGAACCTTGGTGAACCCAATGTAGCTCTCAGATGGAACAAAAATATTCAAAATCAATCAACAAATAAATAAAGTAATTTTTGTGAGTTTTGAAAATATATGAATAAATTAGCATATTTAATGAGTTTCAAAATTCTATGTTGAAACTTGTATCACCTTCTCGAGCTATCATATAAAGCAAACACAATTGAAATTGATCAACAAATGAAGAGGAAAAAACATTTTTTTGTGATTTAGGAATAAATTTTGCGTAAATTAGAATAAATAATTTTCCAGACTAAATTTCAAAATTTTGTGTACAAGTTTGGTGAACCTCATGCACTTCTCCCAGATGGAAGAAAAAAAAATCAAAATCTGTCAACAAATAAAGAAGAGGCATTTTCTGTGATTTAGTATGAAAATACTTACCATGATTTTCTTATTTACGAGATAACTGGATATACTCATTTGATTTGCTAGTTCATTACAATTAGCTAGCACGCCGAATAAAAGTACACGGTCTCACGGGCCTAATTACTAGTGGTAGGCCATAGATATTCATTCGAGCCAACCCATTGCTATTTTTTTTATTTTGATATGGCTGATTGACAAAGTGTATGCATATGATTGTCCATCTAACACTGATTCTATTTTTGGTAATTACTGAACTTCCTTTTCCCTAATTGGGAAGAAATATCACCAATTTTGGACTATATTTTGACTGGCGGAAGGATTAGGGCTATTTTGCTGTTTGAGTTGATGAATCTGCTCCCCCCGACGGTGTCTTCAAACACGCCAATTTATTTTTAAAATGAGCCGGTCAAGGGACCCTTTTCTGGTCAGATATGGATTGCCAGATATAAATCCTATCCACTGGTAGTAAACATTTGACCCCCAAATTTCATCCTTATTTTTAATGAATTTTTTAAATTGCCAATTTAACACATGAGTCTATGGGGAATGAATTAGGCCTGTGAGACCACACAATTTTCCTGCGCGCGCAGCATCTCCCTACGCACGCACTATCCCAAGATCATCACGCAAATTGGCGTCCATTTCCTCTTATGAGCCTGAACGCAGGACATGTTGCCACGCAAGGCGAGGGGTCGGTGGGAGGGTTCAAATTAGTATATCCAGTTATCACGTAAATAAGAAAATCATGGTAAGTTTTTTCATAATTTACTATCAATAACTGGGATATACTCATTTGATTTGCTAGACCAACAGGGATTCAACGTGAAGGGAGGCATGTCTAGACTAAGAAGTGCGTAAAAATAGGGAGATGAAGACACGAAGGCCGCTGCCTTAAGGACAGAGGAGGCAAATAAAGCCTCATGTGAAGAAAAGTCCTTAAGAACAAGGAAGTGAAGGAAAGAAGAGCGTCAATAGGCGGTCCTCAAGAAGTCGTAAACGACGATTCCATAGAAAGAGCCCAAGAAGAATGATACTAAAGTATCATGGGCCCTCGGCCTAGTGTCAGGAGAACATCATCACCAACTGACTAGATCGTAAGATTCAGATTTTGTTGAAAATATCAACAAGAATCGTGATCGGAAAACTGAACCTTTTAAGGTTCAGTAAGTGATCAATCAATCAATCTGAGAAGGCGAGATATCTCATAAGCCTCCGCGTGGGAGAAAGCGCCCAGAATTCGATATCTGTCTCAAATGTGTGAGCGCAGAACATCTGCAGAATTCTGATAGAGAGCTGTGGCAGAACGTTTCTAGCGGTCCGAAAAGGACTTTGAACGACAGAGAGTAAGGTTTAAGAAAACCACTCGTAAGGCAGTCAATGTGTCGAGAAAAACGACTGAGTGCCATCTTGTTAATAAGAAAATGCCACGGACCTGCTGCCTATGTAGAATAGAACAGTCTGGTCAAAACAGCTCAACCGGGCATGTCAGAGAAACAACGCGGTACGCATCACGACAAAACAAGTGTGATAGACCGAGTGATCGAGAGAGAATCCCGGATCCCCTTTCTCCCGTACTAAATAAAGCACCCGCCAGAGGGTGCAGCGCCCGCGGTGGAAGAGGTGGCTTGGCTCAAGCCACCATCGCCGAGAGAGCCCGTAAGGCTAGGCTGCGATGGATGTCCGCTGTGCGGGGAAATCCCTAGCAGCAGCAAGCGTACGCCAGAGGTGAGCTGGCGAACAATGTCTCTGTCATGATCTTACGTGTAAACGACAATCAAGAGATGCTCTAAACCAACAGACATCGCCAGATATGATACCTCAACAGTTACGTTCCCAACGGAATCAAATGAGGTAACAACGGCCCTGTCCTATCAAAGTTAGGGACGGAAACTGGCTAAGAGTGTCGATGTCCTCGCTTGAAGAAACAAGCGAAAGAGTAAGGAGACTTGAGGAAAATAATCAAAAAAATTTCTCTCAGTCTGCGGTGAGAACCAGTTGTTTATGAAAACAGCCACAAGGCCTGGTTTCTCTGGTGATCGTAAGAGCAAGCACCGCCGGCGCCGGTTGCGGCAGCGTGGAACAGTCCGATATCGGTAAGATAAGGAGTTCCGAAAAGCTGCGGGGGGCGGCAAAAATGACGCCCTAAAAAGCGGGGGATGAGAATCTAAGTTTCTAAAAGAAGAACTCCAGTGAAGTAAATCACTTACATGGAGAGACTCATCCCCAGTCGGCCCGAGAGAAAGCGGGTCGTGGTGATCGTGGTTAGGCAGGCATAAGCATACATCCATCCACGGTTACATCATCCTCGGTCGCGTGGTGACCATGGCCACATGCATTGCATGGAAGGAGGATGAAAGCAGCATGCGAGGCAACTCGAGTGTGCCGAGTGAAAAAGCTTCTAAATAAGAAGACGACTCGACAAACGGGCACGGTAAAAACATCGACCGTAGCCCACTCCACACAAGGAGGAAACGGCGGAGACGCCCGCAAACTTGACCCACATAGAGGGCAGTCTATAAGATAGACCGTTAGAGCTCGACCGATGGCCTGGCGGCGTACAGTTTGGTGGGTGTGCCAAGAAAATAGGCATAGAAATGCCGACAGAGAATCCTGGGGCTTTAAACAAGCCTGAACGCACGTACACAGCCAACAATCTCATGAGATATACAGCGGTTTCTTTCCTCCGAGATGATGCTTACCCGACCAGGAAAGACTCGGGGAACAGCTGTGAATGTCAACAGGAGGGATATCTAGCATATGAATGGCTGATTCCCTCCAGGTATTCGGTGCGGGTGCTGCCGGCGGTGTCCGGGGGGACGACCGGTGATGGCAGCTCGGGCAGGGCTCGTACCAGCCGCCCGAATACGAGACAAATAGGTTAAAATAACCATAATGCACCGGGTGGTGAAGGCATAGCGATTACTAAGCACAGGAGAACTTTTAATCGCCGTGACATTCAGATCCGATATACATACTCATAAGCTCGGAGAGGTACGAGATAGTGAGACATACCGCTGAGCGGTGATTGTGCTCATATCGGAGTTGCCCTCTCTACAGCGGCGATCGCTGGAGGACGGGTGTCTGTACTAGCCCTGACTCTAACCTTACAAGAGTAGGAGTTAAAGTAAAGACAGGGCGCCCTTACTTTCGAATAGAAAGTGAGGTTCAGGCCAAAAACCGACGGTCCCGTCGCCCGGGCGGACGGTCCGCGGGCATGATAGGTTGCCCTCTCAAAAGCAGCCAAACATTCTCACGAGAGAAGGGTGGCATGCGGTATGTAAGAAATTCTTACCTCCAATCTACAGGCCCGCTTAGGGGGTAGACATAGAGGGCGAATTCGGGAGTACCTGCATAATAATGGGGATACCCATGCAGGTAAACTCGCCGATGGCTCCCCGGAGTGCGGGTTGGCGAGAGAAATCTCAATCTCAATACCCGACATCGGCAATAAGACCGCGGCGGTCTTATAATGACGGAGAACACGAGGGTAAAAACCCGTAATGCTCGGAGACGCATAGATGCAACCTGTACGGATGCAACGTCCAGCCGTCGGTCACCGAGAGCTTGCTGACATGTTGATGCTTGAAAGCCGTATGTCGGAAGCACCTGCATAGAAACGGGGGTCACTGTGTAGGTGAACAGCGTTTCAATAAATGCCCGGTGTGAGAGGACAGGTGATTGCTTGAACCGCACAGTGCTTAGCAAGGCGGCTAAAGCTGATATGAAGCGTGGGTGAATTAACCTCACTGCTTATGGGAGTATGAAGCAACATGAGAGTTGCGACGCCTGACCCACAATTATCGGGAGTCTGGTGACATAATGGCGGGCGACTCCCGTATGTCGATAACACCTGTGTATTAGCGGGGATTTCCCTTGCAGGTGCATGAGCCGGCGAATCATGATATTGCCGGTGACTATCCGAGGTGCGAGATGGCGACTGTCTGCTTGACCTGCCCGGTGCTCGACACAGCGGTTTTAGCTGACAGGGAGTATGAGGATAAAGATCCGTGATACTCGAGGGCGTTCTGTTGTAACATGAAGTTACGACGCCTGGCCATCGGCACAAGAATCAGAAAGATAGGTCTGCCCGCAAAGCGGGATAAGCGACCAAGAATTTCTTCTTCTTCCTCTTCTGAGCGGCCCCCCCGGGGGGGCAGAAGAGGGCACAAGAGACAGGAAGGGGGACGTGATATCTCGCATGAGAAAAGTCACCCAATCTGATCAAGCCGTTCAGGCACATGAACGCAATTTCATGGTTCCACCTTAAAGGGCACGTGGACGCAATTCCACGGTTCCACCCTGATCAGTTAATCGTGAGATTGACGGGGTCAAGCTCACGTGTCTCTAGCGACTAGGGGCTGGTAGCCCTTTGCTAATGCTCCCTGACGGAGACTGACAAAGCATCGAGCCTAGTCTGTGCCAGGAAAAGAGTCCCACGCTCTTAACCTGGACTTGTCGGACCCGATAGCCGGTGCGTCAAGCAGCCCTGGAGGAGTGAGGTTTTCTATACTAGTACAACACTCCCCAAATAGGTTCAGGTCCCGTTGAGGGAACCTTGGCTATCACCTTTCAGGCACGTGGCCACCGCGCCACGGTTCCACACTGAAACGCTCGGGCACGTGGACGCAGTTCCACGGTTCCACCCTGTTGGGCACGTGGACGCAACTCCACGGTTCCACCCTTTCTTTTCCAGGGCACATGGACGCAAACCATGGTTCCACCCTAAAAGAGCCCAACGCAAAGGATCTCGCTCTCTTGCCCTCATACTCACCGCCGCTGATCACAGGGACAATACCATGTCTGGTTCTCTCCCAGCGGCAGGTTGGAGTCATCAAGAGGTGAGTCGAAGAGCTCATCTACCTGGTAAGTTCTTAACCTGAAAAGAACAAGTAGGGGCGAAAACAGAGAGGGGGTGGAGGGGTGGGTGGGCAAGAAAGGTGACAAAACAAGATCCCTTCCAGAAATTATTAATAAAATTAATAAGTCAGGTAAATAACAGGATCACCTTCTTAAACATGAGTTAAGAGAACGGGCAAGGCTCGACATGACGTTAATTAATTAAAACCAGAAAACGTCTAAGTCCAAGACGAACAGTAGGATCAGCTAAGAAAAAAAAAACACAAGGATTTTTTTTTTTTTGTTCTTTTGACAAGGGTCGAAAAAAGAAACAAGTAATAGGCGGCAAAAAGACGCCCTAAGCTGATCTGAGAGGAAGTAGCAAGGACTCACTTCCTCTAAACTGGAAGCCGGAAACTAATTAGCGAAAACAAGATGCTAACAAGAATCAGGAGGGCTTCCCAAAAATTTAAGAGAAATTTTTTTTTTAATACAAAATAATTATTAAAATTAGTTAATAATTAAACAATTAACCAAAAGGTTAATAAACAATTGATCAATTAATCAATTAAGAATAAAAGATTGATTGGAACCTAAGAGAACAATCAACCAACTCAAAACAAGAAAAACAACAAGTTGAAAACAAGTTTGAGAACAAAAGAAGGGCGATTAATTAAACAATTAATCAAAAGCTTGAATAACAATTGATCAATTAAGAATAAAAGATTGATTGAAACATAAGAGAACAATCAATCAACTCAAAACAAGAACAACAACAAGTTGAAAACAAGTTTGAGAACGAATAAAGGGCGACGCTCCTACCTGTCCAGCATAGCCTAAGCTGTGGAGAGGAAAATAAAATTAATTCAATTCAAGACGAGGCAAAGGAGCAAGTCAAGAATTAAAAGAATTATAATGAATTAAAAAAGAAAGTGAAGCGTCGCATTAATGCCCGCGGCACGCAGGAGAGCGCGGAGCTATGGGATAAGGAAGCGGAGCAACCCGTCTGTGTGAAAACGAAACTGACTGTTCGTACCTCACACAATTTAATTAAAGAAAAAACGTGAATAAATAACACGAAAGCTCCACGCAGAGTACATAAAATGAAATCAATCAGAAGCCTAAGGACAAAGGATTGAAATAGGTAGTAAAAATATAGATAAATATGTCAACAACGGACACTTTAAAAAGAGCAAAGTGGGAGTGTACTTAGCTACGTCTGATCACGGCGGCAGGCGAAAGTAAAAGAGGAAATGGACGCCAATTTGCGTGATGATCTTGGGATAGTGCGTGCGTAGGGAGATGCTGCGCGCGCGCAGGAAAAATTGTGTACTTTTATTCGGCATGCTAGCTAATTGTAATGAACTAGCAAATCAAATGAGTATATCCCAGTTATTGATAGTAAATTAATACATTTTGCATAAATAATTTTCTACTAAAAATTTCTAAATTCTGTGTAGAAATTTGGTGGGCCTCATGAAGTTCTACCAGATGGAAGAAAAAATATCAAAATCTGTCAACAAAAAAAGAGGCATTTTCTGTGAATTCTGAATAAATTTCGCATAAATAATTTTCTACTGAAAATTTCAAAATTCTGTGTAGAAGTTTGGTGAACCTCATAAACTTCTACAAGATGGAATAAAAAAAGTAAAAATCGGTCAACAATTAAAGCAGATAAAGCATTTTATATGAATTTTTAAAATATGAATAAATTAATTTCGCATAAATTAGCATAAAAATTGTTCTAGTCAAAATTTCTAAATTCTGTGAAGGAGATTGGCAAACCTTATGAAGCTCTACCAGATGGAGGAAAAAAACAATCAAAATCGGTCAACAAATAAAGAAGAAGCATTTTATGTGAATTTTTAAAACTATGCATAAATTAATTTCGCATAAATTAGCATAAAAATTGTTGTGGTCAAAATTTCAAAATTCGGTGTAGAATTTTGGTGAACCTCATGAAGCTTTACCAGATGGAAGCAAAAAATTCAAAATCGGTCAACAAATAAAGAATTTTTTGTGAATTTTGAAAAATGCGCATAAATTAGCATGTTTAATGAATTTCAAAATTCTGTGTAGAAGTTTTGAATCCCCCACCTAGTGCTATCATATAAGGCAAACAGAATTGAAATCGGACTTGAAATGGCGAAGAAGTAGCATTTTGAAATTCAGTCAACAAATAAAAGAGGCGTTTTCCGTGATGTATGAATTTAGCATAAATAAGCATAATTTTCTACGGAAAATTTCCAAATTCTGTGTAGAAATTTGGTGAATCTCAGGAAGTTCTACCAGATGCAAGAAAAAACAAGTGAAATGCCTCTGGCGGTCTCACCTGCATCACGCGATTCAATATAGCAGCAGTGCTGACTGAAAACTACTACAACTCGCACAAGATGTTTAGTGATACTTATTTACTCTTACATGTATGTCCACGTTTTATGAACTAGACCAATACACTTACAGAGATATGATGGTAATTCAACAAATACCCCCCATTACGGCCAAAGTTCATTGACCTTTGAACTTGGTCATGTGACCTGAAATGCCCACAGGATGTGCAGTGATACTTGATTACTACTATGTCTAAGTTTCATGAATCAGATCCATAAACTTTCAAAGTTATGATGGTAATTCAACAAATACCCCCAATTTGGCCAAAGTTAATTGACCCTAAATGACCTTTGACCTAATTCATGTGACCTGAAACTTGCACAGGATGTTCAGTGTTACTTGATTACTATTATGTGCGAGTTTCATGAATCAGATCCATAAACTTTCAAAGTTATGATGGTAATTCAACAGATACCCCGAAATCGGCCAAAGTTCATTGACCCTTAATGACCTTTGACCTTGGTCATGTGACGTGAAACTCATGCAGGATGTTCAGTGATACTTGATTAACCTTATGTCCAAGTTTCATGAACTACATGTAGGTCCATATATTTTCTAATCTAAGTCATGCTGTCATTTCAAAAAGATTTGGTGATGACACCGCTGCCGCCGCCGTCGGAAAAGCAGCACCTATAGTCTCACTCTGCTATGCAGGTGAGACAAAAAAATCGTTTGACATTTAAAGAAGAAGCACTTTATGTGAATTTTTTTAAATATGCATAAATTAGCGTAGTTAATTTCTGTGTAGAAGTTTTGAATATCCCACCTAATGCTATCATATAAAGCGAACAGAATTGAAATCAGACTTGAAATGACGAAAAAGAAGCATTTCGAAATTCAGTCAACAAATACAGAAGAGGCATTTTCTGTGATGTATGAATTTTGCATAAAATAGCACAAATAGACTGTGGGATGGACAAGGAAAATGTCTCTAGTTTTTTATTTCCATAGGGCGGCAAATGCAACCACGGTTCTTGGACATGATAATATGTAAAATATTATGAGTGAATACATGCAACATGTTGCCATCGCTAAATTCTGCTCCTGACCTCAAAATTAAAATAATAATATGCGAAATCGTACCACTGATTCGACTGGAAATTCCGCCATTCACCCCGTGTGTTAAGGACTCCCGCGAACGCGCGCAAGCGTATACAATGCATGTAACCTCGTTTGCGTTTACTTTTTATTCGTTGGAGAATCTACGATGGCGGATAAGATGTCGTCGTCTTCGTCGTGTTTTGACAGCGAAAATGACGATTTACCAATAGCAAATATATGCTACATGCACGTCTTACCCAAGGAAAGAGGGCCAGTAAATTTCTTTCAAGTAAAGAGCTAGACCAAATTTAGCCTTTGCTGCATTCGTTGGTGTAGACTACCTGGGACTTCAAAATAAAAATAGCTATTCGTGCAGCAGAGAAGTTTGCGATTGACTTGCATGCAGCCCGGCCAGTATTTCAGCAAGATCCGAATGGATCAAAATAAATATAGATGTACAGCTGTACTTTCAAAAGAGGGGGCCCACTTCGAGTCTATTTTTTAAAAAATAAAATCACTTTTTTCATGACAATATATAACTGTTCTTCTTTCTTTCCTTTTCCAGTTTTCACTTTTTAAGTTTTTTCTTAGTTCCCTTTCCCCCTTTCCTCTTTTTTTCCCTTTCTTTCTCCCCCTTTTCTTCTTTTCCCTTTTTTTTAAATTTCCCGATGAACACCGCCAGGGGGGACAGCTTGCAAACTTGTCTGCTGCACGAAGAGCTATTTTTATTCTGAAGTCCCAGGTATACACCAACGAATGCAGCAAAGGCTTAAATTTGTTCTAGCTCTTCACTTGAAAGAAATTTACTGGCCATCTTTCCTTGGATAAGACGTGCATGTAGCATATATTTGCTATTGGTAAATCGTCATTTTCGCTGTCAAAACACGACGAAGACGACGACATCTTATCCGCCATCGTATATTCTACAACGAATAAAAAATAAACGCGAACGAGGTTACATGCATTGTACACGCTTAGCGCTTGCGCGCGTTCGCGGAAGTCCTTAACACACGGGGTGAATGGCGGAATTTCCAGTCGAATCAATGGTACGATTTCGCATATTATTATTTTAATTTTGAGGTCAGGAGCAGAATTTAGCGATGGCAACATGTTGCATGTATTCACTTATAATATTTTACATATTATCATGTCCAAGAACCGTGGTTGCATTTGCCGCCCCACGGAAAGTCACAATTTTAGCGACCATCCCAGTCTAAAATAATTTTCTACTCCAAATCTAAAAATTCTGTGTAGAAGTTTGGTGACCCTCATGAAGCTCTACCAGATGCAAGAAAAAAAATCGGTCAACAAAAAAAGAAGAAGCATTTTATGTGAATTTTAAAAATATGCGTAAATTAAGTTTGCATAAAAATTGTTCTAGTCAAAATTTCATAATTCTGTGTAGAAGTTTGGTGAACCTCATGAAGCTCTACCACATGGAAGCAAAAAATTCAAAATTCGGTCCACAAATAAAGAAGCATTTTTTTTGTGAATTTTGAAAAAAAGTGCATAAATTAGCATATTTAATGAATTTCAAAATTTTGTGTAAAAGTTTTGAATCCCCCACCTAGTGCTATCATATAAAGCAAATAGAATTAAAATCAAACTTGAAATGGCGAAGAAGCATTTTGAAATTGTGGACGGACGCTAGACGACAGACGCCACGGCAAAAGCTCATCTGGACCTTTGGGCTGGATGAGCTAACACAAGCAAGCCAGGAAAGACTGGACAGAAGTCAGTTTTTCGGAAGTACAAGCAGGACTCGCATATCTGCATCTATACTCATTTAGCACATTTATGTTGGTCGCACCAAGACTCTTAGCGAACAGGAACTCTACATTTTTGTCAGCACCCGGAAACCACATTGCTGTGTGTCTCAGGGTACTATTGTCAGATGGCTGAAATTAGTCATGTCTAGAGCAGGAATAGACATTAAGATGTTCAAGCCTCATTCTATATCCAAGTTGGATTGACATTGCCAGTGGAGAAAATTTTGTGCCATGTGGGATGGCATTCAGAACCGAAGTTTCAGAATTTTTATAACAAGCTTGAGGTGGAGGAGAATGTTTCTTTTGTATCAGCACTCCTTGATACTGCAGATTTGTAATGTATAACATGAGTTTCTCGTCACACTTTTTCGGTTATGGCTTTAGCCCCGAGTTTACTTTAAAGTCTCACATTAAGTCGAATGTACGCCGTTCGAAATAAAATGAAGAGATTAAATGAAATCGTTCCTGTTTGAAGTTCCTGCTATGCAGGCGAGAGAAAAATTAATTGAAATTAATTAACAATTGATAATTGAATTAATAGAACAATGGGAACAATAGGTTGATTGAAAAACAAAGGGAACTATCAACCAACTCGAAAAAAGAACGTCAAGTTGTAAACAAGTTTGAAAAGAACCAAAATGGCGACACTCCTACCCGTCCAAACGTAACCTAAGCTGTGGAGAGGAGGAACGGATTACAATAAAATTCAAGACGAAGCGTATATATCAGCAAGTCAAGAAACAAGTTGAACGCCTCTGGCAGTCTCGCCTGCATTACGCGATTTAATATAGCAGCAATGCTAACTTTGAAAACTACTATAAAATAATCATTCATATAATGACATAATACCACATTCATTGACCATAAATGACATTTGAACGGTGACTTAAGAATTGTCAACTACACCCATGTCCACATTTCATTCACTCTATTCATAAACTTTCAAAGTTATGATGGCAATTCAACAATTACCCCAACATGGCCTAAGTTTATTGCCTTAACTGACCTTAGACCTTGGTTTTGTGACCTGAAACTCACAGGGATGTTCAGTGATACTTGATTACTCTTATATCCTAAGTTTTATGAACTAGATCCATAAACTTTCAGAGTTAGGATGGTAATTCAACAAATACCCCCAACATGGCCAATGTTCATTGACCTTAAATGACCTTTGACCATCCTCATGTGACCTGAAACTCTTACAGGATGTTCAGTGATACTTGATTACTCTTATGTCCAAGTTTTATGAACTAGATCCATAAACCTATGGGCCCGAATTCACAAAGGTGGTTTTGAAAACCCACGGTTGAGTCAATGGTTTATGCAGATTTCCTGTATAAATTACACTTTATTCAGAGCGTATCTGGCGCGTGTATAAAAAATTCCAATGCTGATGCCCGCTTTTGTCACAGTGCGCCAAAATGACGCCTGTTACCATGGTTAGATACACAATTTCATTTATGAGTCCACTGTTTGAAGAGTGCACTCATACAATAAAAATACAAAGAGACAATCTAAACCCGAAAGGAATAGATTAAAAGAGGGAACGAAATGCATAATAAGAGTACTAAATCCATGTTAGATCGCAAATTACATGTATCTGACATCTTGGGATAGTGCGTACGTAGGGAGATGCAGCACACACGCGCAGGAAAAATTGGGTACTTATTATTCGGTGTGCAAGTTAATTGTAATGAACTAGCAAATCAAATGAATATATCCCAGTTACTGACAGTAAATTTTGAGCTTTGAGGATTTTAGCTCTGAGTCAAAAAATGGGCTTTGTCTCGCCCTTACCATCGGAGGATGATTCGGCCTTAAGCTGCAGACAATATTTGATAAGTAAATCTGCGGCTAATACACCATCTTTCTTCCCTATCTGCCGCTTGGGGTCAACGGAAACAGACTTTGGAAAGCTTCAAAAAACACTTCCATGCTTTTCTGATCCAACTGAATATGAATGGGAGGAAGAGCTCTCTTCATCAGCCCATAGATCGACGATAGATAGACGATAGAACCCAAATTGTTTATCAGATCTCTCAGTAAAATGAATAGAAGAAGCTACAGGGTAAGCTTGGGACCTGATATCGGAGGTTTCACGGCTTCAGTGAGCAGACGTGTTACGATCACGATTCCGAGAAGGTCTAGCAGGAAGAGGGCTCTGGTCTCTCCCCGCTATAAAAGATGGAGGAGACTCCCGCTCCGAAGAGTCGGGCGGACGCAAGACGGTGCAAGGAGCGGAGCTACACAGGTCTGCCCGGGCAAGCAGATTACTCCTTTATCCACATTTTATGCACTATATCGTTAAACTGTGAAAGTTATGACAGCAACCTAATGATTACCTCTAAAATGGCCAAAGTTCAATAAACTTAAAGGACAAGTCGACCCCAACAAAAACTTGATTTGAATAAAAAGAGAAAAATTCAACAAACATAACACTGAAAATTTCATCAAAATCGGATGTAAAATAAGTAATGGCATTTTAAAGTTTCGCTTCATTTCACCAAACAGTTATATGCACATCTCGGTCCGTATGCAAATGAGGAACTGATGACATCACTCACTATTTCTTTTGTATTTTATTATATGAAATATTTTCATTTTCTCATTGTCATGTGAATTGAAGTTTCATTCCTCCCTGGTCACGTGGAATTCCATTATTTTAACATTTTGTGCTTCAGGCACAGAGGTCCTTATCGTCAAATTCGTAAAAATTGAAATATTTTAGAATTCAAACAATAAAAACAAAAGAAATAGTGAGTGACATCATCGACTCTCTCATTTGGATGTAACTGGCTCGTTCATATAACTATTTTGTTAAAAATAAGCGAAAATTTGAAATGTCATAACTTTCTTGTTTTACATCCGATTCTGATGAAATATTCAGCATTGTGCTTGTCTGATTTTTCTCTATTGATTCAAATGAACATTTTTCTGAGGTGGACTTGACCTTTAGATGACCTTTGACCTTGATCATGTGACCTGAAACTTTGACGGGATCTTCAAAGATACTTGATACTCTTATGTCCAAGTTTCATGAATCAGATCCATAAACTTTTGAAGTTATCATTGTGATTCAACAGATACCCCATTACGGCCAAAGTTCATTGACCTTTGACCTTGGTCATGTGACCTGAAATACGCACAGGATGTTCAATAATACTTGATTAACCTTATGCCCAAGTTTCATGAACTAGGTCCATATATGCTGTCATTTCAAAACTTTAACCTTCGGTTAAGATTTGGTGTTGACGCCCCCGCCGTAGCGGCGCCTACAGTCTCACTCTGCTATGCAGGTGAGAAAAAAATGGTTCGAAAATGTCACAAAAGTATTAATAAATATTCTGAATTCTGATATAATACAAGTAACACTATAAGTGAAAAACCAAAAAATTTAAGTCGAGTCAATGTAAAAAGACTTAACTTAGCTTCGATCTGTGAACGATCGGCCAAAGACAGAGGACATATTCTGGCACACATGGCCTTTATATACAGGCCAGGAGTAGAGTCTGCGTTGTCTGTTGGCAACCCGGCGGTCAAAAACCTCTTTTTCTGCCGGGAACAACTTTAATTGGCATTAGATTGGCTACTGTTAAAATTCGAAGGTACATGTAGGTAAAGAAATACGACATAGATATAAAGGTTGGCAATAATTTTGGAAGCGAGAAAAATTAGTAAAAATGTGCAAAACTTAAAGTTAGATAAGCGTAGTTTTTCTACTTAGCTGCTTTCAGCAGACACATCTTATCAGCTCGAGAGCGAAAAGACTAAAAGTATAAAACGTGACCTTTGTTCTCATGGGGTTAACAGGTGGAAGTGCATGTCCGTAGCTTACCAGGAGATGACTCCATTGCTCAAAAAATTTGTGAACTAATTATTCGGGAGCGAGTCACCAGACAATAACTAGTTTATCAAACAGACGCATCGAGTTATTGAAGTTAATCATGCTCTTACATCATAAATGAATAATTAGCCTTTTTTAAATGTCGGAAAGTGGAATTTTCATTTAGTTACCCGAGAAGAATGTGCCTAATTTGCATAGTATTTTCCTACAGGTGTTTGGAATTTTCTTGATCGGCCGGATCACTAGATAGGGTTAGGATGATCGATGTATGTACGCTCGAAAAATATAATTCTAGTTATTTTCAAATCCTTGTTATGTAATTTACAGATTTTAAGGATTTGATTTCTCGTAATATTGAGTGAAACATTATATATATACTTCAATCCTTTTCATATTGGCCATTTCGAAGTTTAAGAAATCTTTAGCGGAATGATATTTTCTCGGTGGTTCCGCGACTCCACTGCTTGTTGGAATTTTACGTTAGGTAGATTATTGCACGTCCTGGTTCTGGTGCAGGTCGGACTGCAATCGAAGCAGGCCCGGGAAAAGGCTGATGTAAGTGTTGGTTATCTTATTCTTGCATAGAATTATAGCAAAGTGTAATTATTTATTAATTAATTGTTTCTGTACTATCATGGACAAAATTATGTGAAAAGAATGACTTGTTTTGAGATTGAATTTAGTCACTTTTACTTTCATGACTTTGGCAAAGCAAGTGTATCTCGGTCAAGTTCAAAGATAAGTTGTAACTTACGAAATATGAGGATATTTACTGGTTTACTTTTCATGCTAGACATTGTTGGGAAGAATGAATATAAGTAATACTTGATATTTGAAAGGTCAGAAATGTGGGATTACTTGTTGAATTGAAGCGAAAGTTTTAGTTGATTACTTAAAAGATAACATAGAGGGCGTTCTATAGTAAACATTGTATTCCAAAATGGCGGCGCCCATAGTAAGGTATGCTTTTAGCTTGTCTCGTTATATTATATGTGATGATTTCTGATTATGGTTCCGAACTAAGAAGTAAGATCTATGACTTTGCTTACTGAGCATACACCGATTGTTTGTCGACTTAAATTACTCTTTTAATTGCAGTATCAGATGAGTAAACTAATGTATTAGAGAATGGTTGTGTTGAGCTCAATAGACAGAAATATGCAGTTTGACTCCGTTCGATAACTTTGGAATTAATGAACATAGTTTCTACTATTTTGGTTATTCATGCTTGCAAAAGACAACACTAGATATTTGTGAGTTGATATCACTACCAATGATTATCCATACTGAAAATAGTAGAATTGTCTGAGAAATATGATATGTTTGAATATTAATTTAGGGAATCTAAGCAATTTTATCATGATAACCTTGGAGTTATGATTATCTTCTGGTTACGATTGTTACTTTCTTTTAATTATAGCGGGTCCGACTCATTTGATCCTCATCGAGTCTGAGTCTTGAGGGTTTGCATAATGTAGAAGCTGCTACTCCTTTGTGGTATCCTGGGTGATGTAGGTGGTGTGCAACCACCAGTAGCCTCTGACTTTGGGTAGGCATTAATTACATAGACTCTCTATTTTTGTGTACAAATGATTAATTTTAATAGAATATTGTGATTTATACAGAGTATGATGTATTCTTATGCCATCTGCCTAAATCTGAGTAAAATGCTGATTACAACTACTAAATAGTCTTGAGATAGCTACAATGATATTTACAAGCTGTTTTTGAGGAATGCATGTATTTTATCATTACAGTAAATGATAGAGATGAATACACCCCACTTTCAATATGGATATTTTGCCATGTATTCGATATCTGCAGTCTATTATGTACATTGTGTGATGCAAGTGCTAATAACATGTATTTGAAATGGTGTTATTGATAATTTTATTTCATTTCTGTCATTGCAGGGTTGTTGTTTTTGTTACTCCTTTCATCACGTTGGTTTTGCTAAACCTCAATAAAGTCGAAGAAGCTCAGATCTGGTGTCCCGCAGCATCTGTAAAGTTTGCTCTTGTTACAGTCTTAATTGGCTAACCCAACCCACCCCCCGACAAAATGGCGACGAGGATGGGATCATCAGACCATGGCTGTGTTCCGATGTCAGCGATCAACCCCAAAGTCAGCGATTGAGGTCTATCGTCCAGAGGTCAGCGACCAACTAGGATGACGGCAGCGAAGTTCTACACATCCAAGAGACTTTAACATTCTTACTTTGGAGAGTGAACGGTCAGCACATGAACATTTGGTAATGAGTTAAAGGTGGTATAGGTAATCTTAAGTAACTATGAGTAGAGTTAATTTTTGATTGTTCATTGATTTACACCACTTTATACATGTGCATAGACCTTCTATCCCCTTTGTAGAGTTATATAGCCCTTGTAACGATGTCACAGTCACAGGCTGTAGAGGAAATGATGTCAGCCCTTACCCGGGCACTGCAAGGCTTGAATATTCAACGTGCTCCCCCACCAGTGAAATTGTCTAAATTTAAGGGTCCACCTAAAGTCGCTGGAGACTTATCTTTGGAAGAGTGGCTTGAAGAGTTTTCGAGTTATTCTACCCACTATCAGTTGTCTGGAGAGGCAAAAGCACAGTCGCTTGTCGATCATTTGGCTGGAGTTGCCAAAGAAGAGGTTCTATGCCGAGATGAGGATGTGCGAAAGGATAGTGATCAAATTATCAACGTTTTACAGTCACTCTTTGCAGCGTCAGAGTCGGTACCTTCACTTAGTCAATCCTTCTACAATAGACGACAGCAAGAAGGTGAGAGTTTGGCCGACTACAGCCGGGCCTTGATGCGCTTGTATGATCGCATGGAGAAAGCTGCTTCTAGTAACGAAGATAAGAATGCTTTGAAAAGGCTCAAAGATAGCTCGCTGAAGGAACGTTTCGTCTGTGGAGCAAAAGAGAAGTGGGTACAACGAGAGTTAAGACGAATTGAAATGTCTTCAAAGAATAAGAACTTTCTTGAGATGAGATCTGAAGTACTTGAATTTTTCTCTGGTCAAGAACCAAGAAGTTCACCACGAGTTCATGAAGTGTATGCTGAGCGTGCTGACCTGTGTTCTACTATTCCCAAGCAAGAGAAAGAACAGGAACAGTCGGATGTCAAAGCTGAATTGGCAGATCTAAGAAGAGAAGTAGCTCAGATTGCCAAGAGTGTTCAGGCTCTTACTCAGTATACTCAAACTTCTAAGAAGATCAAGAAGAAGAAACTAGAGTGTCACAACTGTCTTAGAGAAGGACACACAAAGAAAGACTGTACAGAAGAAGTGGTCTGTTTTAACTGTCATCAGACTGGTCACATGAGTAGAGAGTGTCCGAAGAAGAGTACAGTTGGCCATCATCCTACGTCTGAAACTAGTGCCCGTCCTACATCGCATTATGTACCAACTGCCAATTTAGGGACTGTGGGACCAGCAGAGTCTAAAGAGAAAGCTAAATCAAACCTTGTTGAGAGATTTGTTGCTAAAAGTCCATGCTGTAACATTCTCATTGGTGGAGTAGAGATTGGCTGTGTAGTGGATACAGGAGCCGAAGCATCTATCATACCTTTGTCCTTATATGAGAGCAAGCTGAAGTGTCGTATTGGAGAGCTTCAGAAGAGCGAAGGAATCTTTCAGCATGTTATTGGTGTTGGAGGGGTTGAGTTACCCATTGTTGGTTATGTTGGGTTACCAATCAAGGTGAAAGGAGAAGAATTGATGGGTAATTTTCTGGTAGTGTCAGATCGAACACCTACTGTGGAACACATGAGGTACCCAATCCTTCTTGGCTCCAACATATTGCAACACATAGCAGAATACAAACCACTGTATGATAAGTTGAAGAGAGAATCCCCTAACCAAGAGCAAGAAACTGATGTTCACATTGGTTCTGTTCGAGTTTATACCGTAATAGAAGACACTCTACCTCCAGGCGTTGAGATAAAGGGCCTAGACCCAGTTGAAGAGGCAGCTGTAGCTAGTTTGCTGCATAAGCACAAGAATGTATTCTCTAAGGGAACATATGATGTAGGTGTATGTGACCTCATTCCACACGAGATCCGATTGACTGATGGTCCAGATATTAGGTTACCATACAGGAGGATTCACCCTTTGCAAGTAAAAGAAGTGAAAGAAATGCTACAAGAGATGGTAGACCAGAAGATTATACGTCCTTCAAAGAGTAGCTTTGCCAGCCCTATCGTATTGGTTAGAAAGAAGGTTGGTAGTTTGAGGCTATGCATAGATTATCGCAAGTTAAATGATCGTACAGTGAAAGATTCATTCCCGCTACCAAGAATTGAAGAGACTTTGGAAGCATTGTCTGGGTCGAAGTATTTCTCAACTTTGGATTTAGCACATGGTTACTTTCAAGTTGTGATGGATAAGGACTCAATTGATAAGACCGCCTTTCGAGTCCCATGGGGTCTGTATGAGTTTGTGAAGATGCCCCAAGGTCTTACAAATAGCCCATCTACATTCCAACGAGTGATGGAGTGCATATTAGGTGATTTGAATTTGTCTCAGATACTACTATACTTGGATGACATCTTGATATTCTCAGAGACATTTGAAGAGCACCTACGTCGTCTAGATACAGTTCTTTCAAGGTTGCATGAACATGGACTCAAGGTCAAGGGAAAGAAATGTGATCTGTTTCAGAGAGAAGTTCGATACCTGGGTCACATTGTATCTGATGAGGGTATAGCTGTAGACCAAGATAAAGTAGAGAGAGTGGCGACATGGCCTGTTCCCACGAATGCTAAGGAGTTGAGGTCATTCTTAGGATTGGCATCTTACTATAGACGCTTCATCCCTAACTTCTCAAAGATAGCAGCCCCCTTACATGCCCTCACAGGTTCAAGCCAGAAAGGGAGGAAGAGGGAACAAGCTAAGTTCAAGTGGGACGATGAGGAGGAAACGGCCTTCCAAGAATTGAAGAGAACACTAACCACAGCGCCAGTTCTAGCTCACCCTAGATTTGACAGGAATTTCATCATTGAGGTTGATGCCAGTACTAGAGGTCTTGGAGCTTGCCTACTTCAAGAGAATGATGGGAAAGTTCATCCAGTAGCCTATGCAAGCAGAGGACTTAGAGGATCAGAAAAGAAGTATCCTGATCTGTCCAGTTTCAAGTTAGAGTTGCTTGCACTCAAGTGGGCAGTAACGGATAAGTTTGGCCCCTACATTCAAGGCTCGCACACAGTGATCTGGACTGATCACAACCCACTTGCCCACTTGAAAACTGCAAAGTTAAATGCGACTGAAATGCGATGGGTTGCCCAGCTGGCAATGTATGACATAGAGGTGAAATACAAGCCAGGGAGAACCAATCAATGCGCAGATGCACTAAGTAGATGCCCAGCGAATGTTTCGACTGAAGAGCTGAAGGCTGGACTTCAAGAGGTTGCTTCTTGCTTAGTGGTGAGAGCAGATGTCAAGGTAGATGCCCCAAAGACTACAGCTCTTAGTGACTTGTTAACCACAAACAATGTGTCGACTGTTCTACCATCATATTCTCAGGACGATCTAAGTACCATGCAGAAGAGTGATAAGGTACTGAAGGAGGTGTGGAACATGTGGAGATCCAATTGGAAGCCAGGTCAAGAATATGATAAGAATTTTCCAGGTTTGAGTGGCTTTGTAAAGGAGTGGCCGAAGTTGACTGAACATAAAGGAGCTCTGTATCGAGTAGTAGATGACTCTATTGTTGGCAAGTTTAGACAACTGCTAGTGCCTAAATGTCTGCAATCTATGTTGATAGAAGCAACACATGACAAGTGGGCACATCAAGGTATCCATAGAACTGTAGAGCTTCTCCGCAAGAGATGTTTTTGGCCAGGCTTACACAATGATGTGAAGAAGCATATTAAGAAGTGCTGGAGATGTGCAACTTCAAAAGCCCCTACTCCAAGTGTTCGCCCGCCTCTGAGACATCTTCTTGCTTTCCGTCCCCAAGAAATCCTATCGATTGACTTCTTGAAGTTAGATAAAGGCAGAGATGGATTTGAAGACGTACTAGTGATGACTGATGTCTTTAGTAAATTTGCCCAAGCTGTTCCATGTAAGAATCAGACAGCGGAGACTGTCGCAAGCACTCTACGAAATCACTGGTTCGCGCATTATGGAATTCCTACCCGAATCCATTCAGACCAAGGACGTTCTTTCGAGAGTTGGTTGATACAGGAATTATGCAAATTGTATGGCATAAAGAAGTCACATACTACACCCTATCATCCTTCTGGAAACGGACAATGTGAGCGCTTCAATAAGACGTTGTGTGCCTTGTTGCGTTCGGTCGACCCAAAGGAAAGGAGGCGATGGCCCGACTTAATCCAACATATACTACATGTGTATAATTCCACCCCACATCGTGTGACTAGAGTAACACCATACTTGTTAATGTTTGGCCGAGAACCTCTAATCCCAGTTGATCATCTGCTAAGCAATGTAGAACAAGATTGGAATGAAGAGTACACAGAGAAGCAAGCAAAGTTGATGAAGCGAGCATGTGATGTAGTCACATCCAGGCTCCAAGCAGCTGCCAGAAAGGAAGAAGAGCGGCACAAAGACTATGTCCCAGAAGATTCGCTTAGTGTTGGAAATAGAGTGTTACTAAGAAGACAAGCTTTCACCAAAAGACACAAGCTAGCTGATAAATTCTATCATACAGCCTATGTGATAGAAAGTAAGAATGCTGAAGATGATGTCTATGAGATACGACCTGCAACGGGTGGTGAAAGCAAGTGGGTAAATAGGAGACACCTCATTCTAGATCCACGAGATGAAGCTGATGATCTAGATGATGTCCTTCCCAAAGATCAACAAGGAATTGAATATTCAAGTAACAATGAGAATGAAGGAGTGGATGTAATTCGATATACCTCAGATTCTGAAGATGATGAATATCCATATGTCATTACGTATGATGAGGACTTTAATGCACCAAGAGTTAATGTCGAACCAACACCACTTCGAAGATCAACGCGGAGTACCAGAGGAGTTCATAGAAATCCAGGTAGACTTCCTACGTCAGCTTTAACTGGATTGCCCAGTTGAGTGATGAAGTAGTTCCTCGATTTTGACTGTATACTCCCTTCGTCGATTTCAATTGGATTGTCCAGTTGATTTAGTGACAATTTTTTATATTTGTCCTTGAGACAAGATGAATTTTTTTCTTTTTTTTTCAAGAAGATGATATTTACTGTGTTACTCAAGCAAAAAGAGAGTTGTTGAAGTTGAGGCTTGTAGGATTAGATTTGCATTTATTCTCAACATTTTTTTTTTCTTGTGAAAAGAGTGAATATTCTGAGTTTTGAAAAAAAAAAAAAAAAATCACAAATTTTCTTTTAGAGATAATACAACGACTCAAGCGGGGAAGGAATTTGAAGAAAGAGATATTGAATTAGATTTTTGTAGAAAAAAAAAGTCTGAACATTTCGACTGCTTTCAGAACATTACTTTTTTTGAGTAGTAAAATAATATATTTCATTCAGTTTTGCTGTATTTAAGCTGTCTACACAAAATGTATTGTTTACACTGACAAGAATTGTAACAGAAAGTCAGAAAGTGTGTATAGAAGAAACAATTTTGGACCATGTACAGAAAATGGTATAATATACTGTATATATATATTGTTATATCATTGGTTGAAGCAAATCATTCGGGTCGATTGATTTTCAAGCGGGGAAACTGTCGGAAAGTGGAATTTTCATTTAGTTACCCGAGAAGAATGTGCCTAATTTGCATAGTATTTTCCTACAGGTGTTTGGAATTTTCTTGATCGGCCGGATCACTAGATAGGGTTAGGATGATCGATGTATGTACGCTCGAAAAATATAATTCTAGTTATTTTCAAATCCTTGTTATGTAATTTACAGATTTTAAGGATTTGATTTCTCGTAATATTGAGTGAAACATTATATATATACTTCAATCCTTTTCATATTGGCCATTTCGAAGTTTTTTCGAAGATATTTTCTCGGTGGTTCCGCGACTCCACTGCTTGTTGGAATTTTACGTTAGGTAGATTATTGCACGTCCTGGTTCTGGTGCAGGTCGGACTGCAATCGAAGCAGGCCCGGGAAAAGGCTGATGTAAGTGTTGTTTATCTTATTCTTGCATAGAATTATAGCAAAGTGTAATTATTTATTAATTAATTGTTTCTGTACTATCATGGACAAAATTATGTGAAAAGAATGACTTGTTTTGAGATTGAATTTAGTCACTTTTACTTTCATGACTTTGGCAAAGCAAGTGTATCTCGGTCAAGTTCAAAGATAAGTTGTAACTTACGAAATATGAGGATATTTACTGGTTTACTTTTCATGCTAGACATTGTTGGGAAGAATGAATATAAGTAATACTTGATATTTGAAAGGTCAGAAATGTGGGATTACTTGTTGAATTGAAGCGAAAGTTTTAGTTGATTACTTAAAAGATAACATAGAGGGCGTTCTATAGTAAACATTGTATTCCAAAATGACGGCGCCCATAGTAAGGTATGCTTTTAGCTTGTCTCGTTATATTATATGTGATGATTTCTGATTATGGTTCCGAACTAAGAAGTAAGATCTATGACTTTGCTTACTGAGCATACACCGATTGTTTGTCGACTTAAATTACTCTTTTAATTGCAGTATCAGATGAGTAAACTAATGTATTAGAGAATGGTTGTGTTGAGCTCAATAGACAGAAATATGCAGTTTGACTCCGTTCGATAACTTTGGAATTAATGAACATAGTTTCTACTATTTTGGTTATTCATGCTTGCAAAAGACAACACTAGATATTTGTGAGTTGATATCACTACCAATGATTATCCATACTGAAAATAGTAGAATTGTCTGAGAAATATGATATGTTTGAATATTAATTTAGGGAATCTAAGCAATTTTATCATGATAACCTTGGAGTTATGATTATCTTCTGGTTACGATTGTTACTTTCTTTTAATTATAGCGGGTCCGACTCATTTGATCCTCATCGAGTCTGAGTCTTGAGGGTTTGCATAATGTAGAAGCTGCTACTCCTTTGTGGTATCCTGGGTGATGTAGGTGGTGTGCAACCACCAGTAGCCTCTGACTTTGGGTAGGCATTAATTACATAGACTCTCTATTTTTGTGTACAAATGATTAATTTTAATAGAATATTGTGATTTATACAGAGTATGATGTATTCTTATGCCATCTGCCTAAATCTGAGTAAAATGCTGATTACAACTACTAAATAGTCTTGAGATAGCTACAATGATATTTACAAGCTGTTTTTGAGGAATGCATGTATTTTATCATTACAGTAAATGATAGAGATGAATACACCCCACTTTCAATATGGATATTTTGCCATGTATTCGATATCTGCAGTCTATTATGTACATTGTGTGATGCAAGTGCTAATAACATGTATTTGAAATGGTGTTATTGATAATTTTATTTCATTTCTGTCATTGCAGGGTTGTTGTTTTTGTTACTCCTTTCATCACGTTGGTTTTGCTAAACCTCAATAAAGTCGAAGAAGCTCAGATCTGGTGTCCCGCAGCATCTGTAAAGTTTGCTCTTGTTACAGTCTTAATTGGCTAACCCAACCCACCCCCCGACATAAATGAGTACAAGAATTAAGTGATTGGATTATAAATAAGTGGTTGGTGCCGCAAAAATACTCCCTGACATGCATTCATCAGAGTAAAATTGTATGAATGAGCAATACAGAAGAACCGAAAGGGACAATGCAAGCTAAAGGACGAGATGTGATATACACTGTCTTGCTCATTCACATTAGCCAACACATGCCCGCCTATATCCAAAAAGTGGAATGCCTCTGGCGGTCTCATCTGCATCACGCGATTCAATATAACAGCAGTGCTGACTTTGACGACTACTATAACTTGCACAAGATGTTCAGTGATAACTTAGATACTCTTATGTCCACGTTTTATGAACTAGACCAATACACTTACAGAGATATGATGGTAATTCAACAAATACCCCCCAGCATGGCCAAGTTCATTGACCTTTCATGAACTTTGACCTTGATCGTGTGACCTGAAACTCGTACAAGATGTTCAGTGATACTTGATTACTATTATGTCCAAGTTTCTTGAGTCAGATCCATAAACTTTCAAAGTTATGATGGTAATTCAACAGATACCTGAAATTTGGACAAAGTTCATTGACCCTAAATGACCTTTGACCTTGGTCATGTGACGTGAAACTCATGCAAGATGTTCAGTAATACTTGATTAACCTTGTGCCAAGTTTCATGAACTAGGTATATATACTTTCTAAGTTATGCTGTCATCTCTTTTAGGCTAAAAAGTTCCCATTAATTATTCACATATTCACAACGCCCTGAAACATACCCTTCGGGATAAATTCCTAAAGTTAGGAGCATGCGCAGTATGGTCTGATAAGCAGGCAAGGTGGGAGATTCAAAACCACTTGCTCAGCAGCCACCCACTGCGCCCACGCCCAACTACATGCTGGGCTAAAAGTTCCCGCAAATTGCTTTATTGCCAAAATATCTGTGACCTTGGAAAAATCCCAGCGAAAGTGCCTACTATTTAGTGGGTACTTTTTTTCGGGGATATTATTAGCGTAATTTGCTCTCACATTGCCAATATTACCTGGTATTTTCTGATCGGGTAAATTTCCCGATCAGAAAATACCTGGAACTGACGAACTTCAAGGCGGTCTGAAACCACCTTCTGATGAGTGCATGTGGAAAAGCGTAAGTACATGTATGTCCATTATTAAGGCTATTTTACATAATTGGATTATTTGTGCTTATCAGGAATGAATTAGCCTAAAATACATCCTGATGCCTACTGATTTTTTTTTGAATTGTTCTAAAGAATTTTCATCAAAGCAAGAATTGTAAAAGTTGCATTTTTATTCACTATACCATGAAATCATAAATCCATGGCGATCTAGATCACATATGACAAAAAAGGTTTAAAAAAAACTTTCAAACAAATGTACATACATGTATTATCAAAATAGATTTATCTCTGTAAATATCATAATAGAATTGATTAATGGATGACATAAGTTATATTATGAGGTAAAGCTTAAAGGTTAGAGGTGTGATAGTGTTACGATATCAGTATGGATATCGAAGCACTCCATACACCTCCCGCAACATGGATACCATGCCTGTTGATTGACCTGCCTAGCTGGCCTGTATAATAAACCTGTATATACGTTCATATCAAAGTCTCCACCAGAGTCCTTTGTATTGGATCATGGTGGCAGCGGAAACCAGTGATCACTTTTGAAATGACAAGGATCAAGTAACCAGCTACTGTAGTTTTGGGAAGTGAACTGCATGTCTTTTTACCGAAATTCGCATGCTTCATATAACCTACTTACTAACCCAACGGGTGCCCGCTCGCCCCGGCTATCGCATCGCTACTGTGCCGTACCGTACTGTGCATGCCCAATGCACTGTCACAGCAAATCACACAGTGTTGTGAGAAGGAGCGAGATGCTAACGGTAACTGTAAACAATCAAATTTAGCCTGAATAAGTTATAACTGTGTTCAATCACTGGCACAGAGGTCTGCATCATAAGATCAACATACACTAAAAGTTGATAAAACCTAAATTACTTAATTTTCTGGACTAGAGTGTGAACAATGAATTTATATTTTCCTAATATTAATTGTAAATCTGGAGTGTGAGAAGTGAGTGGGAGTGACCAGCATTTTCACTGCATGAAACACCTAATGACATTCACACAGGGCTGTGAGTGCGTTACAGGTATCATCACCAGTCGACCTGTGACTGTAAGGAGCGTTCACACGTGGATATAAACAGACATTAATATCTACACTCATTCATTTAAATACCTATTACGTACAGCGAACATACACAATGAGTAGTGGAAAATATCGAGAAATGAACTGGGAGGCAACAGACCTACCAGAAGAGTTCCAGCTTTTCAGACAAAGAATGGAGCTGATTCTAGCAGACCAAGACATAACTGATCAGAGAAAAATGGCTATAAAAATCAAGATTGCTGTAGGCAATGAAGGCTTGCGTCGAATCAATGCATCAGGGCTATCAGAGACCGATAAAGAAAAACCGCAAGAGCTATGGAGACTATTAGAGGCACAGTTAAAGGTCAATATCAATTTTCGCATACACCGCTTAGAGCTAATGCGGTACAGGCAGAAACTAGATGAAACGATCGATGAATTCGTTACCAGGTGTAGGGACAAAGCCAAAAATTGCGATTTTGAGGAAGCTGAGTTGAATGAGCGAATCATGGAGCTAGTGATTGCATCAACTCCAAGTCTTGAATTCCAAGTCATTGCTAGATCAACCGAAAGGTTACAAGGTCGAACAAATTTTGGTAGAAGGTCGTAAATACGAGGCAGTTGCTGCGAGCCGACAAAGTCTTGAGAAACTAGACCCTAAACAGAATATCGATTCGTTCAAGCGTAACCAGGGACGAAAAGCATGTGGTAACTGCAGACGTTTCCACAAACCTCGTCAGTGCCCTGCGTATGACGATGAGTGTCGTGCCTGTGGCACCAAGGGCCATTGGGCCAAATTCTGTCGTAAATCGAAAAATGATCGTAGTCGTAAACAGAATCGTAGATCAGATGACCAAAGATCAGACACGGTATCTGATGACCGGAAACCAAAACAAAACAAATCACGATCAAAGTCGAAAGAGTAAACCAATAAGCGAAATGGACATAACACATGATACTACCACAGATCATGATCATTATCAATCTACAGATGGTCCATTCAACGTAGCACAATTCGACACCATACACACTAGTGGACCACACACAGTTGTAAATCCAGAAGGTACTGTAGCATTTGCTAACATTGACATAATATGCCCACAGAGAGTAGGTCAACATAAGCTTTACCTAAAAGTGGACTCGGGGGCAAGTGCTAACACTATCACAGTACGTACCGCCAAAGCAATATACGGTCCAAAGTGGGAATCAGTAGTGAAACAAACAACGATAAAACTTATAGCTTACGGAGAGACACAAATTCCATGTAAGGGTACACTGGACATAAAGTGTAGATACAAGAGTACAAAATGGTCAACACATACATTCTATGTAGCAGATGTCAAGGGTCCAGCGATCCTAGGGTTGTTAGGTTGCACTGACCTTGGAATTATCACAATTCACTCAATGGACAACAAAACACCTACAACCAATCCTAAACAAACACCTATCACAAGTGTAAGGGATCTCAAACAAGCATATCCAAATCAGTTTGATGCTATTGGTAGTTTCCGAGGGAAGGCAATGCTTCATGTCAAGGATGATGCTAAACCTACCATAGACGCACCCCGCAAGTGCAGCGTACACTTGAAAGACAAAATCAAGGCGGAACTGGACAAAATGGAGCAGCAAGGAGTCATTGAGTACCACACCAATTGGTGCAGCTCCATGACCACTGTTGTGAAGAAAGATGGATCCATCAGGATTTGTCTTGACCCCAGGAGGTTAAATGATGCCTTGAAGAGATGCCCGCACAAGGTACCAACCTTGGAAGAGGTCCAACCTGTCTTCGCAGGAGCTCAGTACTTCTCTTAGTTAGACGCGAAGGCTGGTTACTGGTCGGTTCACCTAGCAGAGGAGTGCCAGGATCTCACCACATTCCGTACACCATTTGGAAGGTACTGCTTCCAAAGACTACCGTTTGGGTTATGTACTAGTCAGGATATCTTCCAGCAGCATATGGATAGGATTGTCCAAAATGTGCCAGGCTGCATATGCATCGCAGATGACATAGCGATTGTAGGAAGAACGGAGGAGGAACACGATAGGAATCTCTACTTACTCATGGAGACGGCAAAGCAAGAAGGCTTAGTGTTCAACAGCTCCAAATGTACTATCAAGAAGGAAGCCATCAACTTCTTCGGTTCCAAGTACACTAGATCAGGTATCTACCCAGATCCGAGCAAGGTAGAAGCTATCACATCAATGCCATCACCCAAGGACAAAGAAGATGTTCAGAGATGCCTAGGATTATTCACATACCTAGCAGCATACATTCCTAACTTTTCAGAGAAGTCAGCGCCACTTCGAGAACTTCTACACAAGGAAGTACCATTCATCTGGGACGATGATCATGAACATTCCTTGAACAGCCTGAAAAGTGCAGTATCATCAGGTGCATGTCTACAATTCTATGACACAAAGAAAGAGACAACTCTTGAGGTAGATGCATCGATGAAAGGGCTAGGAGCATGCCTGCTCCAGCAAGGCAAACCAGTTGCATTTGCATCCAAAAGTCTTTCCACTGCACAGTCCAACTATTCCAACATAGAGAGGGAAACCTTAGCCCTAGTGTTTGGTATCAACCGCTTCCATACATATCTGTTCGGGAAGGAATTCACCGTCATAACAGATCACGGACCATTGGAAATGATATGGAAGAAACCTCTTAGAAGTGCACCACCACGTCTACAGAGATTGCTTATGAAAGTCCAAGGATACCGATGTCATGTCAAGTATCGACCTGGAAAAGACATGATTCTTTCCGATACCTTGAGCCGACTTCCTAATCCCAAGGAAGCACGCGATGTTCCGCTAGATGTCAGAGTGGAATCCATCTGCTCTGAAGCCGATGATTCGCACCAGATTGACTTGATATACTTCGGACAACACAAGAGAACAGAGCTTCAGAGAGAAACAGCTAATGATCCTGTTCTCAGATCACTATGGCAAATAGTCACTCAGGGATGGCCTGAGACCATCCAAGAATTGCCGACATCCCTTCGTCAATTTTGGTCTTACAGAGATGAAATTGGAGTATCACACGGAGTACTCTTCAAGGGAAGTCAAGTCATCATACCGAAGACACGAAGGAATGACATCCTTAGACAGCTTCATCTAGGACACATGGGAATCGAAAGCACGAGGCGACTTGCTCGTGAGACAGTGTTCTGGCCAAACATCAACAAGGACATTGATCAGTTGATAAAGCAGTGTGAAACATGCCAGAAACACCAAGCAAGACAGCAGAAAGAGCCACTGCATCCCCATGATGTACCACCAGCACCATGGACCAGACTTGGAACCGACTTGTTCATGCTCAATAGACAAGAGTATCTTCTCGTTACTGATTACTATTCCAAGTATCCGATCATTGCTAAGCTAACCGATACATCCAGTGCAGCTATAGCAAGACAGATGACGGGAATCTTCAGTCTGTTTGGTCCATCAGAAGAGATTGTGTCCAACAACGGTCCACAATTTGTCGGGAAACCATTCCAAGACATGTGCAAGAAGTGGAATATCAAGCACATCACTTCTTCTCCACATTATCCAAGATCAAACGGATTAGCAGAGAGAATGGTTCGTACAATCAAGAATCTGTTGACGAAGTGTTCTCAAACTAGCCAAGACAGTCAACTTGCCATGATGCACCTGAGAGCAACACCAGTTGACAATAACTTGAGATCACCAGCAGAGATGTTGTTTGGAAGACCCATCCGAACCACATTGCCAAGTCACTATCTTTCGAGAGATTCTGCTGCTACCGAGTTTCTCTTGAATAGGCAAGACAAGATGAAGGAAGTGCATGATCGACATGCAAGTTCTGATCTGCCACCACTGCATGTAGGACAGCCAGTGAGAGTTCTGCATCCAAGAGACAACACTTGGATACCAGCCAAAGTATCCAAAATCTGTGAAGAACCTCGATCCTATGAAGTTTCAACGCCGAATGGAGGAATATTGAGGAGAAATAGATCTCACTTGAGGGAAATTCCATCCACCAACCCAACTCCGAAGCGTGTGAGGTTCGAAGAAGACCACTCCACAGAAACTCAACCAGAGGAAGACAACGTCCAACGAACACCAATGTCTAACTCTAATCAATCTCAACAGACACACTCACAAACCACGAGGTCTGGACGCACTATTCGCAAACCAGAGAGATTCATGTTTGAAGATTGAACATTATGAACACTCTAAACTCTCAAACAAAGAAGAGAAAGAGAAGAAAGAAGACAACACTGAAGACATTAGTGTAGTTTTAAGTTTACTATATGCATGTATAAACGTTGTACATTATTTTTGGTATGTCAAGATAGTGTTCACGAAATTATCAAAAAAAGACACTATAACCAAAACTTATTGTTTGGAAATATTGATTTCAGGATCAATCCGGTTATCCAAATTATTTTCAGTTTTGCACAAGATTGAAGTTATGTAAAATTGAAAATGCATACAGTTTATCACAAATTGGTATTATTCTCACAAACCAAACAATTTCTATATTATATCTGATAAATCACAACTAAGCCAAATTACCAAAATTTGCAGACTACCAAAAGTATTGTTTGAAAACAATATCATTGAAAATTTGAAATTCTCAATCTTATCAGAAGAAGGGGGATGTTACGATATCAGTATGGATATCGAAGCACTCCATACACCTCCCGCAACATGGATACCATGCCTGTTGATTGACCTGCCTAGCTGGCCTGTATAATAAACCTGTATATACGTTCATATCAGTCTCCACCAGAGTCCTTTGTATTGGATCAGATAGTACAAAATTAACCAAAGCAGTATAAATATTCCATAATTCCTTACCTTTTTCTCATAATGTGACTCTCTAAAAAACATGGTTCCTCTATGTATGTCTTCTGATCTAGACCAGGGTCTGCCAATGAATTACAAAACCATGTAACCCTTTTAACCTCATAAATAACTCAAAATAATCTTATCCCACTAAAATAGATTCCCATCCAAGAGGGATAAAATCATTTTAAATGTTAAATGATTTTTTAGTTTGCTAATGAAATTGTATGTAAAGTGTTAAAGTAATAGTAAAGTAACTACGGAGCCTTTGAAGTTCCATCGACTGGACGACTTGGCGAGATAATCTATCTTGCCATGTCGACATGATAGTCTTATTATGTAGACATGGCGAGATACGTTATCTCGCCAGGTCGACTTATAAAACGCTATACGTCGACATGGCGACAATTGAAGTGACCAAGGCCCGGTTAGAGTCCAAATATCTCGCCAAGTTGACATATAACTTTTTAAAAGTCAACTTGGCATGATAAAATATCTGACCATGTTGACATATAAGTCAACTTGGCAAGATAACGTATATCACCATGTCGACATTTAACTTTTTTATAATTCGACTTGGCGTATCTCGCCATGTTGACATAATAGCCTTATTATGGCAAGATGAATTATTTCGGCAAGTCATCAAGTCTCCGTAGTTAGCCTATCACTTTAACACTTTATATACAATTTCATTATCAAACTAGAAGTTCGACTGCGCGCATTCGATGGGTATGCCTCTGCCCAGTATGTATCTAAACCATAAGATAAGCCTGTAAAATGGTCTTAATAGAAGATAGACCATTTTACCATCTTATGATGTGTAGTATGAGTGTATACATGTGCTGCGATTAAACAGTATCTAAATAACATTTTCTGTTTTTCTAAATCAAAACTGGGCCTACTCATTAAACATTTTCAAACAACCTAAAAGGTTCATACCGGGGGGGGGATGGCACTTACATAGACGAATGGATACCATGCGCGACCAAAAAAACATGTAAAAAGGATATCTTTTTCAAGATAGGGTACGTAAGGGGTGCATTTTCAGAAAATGGAAAACACTTGTTAAGGGTGCTTCCTGAGACCCCAAGGAGACGTGCGCACGGTATCCACTCATCAATGGAAGTGGCAACCCCCCCCCCCCCGGTGTTCATAACAATGCACATGTAATGCACAAAGCACTGGGTAAAGTTTACTTAAAGTCAAAACAAAAATGGGTAAACAAAGAATTTCTCCTACTGATGCATCAATTTGGATTATTTTACCCCCTTTAAAGAAATGCCAAGTAAGAGTCCTCGTTTGGTTGGTGTCGCAATAATCTAATCTGTTCGAAATTTTGAAAAGTTTTCAAATGTTGTAATATTTATATATATGTTATAGGGGTTTCAAGGAAAACAGTACAACAGTTTACTAATTAAGCCACCCTACTAATATAAGACTTATTAATAAATAAATCAATACATAACGTTCACCTGGAAATGACCTTTGAAACTACCATGTGACCTCCAACTGCAGCATAACATGCAGATCGTTTAAGTACATCTACCATTCAAGTTTGGTTGAAAAGTGACTTACGGTTACGGAGTAAGGTGTCATAAGAAAGTCTTGCATGTAAACTAACGTTCACCTGAAAATGACCTTGACCTTACCATGTGACCTCCGACTGCAGCATAACATGCAGGTCCCCCAAGTCCATCTACTATCCAAGTTTGGATGAAAAGTGACTAACAGTGTACGGTTGCGGAGTTAGCGGTCATAGGAGAGTCATGCGTGCAAACTTTAATGTTGAACTTAAAATGACCTTTGACCTTACCATGTGACCTCCTACTGCAGCATAACATGCAGGTCCCCCAAGTCCATCTACCATCCAAGTTTGGTTGAAAAGTGACTTACGGTTGCAGATTTAGGTGTCATAAGAGAGTCTTGCATGTAAACTTTAACGTTGACCTGACAATGACCTTTGACCTTACCATGTGACCTCAGACTGCAGCATTACATGCAGGTCCTCCAAGTCCATCTAGCATCCAAATTTGGTTGAAAAGTACCTTAAGGTTGTGGATTTATGTGTCATTAGGTTGGTGACAGACGGACAGATGACGGACGACATTCGGATCCCTAAGTCTCGCCTACACCCTCTGGTGGGCGAGACAAAAAAATGAAATTAAAGTATTTATTGATTTGGAAAAGATTGATAATTATGGAAGAGCAGGCAGAAAGAATCCTTCTAAAACTAGATGACTAATCATAAGGAAATTCTAAATGAGGTCTTTCAACTTACTTCCTAGAGTTAATGGCTTCGATAGCTTCCACCATTCTTTCATTGACTTGTTTATCAAAAATGATGGATTGACGAAGGATTCTGAAGAAAAAAAATGTAGGACATACTGTATTGTCGTCACTGTCGCTATGGTAACGAATACATCATGCAAGGTATACATCATTACGATACATCCTCTTATTTTGAAAATTTTTCAGTTTTTGTAAAATTTCTTGGATCATGTATAATCAGCAGAATAATGTCACAAATATTTCTTTTAATGTTGAATTAAGTTAGGCATGCTCCATGCGCTAGTTTGAAATAAATATAAACAAATATTTTAACAAATGTCGAATGTTCGAGATCAGTATTTTACATAGAATAGTACTTGGTTTAATAACTATCTTGTATTTGGTTAACATCTGAAAATTTTAGTGTAGAAGCATACTGATAAATAAACAACAATGCTAATCCAATATAATGTGCAGTTAACATTTAAATTTGAGGGAGTGCTGAAATTATGTACAGGTACATAAGATTTTATTGTTGTAGGTTTATTCATATAACCCGTGTCAAATGTCATTATTTTTGCTTTTCAAGTCCTCAAAAAATAAACAAGTGGAATGCCTCTGGCCATGTCACCTGCATCACGCGGTTCAATATAGCAGCAGTGCTCACTTTGAATACTACTCTAACTCGCACAAGATGTTCAGTGATACATGGTTACTCTTCTTTTCCCTTTTTTATGAACTAGACCAATAAACTTACAGAGATATGATGGTTATTCAACAAAAAACCCCAACATGGCCAAAGTTCATTGACCTTACATGACCTTTGACCTTGATCATGTGACCTGAAACTCGAACAGGATGTTCAGTGATACTTGATTACTCTTATGTACAAGTTTCATGAATCAGATCCATAAACTTTCAAAGTTATGATGGTAATTCAACAGATACACCCAATTCGGCCAAAGTTCATTGACCTTTGACCTTGGTCATGTGACCTGAAACGCGCACAGGATGTTCAGTGATACTTGATTTCTCTACTGTCCAAGTTTGATGAACTAGACCAATAAACTTTCAAAGTTATGATGGTAATTCAACAGATACCCCCGATTCGGCCAAAGTTCATTGACCCTAAATGACCTTTGACCTTAATCATGAGACCTGAAACTTGCACAAAATTTTCAGTGATGCTTGATTACTATTATGTCCAAGTTTCATGAATCAGATTCATAAACTATCAAAGTTATGATGGGAATTCAACAGATATCCCCAATTCGGCAAAAGTTCATTGACCCTAAATGACCTTTGACCTTGGTCATGTGACATGAAACTCACGCAGGATGTTCAGTGATACTTGATTAACCTTATGTCCAAGTTTCATGAACTAGGTCCATATATTTTCTAAGTTATGATGACATTTCAAAAACTTAACCTCAGGTTAAGATTTCGATGTTGATTCCTCCAACATGGTCTAAGTTCATTGACCCTAAATGACCTTTGACCTTGGTCATGTGACATGAAACTCTAATAGGATGTTCAGTAATACTTGATCAACCTTATGGCCAAGTTTTATTTACTAGGTCCATATACTTTCTAAGTTATGACGTCATTTCAAAAACTTAACCTCAGGTTAAGATTTGATGTTGACGCCGCCGCCGTCGCCGTCGGAAAAGCGGCGCCTATAGTCTCACTTTGCTTCGCAGGTGAGACAAAAATAGAGTCATTCTTATTTCTTACCTAGCATGCCCGTAGTTGAATATCAGACTAAGAATAATGAAAAATATATGGAAATAAGTACAGATCTGAGCCATAATACTTGACAAATCATGAATTATTTTCCTAAGCAAATTACTTAGAAAAAATGAAAAGAAACTGATAAAATGGGGGAAAAATGCGAAGAATCTCACCTTGTATTGTGATCCATAAGTGTGAAAGGAACAAGGCAAGCATTCATGGCATAAATACCCTACAAAAGTGATAAATTATAGAAAATGACAACATAAAAAAGATAGAATCATGAATTATTTTAAATGGTAGCAAGAATTTAGTCATAGCACCATTTAATTTAATTTGATAGGAAAATGAGAGATTTCCTAAAGAAAACGCCCCAATGCATGCCCTTCTAATTAGCATTGAATATTTTTGTGCCCTTTAGATCTTTCCAGCTTGTGATATGATGAACTATACACAATACCCCCAAGTACAATATCATCTTGCCAACCTGAAAAAGGATATTTTAGTATTATAAAAGCTGAAAATCAGTATTTTGTTGAGGAAATCACTATTTTCAAAGAAATACCATAGGACAACACATAAAACTGAAACTTGAGAAATAAGTATTTTGTATAAATCCATCAGAAGTGCGAAAGGAATTAGGAAAGTATTCATGGCATAAATACCCTAAAAATGGGATAAATTATTTATCGGAAATAACAATATAAGTATGGAATCAAGACATCAGTCATCTAAGTTTTGCTACTAATTACTGAAAATCAGTACTAGTTAATGAAAGGATAAGTCCACCTCAACAAAAGGTTGATTTGAATAAAAAGAGAAAAATCCCACAAGCACAACACTGTAAATTTCATCAAAATCTGTTGTAGAATAAGAAAGTTATGACATTTTAAAGATTCGCTTATTTAAAAAAAATAATAATAATCACATGCAAATGAGTCAATGATGTCCCTCACTATTTCTTTTGTATTTCGTTGTTTGAATTATACAATATTTAAATATTTACAGATTTGACAATAAGGACAAACTTGACTGAACCAAAAAATGTTAAACAATGGCAATTCCACATGTTCAGGGAGAAATAAAACCTTGTTTCACAGGATAACGATAAGAAAATTAGAATATTTCATATTTCATATAATAAAATACAAAAGAAATAGTGAGTGGGTGATGTCATCTGTTCCCTCATTTGCACAACGACCGGGATGTGCATTTAACTGTTTTGCGAAATTAAGCGAAACTTTAAAATGTCATAACTTTCATATTTTACATCCGATTTTGATGAAATTTTCAGCATTATTTTTGTTGGATTTTGCTCTTTTTATTCAAATCAACTTTTTGTTGAGGTGGACTTGTCCTTTAACAGCTCTGCAAAATGAATGAGATTACGGTACACTTTGTACATCTTCTTTGTTTCTTATGTATATAAATTTTAACAAAGTAACAATAAACGCAAGCACTTCAGCCATAATCAATTCTCTGTTTCTCACTTGTTTGTTTTCACAAGTCTCTTAATGTAATACCTACTGGAACTAAAAGGATGAGTTGAAAACTCCTCATTAGGTTCATTCAATCCATCAACAGTTCAGTTTTCTCAATCATTTCCCAAGTAAAAAGTAGACAGATTTTGAACCTTGTTATCAATACAAAAAAATGCTACTTTTTCATCTGGAATTGCTTTTTTTTTAATATATCAGGCATGATTATAATATATCTTCAGGAACTCTGGGAATATTTGATTCATCAACCAACTCTAAATCAATTCAATTTCATTGGTGTAATTAAACACACACTGCCCTGCAGTAAATTTGATCAATACCTTTCAGTTGACCAAATAATACACTTATTTTGCAAGACAGTCTAATTCAATTACAATTTATTGATGGGAAAGGGTACTGTTTACCTGTGCCAAAGTATGAATAGAGTTTTATCCCTTAAGTACAATAACGTGATGTTCATAACAATACAGATTCACCGACTCGTGGCAATAACTTATTGGCAATGATAATCCACTCCATGCTACGATCAGACTATGACTTGCAAACACTGGGATATTGTACAATATAACAATGTGTTACAAAGTGTGAACACAGGGCATATAAAGTTGACACAATGAAAATGTCCATATCCTTAAATGTTTTAATGCTGCATTTGATTATTAAATGAATTGAATTTATTCCATTAAAAACAAATAACAATACATATATAGAATGAAACATGTGAAACAGGAGGATGGCCCTACTCAACACTGTCAACAGCATCAATCATGGTGCTGCTGGTCTACCGAGGGGTCCTCATATAGCATAAAAGAAAATTACACAAATAAAAATTATACATAATATAGAAATAAAATACCGAAACAATAAGAAACAAGTGGAATGCCTCTGGCCGTCTCACCTGCATCACGCGATTCAACATAGCGGCAGTGCTGACTTTGAAAACTACTATAACTCGCACAAGATGTTCAGTGATACTTGGTTACTCTTATTTCCACGTTTTATGAACTAGACCAATACACTTACAGAAAAAGGATGGTAATTCAACAAATACCCCCAATGTGGCCAAAGTTCATTGACCTCACATGACCTTTGACCTTGATCATGTGACCTGAAACTTGCACAGGATGTTCAGTGATACTTGATTACTCTTATGTTCAAGTTTCAAAAGTCAGATCAATAAACTTGCAAAGTTATGATGGTAATTCAACAGATACCCCCATTATGGCCAAAGTTCATTGACCTTTGACCTTGGTCATGTGACCTAAAATGCGCACAGGATGCTCAGTGATACTTGATTACTCTTATGTCCAAGTCTTATGAACTACACCAACATACTTTCAAAGTTATGATGGTAATTCAACAGATACCCCCAAATCGGCCAAAGTTCATTGACCCTAATTGACCTTTGACCTTGGTCATGTGATGTGAAACTCATGCAGGATGTTCGGAGATACTTGATTAACCTTATGTCCAAGTTTAATGAACTAGCTCCATATATTTTCTAAGTTATGATGACATTTCAAAAACTTAACCTCAGGTTAAGATTTTGATGTTGATTCCTCCAACATGGTCTAAGTTCATTGACCCTAAATGACCTTTGACCTTGGTCATGTGACATGAAACTCTAATGGGATGTTCAGTAATACTTGATTAACCTTATGGCCAAGTTTCATGAACTAGGTCCATATACTTTTTATGTTATGATGTCATTTCAAAAACTTAACCTCAGGTTAAGATTTGATGTTGACGCCGCCGTCGCCACCGCCGCCGTCGGAAAAGCGGCGCCTATAGTCTCACTCTGCTATGCAGGTGAGACAAAAATGAAATGTGAAATAATAATAACAGACAAAGTTGGGGTAAATATTAGGGAAAAAAAGAGAAAAAAATTATTTATACATGCACTAAGTTTACAAATATTAGGTTTGGGCCAATCTCCAAAGCGTAAGAAAATATCCTGAATAATTTAAAGGAAACCAAAACCCAAGAAGAGAAGCAATCTTACTGGAAAGAGTAAAATGAGAGGAACAATTGTAAAAAGTTTCATCAAAATCAGTTATGAAATAAGCAAGTTATGGACGATTAAAAAGTCTTGTCGTACTTACTATGTGGATCCTCAAATTGGCAAACGTGCTTCAAAATGGCTGATTTTGTGGACAACTCTCCATTTGTTTTGTACACATATTTTCAGATTTTCCCCCTTTATTTACATATTTCATATTATCTCCTCCTGACCTTGACATATGTGGTGTGGATTATATTTTCCCATGACATATGTTGTGCTCAGAAGGAGGCAAGATGCAATTTGAAAGATGAGGAAAATCTGAAAATTTGTGTACAAAACAAATGGAGAGTTGTCCACAAAATCAGCCATTTTGAAGCACATTTGCCAATTTAAGGATGCCCATAGAAAGTACAACAAGAGTTTTCAAACTCCCATAACTTGCTTATTTCATAACCGATTTTGATGAAACTGTTTTTAATTTTGTTCCTCTCATTTTACTCTTTCCAATAAGATTACTTCTCTTCTTGGGTTTTGGTTTCCTTTAATCATCCATTTAATCATAAATAAATTAAGCATGTTTGCGTCAACTGTTTAACAACTACTGAAAAGTTCATAAAGTAAATAGCGTTGTAAAGATTTGATGGGAAAAAAGAACACGGACTGCCAAGGATACTCCAGGCAGCCACACGGACCATCCCGGATGGCTTTGCCAACCCGGCAGTCCACGGATGACGCTGGATGTTTTTGACAGTCAAAAACTGCCGTGTTGGCCTCCCGGACGTTCAAGGACCAACACAGACCACCCCGGACCTCCAAGGATGCCCAAGGTGCCAACACGGATCTCTCCCCGGACCACCCCGGATCAGATCCGGGATGGTCCAGGGTCAATATGTGACCGGGGCTTTAGGTCCTCCTCAATGCCCAACTTTGACCCCTTGAGGACACACGTTTTCGAAAGGATCAGACTGCGCATGCGGTAAGAGAAGAACTTGACTATTATAGTTCGCGGTCCTTTCGACTGCTTGCTGTTTCACGCAGCTTTTCCAGCAGCAGTTGAATTGCTCTCTTGTTTCTTTGATGAAAGACGATGAGACCTTTCAATGTCATCTTTTGACAAAGTAACTTTAAGCTTTTCATTTGCTAAACGGCAGATTAAGTTGTCAGTGTTCTCACTATCAGACTCGCCAATTCCGTAAAATCGCAAACAGTTTTGGCGCGAGTATTGTTCCTGACCGTTTGCAGCTCGCTCAACTTTATCCATTGCTGATTGTTGTTTCTTGATGGTTGTTCTTAATCCTTCGATCTATTTATCCTAATTACAAAGTCGGCGCTCCAATTCGAAGATTTTTCCTTCATTCACTTTGATCCGACTTAAGATCTTATTCAGCTCATCCTGAACCATATCTCGTACCGCTTGGCGAACGGTTTCAAGAAATTGCTCTCCCTTTATGAAGCGCTTAATTGCCTCATCAGATATTTGCTCCACGGTAGATGGCGCCATGTTGAACAATATACAGACTCAAAATATTGTATGAAGAAGAAGAAGGGCCAAGTACACAATCAGACTAGTACATCAATGATGTGGAGCCCATCCGGCATCTCGCAACGAAATTTAACACAATTTTAATTTCAGCCCAGTTGACACTGTAGTGAATTATATTGGTGACATAAATTGAGGATATAGAATTGAAATTGATGAAGAAATGACATAGAAGAATTTTTTGTGAACTATGAATAAATTTCATATAAATTAAACATAAATAACTTTCTAGTCAAAATTTCTTAACTCTGTGTAGAACCTTGGTGAACCTCATGTAGCTCTCAGATGGAACAAAAATAATCAAAATCAATCAACAAATAAAAAAGTAATTTTTGTGAGTTTTGAAAATATATGAATAAATTAACATATTTAATGAATTTCAAAATTCTGTGTTGAAATTTTGTATCACCACCTCGAGCTATCATATAAAGCAAACAAAATTGAAATTGATCAACAAATGAAGAAAAAACATTTTTTGTGATTTATGAATAAATTTTGAATGAATTAGCATAAATAATTTTCCAGACAAAATTTCAAAGTTTTGTGTACAAGTTTGGTGAACCTCATGCAGCTCTACAAGATGGAAGAAAAAACAAGGCAAAAGTGATTTTGTGTCTCGCCCACTTATGAAAATAACCAGAAATATCGTGATTTGCAAGGGCATGCAACAGAATTGTATCAAAACTTCATTGTGAATGACTGGGATGACAACACTTGTCATAAGAGCCTTGCACTTAAACTTTGATGTTGACCTGAAAATGACCTTCGACCTTACCATGTGACCTCCCACTGCAGCATAACATGCAGGTCCTCCAAGTCCATCTACCATCCAAGTTTATTTGAAAAGTGACTTACGGTTGCGGAGTTAGGTGTCATAAGAGAGTCTTGGATGTAACCTTTAATGTTGACCTGAAAATGACCTTTGACCTTACCATGTGACTTCCGACAGCAACCTAACATGCAGGTCCCCCAAGTCCATCCACCATCCAAGTTTCGTTAAAAAGTGACTTACGGTTGCGGAGTTAGGTGTCATAAGAGAGTCTTGCATGTAAACTTTAACGTTGACCTAAAAATAACTTTTGACCTTATCATGTGACCTCCGACTGCAGCATAACATGCAGGTCCCTCAAGTCCATCTACTATCCAAGTTTGGTAGAAAAGTGACTTACGGTTGCAGAGTTAGGTGTCATACAAGAGTCTTGCATGTAAACTTTAAAGTTGACCTGAAAATGACCTTTAACCTTATCATGTGATCTCGGACTGCACCCTAACATGCAGGTCCCCCAAGTCCATCCACCATCCAAGTTTCATTGAAAAGTGACTTACAGTTGTGGAGTTAGGTGTTATAAGAGTCTTGCATGTAAACTTTAACGTTGACCTAAAAATGACCTTTGACCTTACCATGTGACCTCCAACTGCAGCATAACATGCAGGTCCATCTACCACCAGTTTGGTTGAAAAGCGACTTAAAGGTAAATGCTAGTTTTGGTAACGATATCAAAATTAGTTCGTACAGAATCCAATGAAATGACCACCATAGTGTCTGTTTGTATAAATAAAACGCATGTGCCAAAGGATTCTGGATGAAATTGTGTAATTGCTGAGAAATCAGCAGATAAGCACAGGATTCGGGTAGGGCGTCGGGCCCGACGCTCTAAGCAATAATTATACATTGTCCCACGTGCGCTTATCTGTGTTGGGGATCTTCGGTGTGAACATTTTTCAGCGTAGATTTCAAGATTTCACAAAGTTCAGTTAATGTAACTTTACCAGATCTAGATCCTCGATGATATACTGACAATTAAGCCTTGTTTTACCGACTTTCTCATGAAATCAGTGTTTACTGCAACTACTGGAATTTCTCTTTAAGGTTGTGGGGTTATGTGTCATTAGGTTTGTGACGGACGGACAACATTTGGATCCTAGGTCTCGCCATCACCTCTGGTGGGCGAGACAAAAAGTTGAACTCGGCGCAAGTCATTATTCAACTTGGCTCCTTCGTAGATATGTTACGTGTGTTGCGCTACAAAACGATGTAGTACATACTGTACGGTATTGGTATATCATGATCATATTATGTCAAACAGCTCTCGATCTTCAAAAAACAGCTAAAATCAAGCAAAGTTAGCTCACCAAACAATTGGATTTACAAAATATGTTAACTTCAGAGTACATTCCAGTAGTTAGCCAGACAGATTACGAAGATTTTAGTAAAAAATAAAGACAATTTCGGGAGAACAGACATAGCAGTTGTAGCGTCCATGCGAGTGCCCTCTTAGGAATGAATGTGTTCATACTTACTGATAAACCAATAGATTTCGGTACAGGCATAGTGGCAATGTGTTGAAATGGTTTATCCGCACCAGACCAGGACTCAAGGAACAGGGCCATCCTACGGGACACTTTACCCCTAGGCTTTTCTTGAGTCGCAGCTTGTGTCTCCTCAACTTTGTTAGCTGATGACTGAAATCAAAATCATTGTCAAAGACACGGGTGTAAATCTGTGACGTCATGCTATTCAAGGGGGGGGGGGAAGGAACAATAGATCAACCCCCCTTGAACAATAGGTGGACGCGAGGATTTAAACCATTGCTCAAAGGTATTTCTCAGATGATCTAAACAATAGTGTGACACTTATTGCTCACTTCTTTTATTCATTAAACTATAATTTCATATACTGCTTCCGGCATATATTTTACATTCACATATTTCTGCTGTCGTGTCCGAGATTTGTGATCTAACATAGGAATAATGTTCTGGTTCTATGGTGATTTTACTTCTATAAAAATCCCCCCCCCAAAAAAAAAAACAACAGTGAGACCTTTAGACAAAAATCACTGCTTTGACAATTAAGAAAATGGACAGCATAACACAACTTGGATAAGCATTAGTGCTGTGTCTTTCAGCAGCAATTCTACATCAGGAATTTTACATCAACTATAACAATATATATTATCTTTCCTCCATTTTACTTAATAGGAGGATTGGTGTGGAAAGAAAAATGTGGGATTCCCACAGAAAGACAAAGCTCATAATTCTCTTATGGCATCTCTAAGAATAGGGCATTTCCATAGAAATTTAATTACTTATTCGAAAATAATTACCTTTGGATTTACAATAAAGAACGTTTCAATGTTCATATCTCTGAGGTATTCACTGCGTTCATGGCCTCGGCCAGGTTCTACCTCGTACTTCAAACCAAGATTGTCTAACGTTGTCTGGGTTATATGAACACGCCTGTTGAATAGATCATATCAAATTGAGAGAGAGAGACATAGAAAGAGAAAATGGACAAAGAAAGACAGGTAAGAAGAGAGACAAAGGGATACAGAGAGAAAGGACAGACATACAAGTGTAGAAAGAAAAGGCATATAGGTAGAAAAGGAAAGAGGGGTGAGAGTAGTGACAAAATGAGCCAATAAAGAGGTAGTCCAGACAGGGCCCTGGTGTTTGGAAGTTCTCTTTTCTAAAGCTAACATAGAGGGCACACGACTCCCACTCTCTAATCAGCACCAATCCGGTGTCACCCGCGTAAAACATTCCCCATAGACTTGTGTGTTAAAATTGCACTGTAAAAAACCTAAAAATAAACATGAAATTAGAGGGTCGAATGTTTGGTGCTGGGTAAAAATGGCAGAGGTAATGGAACAGAATAGATATTGATATGATACGCATGTAGTTTAATGTAAATGATATAATAATAGCAACTAGTGTTCAGTTTTTCAGAGCAATACCTCATTGCACCTAGTCCAAGTGGATGTCAGGTTCCTACACTATGAAAATACCATGATTTTCTTATTTACGAGATAAATGGATATACTCATTTGATTTGCTAGTTCATTACAATTAGCTTGCACGCCGAATAAAAGTACACAATTTTTCCTGCGCGCGCGCAGCATCTCCCTATGCACGCACTATCCCAAGATCATCACGCAAATTGGCGTCCATTTCCTCTTATGTGCCTGAACGCAGGACATGTTGCCACGCAAGGCGAGGGGTCAGTGGGAGGGTTCAAATGAGTATATCCAGTTATCTAGTAAATAAGAAAATCATGGTAAGTATTTTCATAATTTACTATCAATAACTGGGATATACTCATTTGATTTGCTAGACCAACACGGATTCAACGTGAAGGGAGGCATGTCTAGACTAAGAAGTGCGTAAAAATAGGGAGATGAAGACACGAAGGCCGCTGCCTTAAGGACAGAGGAGACAAATAAGGCCTCATGGGAAGAAAAGTCCTTAAGAACAAGGCGAAGGAATAGAAGAGCGTCAAATAGGCGGTCCTCAAGAAGTCGTAAACGACGATTCCATAAAAAGAGCCCAAGAAGAATGATACTATAGTATCATGGGCCCTCGGCATAGTGTCAGAAGAACATCATCACCAACTGACTAGATCGTTTCAACAATCCAGAGTGAAAAGATGTCTCAAGAAGCTGCCGCAAACGGCTCGCGCGACAAAACAACCAACTGCACAGAGTTGGGAATTGTCTGATGAATGGCAAAGACCAGGGTTAGAAGTCGCACCTAATCTAAGCCAATCCCGGCAACGGTTCGGGAGCGATGCATAAGAATGCAAAGTTTTGTACTGTAAACGGTTACATTTAAACAGATACAGTAGGGAACTCGACTGATAGACAGACAAGATACCCTGAATACCGACCCAAGAGGGAGTTAGTCAAGCGTCAAGAACGACCGACAGGTGCCATGACGGACTAAGCTATACAAGCTCGACATTTGAGAAGAACTCAAGAGTTTGTAAGATTCGGATTTTGTTGAAAATTTCAACAAGAATCGTGATCGGAAGACTGAAGCTTTTCAGGTTCCGTAAGTGATCAATCAATCAATCTGAGAAGGCGAGATATCTCAGAAGCCTCAGCGTGGGAGAAAGCGCCCAGAATTCGATGTCTGTCTCAAATGCGTGAGGGCAGAACATCTGCAGAATTCTGATAGAGTGTTGTGGCAGAGCGTTTCTAGCGGTCCGATAAGGACCTGGAACGACAGAGAGTAAGGTTTAAGACAAGTGGAATGCCTCTGGCCGTCTCACCTGCATCACGCGGTTCAATATAGCAGCAGTGCTCACTTTGAATACTACTCTAACTCGCACAAGATGTTCAGTGATACATGGTTACTCTTATTTCCCTTTTTTATGAACTAGACCAATAAACTTACAGAGATATGATGGTTATTCAACAAAAAACCCCAACATGGCCAAAGTTCATTGACCTTACATGACCTTTGAACTTGATCATGTGACCTGAAACTCGAACAGGATGTTCAGTGATACTTGATTACTCTTATGTACAAGTTTCATGAATCAGATCCATAAACTTTCAAAGTTATGATGGTAATTCAACAGATACACCCAATTCGGCCAAAGTTCATTGACCTTTGACCTTGGTCATGTGACCTGAAACGTGCACAGGATGTTCAGTGATACTTGATTACTCTAATGTCCAAGTTTAATGAACTAGACCAATAAACTTTCAAAGTTATGATGGTAATTCAACAGATACCCCCGATTCGGCCAAAGTTCATTGACCTTTGACCTTGGTCATGTGACCTGAAACGTGCACAGGATGTTCAGTGATACTTGATTACTCTAATGTCCAAGTTTAATGAACTAGACCAATAAACTTTCAAAGTTATGATGGTAATTCAACAGATACCCCCGATTCGGCCAAAGTTCATTGACCCAAAATGACCTTTGACCTTAATCATGAGACCTGAAACTTGCACAAAATTTTCAGTGATGCTTGATTACTATTATGTCCAAGTTTCATGAATCAGATCCATAAACTTTCAAAGTTATGATGGGAATGCAACAGATATCCCCAATTCGGCCAAAATTCATTGACCCTAAATGACCTTTGACCTTGGTCATGTGACGTGAAACTCATGCAGGATGTTCAGTGATACTTGATTAACCTTATGTCCAAGTTTCATGAACTAGGTCCATATATTTTCTAAGTTATGATGACATTTCAAAAACTTAACCTCAGGTTAAGATTTCGATGTTGATTCCTCCAACATGGTCTAAGTTCATTGACCCTAAATGACCTTTGACCTTGGTCATGTGACATGAAACTCTAATAGGATGTTCAGTAATACTTGATTAACCTTATGGCCAAGTTTTATTAACTAGGTCCATATACTTTCTAAGTTATGACATCATTTCAAAAACTTAACCTCAGGTTAAGATTTGATGTTCACGCCGCCGCCGTCGGAAAAGCGGCGCCTATAGTCTCACTTTGCTTCGCAGGTGAGACAAAAACCACTCGTAAGGCAGTCAATGTGTCGAAAAAAACGACTGAGTGCCATCCTGTTAATAAGAAAATGCCACGGACCTGCTGCCTATGTAGAATAGAACAGTCTGGTCAAAACAGCTCAACCGGGCGTGTTGGAGAAATAACGCGGCACGCATCACGACATAACAAGTGTGATAGACCGAGTGATCGAGAGAGAATCCCGGATCCCCTTTCTCCCGTACTAAACAAAGCACCCGCCCGAGGGTGCAGCGCCCGCGGTGGAAGAGGTGGCTTTGGCTGAAGCCACCATCGCCAAGAGAGCCCGTAAGGCTAGGCTGCGATGGATGTCCGCTGGGCGGGGAAATCCCTAGCAGCAGCAAGCGTACGCCAGAGGTGAGCTGGCGAACAATGTCTCTGTCATGATCTTACGTGTAAACGACAATCAAGAGATGCTCTGAACCAACAGACATCGCCAGACATGATACCTCAACAGTTACGAACCCAACGGAATCGAATGAGGTAACAACGGCCCTGACCTATCAAGGTTAGGGACGGAAACTGGCTAAGAGTGTCGATGTCCTCGCTTGAAGAAACAAGCGGAGGAGTAAGGAGACTTGAGGAAAATAATCACAAAAATTTCCCTCAGTCTGTGGTGAGAACCAGTTGTTTATGTAAACAGCCACAAGGCCTGGTTTCTCTGGTGATCGTAAGAGCAAGCACCGCCGGCGCGGGTTGCGGCAGCGTGGAACAGTCCGATATCGGTAAGATAAGGAGTTCCGAAAAGCTGCGGGGGGTGGCAAAAATGATGCCCTAAGCAGCGGGGGATGAGAATCTAAGTTTCTAAAAGAAGAACTCCAATGAAGTAAATCACTTTCATAGAGAGACTCATCCACAGTCGGCCCGAGAGAAAGCGGGTCGTGGTGATCGTGGTTAGACAGGCATAAGCATACATCCATCCACGATTACATCATCCTCGGTCGCGCGGTGACCATGGCCACATGCATTGCATGGAAGGAGGATGAAAGCAGCATGCGAGGCGACTCGAGTGTGCCGAGTGAAAAAGCTTCTAAATAAGAAGACGACTCGACAAACGGGCATGGTAAAAACATCGACCGTAGCCCACTCCACACAAGGAGGAAACGGCGGAGACGCCCGCAAGCTTGACCCACATAGAGGGCAGTCTATAAGATAGACTGTTAGAGCTCGACCGATGGCCTGGCGGCGTACAGTTTGGTGTAAACTCGCCGACCCGGCACGGTGGGTGTGCCCAGAAAGTAGGCATAGAAATGCCGATAGAGAATCCTGGGGCTTTAAACAAGCCTGAACGCACGTACACAGCCAACCATCTCATGAGATGTACGGCTGTTTCTTTCCTCCGAGATGATGCTTACCCGACCGGGAAAGACTCGGGGAACAGCTGTGAATGTCAACAGGAGGGATATCTAGCATATGAATAGCTGATTCCCTCCAGGTATTCGGTGCGGGTGCTGCCGGCGGTGTCCGGGGGGACGACCGGTGATAGCAGCTCGGGCAGGGCTCGTACGAGCAGCCCGAATACGAGACAAATAGGTTAAAATAACCATAATGCACCAGGTGGTGAAGGCATAGCGATTACTAAGCACAGGAGAACTATTAATCGCCGTGACATTCAAATCCGATATACATACTCATAAGCTCGGAGAGCTACGAGATAGTGAGACATACCGCTGAGCGGTGATGGTGCTCATATCGGAGTCGCCCTCTCTACAGCGGCGATCGCTGGAGGACGGGTGTCTGTACTAGCCCTGACTCTAACCTTACAAGAGTAGGAGTTAAAGTAAAGACAGGGCGCTCTTACTTTCGAATAGAAAGTGAGGTTCAGGCCAAAAGCGGACGGTCCCGTCGCCTGGGCGGACGGTCCGCGGGCGTGATAGGTTGCCCTCTCAAAAGCAGCCAAACATTCTCACGAGAGAAGGGCGGCATGCGGTATGTAAGAAATTCTTACCTCCAATCTACAGGCCCGCTTAGGGGGTAGAATGGAGAGAGTTACCGCTGAAAGAGCCGTTGCCGTACGTGAAACTTGACGTAGAGGGCGAATTCGGGAGTACCTGCATATTAATGGGGGATACCGATGCAGGTAAACTCGCCGATGGCTCCCCGGAGTGCGGGTTGGCGGGAGAAATCTCAATCCGCTCAATACCCGACACCGGCAATAAGACCGCGGCGGTCTTATAATGACGGAGAAAACGAGGGTAAGAATCTGGAATGCTCGGGGACGTATAGATGCAACCTGTACGGATGCAACGTCCAGTCGTCGGTCACCGAGAGCTTGCCGACATGTTGATGCTTGAAAGCCGTATGTCGGAAGCACCTGCATAGAAACGGGGGTCACCGTGTAGGTGAACAGCGTTTCAATAAATGCCCGGTGTGAGAGGACAGGTGATTGCTTGAACCGCACAGTGCTTAGCAAGGCGGCTGAAGCTGATATGAAGCATGGGGGAATTACCCGCACTGCTCATGGGAGTATGAAGCAACATGAGAGTTGCGACGCCTGACCCACAATTATCGGGAGTCTGGTGACATAATGGAGGGCGACGCCCGTATGTCGATAACACCTGTGTATTAGCGGGGATTTCCCTTGCAGGTGCATGAGCCGGCGAATCATGATATTGCCGGTGATTCTCCGAGGTGCAAGATGGCGAATGTCTGCTTAACCTGCCAGGTGCTCGACACGGCGGTTTTAGCTGACAGGGAGCATGAGGATAAAGATCCGTGATACTCGAGGGTGTTCTGTTGTAACATGAAGTTACGACGCCTGGCCATCGGCACAAGAATCAGAAAGAAAGGTCTGCCCGCAAAGCGGGATTAGCGACCTAGAATTTCTTCTTCCTCTTCTGTGCGGCCCCCGCCGGGGGGGGGGGGCAGAAGAGTGTACAATTATCAGGAGTCTGGTGACATAATGAAGGGCGACGCCCATATGTCGATAACACCTTTGTATTAGCGGGGATTTCCCTTGCAGGCGCGTGAGCCGGCAAATCATGATATTGCCAGTGACTCTCTGAGGTACGAGATGGCGACTGTCTGCTTGACCTGCCCGGTGCTCGACACGGCGGTCTTAGCTGACAGGGAGCATGAGGATAAAGATCCGTGATACTCGAGGGTGTTCTGTTGTAACATGAAGTTACGACGCCTGGCCATCGGCACAAGAATCAGAAAGAAAGGTCTGCCCGCAAAGCGGGATTAGCGACCAAGAATTTATTCTTCTTCCTCTTCTGAGCGGGCAGAAGAGGGCACAAGAGACAGGGAGGGGGACGTGATATCTCGCATGAGAAAGTCACCCAATCTGATCAAGCCGTTGAGGCACATGAACGCAATTTCATGGTTCCACCTTAAAGGGCACGTGGACGCAATTCCACGGTTCCACCCTGATCAGTTAATCGTGAGATTGACGGGGTCAAGCTCACGTGTCTCTAGCGACTAGGGGCTGGTAGCCCTTTGCTAATGCTCTCTGACGGAGACTGACAAAGCATCGAGCCTAGTCTGTGCCAGGAAAAGAGTCCCACGCTCTTAACCTGGACTTGTCGGACCAAATAGCCGGTGAGTCAAGCAGCCCTGGAGGAGTGAGGTTTTCTATACTAGTACAACACTCTCCAAATAGGTTCAGATCTCGAGGGAGCCTTGGCTATCACCTTTCAGGCACTTGACCACCGCGCCACGGTTCCACACTGAAACGCTCGGGCACGTGGACGAGGTTCCACCCTCTTGGGCACGTGGACGCAACTCCACGGTTCCACCCTTCTTTTTCCAGGGCACGTGGACGCAAACCACGGTTCCACCCTATAAAGAGCCCAATGCAAAGGGTCTCACTCTCTTGCCCTCATACTCACCGCCGCTGATCACAGGGACAATACCATGTCTGGTTCTCTCCCAGCGGCAGGTTGGAGTCATCAAGAGATGAGTCGAAGAGCTCATCTACCTGGTAAGTTCTTAACCTGAAAAGAAGAATTAGGGGCGAAAAACAGAGAGGGGGTGGAGGGGTGGGTGGGCAAGAAAGGTGACAAAACAAGATCCCTTCCAGAAATTATTAATAAAATTAAAGTCAAGTCAGGTAAATAACAGGATCACCTTCTTAAACATGAGTTAAGAGAACAAAGTTAAGAAGATTTTTTTTTTTTTTTAATTAATAACACGAGCGGGCAGGGCTCGACATGACGTTAATTAATTAAAAACAGAAAACGTCTAAGTCCAAGACGAACAGCAGGATCAGCTAAGAAATAAAAACACAAGGATTTTTTTTTTGTTCTTTTGACAAAGGTCGAAAAAAGAAACAAGTAATAGGCGGCAAAAAGACGCCCTAAGATGATCTGAGAGGAAGTAGTAAGGACTCACTTCCTTTAAACTGGAAGCCGGAAACTAATTAGCAAAAACAAAGATGCTAACAAGAATCAGGAGGGCTTCCCAAAATTTTAAGAGAATTTTTCTTCTTTTTTTTAAAGACAAAAAGTAAAAAAAAAAAATTTTCATTTCATACAAAATAATTATTAAAATTGATTAATAATTAAACAATTAACCAAAAGGTTAATTAACAATTGATCAATTAATCAATTAAGAATAAAAGATTGATTGGAACAAAAGAGAACAATCAACCAATTCAAAACAAGAACAAGTTGAAAACAAGTTTGAGAACGAATGAAGGGCGATTAATTAAACAATTAATCAAAAGGTTAAAAAACAATTGATCAATTAATCAATTAAGAATAAAAGATTGATTGAAACATAAGAGAACAATCAATCAACTCAAAACAAGAACAACAACAAGTTGAAAACAAGTTTGAGAACAAATAAAGGGCGACGCTCCTACCTGTCCAGCATAGCCTAAGCTGTGGAGAGGAAAATAAAATCAATTCAATTCAAGACGAGGCAAAGGAGCAAGTCAAGAATTAAAAGAATTATAAGGAATTAAAAAGAAAGTGAAGCGTCGCATTAAAGCCCGCGGCACGCAGGAGAGTGCGGAGCTATGGGATAAGGAAGCGGAGCAACCCGTCTGTGTGAAAACGAAACTGACTGTTCGGACCTCACACAATTAAATTAAAGAAAAACGTGAATAAATAACACGAAAGCTCCACGCAGAGTACATAAAATGAAATCAATCAGAAGCCTAAGGGCAAAGGATTGAAATAGGTAGTAAAAATATAGATAAATATGTCAACAACGGACACTTTAAAAGGAGCAAAGTGGGAGTGTACTTAGCTACGTCTGATCACGGCGGCAGGCGAAAGTAAAAGAGGAAATGGACGCCAATTTGCGTGATGATCTTGGGATAGTGCGTGCGTAGGGAGATGCTGCGCGCGCACAGGAAAAATTGTGTACTTTTATTCGGCCTGCAAGCTAATTGTAATGAACTAGCAAATCAAATGAGTATATCCCAGTTATTGATAGTAAATTAGTTTCTATGGTAACGGTTATCGCATGAATTTTAAAATGTGTAGCAAATCAGGGATTTAATTTATAGGTAAAGGTACCATTCTATTGACCTATTTTAAAGTGGAAATTCACCCTGGCAAATGGTTTACTGTAAAATTACCAGAAAAACATATTGGTGGTTTACGGAAAGTCTATCAAAGATTAAGAAAATTATTAGAAATTTGAGTTTTTGATCTCTGACGTCATATACTAGCAGCTGCCTCGTATTTTAAGCACCAAAATATATACTTTTCAATTTTTTAATCAGTAGTTCATGATTGCCAAAAAAGTTCTTTCAGGAGCGGATGTGAAATTAAGTATAATACTTGGGATCCAAAGTGTGCTTAAAATTTGAAAATTAGAAGAGCGATTTGACATGAGAAGGCCGTGCATGTAAGTACAGGAAAAAACTAGCACATCAATGATGTGGAGCTCATCCGGCATCTCGCAATGAAATTTAACACAATTTTAATTTCAGCCCAGTTGACACTGTAGTGAATTATATTGGTGACATAAATTGAGGATATAGAATTGAAATTGATGAAGAAATGACATAGAAGCATTTTTTGTGATCTATGGATAAATTTGATATAAATTAAGCATAAATAACTTTCTAGTCAAAATTTCTTAACTCTGTGTAGAACCTTGGTAAACCTCATGTAGCTCTCAGATGGAACAGAAATAATCAAAATCAATTAACAAATAATTAAGTAATTTTGGGTAGTTTTGAAAATAAATGAATGAATTAGCATATTCAATGAATTTCAAAATTCTGTGTTGAAATTTTGTATTTTTACTTTTGCCATTTTTACCTCTGCCATTTTTACCTGTCATTTTACCTCTGCCATTTTTACCTTTGCCATTTTTACCTTTGCCATTTTTACCTCTGCCATTTTTGCCGCTGCCATTTTTATCTCTGCCATTTTTACACCGAGCCGAATGTACTACCATTGGATAGGATATATATCTGACCAGGAAAAGACATCATAGCCAGCTCATTTTAAAAATAAATCACAATTTATGAAGATTACTATGATGGGATTAAATTCATCAACTGAAACAGTAAAATAGCCCTAATTCTTCCGCCAGTCAAAAACTAGTTCCAAACTCATTGATATATCTTCCTGATCTTGGCAAAGGAAGTTCAGTAGTTACCACTTCTAGAATTAGTGTTAGATTTTCAATCATATTCATACACTTTTGTCAATCAGCAATATCAAAGGGAAAAAAAACCTGAATGGAATGTGTCGAACGAATATCTTTAGCCTTCCTGATGTAATTAGGCTCATGAAACCATCCACTCATCTTCTGATTGGCGCTGATTAGAGAGTGAGAGTCATGTGCCCTCTATGTTAGCTTTGGGAAAGAGAACTTCCTTCCAAACACCAAGGTCCAATCTGGACTAAGAAAGAGGTAGACAAAGAGAGCCAAGTAATAAACAAAGAGTGACAAAGAAAGATGAGAAGACAAAAACAGACAAGGAGAAACAAATTATAGATAGACAGAGAGGTAGTTAAGGGAGAATCAGAAGTCAATGAACTTGAAATATGAATGACATTTCTGAGAGCTATTTCCAATGAAATATCAAGTACTAATCTATTCAGCTCTATGACCAGTCCTGCACTTTTCCACATTAACATGGCTATCATATTAGCAAATTTTTGCCCATCATACAGAAGAACGGATGGGTTCACATTGATTCTTAAATGGTTACATTCTTAAATGTGTAGTATTCTTAAAGTACACACACAAAGGAAATTCATGAAAGTGATGATTATAGACAAATTATATATGGATGGAAAGGTCTCCTCTTTTTATACACAAATACACATGTATATCACTAAAAAGTCTTATAGATGTCGTGGAAATGCAAGAAATGAAATCATTAGAGACCATTCTCAGCCCCCAGCCGCCCCCAAACAGACAATCACGCGGTCAAAAACAGTCAAGAATAATGACGTCACATCATCGACTCACTCATCATCTCTCTGTGCATAATACACTGATTCACCTTCCTGGTCTCTATTTTTCTTCGAATTTACTGTTTTCTCCATGGATTGTGATATCTGATTTCTGTTTTCGACAACTTCAGACTATAAGTGAACCAGAACTGTGTTACTTTGCCCGTGTTTATTGAATTGTGAACTGTAAAGACAGATTTTGTCCATTTGACAGTCTTCGTTGTGTTGCTCCACTCCACTGTCCAGTCACTGTATTTATTGAAAAACTCCAAGCTGTACAGGCCCATTCACTAGCTGCTTGCTGCTGGCCGGGGCACTGCATGAGCGGATGCAGGTTACGCTGTTTGATCCATCCACAAAAGTCAAGGTAAGCATATTTGGAAGTTGTACTTGTTTTGACGATGCATTCAGGTCAGATGACAGATACAGATCTAATATAATTTTAGAATCAAGCATTTTTGGCATGACTCCTATTAAAATTGAAAAGTCTTTATTTTAGAAATTATGTTTTCGCAGATTTTTCAACAAATTTCTGAATAAACTGGTCAGGACTCAGGCAATTAAATTATTTCAAGGAGCGCTGGTATGGACCATGGCTTTGCTTGGTTAGACTGAAAAATCTGCTGTCGGGCAGTTCCAAGCAAAAGTGGACATTTTCCAAAAATTTATTTGGCTCTATTTCAAATTTGGATCAAATTTTTATATCAAAACTCATATATGGAATTTCATCAATACAAAAGTGGAGCATAATAAGCCACAATTTTTTTTCTTACGCATCTCCTTATAGGAGAATCCGAACCATACAAGAAATTCTATAATGGGACTACAAATCTTGTTTTTACTTAATTTCAATTTAACAGAAAACTATTGCTTGTTTTGTAAAATTTTCTTTTGGATAATCTGAATGTCATCATTTTACATCAAATCAAACAAAAATTTTAAAATATAAGTTCATTATATGCTGCCTGTGAGTGGATATTTCTCATGTCACTCCGTAACAGGGTATGGGTTTACGTTTTCAGTCACAATTAATAAAATAATACATCAATTTTTTAAGCAATGCAGCATATCAAAGCAAGAACATAGAATCCAATCAATAAATCAAAATTATGATAGGAATTCAAAATTCACAGAGTTTGAGCAATATATTTTCTCCTCAAATATGCATGTCCATTTTGCGTCACTCCGTATCCATTATTATGAATATTCATATCTCATTAATTCAGTAGATCAAAATAATGAATTCCATTATTTTGAAAAGTGGGTTTCACCAACTACTGTCAGGTACCACTTCTTTGCAAATAACTATTCAAATATGGGTGATATCTTTGTTTGAATGCAAAAAAGTTGCTTCTGAATGTCACTCCGTAACCGTGGAACTGCCCTGTTTCAGAGGAATGCTTAATTAAGTTTTTATTATACTTGCTAGAATTATATCACGATAATGCCGATGTCATAGCCAGACAAAATTTCAGCAGTGGTTACCCCGATTCCTGGCCGAAATTAGAGTCTGGCGTTTCTTTCTGATAAGAGTGCTGCTGCAAATACATATATGCATACATGTAATGCCTTCAACAATGAAGATAAATGCACTCTTTGTAATGAAACAGAGAGCACCGTACCTAAAGTGATGTTCGTGTAGTCTCCACTTCACTACCGCTACAGCCCACACTACGCTACACACCTACCCGGGTAGGTGCGTAGATGTACGGTAGTGTAGCGGTAGTGAAGTGGAGTGGGGCCTACACAAACATCACTTGAGGTAGAGCACTTTTTACAGTCTACACCTACTATCATTTGTCATTGAGCGTGAATTACATGCCATCGCACGTCATCAATCATCAAGATAATAAAATTCAGTTTGATTTGATTATTTAGACCAGGGGTTCTCAAACTACGGCCCGCGGGCCGGATCTGGCCCGCGGAGCTTCTCTATCCGGCCCGCGAGACTCTGCTGGTTTTCTTAATCACTTTTAAGTCACAATATGAAACATAGCTCAATATGAAAACATTGTGTATCCATGTAGACATAACCGTAATAAAAGTAATGGCAGTCAAATTAATTTGACGTTTAAACAAAGTTTAGTGGAATCTTCTCTCTCTGTTCGATCTACGTACTTTGTTATTAGATGACCAGGCAAACGCTGTTCTCACCATGTTTGGCTCTATACATACAGGTGCGAAAATGCATTTTCCACAATGAACATTTTAAAGAACTAACTCATACCGAAGTACCTTGACAGGGGCCGTGGAGGGTTTTTAAAGTGTGGGGTGGGTGGACATGCAAAAAATCACAATCATATTTTTACGCTTTTGTACATGGTTTTGGAAAAAAGGCACCCCGCTTCCGCGACCCCTGCAAGCAACTTGTTGGTGACAGACTGTCACGTTTCCCTGGGCGTTTCCCATATTGAAAGTGATTAGGAGGCTGACACCCTTGTTAGAGTATACAACAGGCATGCTCTATTATTCATTCTACTTTGACTACGAAAAGTATTGATACTTCAGACATTATCTGTCTCCCCAATACCAAATATGTTTAGATAAAATCTAGATTCCTTTTAGTACTACAATTCTGTTATCATTAATATTGACTCTCGCTGTATTTTGATTTTTTTTTAATTTTCCTGCGTTCCATATGAAACTGTTATGAATTTGTTGGATTAAATGCTCCCAAAGTTAGGGCCAGATTGCACAAGAGAGCATGTTGGACCCCGACTGCAAGGGTCTTTGCGCTCTGCGCACAATTTTTGTCTAAGTATCCACTTCACCCTGGCCCTTTCAGGTTTACTTGGAGTCTCATCTGGCCCTTCAAGGAAAAAGTTTGAGAACCCCTGATTTAGACTATTTCTCTTTTTTTCTCTCACTCTTCTATACACAGATCTGCACACTTGCTGCTTCAATCTGGGAGATTCTATCATGTCCTTTAACTCATTTGGACATGTAGCCATTTTTTTTTCTTCACTCTGCTATTCAGGAGCTATGGTTTGCAAGTTTTGGACTGATAATGATACAACAGAAAATTGATCTTTATCGATCTTGGAAACAATTTTGAGCACAGTTTTGGAGAGAACTAAGAAATTTGACTTGGACAGGAATACAGCTTGTCAAAAATAAGAACACACAATTTAAAACAAAAGAACAATTTTAATGTTACTAGGGCATTTTGTGAGAAATTTCTACTCAATCACACGTCCCAAATCAAGGGTGAGTCCTTTGATTAAACACAACATGTAGTTGAATTGCGATTGCAACTCTACCTTATTACGCTTGAATTTGAATTTAAGACTTACGCTTGATTTGCAATTGAACATAAGTTTCTTGCAGAGCCCCATAATTATGTTTTGTTAGCAACTCTGTTATCAGTTTTTTAACATGCTGATTTTTCCCGAAAGGTATAATATATTTGTCATTTTAAACGGTATTTGAATATGGGTCCGCCTTTTATTTGTTTTCCACAATATTCATTGCATGTATGAACAGAAGTGAAATATTTATTGTGAAGCACTGTGAATGTTGTGTGCTGTTGTGTGATGATTCATTATTTTTGTTATAAGACTGTAAGCCTGGTGGACGTGAGGAAGTGGCCAGGATGAAAGAAAAGTGAACGTGTCCCATTACTGATTTGCATATTTTAAGACAATTTTGTTTCCGGATAAATATTGCTATGCATTCCATTCATTCCATGTGAAGAGTAAAGGAGAAGTCCACGCAACCAAAAATTCATTTGAATTTAAAGAAAAATGATAAGATATTGCAGGAAATTTCATAAAAACTTTGATTCAAATTTAAATAATTACTATTTTAACACTGAGAAATTTTGCCTAATTTATAAGACGATATGCTAATCTGTGACGATGTGCAAATTACACTAACCGATTATGTCACATGCACAAAGTTCTTTTGTATTTTGTTATTTGATACATGTACATGACATGTAGATTAAATACTAAAATTTCTAATTATTTTCTTTAACAAATTTTTGAGGGAATTTAATTCCTCCAAATAAAATATAGAGTTACAGTTCCGTAAATGTAACCTATTGTGATCAGATGAAGAGTTTCCTATCATAAAATCTGCAAAGAATAAAAAAATAAAATGCCACAAAAAAATTAGAAACAAATGTGATGTGATTGACATAGTCAACTCTAATCTGCATATCATTGTTTTGTGTATATGACTGTTTGAAATAAAAACAAGGGAAATTACTCCATTCAAATAATTTTTAGTTGGACTTGACTTTTAACTCATCCTCTACCCCTCCCATCCCAAATAAGTGTAGAATCTAGTCAAGAACTTGAAAATCAAAGGCAGCAGTTAAGAAGATTTGATAAATACAGGTCTGAATAGAATTTCACAAGAAAATAAAAAGAGAAAAAAAAAGCTGGGTAGGGACGGGGAAGGAATTAAAAATTAAACAAGTGGAAATCCAAATGCCTATGGCCGTCTCACCTGCATCACGTCTCACCTGCATCACGCAGTTCAATATAGCAGCAGTGCTGACTTTGAAAACTACTCTAACTCGCACAAGATGTTCAGTGATACATGGTTACTCTTATGTCCACTTTTTATGAACTAGACCCATAAACTTACAGAGATATGATGGTTATTCAACAAAAAACCTCAACATGGCCAAAGTTCATTGAGCTTACATGACCTTTGACCTTGATCATGTGACCTGAAACTCACACAGGATGTTCAGTGGTACTTGATTACTCTTATGTACAAGTTTCATGAATCAGATCCATAAACATTCAAAGTTATGGTAATTCAACAGATACACCCAATTCGGCCAAAGTTCATTGACCTTTGACCTTGTTCATGTGACCTGAAATGCGCACAGGATGTTCAGTGATACTTGATTACTCTAATGTCCAAGTTTAACGAACTAGACCAATAAACTTTCAAAGTTATGAAGGCAATTCAACAGATACCCCCGATTCGGCCAAAGTTCATTGACCCTAAATGACCTTTGACCTTAATCATGAGCCTGAAACTTGCACAAAATGTTCAGTGATGCTTGATTACTATTATGTCTAAGTTTTATGAATCAGATCCATAAACTTTCAAAGTTATGATGGGAATTCAACAGATACCCCCAATTCGGCCAAACTTCATTGACCCTAAATGACCTTTGACCTTGGTCATGTGACGTGAAACTCATGCAGGATGTTCAGTGATACTTGATTAACCTTATGTCCAAGTTTCATGAACTAGGTCCATATATTTTCTAAGTTATGATGACATTTCAAAAACTTAACCTCATGTTAAGATTTTGATGTTGATTCCTTCAACATGGTCTAAGTTCATTGACCCTAAATGACCTTTGACCTTGGTCATGTGACATGAAACTCTAATAGGATGTTCAGTAATACTTGATTAACCTTATGGCCAAGTTTCATGAACTAGGTTCATATACTTTCTAAGTTATGATGTCATTTCAAAAACTTAACCTCAGGTTAAGATTTGATGTTGACGCCGCCGTCGCCGCCACCGGAAAAGCGGCGCCTATAGTCTCACTCTGCTATGCAGGTGAGACAAAAACTACCCAGAAAAAATCTGAGTTTCGAACCAGGGTACTCGCACACGTCAAAACAATGATCAACACATTCGGCCACAGACCGTTTTGCTCTCTCTTCCGGGATTTTAAAGATATATGAAACAAAGTCCGGTCGCCGCTATTGCCTAATAATGCTTCGGAAATTCAACTGCAATTCCAATCATTTCGCGATGGATATTGCCATGTTTTTTGTGGTTCATGACATTGCTAAGTAATGAAATTTCATAATTTTTGTTCAGTTGTGAAGAAGAATGTCAATGCTTTATATTGATTATAATATCAATGTGACGCAAGTGTGATTTCTAAGTGATTGGTTACCAAAATACGTTAAATGTGCATTTTATTTCATTGTTCAGTAAATTCAAACTTTTATCTATATAACAAGACCAATCTTACAAGGAATAAATAATTCTAAGAGCAAAAAACGCTTATTGGAAAGATGGTCTTCAATGGGTTTTTGTCAGCTCAGATGCTCACTGCTCATTGTATGATGTCACTCAGCTGGAGCTCACAAGAGGACCAGAAATATGGCATGAAAATAAATCGTTTTTGAGAGCTGATTTCTGCAAACTCTAATCACTATTTTGAAAAGTGAAGTTATACATCTGATTAGTAATACTTCCCCTTTAAAATGATGACCACAAAAAGTCATTATAAAATACTTTTGATTCTTCGGGTGTGTACTTTAAATATCACACCCGCATGTTCACCCACTTGCACACACACACTTCATTAGTTCATTTCTCTTCTTTCTCCTTTTCTGATGATTTGTGACATCAGATTTTTCTTCCAGACCTATGGAATATTTTTTGTTTTCATGTAGCCCCTTTTCCCTTTGGCTGCTATTCCTCAAGCATTTATTTTGCTTATATAGTTTATACTAGTGCATTTTTTTTCACTACTTTGTCTTATCCTTAAATTGTATTCATGTCTAAATTTTGTAATGACCCTGATATAAATTTGTCACATTGCAATGTACTTTAATGTCATACTACGGATATGTTTATGTATTGTAAATTTATTTTGACTTTGCAGAAACTCCTGCAAAAAAAAAATATATGGCAGATATGAATATAGTTGTAGGCCTACAATGCTTCTTGATGACAAAATCTTAAGAGCTACTGTGTGAGAGAATCAGGCAGATTTGAAAAAAAGTTGGAAGATGGGGGTCGGAGGATTTCTTTCATATTCTGTGGTTTAAGTACATACATGTAGAGGGTGTACTACGATAATGAGGTTAACATTTTCTGATCATTATTCCAGTCATAGTTACCCCCCTCCCCCCTAAAATTGACACTTTTGGGGTACCTGCAAGACCTTGAATTCACCAATTTATAGTAATTTTTCTGACTCCATAAAAAATATTTTTAAATGATGGAATTGAAATGAAATTTTGAAGATTCAAAATTTCACATCCCCTCTTTGCGTAAATGTAAAAAAAATCAAAACAAAGGTTAGGTAGCTTCCATTTTCAGAATAGGGGTGATGCCATTTTTTGCATTTTTTCAAAAGGGGGAAAATGCAAAATTTTTAAAAGTAATTTAAACTTTCAACCTAATTTTACCCCAATAATTATCCTGTGTTTCATTTATGGCTAGGGTCAAGAACGGATGACTGATCATCATGGTTGTTCCTATAATGACATTGCATGCTATATGTGTGCACAAATTAGTGCATAGGCTAAGTTGCACCCATACAGTCATATATTTCTGTATTGTGGATATAGTACAATAACTTAATAAAGATATTCCAAAAGAAAAACATAGTACTACAGAGTGGCACATTTTCCAACAATTCTGAATGCTCTTCGGTCGTATATAAGCAAAAATAGAACAGATAAAATCTTCTTTGAAAACTAGACTTTTTTTTACCATTTTGCAAAAATGACCTACTTTAAGCGGCTGGTGACAAAAAAAAGTAAAAGACATACCATGTATGTGAATCCTAGAATGATTTAACCATAGTTGGGCCTATATCCTACATGTACATCGAGATCTCGCCCACCGGAGGTGAAGGCGAGACTTAGGGATCCAAATGTCCTCCGTCGTCTGTCTGTCACAAACCTTATGACACATAACTTCACAATCGTAAGTTGCTTTTCAACCAAACTCGGATGGTAGATGTATTGAGGCTACCTGCATGTTATGCTGCAGTTGGAGGTCACATGGTAAGGTCAAAGGCCACTGGATAGGGTCAAATGGTCTTTATTGACTACAGTAATTAAGTTAACTTTATTTGACCGTGGCAGTCCAGTGGGTGCTCAATCTATACTCTGTTATGTTTATAATGTGTATACACTGTACCAATTTCTTTCAATTTTCATTGCCGAAATAAATAATAATAATAATAAAAGGTCATTTTCAGGTCAACATTAAAGTTTATGTGCAAGACTCTTATAACAAGTGTTATTCCATCCAAGTCATTTCACAATGAAGTTTCGATATAATTCTGTTGCGTGCCCTCACAAATCACGATATTTCTGGTTATTTTCATAAGTGGGCGAGACACAAATTGCTTTTGCCTTGTTTCTATAGCAGGTCAAATATAGCCCCAAATTGGCAATTTTCCAATTTCTCAAATTTCTGGAAAATGGCATCACCCCTCCTAAGATAATGGAATGATCAAGTTACTTATGCGAAATGCCATTTATCCAGCTTAAAAGAAAATGCTTTAAAGGAAGCATTTTATAAATTTCAGTTGATTTGCACAATTTTAAACACACAATTACATGTACCCATGTTGAAAACAGTACTAAATTTGAAATTTTGGTAATCTGAGTGATATCCCTAAGGGCCACTTTTAGGGGGTGGTAATGGTTTCTCAGACCATCTCTCTTAAATCCTAATTTACAAAATTTTATCTGAATATTCCACTACCTGTACCTCTTTATAAGGCAATCAAATACTTTTGCTGATGTGGTTTACGGTACACCATGTGGAGTGTTATAGAAACAGTGGCTAGAAGAAGAGAAGAAGTGGATAGGCGAGATAGGAGATTTTGAGATTATAGTATTCTTTCTTGAAAATAGTCCTGAAAAGGACTGTAAACCAGAAGGAATGTTGAGTGAGAACAGCATGAGTAGTAGAGCTGATGAGGAGATGCTGGCTTGAGTCGGCGAGTAGAGATGATGAGTAGTAGAGAGACTCGACGTTTCGGACAGGTTGACTGTCCGTCTTCCTGAAGACAGACAGCTCATAAATTTACTTAAATTTTGATCAAATATGTGAGAAAAAAAATACACTGACGTTTATGAGTTTATCTAGGGAAATTTTAGAGCAGATGTAAAACTTCTAACTTTTTCCCATTGTTTTAGGGTTGAATGACATGACAATAGACCAGTTACTTCATGGACAATTTTGGTCAAATGATCTTTCATTTCTTTCATTGTGATAAGGCAGATTTCAAAGCAAGATATTACATAAGCATGCCTTATGCCCCTTTCACAATTGGTGGTGCTACTGCTTACAACCGTTGCTATTCTGTGTAACATATATTGTGACCAAATGATCGCAAATGATAGCACGAGCAATTGTGAAAGCCCCTAAGCATGAGGAAATTGAATAGACCAGGTGACTAGAATAGCAAATCAATGAACACTTTATTTGTTGTATTTCTACTTTGAATGCATATTATAGCATGTTATACAATGTACTGGCAAATGATGAAAAACTAGTCGTTTGTGGATGCATTGTTGTTTATGGTGGATGCAAATAAAAGACACAAAATTTTCAAAAGAATATATGAATAATCAAGACATCAAAATTTGGTGCTTATCTTATTAAATTTTAAACCACATGCCACTTTAGTACAAATGACCTTCCTCTGATTATGCACAGAATCTTCTGATAAATGCGCAGAGTGGAATTATGAACTGGTTTATTCCTACAAAGTATATTTTTGTCATGCGTTATGCTTCAGTGAATATTTCTTTTATCATATTGGTTAGTGTCATGGTGTTAAATGAAAAACAAATTTTCAACGATGTGCAAAAACTATAAACACAACAGGAATGACTTTAATGGGCCAAATCATAGCCACATATAACTACAACATGTATCAAAATGATGGTCAGTCTTATTGTTAAATAATTAAAGTGATTTAAAATGTGTCACGGTGACACCGTAACACCAAGACTTGTATTTAAATTTTACAGGATATACAATGGATGGCTATTAAATGACTTCTGTTGAAATGTCCATCTTCATTGTGTCAAGTGTGGATGGAACCTTCATGTTCCCCTGAAATATTAAAAAAAGGGCCAAGCCCAAACCACTGTAGGAATTAACAATGATAAACATGTGACTACATATTATGGTCCCATATGTAGGCTTCCATGTAGATAGATTGAGTTAACATCAACTGAAAATAATCTTCCGTAGTGAAAAACAAAACATATATATTTTCTTGATAGCTTCTAACTAAACCAGATCTATCACTGAAGGTGATTAATACCCCCGCCTTATGCCGTAACCACGACAACAGTGTCCGACACATGGAAATTATGTCTTGCGCACCTTTACCCAAAGACCTATATGTGAGCAAAATATCATGAGAATAGGTTAAATATTGATGAAGTAGTTTGAACCACAAATTTTTTGCCCAATTTTTGACATATATTGTTCCCATGGCAACACGATTTCCGACACATGCAAAAATATGTCCTACACATCTTTACCTCAAGACCAATGTGTGAGCCAAATTTCATGAGAATTGATTGAAAACTAATCAAGTAGTTCAAACTGATACATTTTACCTAATTAGGGGCCAATAATATGTTGTTGCCATGGCGCCATGATTTATGACACACACAACGTATACGTTGAAATTTGGTTCACACATTGGTTTTGATGTACAAATGTGTAAATCTTTACATCAAAACCAATGTGTGTACCAAATTTCATGAGAACTGGTTAAAAACTGACTGAGGAAGTAGTTTGAACTGCAAGATCTGTACCTTGAGACCCGACTGGCTTACGACTGAGTGAGGAGAGATGTGACGTCAAAGCTCTTGTCAGCTTGAGAGTCGCAGGCAGGTCAGAGACAAGTCGAAGGAAAATTATAAGGATTTGACATGTCGAATCCTTATGACTGAATCGCGAGCTCAATCCAACTTCCAGCCAATCAGAGAGCAGAGTTGTACGACGCGTATATGATAAACAATGCGCATACGCAGTAGTAAGCGCATGTTCTCAGTTGTTATGGCAAAAACAAAAAGTGCATGCATGAGTCGCAGACAGCGTGGTAGTCGGATCGCAAGGTGTGCGGTGTCGAGGCTAATGACCACCTTGCAATTCATCTCCCCTCACTCAGTCGCAAGCCATGTCCCAGACTAGTCGGGTCGTTAGGTGTTTGGTGGCCTTAACACATGCGAAAAGTGTGTCTTGCACATCTTCACCCCATCACCAATATGTGTTCCAAGTTTCATGAGAATCGGTTAAAAACTGATGAAGTAGTTTGATGCACAAGATTTACAGTGGACCAACCAACTGTAAGCTGATTCCTATACAGTGCGTATCAAAAAAAAAGTTTACACTTTGAAAAAGCCCTGGGAATTAAAAAATATACAACATATGGGTAATTTTTTCACATATATTCTTGGGTTTAGGTCTCATTTATCCAATGAAAGTACATGTAAAGGTTTTGACAGAATGTCACACTTGAGTGAGCACTGTTTGCACAGAAATGCTCGTTTTCAAGCTGTGTCAAGGGTATAGGGCGAAATCAAACTTACCCTGCGAAACATTTTTCATACATTTCCCTTGCACTTTTAGTCCATTGAAATAAAAGGGATACATTCAAGCAGTTTGTAACATTTTTACCACCCAAATTGAAATTTCAACACTTAGTAAGCACAACTTACTACCCCTTTTATGCCAGCTGGATCTGAGGACATAACTGAATCTGAACAAAAGTTTATATCAGACATCTCCAGCATTTTTCACTAAGTTTTTATCATATAAAGTGGGTTTTCATTTCATTTTTCATTGAATACTTGTTTCTCCATACTTTTCCCAAGCTTGACAATGATTTACAAAATGAAAATCAAGCCTAAGCCATTTCATGTAATCACAGCTCAGTGTAAAGCAAACATCGTCACGATGGCCTCGGTGTGTGGGGGAGTGGGGTGGGGCGCAATGCACTTTTCGAAGTGTTTTGGGCAAGGAAACAAGTTTAAAAATATAAAAGATATCTTCAAATCAATTTTAATAATTAAATTCCACGTGTTATTCATGATTAAGGTCTACTTTTACTCGCATAACTATTTCAAAGTTCTGCGCAAATCATTTTTCACTAACTTTTCAAAAGTAAGTGGTGCTCACTCAAGCGGAAATATTTTTCGACAGTTATATCGTCACTTGCTTAAACGGATCTGTACCAATGTTAAAATGTGGAAAAATCTTCAGGATATTACAAATGTATAATTTTACAGGATTTTTTCTAAGTGTAAACTTTTTTTTGATACGCACTTTATACCCCTTCCAACTTCATTTGGTGGGGTATATTAAAATGAATGTACAGATGCTAAAGCAAACTTTTTTTTCAACAAAAGTTTTAGGTTTTTTTTTCAACATTTATGCTTTCAATGGTACTTTTACAGCGTTTAAACATTTTTACTCGGCACAAGTATAAAAGCATACATGTACACACATACATGGATCACAATTACAGATATAAGTATGAATGTAGTCGTACATTCTTGTGAAAGGTCACACCACATTCAATATCCACATACATAATCTTTTTCTTTATTTAAATCATATTCAGTTTCAAATGTAAAATCTAGTTACATTAATGTTCATGAATCATGAAACAATAGTTATAAATTCAGTGAGGATTATTGCTATTCATTTTTAGCTGCATTTTTATAACTTTGCGTAATTGCATATTTTCTTATCCTGTTATTTAATAGACTTTACAATTGAAAATAATGCATTGTCCTTTTAATTTGATCATACATGGAGGAAAACTACTCTGTATTCCCCTTGGGTTTTGTACATGCAATTCAGAAGTCAGTGTTATAGTACAGTTATTTACCATATAGGTCATTGTCATGTTAAATTATTTTTTCCTATTTTTCATATTATTATTTTTATCAAGTCTTTACTACATCAAATGAGAATAGCCACTTTATTCATTAACTTCACGGAGTTAAGTCAGAAAGTAAAGTGTTAAAAAGCATGTCCTTTGTATGTCACAGTGTTACAATGGTACATGTACGAGCCAATCCTGCTGCAACATTCACATTAAAACATATACTCTGAATGACACGAGATATTTCTCAAATATCAAATAAAAGAAAAAACTTACCCAGGAACACCACAACTCTCCATGTGATTGGCTAAAGTAACATCATGTGACCAGACATCATACTGCCACTTCCTCAGGCCAAGTACACCACATAGAACATTACCTGTATGAACACCAACCCTCATGTTTACATCAACACTCGTGGCATCACGAACAGTCCTGAAAAGAACAAGAACTTCTAAATTAATTTTCATCTTCCTAAAATGACTATATTACACATATTAGTATTTTTATGATAGTGGAGGGATTTTCCTAGAGTTTTGAACATGTCATACTTCAAACATTTTAAGGTCAAATGAGTTGACTTTAAAAAAAAAAGATCCTTATTTCATGATGTAGAGATAAAATTAGGCCCAAAGACAAAGTAATTTTCATTTTACAAGGCTTTTAATGGGGAAAATAGTCAATTTGAGGACACTAAGACGTGACATCCTCAAACAGGGTATACATGTGATGCAATTTATCTACATGTACAATTTCATTTATACATTTTGTTCTCATTTGTTGCAATTATGTTGCTATAATGTCAGGTATGTAGGGAATAGTTTCTATGGGGCCTATCCTGGGGCCCGTTGCAGAAAGAGTTGCGTTTAAACGCAAGTCAAAAAATCAAACGCAAGTCCCAAATGCGCGCTGTTGATTGGTTGAAAATCAAGTTGCGCATGATTTTTAGAGTTGCGATTGATTGCAACTCTTTCTGCAACGGACCCCAGGACTACTCTTCCTCTCTTTTTTCTCTTCTTTCCCCATTTTCTTCTTCCTTTTCCTTTCCCCCTCTCCCCCTTTTTTTCTTCTCTTCTTTAACCATCTTCCTCTCTCTTTCTTTTCTTCTCACACTTTCCCCTTATTCCTGTCTCTTCTTTTCCTTCTCTTTTCCCCCCTTGTCCTCTCTTTGTATTTCTTCTTTTTCTTTCCCCCTCTTCCTCCAAGCTCTTTTTTTTTTGGAGTGGGAAGGGGGGGGGGGGGTGAGGCAAGGTCCCCTCGGTCCCCCATGGATCTGAGCCTTATAGAACCCTATGGTCTCGTATGAGTTGACCTTTAGACCTCTCGATGACATTTGATATATCCTGATCATAATTTTACACACATGTGCTGCGGACTATCGGACCCACAGACTAACGCACCCACAGGCTATCGGACCTGCGGACTAACGGACCAGCTGACTATTGGATCCGAAGACTATCGGATCCGCGGACTATCGCATAGGCGGATCCAGCCGTCGGCGAAAGGGTGGGTGCACAGCCGAGCGGCACACATATTTTTGCACTTCACCAGCGCCATAAAAGAAAATGTTGAAAAAGGTATACATATATATATATGTGTAAAAAGTTACACATGTACAACAGCTTTGGCAACTCTTTTTATTTAAATATTGTAAAGAAATGGATGAAGAGAACAATGGTAGGCGTAGCTTAAATCAAGGTTCCCCAGAGCTATCTACCCTTTGGAAAAATTGGTGATGCTGTATGGGAGAAGAAATACAAATGTGTGAAGTTATACATGTACAACAGCTTGTACATGTACAACAGCATGTACAAGGGTAGATAGCTCTGGGGAACCTTGATTTAAGCTACGCCTACCATTGTTCTCTTCATCCATTTCTTTACAATATTTAAATAAAAAGAGTTGCCAAAAGCTGTTGTACATGTATAACTTTACACATTTGTATTTCTTCTCCCATACATGTACTGTTTCGAAGCAATAGCTTTGATCCAGCTGAGGCATGGCGGCTTGTCATTGTTCTAAACCCACCTTCACCCGACAAAGGAAATAATAATTGGTATAGTGTCGAAAAATCTGTCTATCTGACGGTCAATCGGATTGGGTTTGCCCTAGCCATTAACCCATCTGTGGTCTAGTGGTTAACGCACCGGCGTTCAAAGCTGGGGGCCCGGGTTCGATTCCCGGCGGAGACATTTTTTCGGCATCACCAATTTTTCCAAAGGGTAGATAGCTCTGGGGAACCTTGATTTAAGCTACGCCTACCATTGTTCTCTTCATCCATTTCTTTACAATATATATATATATATATATATATATATATATATATATATTTATCTATATAACTCATGAGATAGAGACACATATATCTCACCAACAAATTGATGCGAGCGCGAGCTGATATTTTTATAGTATACTATAAATATTCTAAGCATTTTTGGTACCAATGATTAAGACTGGTATCTAAAAAAAACAATAGATGCGAGCGTGAAGCGCGAGCTTAAAATTTTGGTATTTCGATCTGAAAAAATGTATGTATATATTGTGATGCTTTTCACTAAATCTAATGCAATTTGTAATGAGTAATTCTTATCTAATTACTTTGATGAAACTGGATATAATGCTTATGACCTGAACTCGGAAATAGATCCTTCAAGACAGAGCTTTGGAAAAAGTTCTCCAGTTTTACAGGTATCATTATCCTTGTTTTAACTTCTTCCTGGGTGATCAGATGAATAATATTTAACTTAATTGAAGATGAAAATAAATCAAATTTTGTGGCGTTAACATTTAAACGTTATTTAAAACAAAGGTATTGACAAACTGTATTTATACATTGAAAATGATATTTATTGGTTTAAGGTCTAACGAATACACGTCTGGTTGCGTAATTATACACTCCTGGTATAAGCAACGTTTTGGCGTAAAATATCAAATCATCTTCATAAAACACTATAGTAGCTGTCTTACACTAAAGGCCATAGAGGTGGCACAATGTGGAATGTTTAAATAAGAAAAAAGACGATCTAGATTTGGTTGGCAATAGGCCCTTCTTCACTATTCTACCGGCGCATTTTATTGGAACCAGAAGGCGCTGATCATTCTTAATCGGCGCCGGTTAAGACAAAGGCAGCGCCGATTTAAACAAGTAGTGCTGATTATTTTTGCCGAAGTCACGGAAGATTCAGGCAGCGGCAATTCATAATCAACTGGCGCCGATTTGGATTTAGGTGGAGCTGATTATTCTTGATCGGCGCCGGTTAAGAACTCAGGCAGTGCCGATTTTTTTTTACTGGCGTCGATTTATAACCAGATGGCGCCAATTATTCTTGTCCGGCGCCGATTTAGATTTAGGTGGCGCTGATTATCCTTGATTGGCGCTGGTTAAGACTCTGGCAATGCCAATTTTTCTTGACTGGCGCCGATTTATAACCAGATGGCGCCGATTATTCTTGACTGGCGCCGATTTAGATTTATGTGGAGCTGGTTATTATTAATCGGCGCAGGTTAAGCCTCTGGCAGCGCCGATTTATAACCTCAGGTTAAGATTTTGATGTTGATTCCCCCAACATGGCCTAAGTTCATTGACCCTAAATGAACTTTGACCTTATATTAGATTTAGGTGGCGCTGATTATCCTTGATTGGCGCTGGTTAAGACTCTGGCAATGCCGATTTTTCTTGACTGGCGCCGATTTATAACCTAATAAAGCTGATTATTCTTGCCCGGCGCCGATTTAGATTTATGTGGAGCTGATTATTCTTGATCGGCACTGGTTAAGCCTCTGGCAGCGCCGATTTATAACCAGATGGCGCTGATTATTCTTGTCCGGCCCCGATTTAGATTTAGGTGGCACTGATTATCCTTGATCGGCGCTGGTTAAGACTCTGGCAATGCCGATTTTTCTTGACTGGCGCCGATTTATAACCTAATAAAGCTGATTATTCTTGACCGGCGCCGATTTAGATTTATGTGGAGCTGATTATTCTTGATCGGCACTGGTTAAGCCTCTGGCAGCGCCGATTTATAACCAGATGGCGCTGATTATTCTTGTCCGGCCCCGATTTAGATTTAGGTGGCACTGATTATCCTTGATTGGCGCTGGTTAAGACTCTGGCAATGCCGATTTTTCTTGACTGGCGCCGATTTATAACCTAATAAAGCTGATTATTCTTGCCCGGCGCCGATTTAGATTTATGTGGAGCTGATTATTCTTGATCGGCACTGGTTAAGCCTCTGGCAGCGCCGATTTATAACCAGATGGCGCTGATTATTCTTGTCCGGCCCCGATTTAGATTTAGGTGGCACTGATTATCCTTGATTGGCGCTGGTTAAGACTCTGGCAATGCTGATTTTTCTTGACTGGCGCCGATTTATAACCTAATAGGGCTGATTATTCTTGCCCGGCGCCGATTTAGATTTATGTGGAGCTGATTATTCTTGATCGGCACTGGTTAAGCCTCTGGCAGCGCCGATTTATAACCAGATGGTGCTGATTATTCTTGTCCGGCCCCAATTTAGATTTAGGTGGCACTGATTATCCTTGATCGGCGCCGGTTAAGAACTCAGGCAGCGTCAATTTTTTTTACCGGCGCCGATTTATAACCAGATGGCGCCGATTATTCTTGTCCTGCCCGATTTAGATTTAGGTGGCGCTGATTATCCTTGATTGGCACCGGTTAAGACTCTGGCAGTGCAGATTTTTCTTGACTGGCGCAGGCGCCGATTATTATTGTCTGGCGCCGATTTAGATTTAAGTGGTGCTAATTATCCTTGATTGGCGCTGGTTAACACTCTGGCAGTGTAGATTTTTCTTGACTAGTGGCTATTTATAACCAGATGGCGCCGATTATTATTGTCCGGCGCCGATTTAGATTTGAGTGGCGCTGATTATCCATGATTGGCGCCGGTTAAGACTCTGGCAGTGTTGATTTTTCTTGACTGGCGCCGATTTATAGGCAAATAGCGCTGATTATTCTTGCCCGACGCCGATTTAGATTTAGGTGGCGCTGATTATTCTTGATTGGCGCCAGTTATATGCAGGCAGCGCACTGCTACCGGCGAAGTTGTTGGAATTTTTTTTTTTTTCAAGCGGTGCCTTTTCTTTCTTTTACTTTTGTTTTATTTTTTTTTGAGCGGCGCCGCTCAAATATTAGGGGGGCGCGCACCCCCTGCGCCACCCCCCTGGATCCGCCGATGTATCGGGGTGTCCCTGATGAAACATATAAAAGAACAGATAAGGAAACTGGGGAAAGGGATAAAAAGACAATTCCATGTTCAATAATAACAAGTGGAATGCCTCTGGCCGTCTCACCTGCATCACGTGATTCAACATAGCAGCAGTGCTGACTTTGAAAACCACTATAACTCGCACAAGATCGGTGCCGGTTAAGAACTCAGGCAGTGTCGATTTTTTTTTACTGGCGTCGATTTATAACCAGATGGCGCCGATTATTCTTGACTGGCGCCGATTTAGATTTATGTGGAGCTGGTTATTATTGATCGGCGCAGGTTAAGCCTCTGGCAGCGCCGATTTATAACCTCAGGTTAAGATTTTGATGTTGATTCCCCCAACATGGCCTAAGTTCATTGACCCTAAATGACCTTTGACCTTAGTCATGTGACATGAAACTCTAATAGGATGTTCAGTAATACTTGATTAACCTTATAGCCAAGTTTCATGAACTAGGTCCATATACTTTCTAAGTTATGATGTCATTTCAAAAACTTAACCTTAGGTTAAGATTTGATGTTGACGCCGCCGCCGTCGGAAAAGCAGTGCCTATAGTCTCACTCTGCTATGCAGGTGAGACAAAAATTGACTGTTGAATGCAAGAATGATTTATTCCTTGAAATAACTTTTAATCTACCAGTGAGTGGAATATTATATGATACTTTTGTAATAGGACTCCAAGAAAATATATTTTTTTTCAAATAGAAATCAACAAGATTTGTTACATATCTTGTACTTTCATTCATCACATTTTTATAGTGCCATAACAAAACTTCAGATTTCACGCTCAATTAATTAGGAATAAATGTTATAAAGGATCAAAAGAAACTTACTTGATAGCTTCACACATAGCTAATCCCATCTCCACACAGTTGATAGCATGTGTAGGTCTGGATATAGGAAGACCTGACACACAATAGTAACAGTCACCTAAAATCTTGATTCTCATGCAGTCGAATTCCTGCAATATCAATGAAGAACATAAACATGAGGATGATATTTCTTTATATCCAACAAAAGTGGGCGTACAGCACGCCCCCCCCCAAATGTCCCTCTGATACACCTCTGAATTAATTCCAATATAGAATATTCTTCTCAATTAAATGTGCAAAACTAGGAAGCTCATTTCATGCTCTATGAAAATACCATGATTTTATTTACGATATAACTGAATATATACATTTGATTTGCTAGTTCATTACGATTAACACCAAATAATAAGTACATAATTTTTCCTGTGCACACGCTGCATCTCCCTACGTATGCCCTATCCCTAGATCATCATGCATATTGGCATCCATTAAATCTTTATATGAGCCTGGTGGGTGTTTCATAAAGCTGTTCATAAAGTTACGCACAACTTTACGCATTACTGGAACATGTTCTTAGGTCATAAATCATTTATACAGGGATATCACATAGTACAAGAAAGGATCACCAGTCGTGCGTAAAGTCATTCGTATCTTACGAACAGCTTTATGAAACACCCACCTGAACCCAGAGACATGTTGCCATGCAAGGCGAGGGGGCGGTGGGAGGGTTTTTAGGTAATTAATTTTGTAATATAGTGTCAATAACTGGGATACATTCATTTGATTTGCGAGACCAACACGCACTCATTGTGAAGGGAGGCATGTTTAAACTAGAAATTTAACATGTCCAAAGGACACAGATGCCCCTGCTTAATGTGATCAGAAATTCATTCAATATGATTGAACTTAATTTCGTGCAGAAGCCAATATGCTTATATATATATAAAATAATTTTTTTAGACCTTTGAACCAACTTGCATATATAATGAGCTGTGACCTTTGACCTGCGGACTCAGAATCTGAACTTAGCCTGTATTTTGGTGCCATCTACCTACACGAACCTCTGTTGAATATTTCATAAGTAATCATGCGGAAAGAACTCGCATATTTAATGAGCTGAAGCCTTTGACCTGCAGACTTCAAATTCAAACTTAGCCTGTATCTTGGTGTCATCTACCTACACAACCACATATTTTAAAATCTGTTGAATATTTCATAAGTTATCATGCGGAAACTAACTCGCATATTTAATGAGCTGTGACCTTTGACCTGCAGACTCTGAATTCGAACTTTGCCTGCGCAATTAGATTAAAAGGAAAACAACAGACCATTCAGATAGGTGTTGAGACATTTATTGGCCATGGCAGATTCGCCGCATGTGTCTATGGTAAGCCACTTGGCCACTTGTGGTGGCACAATTAAACAATAAAACATACTGGCATGATTACTTTTCTCTCTTTTTCTTAGACTGGTCTAGAACCATGCATATTCAGTATGAATGTATGAAATAACATTCATAACAAAGAACACAAACAAAAATATTAAAGTAACAGGATAATGTATGAGTAGGGTAACAATTAAACAATTGGTACTCCAAAACTGGCACAATCAATACAACCTGTGTAAATGATAAGGGTCAAATCTACACCTCTAATAAAATGCAATATACATACAGCATGAATGAAAAACATAACAATTCCATAATAAGAGTTATCAACAACAAACCCCACAATGTATTACAACAATACACTCATTCCCATTACCCCCTTAATTGCCTTCCTTAATAGCTACATTTATTGAACAATAAAATAAAAGTCACTGTCTGGTCAATCAATTTACATAATGTTCTTGCATCCATGTCACTTCTATCCAACAAATAAAGGTATAAACATCAAATAAGCACTAATTGACCACCACTATGAAAAAAAAATGTAAACGAATGAGACAAATCATGTGCATCCACTTCCAATTTCAGTCTGATTTCAATATGATGCATCACATATTATTAGCAAAATAATTGATAGATTTCTTACCTCTGCAAGCTGATCAAATCTTCCAAAGAGTTCATTGAGAGTTTTGACAAGTTCTGGTGGAGAACATTCACTAGCTAATGCTGTAAATCCTACAATATCTGCATACAGTATGCTACAAAAACAATTTTTTTTTCTTAGATTTAGTATCAACATCGATATGATAATGATAGTAACAATATTTTGTTTATAAATTGCGCTGAAGAGATCAGGGCCCTGTTGCATAAAAATTCAGGTCTCAAGGACATAAATCTCGATCATGACATAAAATCATACATAGCTATGTGATTGACATAAATTTCATTGCATAAAAATATGTATTGTTTTAGGTTATGTCAATTTATGATGCGATATAACCGTCATTACATAAACTAAATAGTCATGAATGAGCCTGTTGACATAAAATTGGCAAAGTTGTTATTTTTCAGCCTGCAGCAAGTTGTTGCGGAAAAAGGACTTCTCCTTCAAATTTTGACGGGATAAAGGCCCATTTTGGTATGTATCCAATTTTTCATTCTTGGTTATTAGATATTTCTCACGTTCTGACCAATATCCAAAGTTCCTAACTTGAGAGAGAACTGTTGCATGAATTATTATCACTATAAATTTATGCTATGATTGTTTGGGTACTCTCCGACTGCTTTTAGCTGTACAACGCTGGCAGTCCATGCCTAGGTTCCGGCGTCTTACAAACAGAAATAATGCATGGAATCAACACCGACACAAAACAATTTTTTTTTATTTGAGGACGATTTTAACGGAGATAAAATATTTATTTTATCTGAGATAAAATGGATCTCAGAATACCACCCCAGGATCATACTAAAATTTTTATTGCAAAGTTGAATTCCAGATTCTCAATTTCTGTCTACGTGTAATACATATGGGTGGATGCTGTAGTCTATCAGTTAGTCACTTGTAATGCCAAGCAAAGATCCCTGGTACGATTCCTGCTTATGCAACTTCTTTAAAACATTTTTTTTTCTCTTTATGACTTCTTTCACTTCATTTCTAATGTCCATTGGAATGTATACAGGTGCACATATTGCAATAAATACCCATTTTAAAGTCTATTATCCATGTTTTTACATGTAATTTCCAAGTATAAAGCCTTATTGAAGTATCTGATGTCTACACCACCATTTTTACTGATTATCTCCATTCCCTATGCTCCCTTTTTATCATATGGATCATGATAGTGATCATAACGATGTTGTTGATAACCGTGATGATAATTTGTTTTTTTAGATGTTTGAAGGGAGAAGACGTGTTTTTGCTTTGCTCTGAATATTGTCAACAAATAGCCCAAAGCACTTGCAAATAACAGTTAAATTTTAGATCGTATGAAAGCTGATCGGACACCAGAGAAAGTGATGTGATTATTAGTGTTTGACTCTTGAAGACCGCGACGTTATCGTCGGTAAGAACATTAATTTTCATCAATTTTACTATTCAATATTGTTTGAAAATCAACATCACGCGCGAGATACTAACGCGCATCACAAAGACGCATGACTTTACGCTAAAATAAGGCATCTTTGAAGCGCAATATCCATCTCATCCAAATCAGGTCTGGTCAGTGTGATGTCATCGATAAACAGAGTATGCCAGGGCCTAAGAAAAATCAATCCATCACGTTCGAAGATTTCATTGAAATCAAGTCTGAACTTCAAAAACTAAACAAAACTCTGACATCACAACTCAATGAAATGAAATCTGGTCAAGATGAGCTTCGAAAATCTGTTGAGTTCTTTAGCGATAAAGTGGATGAGCTCACCTGCAAGGTGAAAAGGCTGAGTAGTGAGAATGCTTCTATGAAGAAAGAAAATGAGCATCTGAAAGCAAAGATGATGACACTTGAACACCAAGTGAATGACTTGGATCAATATCATAGAAGGATCAACTTAGAAGGGGCAGGTGTTCCTGAGAAGGTGAGAATGAAGAAAATTTCACCAGAGGTATCCAACGACGACATTGATGTGACACATCGACTTGGTCAGAGGAGAGAAGGTGGTCCAGCCAGACCAATCATCGTTCAATTCACAACCAGAAGGATGAGGGATACTCTGTACTCAGGCCGTAAAAAACTGAGGGAAACATCAACCCGTCAACTGTGATTCTCAAGAGATGAAGGTGTTCCTCAACGAAAATCTAGCCCCAGCTAAGAAGTCTCTCCTAAAGAAAGAGAATGATGAGAGGAAGAAGGCAGGATACAAGTTCTTATGGACAATGAATGGCACCATTCTGGTGAGGAAGAGCCGATGGAATGTTCCATCGGTTGCTATTCACCAAGAAGAGGATCTTCACAAAATTAAATAAAACTCTCTTACGCATATGTATATATTGTTGATGTTTTATGTAAATAATGATTGACTTCGATTTGACTGCGAACATTTCCAATGATTCCAATGATGTTATTTTTTTTGGGTAAAATAACCATTGCTGGTCTTCTTTATTCATCAAACAAATATATTCAGTGCTAACATATGCCTCCATTTCTGGAGGGAAATACATGGCTTTCTGGATTTCACATTTTCTTCTATCTGTAAACGATATCTTAATAGGTAAAACAAAATATTAAACAGCCTTTGAATCATTATTTTCCTTCTAGATTCTTTTCCAGCGAAACATTTATAAATAGTATATAAAGCATAATTCAAAATTATATCTACATCATTTTTTTCTTTTGATCTAAATGAAATTCCTGATAGTATATGACATGGCTGGAAATGAAAATTTGGCAAAATATATTTCTGTACATTTTCTTCAACTTTTTTCAAAAATATTATCATTATGTTACAAGAGAAAAACATATGACTGCAATCACCTTTTTGATCACAGTAAAAGCATTGATCATCTTCTTTTAATTTCCATTTAAAAAGGTTAGCTGGTTTTGCCAAAATATTATACATGTACTTAAAATTAAAATTGACCAATACATTATCCTTAACAAACTTTAACGTAAATAACCAGACATCTATCCAAACTAACTGGTAAACGGTCAACTACTAATGTATTACTCCAAAATTCCTCAGCTCTAGATTCTTCGGTTTTTACTTTGATCAATTCATAATATATTTTCCTGTCAATTTACTTAATGAAATATAATACTATCAACCAATCTAATATTATTATATACATTAACATTGGATCTAAATTCTGAATACTTCTTTTGCAATAAACCTGTGCTAGAAAAAAAAGACATGTTGCAACATAACTGAATAGCGTGTCTTATACGAGTATATTGACTGTACCACCTTCCATCCTTAGCTACTATTTTAGCGCTAATTTTATCTATAGGTAGAAAACCCTTATCATCCAATAAATCCCCCATGAACAAAATATCAGAGTTTATCCAATTCATATAAAATAACATTTTTCCTTTGTATAAGATGTCTTTATTTAGCCAAACCATTTCTTTGTAATAATTATGCTGTATATCTGCTTGAATATTTCTTGAATAGTTATACCTTTTTAATAAGAAAAACGTTGATATCAAGTTATAATAGAAATAAGGCATCCTGTTTTCAAAAAAACATTTGTTCTTAATGTTGTATTTACAATTCATAATAACTTTTATACCACCCAGTTGCTGAAACCAGTAATCAAACATACATTTACATCCAGGGTTTAACTCATCACTCAAATATTTACAAAGCCAAAATGAATTCAACGACGCAACTTTTGTTTCAACATCTAACATATTTAGGCCACCTTCCTCTATTGTGCTAACTACATTAGTCCGTTTCACCTTTGCGGGTCGTCCATTCCATAGGAAATCAAAAAATAATTTATCGAGCTCCTTTACTATTTCTTTAGGACAAGAAAGAACTTGTGTTGTATAAATTATTTTCGACATAATCAATGATTTTAATATTAATATTTTCCCTCTTAACGTAAGGTTTCTCTGTTTCCATATTTGTAACAACTGTTTAATTTTTAATATTCTTTGTTCAGACCAATTCATTTCTAGACTTAAATGCTTCTTTTTACAAAAATAAATACCAAGAGACTTAACATAAACGTCTTCCCATAATGTATTTCCAATATTATTTGTCGGATTGTTGTTTCCTAGCCAAATAGATTTTGTTTCGTTTTCATTTAAATGAATTCCAGAATATGTTTCAAAGTTTCTTATGATAGTAATAGCTGTATTGCCTGATATAACTGTCTTGACAAATAATGTCATATCATCTGCTAACTGCAGTATCTTGAAAGTATTCTTATTTTTATGTGTGTAACCAATACTCAAAGCTTTGATATTATTATTTTGTCTTATCTGATTTGCAAGGGTTTCAATGCAAAGTATAAATATTAATGCGGATAAGGGACAGCCCTGTCTTATACCACGCAATGGGTTTATATCTCTTGTTAACCATCCATTCGTTAATACATTAAGATGGGGATCATTATATATAACTGAAATCCATTTCCTAAAGCTATCTTTAAAACCGTATATTTTTAAACAAGCATCAATAAACTTCCATTCTAACGTGTCGAATCGGTTTTGTTAAATATGCTGTAATCTATAACATCCTGGATTATTCTGGCATTATAAATACCACTCCTGCCCTTGATATACCCTACTTGGTCTTCATTAATTAAATGAGTTAAAACCTTTTGGAGTCTGTTTGATAGTACTGTAGCAAGTATTTTGTAATCAGTATTAAGTAATGTAATTGGTCGCCAGTTACCTAATTCCATCGAATCTCCACCTTTGAATAATAAAGTTACAACACCCTTTCTCTGCAAAAAACTAAGCTTACCTTTGCTATAACCTTCATTTAAACTATTTACAACAAGATCTTATATATCAACCCAAAATTCCCTAAAAAACTTTACTGTTAATCCGTCGATACCGGGTGTTTTATTGAGACTCATTCCCTTTAATGCATTTGTTGCATCTTTAATTGAGATCAGTCCCTCGCATTCTCCGGCTTCACTACCAGATAAATGAGGATGATTTATTTCTTTAAGATACGCTTCGATTAACAACAGATCGGGATTTTGTGTTGTGTATAATGAGGAGTAAAACTTTTCTACTAACTTTATAATTTTGTCCCTATCAGTTACTACTTTCTTTCCTATCTTTATCCCTGATATATATTTTTTTGCACTAATCCTGTGTTCTAAATTTAAAAAGTATGAAATATTGCTTTCACTTTCTTGAAAATGTGTAACTCTAGACATAACTTTTGCACCATCGCATTGCTTTTTGTAATACATATTAACATTCCTTTGAACACTAATCATCCGTTCTTCTTTCTCAGAATTACCTGCACAAAGTTGTACATGTAAACATTCTAATTCTTTTTCCAATGAAGTCAATTTTTCCTTCTCTGCTTTCCTAAGCTTCTTAGCAAAAGATATAGTATAATCTTTAATTCTCAACTTACATAGGTCCCAAATATAATGAGGATCACATTCTGCTTTTAATTCATTTTTAGTATGAGTGATAACATTAATGACACCAGTTTTGTAATCGCTATTTTTCAGGAGTGAATTATTCATTTTCCAGTATGAAGAACCACGGGCAGCATTACGTGATGAATGTATTGTCATAGTAATAGCACAATGGTCTGGACACATTGAGACTGGTTTAATGGACATATTATAAATGTAATCAACAAACTCATTTTGAACTAGCCAGTAATCTATCCTCGATGACATATTCAGATGCTTACTTCTATAGGTATATTGTTTTTTGTTATTGTTAATTTTTCTCCATACATCAACCATCTTAAATTTTTTAACAAATTGCATATATCCATTTGGTTTCTTGTATATTGTTTTATTACCTATCACGTCAATACTTGGATCGTTAACACAATTAAAATCACCTCCTATGATTAAAACATGTGAACCAGTAGTCTCACAATCATAATTATTCATAAGCTTTTCCAACTTTAAGAAAAAATATTCTTTATTCTTCTTATCTGTCGGAGCATATTAACCAAAAACACATTTTTGTCATTTATTTTAGTATCTGTAATCAAAATCCTTCCATCATCTGATGAGTAAATCAAATTAACAGGTATTTGGGTATTCCTTTTCACTAAAATTGAAACTCCTCTGCTATGATTGCTTCCGTATGAATTAAAAATTGTTCCATTCCAGTCTCTTTTAACAATGTTCTTCAGATCTTCCATGAGAAAAGTTTCTTTTAACAATGTTCTTCAGATCTTCCGTGAGAAAAGTTTCTTGTAAGAATGTAACATCCGTATTTTTCTTCTCCAAATAATTAAATAGTAACCTTCTCTTTTCTTTATTTCTTATACCTCTCACATTGAGGGACAAAAGAGAGATTGCCTTTATATCATTCAGTTCTTACTCGAACCTTTTCTGCGCCTTTTCCTGGTTTTTCGTCAACATTTCTCCCGCCGACTACCTCTCGAATCACGTGACTGCTCGGATTCTGATTCAAACGACTCACTATCATCGGTTGAATGATCAACTGGATCTGACGACTTCTCTTCTCGCGCCCACATATCTCGGATACTCTGCTGCTTTTTGTCTCTCTCTCTGTTCTTCTCTTTCGGCCTGACGTCTTGTGCTCTCTCTACCGTAGAACCCTCTGTTGTCATGTGATCATCTCACTTTCTTTCCGAAGTAGAAACGGAGGATGCCGCCAGTTGCTGGTCACACTCGAATGCGCGATGTCCGGGATTCTTGCATTGTCTGCAGACAAAAGGCTTAGAACAGGTAGATGAGTAATGCCCCGTCGCTAAGCACCGTGAACACGTTGCTACCGACGCTTCCGTGATCTGACCTTCGTGAAAGATTCGTGCCTTGAAGTAGCTATGCTGACATGGCGGGCAAGCGGCTGACGTGGCTGGTCGATGAAAACAACCCTGTCCCCATTAAGGCATGTAGTGAGTTGACCTCCTACTCTCAAGCGTTGTCTAACGACTTTCCCCTTCACAACAAGTTTCCATCCTTCTAATTCAGCTACAATGAGATCATCAGAGACAGATAGTGGAACGTCTTTGATAGTGAGCCTCACAGAATTTTCAGATTCGTATGAAATAAATGGGTTTCTGTCATAAATACTCACCATTTGTCCTCTAAGTAGAATTCCACTGTTAATGAGAGCGATCCTTGCCTCTTTACTATCTATGTAGATCCTCCACAAACCTCTAACCTTCTGCACTCCAGTTAAGCGTTGGTGATCAACCACTTTGGCCAAGGCTAGGTACAACTCTTCTCCGGTTGCCATGTTATTTTGAACATTAGGTATGTCCCATTGCCTGATGTAAACTGGTTTCTCTCCTTCCCTTTGAACGGGGGTACTGGGTGTGGCTCTACCAGCGTACGTTGTTGTGGTATGACTATCGCCTACTTGGTCTGATTGCACAAATTGATTTCTCTCATTTTTCTCACCTTTCTCTGCATTTCCTTGAAATTCTTTTCCAAAGTCTGTTCCACTAGCCATCTTAATCACTATGGTTCGGTGCAAACTCGAAAAAATATTGTCCTTTCCGTAAAAAAATGATATTTCTGGACACCTTTCTAACAACCGTGGTTGCCTTGAAAAACGCCCTCTTATCATGATGTTATTTATGATATTGGTGTTAATGATGAACTTAAAATTGACTTAGATCCAAATGATGAGGCTTCGAGTGTCATATCCTCAAACTACTACACTCAGGCTTCAGCCAAAAACATTTTCAAAGGTTTACCTTCTTCCTGCTTGTCCATTTTGCATCTTAATATCAGAAGCCTTGACAAGAATTTTAAACAAATTTGTTTATTTTTAGATAACTCAGGTGTTTCTCAAAATACAGTAATAGTTTTAACTCAGACATGGCTGTCAGATGAATGTATTAATATGAATGCACTCCCAGGTTATGATATACTTACAAATAATCGTGTTGATAATATTGGTGGTGATGTTGCAAATTTTGTGCCGAGTCAATTTGAGTATGATATTATTGAAGACATGAATTTAACTAGAGATGCTCGGCGGGTCGCCCAGCCGAGCACATGTATCCCCCGAACCCACCGCGTCATCCGTCATTGCGATATATAGAGCTCACACAGAAATTTGACAAAAAAATACAATTATCATGGCGACAATGATCCAAGCATGCAGGTCCCCAAAGTCCATCTACCATCCAAGTGTGGTTAAAAAGTGACTTATGGTTGTGGAGAAAGAGAGTCTTGCATGTTAACTTTAACATTGACTTGAAAATGACCTTTGACCTTACTATATGACCTCTGACTGCAGCATAACATGCAGGACCCAAAAAAATCCATCTACCATCCGGGTTTGGTTGAAAAGTGACTTATGGTTGGAGAGTTAGGAGTCACAAGAGAGCCTTGCATGTTAACTTTAACGTTGACCTGAAAATGACCTTTGACCTTTGACCTTACCATGTGACCTCCGTCTGCAGCATAACGTGCAGGTTCCCCAAGTCCATCTACCATCCAAGTTTGGTTTAAAAGTGACTTACGGTTGCAGAGTTAGGTGTCAGAAGAGAGTCTTGCATGTAAAATTTAACGTTGACCTGAAAATCACCTTTGACCTTACCATGTGATCTCTGACAGCAGCATAACATGCAGGTACCCCAAATCCATCTACAATCCAAGTTTGGTTGAAAAGCGACTTATGGTTGCAGAGTTAGGCGTCATAAGAGAGTCTTGCATGTAAACTTTAACGTTGACCTGAAAATCACCTTTGACCTTACCATGTGACCACCGCCCACACCAAAATCGATAGGCTTCTTTGCTATACAATACTCAACCTTCATGCCAAATTTGAAGACGATCGGAGAAATGCAGCTGATAGAGCGCTCACAAGGAAATCTCTGCGGCGGACGCGACGAGGCCAAATCCATAGTATCCTCTGAACTCTGTTCGGGGGATACAATGAATGAAACTGCAGAAACTTTATTAATTGAAATTAGTGATCGTGATAAAAGAAAAACTGTATTGGGAGTTGTTATAAGCCCCCTCGCAGCAATAGTGCTGATTTTCTAGAAGCCTTAAATAATTTACCTCATTATCATTTTGTTCAAAACAAAAGATGTATCATAATGGGAGACTTTAACTATGACCTGTTAGCGAGTGATACTACTATTTTTGCAAATGACTTTTTAGAGACATTCCTTTCTGCCTCCTTTTTGCCACTTATTTCTAGACCCACTAGAATTACTAATTCTTCCGCAACTCTGATTGACAATTTTTTCTCCAATATACGTTCAGAATTTAAAGCTGGTATAATTATCTCAGACATGTCTGATCATTTCCAAATTTTCATGTATTGTTCTGATCAATATCAGCCAAACAACTTTCCCGATTATGTAACTAAGAGGCGTGTATATAGTGATATAAATATATCTTGTTTGAAACAGAGTTTAGAAGAAGAAACTTGGGATGATGCATTTAGTACAGAATGTGTTGACGAGTCCTACGAAACATTTATTGATATCTTCATGAGTCATGTTAATGAAAATATCCCTTTTGCAAAGCCCAAGTCCAAAAATTATAAAAGATCACCTAGATTACCTTGGATAACAAATTCAATTCTTCGTTCGATAAATAAAACAAGGGAACAAGCTCACATGAAAAATAGTTTTTCCCACAAAATACTCACAAAATCGGTGGGAAAATTTTTCTACTTATTTGGATTCTCAGATTACTGATTTGGTGATGTGATTGGAGGAGCAAGTTATTGAGTTTTCATAACTAGTTTCAGCCGTTGTTATGAGTGTTGTTGTGATCGTTGTGGGAAGAAAAATGCATGCAAGTCCACGATGCCTCGATGATTCATTTGATTTTTAAGTCTGTCAATGTTTCTCTGCGAAATTTTATTCATTTCTAAAACATTTATTTATTTTTTATTTCATCTGGCTGTCTCACCTGCATCACACAATTCAATATAGCAGCAGTGCTGACTTTGAAAACTACTATAAAATAATTATTCACAAAAAAACCATTCATATAATGAGACAATACTACGTTCATTGACATTTGACCTCGATGATGTGACCTAAAATTTATCAGTGATACTTGATTACCCCTATATCCACATTTTATACACTATATCTATAAACTTTGAAAGTTATGACAGAAATCTAATAATAACCTCTAAAATGGCCGAAGTTCAATGACCTTGAATGACCTTTGACTTTGGTGATGTGACCTGAAACTAGCCTGAGATATTAAGTGATACTTCATGACTCTTATGTCCAAGTTTTATGAATTAGACCAATATATTTTCAGTTATGATGGTAATTCAACAGATAACCCATTATGGCTATAGTTCATTGACCTTTGACCTCGGTCATGTGACCTGATATGCACACAGGATGCTCAGTGATACTTGATTACTCTTATGTCAAAGTTTTATGAACTAGACCAATATATTTTCAGTTATGATGGTACATGTAATTCAACAAATACCCCCAATTTGGCCAAAGTTCTTTGACCCTAAATGGCCTTTGACCTTGGTCATGTGACGTGAAACTCAAGCAGAATATTAAGTAATACTTGATTAACCTTATGTCCAAGTTTCATGAACTAGGTCCATATATTTTCTAAGTTATGATGATATTTCAAAAACTTAACTTTAGGTTAAGATTTTGATGTTGATTCCCCAACATGGTCTAAGTTCATTGACCCTAAATGACCTTTGACCTAAGTCATGTGACCTAAAACTCAGGCAGGATGTTCAGTAATACTTGATAAAGCTGATGGCCAAGTTTCATGAACTAGGTCAATATACTTTCTAAGTTATGCTGTCATTTCAAAAACTTAACCTTCGGTAAGATTTGGTGTTGACGTTGCCGCCGCCGTCAGAAAAGCAGCGACTATAGTCTCACTCTGCTACGCAGGTAAGAAAAAAATGGTATTCAATTTCCTAACAGGTAAACCAAATCAATGGCGAGAATAGGTAGAAAGGGAGGGACAGCAATTGGAAAGAGACAAAAGTCCAGACACTGCCACTTTGTGGCATTGAACAAGAAATCGCTCTTTGGATCAGGGGGTCAAGTATCTAGTACTATAGTGAGTTGGTGTATAAGTCATGTTTATAAAACCATAGAGCTATCCATTCTACAGTAGGCCTATATATATTATTGTCTTTTAAAAACAACATTATTTGTTCAGACGTTATGAGAGAGATACATACATATATTCATTTATTAAAATATATTCATATTGTCACTATTGCACAGAATAGAAAAAAATACAACCGAAGTCTAGTTTTATAGTAACTCACCAGTAGTGTAATGAGCCAACAAAAAATATGGAGGGGCCAGACAAGGATGACATTTATTTTCATTTCCTTTATTTTTTTTTAATTGGTAGGAAGAATGGGGGGGATCCATGACCCCTGGCACGCCCCTCCCCCATATGTACGCCAGTGATGATCATACTTTCGTTTGAAACAATTTGAAAAAAACGGTGCAAGGGTAGATAAGGCCAAAGACATAACAAAATGAGAAAGAGGGGGAGAGAGTGGGAGGGGGGAGCCTGCGCGAATGTATGGTGTAGAAGTTGCTGGAAAGCAGAAGAGATATTGTATCCAGCACCCCCCCCTCCATTTCTCTACCCGCTCAAGACCGAAGTGAACTCAGTGATAACTAGAGATGCTCGGCGGGTCGCGCAGCCAAGCACATGTATCCCCCTAACCCACTGCATCATCTGTCATTGCGATATATAGAGCTCACACAGTAATTTGACAAATAAATACAATTATCATGGCGACAATGACCCTAGCATGCAGGTCCCCCAAGCCAATCTACCATCCAAGTGTGGTTAAAAAGTGACTTCTGGTTGCGGGGAAAGAGAGTCCTGTATGTAAACTTCAACATTGACCTGAAAATGACCTTTGACCTTACCATGTGACCTCCGACGGCAGCATAACATGCAGGTACCCCAAATCTATATACCATCCAAGTTTGGTTGAAAAGTGACTTACGGTTGTGGAGTTAGGTGTCATAAGAGAGTCTTGCATGTAAACTTTAACGTTGACCTGAAAATGACCTTACCATGTGACCTCCGACTGCAGCCTATGATGCAGGTCCCCTAAGTCCATCTACCATCTAAGTTTGGTTGAAAAGCTACATACGGTTGCAGAGAAAGAGAGTCTTGCATGTAAACTTCAACGTTGACCTGAAAATGACCTTTGACCTTACCATATGACCTCAGACTGCAGCATAACATGCAGGTCCCCCAAGTCCATCTACCATCCAAGTTTGGTTGAAAAGTGACTTACGGTTACGGAGTTAGGTGTCATAAGAGAGTCTTGCATGTAAACTTTAATGTTGACCTGAAAATGACCTTTGACCTTAATATGTGACCTTCCACTGCAGTATAACATGCAGGTCCCCGGAGTCGATCTACCATCCAAGTTTGGTTGAAAAGTGACTTACGGTTGCAGAGTTAGGTGTCATTAGAGTCTTGCATGTAAACTTTAAGTTTGACCTTTCACCGTATCATTTGACCTCCGACTGCAGCATAACATGCAAGTCCCCCAAGTCAATCTACCATCCAAGTTTGGTTGAAAAGTGACTCACGGTTGCGGAGTTAGGTATCATAAGAGAGTCTTGCATGTAAACTTTAACGTTGACCTGAAAATGACCTTTGACCTTACCATGTGACCTCTAACTGCAGCATAACATGCAGGTACCCCAAGTCCATCTACCATCCAAGTTTGGTTGAAAAGTGACTTACGGTTACGGAGTTAGGTGTCATAAGAGAGTCTTGCATGTAAACTTTAACGTTGACCTGAAAATGACCTTTGACCTGAGGAGGTGCGATAGCTCAGTCGGCAGAGCGGGGGATTCATATTCCAGTGACACCGTTTCGATTCCCACTTGGTGCGCTAGTGCCCTTTGGTAAGGCATTAATCCTCAGTACCAGGTCCTTCGGAGAGGACCTTAAGCCGTCGGTCCTCTGGTTGCTTGCTTACAAGCATTCATGCTTTCTTAGCAATCAGGTAAAAAATCACCACCAATCAACAATCACACCAAAATGGATAGGCAGCTTTGTTATACCATACTTGACCTTCATGCCAAATTTTAAGATGATCGGAGAAGAAATGCAGCTGATAGAGTGCTCACAGGAAATCTCTGCGGCGGACGCGGAGCGACGAGGCCAAATCCATTGTATCCTCCGAACTCTGTTCGGGGGATACAATAATATGTGAACAAAAATCTGGATTCACAATTTCAATGGGGAGTGGAGTGTGTTATTCCCATTCTCCGTTACAATTTGTCAAGTGGCAGCGGTAGGGAGAACAATTTGTTTGTTTTTTCTTTTAAGAAGAAAGCTGTGATGATAGGGGGGAATGAAATAAATAAATCAGAGATGCTAACTGATCCTGAAAACCCAGGCCGGGGTCCAGGGGCCCGCCCAGGGCCCCTGGCGGGGTCAAGGGCGAAGCCCCCTGGCCCTGAAGCTGGAACGTTTTCTTATTCTTTAGAGGGCTGAAATCATTAATCTACAGTAGTACATAACAAATAATTAATGACATAATAAACTTCATATCATAGGCAAGGTGCTCAAAAAAAAAAATAATGTAACCCGTACTCATTACGCCTTACGGTACGGGTTAACCTGCTGCGGGTTAATATGCTGCGGCCAATGGGTGCGACTCGGGACGGGTGTATGTAGCAGCTGGGGTGCCCTTTTTCACTCACTGTACTCATCAACAAGACAATCCTATACTATTGAAAATCCATAAATCACAATTTCTATCAAAATGATGGATAGTTCACACATATGAATTGATGAATACGCACCAGAGAACACATATTTCATGGTAGCAAATAGGTTTTCAGCTGAAATCCCGCGGCAGACAACCAATCACTCACGCAGCAGCAGGCAATTGCAGCCACACCGGGCCGTGCTTCGAGCGGTTCAACCGGCCGATCGCCCGACTGGGATAGCGCTGACACCCGTATCCCTGCAGGGTATAGAGCGGCGTTTGCAACTGCTACAATGTATTGCTCGCACGTACTGTGCAAGTACAGTACCAGCTAAACTTCATGCTGCGCACAACGCTAATGATTTTCCGTCTGCGCAAATTGGCCATCCAAAATTGAAATTGCGCTCTCCGTAGCGAACTCCGTGACAAGATTTGGAGGGGAAATTTTTACGGATTTCACTTTGACAATCGATTTTTTTTCCCGGAATATTTTTCAGCAAAGGAAAAAATCCGGAATTCCGGAAAAATCCGGAAAATTAGCAACTCTGATAAATAAAACATTAAAGAATAATAAGAACAAAACAACAACAAAACAATTTGTAAGACATTCATGCAATTGTATTATCGGAGCAGATGTCGGCGGAGCAAATATCGGCGAAGCAATTGTCGTATAATTGGAACAATTTTCGGCGGAGCAATTCTCACGGAGCAATTGTCGTATAATTAGAGCAGATGTCGGCGATGCAATTGTCGGCAGAGCAGATGTCGGCGGAGCAGATGTCGACGGAGCAAATATCGGCAGAGCAAGTGTCGACGGAGCAAGTATCAGCGAAGCAAGTGTCGACGGAGCAACTGTCGGTGGAGCAACTGTCCGGAGTGGCGGAGCAGTTGTCGTATTTTACGTAGCAATTGTCGGCGGAGCAATTGTCATGGAACCTATGCAACAATTGATTAATTTCAGCTGATGAAAGCAAAAAAATCATATCTTTATGAATAAGGTGAGAAAACTCAATTACATTGACTTTGTACACAAAATCACGTTTTGGCGCAAATTTGGGTCTAACACACACATACAAAATGTTGCGTAAGTATCAAACCTCACACCCGGGCATCGTAAATTTGGTCTCAAAAGATGTGCAAGACTTCAAAGTAAAAAGTCTGGGAGCGGCGTGGTCAAAAACATGCGCGCAAAGGAATAGTCGCGGAAATTGAGGGGGGTTGATTCAAAACCCGTCCCCCCTCCGGCTGGATTAGGGTTGATATTGTCACAGTAACACATTCAAAATTATGGATTGAGAATTTTAGCATTGAGAACACACTAGAGGCCCGTATTCTGAAGTCAGTTTAACTTAGACCATGGTTTGAAATCATTGGAAGCCAAACATGTCAAATTTTTCATTACATTTAATGTTTCTTATGTTATTACTGTGCTCTTTACCTGATTCTTCAATTGAGTTGAGAGAGAGTGAAAATACTCTAATTTATTTCTTTCAATAATATATACTTTTAAAAATGTACAAATATCATACATATGAACATCAATATACAAATATAACCATGAAACATTAATATGATTTTTTTTTAGAATTAATGAAAAAGGTGTCCCCAAAAAAGCCTCAAATGATTGATAAATGGAAACCAAGAATAAAATATAAGAATGATTACAGAAAATGATTCACAAATAGAGCAGAGTACCGGACTGTGTCGCTGCAACAGTAACATCAACCATCATACACAGAGCTGGAGACATGTGGAAAGAAACATTAACCATCATCATACACAGAACTGGAGACATGTGTAAAGAAAAATCAACCAGCATACACAGAGCTGGAGACACGTGTAAAGAAAAATCAACCAGCATACACAGAGCTGGAGACATGTGGAAAGAAACATTAACCATCATCATACACAGAACTGGAGACATGTGTAAAGAAAAATCAACCAGCATACACAGAGCTGGAGACACGTGTAAAGAAAAATCAACCAGCATACACAGAGCTGGAGACATGTGGAAAGAAACATTAACCATCATCATACACAGAACTGGAGACATGTGTATAGAAAAATCAACCAGCATACACAGAGCTGGAGACATGTGTAAAGAAAAATCAACCAGCATACACAGAGCTGGAGACATGTGAAAAGTAACATCAACCCGGGGGGGGGGCCACTTACATTGACGAGAGGATACCATGCACGACAAAAAAAAACACGTAAAAAGGATGTCCTTTTCACGATAGGGCACGTTACATACGTAACGTGATAAGGGTGTCAAAAACACAAAAATAAGGGAAAAGGGTATCTATTTCGCTAGGAAAATTGTGTTTTGGGTCTAATTTGCGGGGATGATAAAACAAAATTAAAATGCATTAAAGGATTTGCCCCAACACTTCGTGTTTAGAGTCCGATTTGCGCGAGGTGTAGAAGGTGGGGTCGCCGTATACTAAACCAAATAAGGTAAAGCCGATGACCGAAGGACCCGTAACAATAAAACATTCCTGTACTTGTTTAGGGGTTCATTTCAGGGAATATTTGCCAAGAGTATCGTTTTGTTTCTAATACTTGTTAAGGGTAGGATTTCACACGCCAATACTTGTTAAGGGGTGCATTTTCAAAATATGGTAATTACGTGTTTAGGGTGCTTTTCGAGACCCCATGGTCGCGCATGGTATCCACTTGTGAATGGAAGTGGCCCCCCGGGCATCAACCAGCATACACAGAGCTGGAGACATGTGGTGGCATGTCATCAGTACTTTCTTTTGAACCAAAACACTGACAACATGCCATCAGGTCACCAACAAGAAAAAAAAAAGAAAATGAGGCTGCATTTGATAACGTGAATTCATGCAAACAACAGGTCTGTAAGAGGGATTAAGAAAACAATAATTGATAATAATTTGAAAGTCAAAAGAGCTGAAATATTAAAACTCTACTGTTAGAGATTTACGTCACAATAGGCAATCCATACTTTAAACCTGAGTTTAAATCAAACCAGACTTCAGAATACAGGGCAAAGAAATGAAATGTTCATATTATTATTTAATATTTAAAGAAAAAAAATTCTTCAAATACTAAGACATTAATATTAACAATCTGTTTATTTATAAGGTACACAGCAGTAACAAGTTTTAAAGATACATAAAAGAGCAAATTAAAAGGAAATTGAGAAAGATATCCCATCACCAATGATAAAGACTTATAGGTTGCTGTATTTTTATCCTATTAGGCGGTGATCAACCAATGTAAAAAGTCAGTGAGCAAAGCAGTCAAAAAATTTTGCGCAACGGATTTATCACGAAAAATGTCAAGGGGGGAGGGCTGAATCAGCCCCCCCAGTCTTTTTAGGGTTAAACCTTGTGGATTTAAATATACAGCAAAAAGTTTTGACTTGAAACATTTTGAGATTTGAAATTTAATCCTTAAGAGTAGAAAAAAATATTTTGCTGGTCATCATTCACAGCTCAATGGATTTATTTGAAATCCTTGAAATTTAGAGTGTATGCTGACACACCTTTAACCTTTTCTGTTATCCCCCTTTTGACTTTAGAATGAAGGAAATTGAAAATTGTACGTACCTGACATTTTTATGTCTCTTGACATATAGACTGTGAAAGTGTGTGCTGCTACTAGGCCGATGGGATGAGATAGGGCTAATAGAAGGATCTCGAACCCTTTCCATCATCTCTGTTTTCATCTCATATGCAAGGTGAGCAGGTAACACAGATAGTAATAATCTCTCCTACCATTAAAAAAAAACATGTATACTTGTTATTGGGATAAAACTCAAAGTATGAAAGTTGTATTTTTTTTTTATTTTGCTGGGATCTAAGATCAACTTGTATTACTTACATTTAGCTTGCTTCAGAGCAAATTTTGTAAGGCATTCACCATACATGTAGGTAGTAAACATGGTAATGATTATGTGCAGGACCTATGCAGGAAGTTAAAGAATTACTGAATCTAAGGTTTCACTTTTCATCAGGAATATTTTCATCTGAAGTGAAAAAGAATAATTATAAATGTGATTGAAATTTTAGTTATTTTAATCAATTATATCATCTTGAAATTGTGAAATTGTTCTAACCTGTTGTGCTTGTTCATGCTCAAGTTTTATTCTAGACTCTATACAGCTCCTTGTGTCTAGGAAAGTCCTGCGTTGAGCCACATCAAGGAGATGTTTGTGACACACACCAATGAAGTTCACACAAACAAACATTACTATATTACTAAGAATCTGTATCAGAAGAGAATGGAAGAAATGTGCAATGTTAATCATAATAAAAACAAACAAAATACTTGAAAACAGAAGAATAACTAAAAGCAACCAATTGGTGGGTGGTTGTTAATCCCTCTGAACTGGCTTTGAACTGTTGATCATGTTCTCCTGTTTTCAGGAGTAAGGTTATGAACAAAGCTTTATTCAAACTTAGTAGTAAGAGAACCAAGATAGATGTAATTCACACAGAAATAGAAATGATAACTACTTCTAATAGTCACATCCATTTAGTATAGGCATACATGTAGATAAGTAAATAATACTTGAATAGGGCATATAATATTTAAAGTAAAACACTTCTTCAAATATTAAGACATTATCATTAACAATGTGTTTCTTTATGAGGTACACAGCAGTAACAAGTTTTAAAGATACATTAAAGAGCAAATTAAAAGGAAATTGAGAAAGATATCCCATCACCAATGATAAAAGACTTATAGGTTGCTGTATTTTTATCCTATTAGGCGGTGCTGCACCAGCCTGAGTTTGTTCAATCTCAAGATTTTAGCCCGATAAGCCCTCTTCGAAGTTACAGAAAGTGCTTAGAATTTCCATTTCATAGGTAAAAATTTCAGCTCGCGCGCATTATTTGATTTTTTAAAAGATGTTATGTCTCCATGGCTAAGTGCAAGCAGTCTTTAACATTACTCTATCCGTCAGTTAATTTCTACTCGCGCATCACGTTCGTAGTAATTATTCATTTGAACATACATCTTTTTCAGGATAACTAAAACAATCATTGCCCAGAATGTTCAAAATTTTAGGATAAAATATATAAGATTTCCCAAAAAAAATTTAGCTCGCGCTTTGCGCTCGCATTTATAAATAAGGATTGTGATATATAGAATGCGCTTTAGAAAAAAAGTCATCCGAATCTAGTGGGCTGATATTCAAAGCATATTAAATTTTGTGAAATTATTGTGCACGAATATAAAAGAGGAATTCATCAACTTTCCATTGATACCCTATTTGTGCCATTTGCGCTACGCATGACCGAATTTAATTGATGTTAAAGACAAAAGGTGCAGAGACCACTTTTTCCAAGTTTTTGAAAACTTGATGAAAAGGCAGTTGCTGATGTAAATACTTTCATCGATGTCTGAGCAGGTAAAAATCTTTTGTTTGGACCCTTTTTCTTCCAAAGGAGTGATAATAAGTGAATGGACTTGTACACCATTAAGGAGGAGATCGTACCACAGTTGGACCAACTCTTTGAGAGACAGTTGTGAGGAGTGTACAAGCATCTTTGGTGGATTCAGGACGGCGCTTCTGCCCATCGTTCCAGCATCATTCTTGACAGACCCAGAGAACTCTTTGGACATTGCGTTGTTGCCCTCAACCATGGCATTGATGAGCCATCAAGAGAGCCTGACCACACGCCGTGATTATTTCTTTTAGGGACACTTAAGAATAAGGTTTTTGCAACTCTTTCCCAAGATTTTTATGACTCGCAGGGCCGAATTCAATATGAGGTGGATGCTTTGCACAATGATCTTGCTTTGCCATTGGTGAGACGAGCTGTCCAAGATATCCTTCCATGCTTCTGGCTTTGTTTTCAAGGGAGGGGAGGACATGTTGAAGGTGGGGGTCAATAGGACCAGGTCCATGATAAGACATTAACTTTTTACTCATCGTTTCAGAGAAATGCCTCAAGTAACACTTCATTCCAAAACTTACTTTGGAAAACATATTATTCTATCAAGTGCACGTTTTACCCAGCTTTACCAAAACTTGGAAAAAGTGGTCCCTGCACCAATTGTCTTCAAAAGCGATTGCTTTGGTCGTGCGTGGCACAAATGGGACACATAGGGTATCAATAGAAAGCTGATGAGTTTTCCATTTATATCCATGCAGAATAATTTCACAAAATTAGATATGTTCCGAATATCAGCCCTCTAGATTTTGATTACCTTTTTTCTGAAACGCACTGTATATTTATATCTATACATAAGAATAAAACTAAGAAGTGACTATTAGGAATAATCCTTCAAAGAAACCAAAAATCATTTTCGAGGGGCCCATCAGGGTAAATATGGCTGAAAAAATTCCAAGCCCCCCCCCCCTATTGGCGAAGGCTGGATCCGCCCCTGGATTCAAAAGATTGCAGTCATCCAGTTTTCATCACTGAAAACTGGCAGTGTAGAGACTACAGATTATTACTTTCAGCAAGTGAAATAAAATCCCGAATTCAATAAATACGAGGCTGCTTTCACTTTGTATTCCCTCCCTTAGACAACTCCACATTACTTTGCTTCACAAACGGATCTTGATACTCTCCAATGAAAGAGACAAGCCCTGTCACATAAATCTTAGTAACTGCAGAGATGCCAACCCTTCAGGATGGTTGTCAGTAACATTTACCACATTTGTCAGTAACAAAACAAAAACACTCAAACATAACTCCATTACAAGTGAAACACCTTTGGCCTGCATTGTGTGATTCAATATAGCAGCAGTGATGACTTTGAAAACTTAAAAAACAAAACAAAAACAACCCCCCCCAAAAAAAAAAAAACGAAATCATGATGAAATACTAAGTCCAATGACCCTAAATCACCTTTGATTTGAATCAGGTGACCTGAAACTTGTGCAAAATTATCAGTGATACTTGGTTCCTCTTATGTCCAAGTTTCAAGAAATAGAACCATATAGGCCTACTATTAAAGTTATGATATTTTAAAGACATAACATTGGTTATTAAGGTTGATACACCTGATAGGCCGGGCCAAACAACATGCATTTTTAATCTAGCCCTGGCAACTGACAATGTGATGAAAAAATGTACTAGTGACCTGGACAGCAGCGCGGCATTTTAGCATCCCTACAATGCATAATATACAAACATCGCATTCATACTTTGTGCTGAACGCCATGATAATCGTGTATACCCATTTCAATGAGTCAGATGCATAAAAAGAAGCAATTTCTGGCAAGCAATTGCTTCAAGCATAAGCAATAGCTAGCCAAGCCAAAGATCGTGCTTCAGCAATTATTTCATAGTCATAACCCTTTTGCTTGTGCTTGAACATTTTTTTCTGCCTTCAGAAAGCAATTGCTAGCAGTTTTAACAATAGCGACGTCACACTAAAGCAAACACGATTCACGGCAAAGCCAGGACTCGAACGCAAAGGTGTGGCAGTGCAAATTACTGCTTGCTTCCTGTAACATCTCTTCCTCAGACTTGGTGTCAAACTAACTTGTTCCTTTTTTGATAACTTTAAATATTTGGCATTTGATTTGCACTTGTTAGGAAGAAAACATGTACATGTACACAACGGTACACCTTGGGGTTCTCTCTCAGGTGCATAATTATGACCAAAAAAATCGTGAACTCACTCATCAAGCAAATGCTCAAGCTGCTCTGACGAAGCTTGAAAAAACCTAGGAAAGTGCTTTAAGGACAAGTCCAGACCAACGAAAAGCTGGTTTGAATAAAAAGATAAAAATTCAAAAGCGTAACACTGAAAATTTCCGCAAAATCGGATGAAAAATAAGAAACTTATGACATTTTATAGGCTTGTTAAAAGGTCAAGTCCACCTCAGAAAAATGTCGATTTGAATCAATAGAGAAAAATCAGACAAGCACAATGCTGAAAATTTCATCAAAATCGGATGTAAAATAAGAAAGTTGTGATTTTCAAAGTGTCGCTTATTTTTAACAAAATAGAGTCAGTTACATCCAAATGAGAGAGTTGATGATGTCACTCACTATTTCTTTTGTTTTTTGTTTGAAATATACAATATTTCAATTTTTACGAATTTGATGATTAGGACCTCCTTGCCTGAAGCACAAAATAAAAAAATAATGGAATTCCACGTGTTCAGGGAGGAATGAAACTTCATTTCACATGACAATGACGAGAAAATACAAATATTTCATATTTCATATAATCAAATACAAAAGAAATAGTCAGTGAGTGATGTTATCAGTTCCTCATTTGCATACCGACCGAGATGTGCATATAACTGTTTTGTGAAATGAAGCGAAACTTTAAAATGCCATAACTTTCTTATTTTACATCCAATTTTGATGAAATTTTCAGTGTTATGATTGTTGAATTTTTATCTTTTTATTCAAATAAAGTTTTTGTTGGGGTGGACTTGTCCTTTAATTTCACAAAATAGTTATATGCACATCCTGGTGGGTATGCAAATGAGGAGACCTATGATGTCATCCACTCACTTTTTCTTTTGTATTTTAGTACATGAAATAGGGAATATTCTATTTTTCTCCTCATTGTCAAATCTATATAAAAAAAAATTGTATAATTCAAACAATAAACAAGTGGAATGCCTCTGGCCGTCTCACCTGCATCACGCGGTTCAATGTAGCAGCAGTGCTGACTTTGAATACTACTCTATACTCGCACAAGATGTTCAGTGATACATGGTTACTCTTATGTCCACTTTTTATGAACTAGACCAATAAACTTACAGAGATATGATGGTTATTCAACAAAAAACCCCAACATGGCCAAAGTTCATTGACCTTACATGACCTTTGACCTTGATCATGTGACCTGAAACTCGAACAGGATGTTCAGTGATACTTGATTAACCTTATGTCCAAGTTTCATGAACTAGGTCCATATATTTTCTAAGTTATGATGACATTTCAAAAACTTAACCACAGGTTAAGATTTCGATGTTGATTCCTCCAACATGGTCTAAGTTCATTGACCCTAAATGACCTTTGACCTTGGTCATGTGACATGAAACTCTAATAGGATGTTCAGTAATACTTGATTAACCTTATAGCCAAGTTTCATGAACTAGGTCCATATACTTTCTAAGTTATGATGTCATTTCAAAAACTTAACCTCAGGTTAAGATTTGATGTTGACGCCGCCGCCGCCGCCGCCGCCGTCGGAAAAGCGGCGCCTATAGTCTCACTTTGCTTCGCAGGTGAGACAAAAACAAAAGATATAGTGAGTGAGGGACATCGACTGTCTCACTTAAGTTGTGCATATCACCATTTCGTGAAATATAAGCAAAACCGTAAAATGTCATAACTTTCTTATTTTACATCCGATTTCAAAGAAATTTTCAATGTTACGCCTGTTGGATTTTCATCTATTTATCCAAATCAACATTTTTCTTGGGTGGACTTGACCTTTAAACACACAAGCGAAATGTTCGCTTTATGCATACGCTTTTAGCAATGGCTTCATTATGAAGCAAATGGTTACGGGCAGTCCTAAGTTTTCAAGAGTGCTCGCTCAACCATGAAAGTGTAAAAATTCAGAAAGTGTGTGGCGATAAAAATGATGGGTGATAAATAACATCAATTAAGTCATATTTGAAACTGAATCTGCCCCCATTATTCACTTTACATGTATAACCCCTCAAAATACCATTTTCCTCCTTGATGCGTGCTCACTCATCCATAAATAAGCAAATCAATTTCATTTTTGCACAGAATTCTGCCCATAGATTGATCAACATTACTGCCAAATGGCATTGCTAAAGACAGTTTTGAAAAAAAGTTCCACCATTTTGAATAAGGGGTTACTTATTCTTAAACAAATGCACCCATAGTGTACACAATGTCTATAAAAGAGGAAATCAAAATTTAACATAAGTAAAATGAGGGTTTGTTTCATGGACGGTTTTTGTTTCTTTCTGCCAACAGTTTTTTCATAATTTCAGTTCCCAAAATGAAACAATACTTGCCTATGATATTTGAAAATCGTAATTTTTTTGTATTCATTGAATGTTTATGGAACCATAAAATGATGAATATTGTTGAAGATACTCTTCCCAAAAATAAATGTCATCATATTTGATCATTTTCATCAACAGAAATGTGTAAACTAGCACATCAATGATGTGGAGCTCATCCGGCATCTCGCAACGAAATTTATCACATTTTTAATTTCAGCCCAGTTGACACTGTAGTGAATGATATTGGTGACATAAATTGAGGATATAGAATTGAAATTAATGAAGAAATGACATAGAAGCATCTTTTGTGATCTATGAATAAATTTCATATAAATTAAGCATAAATAACTTTCTAGTCAAAATTTCTGAACTCTGTGTAGAACCATGGTGAACCTCATGTAGCTCTCAGATGGAACAAAAATAATCAAAATCAATTAACAGATAAATAAGTAATACTTGTGAGTTTTGAAAATATATGAATAAATTAGCATATTTAATGAATTTCAAAATTCTGTGTTGAAATTTTGAATCACCACCTCTAGCTATAATATAAAGCAAACAAAATTGAAGAACAAATGAAGAAAAAACATTTTTTGTGATTTATGAATAAATTTTGTATAAATTAGCATAAATAATTTTCCAGACAAATTTCAAAATTTTGTGTACAAGTTTGGTGAACCTCATGCAGCTCTACCAGATGGAAGAAAAAAAATCAAAATATGTCAACATATAATTTTTCATAAATTAGCATAAATAATTTTCTACTGAAAATTTCAAAATTCTGTGTAGAAGTTTGGTGAACCTTATGAAGTTCTACCAGATGGAAGAAAAAAAATAAAATCGATCAGCATATAAAGAAGAGGCATTTTTTGTGATTTATGAATAAATTTTCCATAAAGTAGCATAAATAATTTTCTACTGAAAATTTCAAAATTCTGTATACAAGTTTGGTGAACCATATGACGCTCTACCAGATGGAAGCAAAAAATTCAAAATCTGTCAACAATTAAAGAAGAAAACGCATTTTATGTGAATTTCTAAAAAATATGAATAAATTAATTTTGCGTAAATTAGCTTAAAAATTGTTCTAGTCAAAATTTCGAAATTCTGTGTAAAATTTTGGTGAACCTCATGAAGCTCTACCAGATGGAAGAAAAAAAATCAAAATCGGTCAACAAATAAAGAAGAAGCATTTTTATGTGAATTTTTAAAAAATATGCATAAATTAATTTTGCATATATTAGCATAAAATTTGTTCTGGTCAAAAATTCAAAATTTTGAGTAGAAGTTTGGTGAACCTCATAAAGCTCTACCAAATGGAAGCAAAAAATTCAAAATCGGTCAACAAATAAAGAAGAAGCATTTTTTGTGAATTTTGAAAAATGCGCATAAATTAGCATATTCAATGAATTGCAAAATTCTGTGTAGAAGTTTTGAATCCCCCACCTAGTGCTATCATACAATGCAAACAGAATTGAAATTGGACTTGAAATGGCAAAGTAGTAGCATTTTGAAATTGTGGACAGACAACGGACGCCACACAAAGGCATAAGCTCATTTGGCCCTTCGGGCCGGATGAGCTAAAAATCAAATTATAGCAAATGTAGACTTGTGTTATTCAACAAAAATTCATTTTAAAAAGTTGTATTGTCTTTTAGAGGGAGCTTTTTAAAGTCTTCTGATTAATTTTCATGATGAGAATATGTAATTTGTTCCAACAAAATGGAATCAAAGTCATGATATTTGACTTGTGACTTTAAAAAGTGACAATTTCCCTTTCCGGCGGTGCTCACTGAAGCATGACAGAAAATACGTCAGTAACATTTACCTAGCTCTTAAAATTATCTACACACTCATGTAAAAATATGTTCAGAATTCCCAGTGGTTTGGATATTACGGATGTTTATTTAAGGATGGACTTACTTTTTTGTTATGTATATAATTGTCTGTCCCGACCCTATCTTCAATATTGTAATATTATTTGGCCAAATACTAGAATAACAAAATTGGAACACCTTCATAAATTGCAAAAGGATAGTATCTGTGATGTTTGTACTATTCATAACATAATTCCTTCTAATATATCCCATATGTTTTCAATAAATAACTGCGTTCATTGTCACAATGCTTGCTCAAGTAATAAATTTCATTATCCCGATGTTAAAACACAAATTCTCCTCAATTTATTATATTAAGGCCCAGGCATTTGGAATAATTTCCCTAATGGAATTAAGTATTTAACAACAATTACGCCATTTAAAACTAAGTTATAAAGAATGTATATAAATGAATATGCAAAATAATTTGTTTTCTTTCTCCTTGCCGAAATATCATAGATTTACCGCTTGATAAATAATCAGCCTGATTGGATACAGATACACAGTTAATACACACAAATGTTAGAAATAATCAGGCTAATTTGCATATTAATGAACCATTAATATTTTTGTCAGGTGGTCTTTTTCCCCACCAAAAAAACTATGTTATGTTGCTATTTCGAGGCAAAAATAGGTCAGTTGGTGTTGATTGATTGATTGATTTTATTTGGCAAGTCACCATAACATATATACAGTAGCATTAAAACAACAGGCTTGCACAGGATGACCCACGAAAGCTTGTTATACAATCACTAAACATTAACTAGTAACAATTGTATTATTAACATTCATCTATTTACCAAACACCCCCATTTAATGATTAGTTTATCAATCCTATCCAGTATTATGAAGAAAAATATTCTCCGATTGTGTTCTCTACTGTCACAGTTATATTATTGTATATCTACGTGTTTTACTGGTAATTTACACATACAATATTTATACATAACGAAGTGTGGTGATGTTAACACTGCATTTTAAAGATTTAACAGATATAACCATAGTGTTTTAGTCATGTGCTAATCCAGAAGGCCTCATTTTCCCCATCATGTTGAGTTCATAGACATTCAATCAGAAAAACAAGTGGAATGCCTCTGGCGGTCTCACCTGCATCACGCCATTCAATATAGCAACAGTGCGGACTTTGAAAACTACTATAGAATAATTATTCACAAAAACACCATTCATACAATGATACAATACTACGTTCACTGACATGCGACCGAAAACTTGTCAGTGAAACTTGATTACCCCTATATCCACATTTTATACACTATATCTATAAACTTTGAAAGTTATAACAGCAATCTAATAATTACCTCTAAAATGGCCAAAGTTCAACGACCTTAAATGACCTATGACTTTGGTCATGTGACCTGAAACTCTGACGAAATGTTCAAAGATACTTGATTACTCTTATGTCCAAGTTTCATGAATCAGATCCACAAACTTTCAAAGTTATAATGGTAATTCAACAGATACCCCCACTCCCGATTGGTTGGTTGAGTTTAGTGTGGAGGTGGCGCTATCCATCAATATCCGATGATTTCCGCCAGGCTAACAAGCGAGAGGGATTCCACCCTCCCCTGTACAGCTCTCGTCATTCGATTTTGCTATCAATTGCACCGTGAGTGACATATAGATTCACCGAGGAAAGGCGTTGTGTAGTATTCAAATCTTATGAGTTTTTTGTTTAAACATCGTTTGTTAGATTTAACAGTTAGTACTCGTGCTTGTGTTTTCCTTTCACGGATGTGGGTGTTATTTTATTGGTTTTAATGATGTGTCTTTCGAAAGCATTTTATACGCGCTCCTTACTCCATACCTTTGGTTTATTAAAAAACCCGAGTAAAAATATAGAAACAGAAGAAAGAAAATGGTATCTATATGGAATTCCCAATAGAATCTCCAGATATAAATGTTTTATTGTCTTTTTTTTTAATTCTCTTTTTTTCCCTCCTCCCTATTTACATATATACATTATAATGCAACATACTACTACAAAATCAGCCTAAAAAATAAGCCTGAATATAAATACACACAACAAAATAGTAACCAGCCTCATATATAGGTATTCACATGTATTAGTACATGCACATATATGTATGTTTATATATTCTCTACAGTTGGTTATATTTTCCGCTGCCTTTTATAAAGGCTAAAATGGCCGGAAAATTTTCTTCTTTGGCGAATAACGTTGTTAGGTTCTGGTTCGTAACTTTCAATTTGTGATAAAGTCGATCCCTTTGTCTGGCATATAAAGGACATAATAACATGAAATGCTCTATGGTTTCATGAGTTTGACAATTATTACAAAGTCCTGTATCATGTTTTTTCATTATATAATTATAATAATTTAATCTGCATTTACCAAGACGGAATTGATGCACATTCGTTCATCTTTCCTGCAAAAACCTTGTATAATACATTGATATTTCACCTCTGGTTGTATATTAAAAAGGTGCCTGCCTTTCTCTGTGTTTTCCCATGAACTCTGCCATTCATTTTTATAAAAATCTGACCTTTCACTCAAGTATTCTTGTTTATTTTTGTTAATGTAACAATCAATGTTAGTTTTTGAAGCCGCTTGTTTTGCTGAAGCGTCTGCTTCCTCATTGCCTGCTAGGCCACAGTGTGCTGGTACCCATTCGAAATTCACTTCTATTCCAAATCTGTTTATTATCATTAATTTTTCATATATTTCAACTATCATACTACTTTCCTGGAAATTTTTTATGGCTTCTAAAGCAGAAATTGAGTCAGATAAAATTACTACTGCTATTGGAAGATATTCCTCTACCCATTCTAAGGCCATAATAATCGCTGACAATTCAGCTCTCATGTTTACTTTACATAATCTGAACTTTTTTCTTACTTGTAAATTTTTCATGGCTTCTAAAGCAGAAATTGAGTCAGATAAAATTACTACTGCTATTGGAAGATATTCCTCTACCCATTCTAAGGCCATAATAATCGCTGACAATTCAGCTCTCTTGTTTACTTTACATAATCTGAACTTTTTTCTTACTTGTAACTTCGGTATGTAAAAGGCTGAACCCGTTCTTCCATCTTGTAACCTAGAAGCATCTGTATAGATTCTGAGGACATGAGACCATTTCTTAGTAATTACTTCATTAGCATATATTTTAGACTCTATCGGCGATGTGAATTTCTTATTAATATGTTCTTTGATAATCGTAGAAACATTTGGTGTTTTGTAGTGCCAAAAAGGTCTTCTTGGAGCACAGTCTACCTGTTTTTCAATATCATCATTTATTTGATTTCTTATCCTTTTCACAAATGGACCTTCTCCTGTTTTTCCTGTGATTATTTCGTACTGCCAACATGGCAATAATATTCTTTTTGTGGGATGCGTTTCTTTTGCCGGCTTTAGGGAGTAATTATATTTATCTACAAACATACCTCTTCGCGCCTGTAGTGAAATTTCATTGCATTCCACTTGTAGAGCATTTAACGATGTTTGGTGTGCTGCTCCCATGATAATTTTTAAGGCTTGATATTGAAGAGTCTAATTTCTTTTTCAGATTACCACAAGCTCCGTCATAAGCCTCGCAACCGTAGTCCATTACTGATCTAATTAAACCTTTATACACCAAAAATAAGATGTCAGATTTTTGGCCCCAATCGGTGCCAGCTATACATTTTAAAAGATTGAGTCTTCTTTTACATTTTACTACTACTTCGTTTATGTGTTTTGACCAAGTCAGTTTAGAGTCAAACCATACTCCTAAGAACTTGTGTTCTTTATTTATTGGAATTTTTTCATAATTGATATTTAGGTCAAATTTGAAGTATTTTTTCTACCAAGAGTAACTGCTACAGATTTGGAGGAAGAAATATGCATCCCCCATGTTTTACACCATTCCTGTATTAAAACAATTGCTGTCTCCAGTTTCTTTATAATTAAAGAGGGGTTCCTGCGGGAAAACCATAAACATATATCGTCTGCAAAGACTGAAATCTCTACTACGTCTTGTATTTTATGCAGATCATTAATCACAAAGTTGAATAATAAAGGACTTATTACACTCCCTTGCCTTATTCCCATCTCAAGGTTTTGCTGTACAGATAGGTGGTCATGGATCCTCACTTGATACATTCTTTTAGATAAAAAAGCATTTATCCAACGTAAAATTCTACCATCAAATCCCAATTCATATATTTTGCTTACTATACCCTGTCTCCATACTAAATCATAGGCCTTCTGTAGGTCTAAAAAAATAACGACTGTATATTCTCTATTAATCATTGCCTTGTTAATATCTGTTTCCAACCTTATGATTTGATATGTAGTACTTCTTTCTTTCCTGAATCCAGATTGGATAGGGGTGATGATGTTATATTTCTCTATATACCAATTCATTCTGTTTTTTATTAATCTTTCAATCAATTTACATAATAATGGTGTAAGGGAAATTGGACGATAAGATGATGGATTGGAAGCATCCTTTCCTTTTTTTAGGATAGGAATTTGTATAGCTTCTGACCATTGATATGGCAATAAGCTCTTATCCCATATTTCATTAAATAAATCTAACATAATGTCAATTATCTTACCTGGAAGGTTCCACATCATTTTTGCTTGGACATCATCCTTACCTGGCACAGTGTCCTTGATTTCATTAATAGCACCTTGTAATTCACTCATGTTAAAATTGTCATTTAGTACATTTTCTCGATCAGTACTTACCTTTTCAATATTGTTCACGATTATATTTTCAATCTTTTTTTTCCTGTTTACTTCTGACTTGTCTAGGTTTGAGTCGATACGGTTAAAACATTGAAGAAAAATGAGTGCTTTTTCTTCTGCCGATTTAGCAATAGTTTTTCCTTTATTTAGGATCAAATCCGGTATCTTAGATTTACAACCTTCTTTTATACCTTTTATCCTTTTCCAAACAGAACCTATACTTACCATTCTTTTAAGTTTGGCACATTAGTTTTATTTCAAACATATCCTTTTTTCTTTGTTTATCAAAAGAGGCAAGCATTAAGTTTACAAGTAAATCGTATTTACCTTGTATATCTAACTCTGGGTATTTGTCCTTTATATCCTCAAATCTGGATTCCATTTCCATCTTATACCACTTCCAATATTCTCTTTTCTTTTCTGAAAACTGCCTGTGCCTCCCTTTTTTTAATCAAGTATTTCTCAAAATCCTCATAAAGAAATGTTTTATACATGAATCTGTTTTTAGCTTCATTTCTTTCTTTTGATGCTCTAAGACATTCTCTGTTCCACCAAGGTACCGGTGATTTATCGAAATGTTTTTTATAGTCTTTTTTCTTTGTTTATCAAAAGAGGCAAGCATTAAGTCTACAAGTAAATCGTATTTACCTTGGCTAACTCTGGGTATTTGTCCTTTATATCCTCAAATCTGGATTCCATTTCCATCTTATACCACTTCCAATTTATTTTTGCCTGTTTTCTACTCTGGGGAAACACTGTATGTATACTTTATTTCAAACATGTCCTTAATACCTTTATCAATACTACAATTGATGACGAAATGGTCCCTTCCAAAGTTATGTCCAAAGACCATCCAGTGAGTATAACCACTCGTTTCCTTGGATATAAAAGTAAGATCCAAGGAGGATTTTCCCCCACTTCTTGGGTCCAACCTGGTTGGAGAACCATCATTAAGAACAAGATCATATTTATTCATGAAATCTTCGACAGTCTTACCATTAACGTCCAAAGTGGTGCTCCCCCACAGCGGATTATGGGAGTTAAAATCACCACACACTATAACCTGTTCTTTACAATTTTTCATTATTTCATCAAGCAGAGTGTGACTGATTTTTTTACAAGGGTTGTAAAAATTTACGAGAGAAAAAGTATTGTTTCGTAAATAGATATCAACAATAACATATTCACTTATCTCTGGGGTATTTATTACCCGGAATGCTATAGATTCGTGCAGATATATAGCAAGACCTCCACGTTTGTCGTGTCTATTCTTCTTTACTAAATGATAATGAGGAAAATATAACATATTATATTCATCGTACCATGTTTCCTGAATACATACTATCCCACCTTTCTCTTGGATAGATACATTCTGTATTATACTTTCATAAAAATTAAAGCCATGAGCATTCATGGATTGGGCGTTCCATTGGAATATATTAACCATAAATAATCAAATGACGATCACTGCTGTGGATGAAAGAAGTCGAAGAAATGGGGGAAAGGATTTGGAAAGAAGAATGAGAAAGCTGAAGAATTGGGAAAAGTAATAAGAGAAAAAGAGTGAAAAGCTGAGAGAGATAGAGAAGTGAGGGAGTGAAGGAATTCCATCTGTCATAGCCATCATTCATTAGAAGTTGCTAATCTTTCGTGGATCATTTGAGGAAGGATATTTGTAATTCCCAGGCAAGATTTGGCAGATTCTACAACAAGGCGTATTCTGTTAGAATGGGTGTGTTCGTGCTCCAAATTATTGATTATAACAAGTGGAATGCCTCTGGCCATCTCACCTGCATCACGCGGTTCAATATAGCAGCAGTGCTCACTTTGAATACTACTCTAACTCGCACAAGATGTTCAGTGATACATGGTTACTCTTATTTCCCTTTTTTATGAACTAGACCAATAAACTTACAGAGATATGATGGTTACTCAACAAAAAACCCCAACATGGCCAAAGTTCATTGACCTTGCATGACCTTTGACCTTGATCATGTGACCTGAAACTCGAACAGGATGTTCAGTGATACTTGATTACTCTTATGTACAAGTTTCATGAATCAGATCCATAAACTTTCAAAGTTATGATGGTAATTCAACAGATACACCCAATTCGGCCAAAGTTCATTGACCTTTGACCTAGGTCATGTGACCTGAAACGCGCACAGGATGTTCAGTGATACTTGATTACTCTAATGTCCAAGTTTAATGAACTAGACCAATAAACTTTCAAAGTTATGATGGTAATTCAACAGATACCCCAAGTTTCATGAACTAGGTCCATATATTTTTTTTAGTTATGATGACATTTCAAAAACTTAACCTTAGGTTAAGATTTTGATTCCCCCAACATGGTCTAAGTTCATTGACCCTAAATGACCTTTGACCTTGGTCATGTGACCTGAAAGTCAGGCAGAATGTTCAGTAATACTTGATTAATCTTAGGCCAAGTTTCATGAACTAGGTCCATATATTTTTAAGTTATGCTGTCATTTCAAAAACTTAACCTTACGTTAAGATTTGGTGTTGACGCCGCCGTCGTCGGAAAAGCGGCGCCTATAGTCTCACTCTGCTAAGCAGGTGAGACAAAAAGGGAAAATCATGAAATTCACTACAGTTCTGGCACGCACAATAATACCTTACACAAGTAAACTAAGATAAAAAATTAATACACATTTCTGGGTAGGTACAACCCACCTCTCTAAAGTGGCAATGCTACTATTAAAATTTTGATTTTGGGGTGCTGCCGGGTTTGTCCTCCTCTTGGCCACATGCACTCAGTTATGAGATGTTCTCTATGTTCAAAATCTGTACTTAGGAACTGTCTCAAATAGCAATCCATTTGACCATACCATTCTTGAGCAGTGAGCTAAAAACTAACATGCGGCTTTATTTACCACACTCTCCCCTACTTGATAACACTTGTGTCTAAGTTTCATGAACTAGATCAAAGTTATGACATTCAAAAAAACTTAACCTTAAAATTTTGATGTTGATTCCCCTGACATGATCTAAGTTCATTGACCTTTGAACTTAGTTATGTGACTTGAAACTCAGGCAGTATGTTAAGTCATACTTGATTACCCTCATGTTTCATGAACCCTCCAAGTTTCAAGAACTAGGTCCATATACTTTCTTACTTATGATGACATTTCAAAAACTTAAGCCTTAGGAATAGATTTTAATATTGACGACAGCGTCGTTGGAGTCGGAAAAGCGGCGCCTGTAGTCTTGCACTGCTATGCAGGCCAAATATAAACAAATCACTCACCTTTTAGATTCACATTACCTTGAGTGAGATAATAATCTGCTCAACGTGGATTAAACTAATTTTTTCGCCTCCCTCCTATTGTGGAAAGCTGGATCCGCCCCTTGCAGTAACGGAACCGAACACAAGGGCAAGTCTGATCATAAACTAGAAAGGGCCACTTTTTTATAAACCAGAGTTACGATACTGCAACAAATACCAATAAATATTAAGTGTTGAAATTGAATTTCCTTTTCTTTTATTACAGGAAATTAATTATACATTAACAATCATAAATAAAACATGAATAAATATTGATCTTACGTCTCTTGAGATTGCGATAATAATCCAAAGTAAAATCCAGTATTTAATCCAAGTTACACATGTAGCTGGCGAAAATAAGTTCACAATGATGGCAATGATGAAACTGATGTTGAAGCACGATGAATAACAAGAGTCACTGTAACGAGTTGAAATGTCTGTGAAGACGATGTTGATGATGATTAACAGTCAATTTCAGCAATCCATGGGTTGAAAAGCGTTCATTAAACAGGTTGATGATCTCGATGAGAACTGAGAATTTCTCTCTCAAAATAACTGCAAACAGTTCATTGATGGTAGGCAAATAATTCCACAGAAGATAAACATTCCAGGTGAAAATAAACTCTGCTCTGACATAAAGTCTGGCGTGAAACTCTTAGCTCTGATCTGATATGATGAAGTGATCTGGTATGATATGATGATCCTTGGAGAAACTGCCACCTTATTTATACACATTTCAACTATTCTAGAAACTTCTAGTATTCACTTTAAAAAAAAACATTCTTCTTTCTGGAGCAATCCAATTCTAAAACATTCTTAAATGACCTCATTGAAATCAACATGTCAATAACATAGCTAATCCTATTGTCCTTTTTCCACTGTGGACACACTCATTGTTAACATTCTCTATTATTTGTAAATTCTATTAAAAAAATAAAACTCCTTGGCCTTTAAATAGGCGAGAGGTCTGCAGAACAAAAGCTTTTTACAAACACGTTCCGTAATGTTCTTTATCATTCTAGGCTATGGATATCCTTAAAGAGGAAATAACTAAATAAATGAATGTAATTGCTTTTACAATTCTTATATGTAACACCAGTTCCCAACGCAAAAAAATCCTTTCTAGAGACCTGTCATAGAATTCCAGTATGATTGGTGACATAAAAATATTATCTGACTAGATCTTTGCCCACCTACCTTCAATAACTTATCAATGGGTTCATCATGGCTGCCGAGAATGGCAGAGAGAATAACATGAGGGAGACAAGTGAGGGTGCCGATGACCACGGCAACGACGTGAGAGAACGGTAACATGGTGTGTGCAGCAAGGGTGATAAAGAGGACCAACCCCACCCCATCGGTGGATACATGACCAGGGCGCATGATTTGTATGGTGTAGGATGAGGTGAGTAGGATAAGCCAGAGGAAGATGGCTAGAGGGGAAGAGAAGCGAGGTACGATGAATTCCAGACAGGATAGTGCTAGAAGGCACGTCAGCAGGAAGGTTGACCCAATCAGGATTGCTGTGCGCCCTAATACCTGATCAAAGTTCTGTGTAATATAAAAAAATAGGATGAAAAAAGGAAACTCAGAAATTGATCTAAAAGAGAACACAAAATTTCATGAATAAAATACCAGGATGGCTTTGGTAATATTAACACTATTTAAACTGCCAACAAACACAAACTCATTTGTGAAACAAATTTAAATGAATTTTAACTTTACAGTAAATAGTATTTGAAAAATAAACCTTAAAGGGAAGTACACCTACACAAAGAGTTTATTGCAAAAATATAACAAAAAAATAGAGGCAAAACCGTCAAAGAATGAAAAAGTTCCGAAACAGACAGCCTACTCGCATACATGAATAGCCAGCAACCATCCACCCAGTTCACTCTGGAGACTGAGCAAGGAGGGAAATAAGCATTCCTTGACACGCTAGTCCAAAGACAATAGGGCGGGAAACTCTCCACCTCTGTCTACCGCAAGCCCAATCATACAGACCAATACATACCATATGATTCTCATCACAACAAATCAGTCAAGAAGGGTCTTGGTAAATGCCTGTTCGACAGAGCAGCGCGTATTATAACTCACCCACCTGAACTCCCGAAAGAAAGAGCACACATACGTGGCGCCTTGTACAGCAACAGCTACCCACGCCGTTTTATCAAGAACACTTTCAAGAAGAAACAACCGCCAAGAGATCAGAAGGTTTTCAAGACTTGCACAGTCTTGCCATACATAGATGGTCTTTCACCTCAACTTAAACGCCGATTAGAAGGTCACGGTTTTCCGCTTGGACACCACCTTACACAAACAGCTTGTACACCCCAAAGACCCTATCCCTGATCACAGACGTGATGGCGCAGTATACAACATTCCTTGCCAGGGATGTGACGGGCCTTACATCGGTGAAACAGCCCGATTGATAGTTAAACGCATTTCTGAACACAAGCGCGATGTTCGGTTACAGCAAACCGACACATCCACGGTGGCAGAACATGCTTGGGAGAAGCAACACCACCCAGATTGGGAGGGTGTACATTGCGTTGCCAAAGAGAGACATTGGTATACACGCAGGATTAAGGAGGCTATTAGTATACGTCTTTGTCCTTACAACTTCAACAGAGACAGCGAGAACGACATCCCCGATTTCTGGATGCGAACCAGACGACAGCACAATACCCCCTTACCTGGCAGTGCACGCCAACCCGATCGTTCCCGGCCCCGAGCGAGGGACCGCTCAGCTAGTCAACCCCCGCCAACCGGAAACTAGCGAGCCAGCCAATTTTTGTCTTATGTGCGTATTGCCGACTCGCGGTGTATTTGCATATACCCCCGGCTTATTTGCATATACGGATTACCGGCCGCACTGCACATCGACGCACCGATTGGTGAAACGCCCGACCGATCACACAACGGATCAGTGCCCAACTATTGTTCCCGCATTCGTGCGTACGGTCCTGGGGATTTGTATAAATAGACTACGTTATCAGATAATTTTCGTCACTTGATAAAGAGTTGCAGCGGCACTCGAAAGCTTGTGAACTTTTAAGCTTGTGAACACTTTTTGCGAGCGTGATCACGAATTTCCTAGAAAGCTAGTGAACACTTTTTGCGAGAGTGATCACGAATTTCCTTGTTGACCATAGTAGATTGCGAGACAAATAAATACCCTCTAGCGATTATTTCAACCCACAATAATGAACCTATTTAGTATTAATGAAAAAGTTATTACAATTTCATTCAATTTCTTGATTTGTGACGTTATATTTGAGCAGGTTTCCAACATATCGTATGGCAAAAAAATCAATAAAATGTCATTTCTCAGACTAGAGATGCTCGGCAGGTCACGCAGCCGAGCACATGTATCCCCTGAACCCAGCGCATCATCCGTTATTGCCATATATAGAGCTCAAACAGAAATTCGACCAAAAATACAATTATCATGGCGACAATGACCCTAGAATGCAGGTCCCCCAAGTCCATCTACCATCCAAGTGTGGTTGAAAAGTGACTTATGGTTGCGGAGAAAGAGAGTTTTGCATGTTAACTTCAATGTCGACCTGAAAATGACCTTTGACCTTACCATGTGACCTCTGACTGCAGCATAACATGAAGGTGCCCCAAGAACATCTACCATCCAGGTTTGGTTGAAAAGTGACTTACGGTTGCAGAGTTAGGTGTCATAAGAGAGTCTTGCATGTAAACTTTAACGTTGACCTGAAAATGACCTTTGACCTTACCAAGTGACCTCCGACTGCAGCATAATAAATGTTACAAAATCAAGTTTCATAGAAAAGATGCTATACTCGATTTAGTTACAGCCAAAATATTTCAAAGTCATTGAGAGGGTAAGTATCAGACTAAATAATGCAAGCGTGAATTGCGAGCTTGAAAAGGGATCATTTTTATCAGGGCGGATCGAGCTTTCGTCAATACAGAGAGGACGCAAAATGTTCCCCCCCCCCCAATCTGCCGCGCAAAGCTTATTTTTGTTGGTTTCTTTCAAGGGGGAGTCCAAACAGTGACAATTGTTGGAAGTTTCTTTTTGGGGCTCTGGAAATTAAACTATATTTCAAAGTAAGTTTGTGATAAAAAAAATAATATGCGTATACATAATTTTCTTTTATTGGCGTGATCGTTGGCGTAACCCGTTTGGCACGCAGCGTTTAAAGTTTAGATTTCTGAAAACTTTAGACTTGCAGAAAAGCGCTGTAATAATATGCACTTATTAGGACTAAATTCAAACTGAAATGTAAAAAAAATTATATAAAACATCATGAACCCGGCACCTTAAACAAAAAAGAATAGATCGTGTTGACCGTCTAAAACTTAACCCTTAAAGGACTGGAGGGCATGATCCCCCCCCTCGACGCTTCGCACGATGTTTCCAAAACGCAAAAAGATAGCGCCGCAAAATTTTATGACCATGTTTTTTTTAAGTCTCGCGCAACTTTTGAGACCAAAGTTTTTTACATACGGATACTATAGCATTGCGACGTCACATGACTTTACTTGACAATGTCATGCCGAAAATTGCTAATTGTTATACTTTGTGTACTGAGTCTATGGGAGATGAACTTCATAAAAGGGTGATAATTTTTCGTTCTAATTTGTCTAATTAATTGATTTAGTTGTTAAATGGTCTGCAATAGTTTCCATTAAAAAACGAAGAAAAACAAAGAAGTACGTGAGAAATTAAAAAACAAAGAAATAGATAAGAAAAATTGGCTTTTGCAACTTTTCTTTGTGGATAACGTTAAATTAGATTGCAAAGATGAGATCAGCAAAAAAACATAAAAAACTGAAGTAAAATTGGGCATTGAGAATGCAATTAATGTTTTTCCTGAATAAATTTGCATATTTTATTCAAAACAAATAAAAAATAATGATTTCAGATTATTTTCTAAATACTATCTTACAGTTTATGTGGTAAGGAATGTGCGTGCCAAATTTCGGGGCGAAGGGCGTCCGAGATCAGAAGGGGGCCATAAAATGGAGATTTTGATTAGTTTGTAATACAATTAATATTGAAATTTTCAAAACTCTCCAATCAAAATGCGAGCGTGCAGCGCTAGCTAATACGTTTTTACAATCTGACATGAATAGGGATATTTTGATAACTAAAATGGAATACAGGAAAATAATAAGTACCTGACAAATCAAATTTTGTGAGCGCGCAGCGGGAGCAGAAAATGTTAATATGCAGACAATAAAAAAGACATTTTTACAGAACACTTTTTAAAAATGAAAGTTCGATTTCAGAGTTGAAGCATGTTATGTATATTGACCTTAAAATTTGATATTTTAAGTTCCATATGTGTAAATCACCTAAAAGGCAATGCAAGCGCGAAGCATGAGCAAAAATTTTATATAATGACATGAAAGAATTTTTTTAAATTGTTTTCAAAGTCTTTCCCTCATTTATATATTCAATCGCTTTCCACCTCCTATGTTTTTTTTCTCCTCTCTTTTCCCTTCTTTTTTTTTTTTGATTTTTCTTTCCCCCTTTTTTGCTCCGACAATAGAGGGAGGAGGGAGGGGGCGGGCCCCTCGGCCCCCCCTGGATCCAACTCTGGAACAATCTACCAGAAAGTATTAAACAAGCAGATTCAAGAGAGAAATTCAAACCCATGTTAAAACTCTCTTTTTTTTGGTAAAATAGCCTTTACCGCCGCATGTGAAGCCCCTCTATTGTTTACATCCTACTGTGAACTGTGCAACTACTTTAATTTTTGGTGAAATTCCTTCTCTCTTTCTATTTTTTCCTTAGCGTTTAGATACATATTTTGTGCTTCACTTGTAAGTGGTATACAAATAATGTAAATTACTATTAATGGCGTGCGTTTCCCGATCTCCTTATCGAAATCAATATTAATGAGAGAGCACAATATTGTTCTCGCTCTAATGGAGGGGGGGTCAGTGTTCTATCAAGCAAAAGATGTAGGCCTATATGTGCATAAGTTCGTATCATTGGTGTAATGATAAAGAACCTGATGAATTCTGTTTTTGTATATCGACGTTATTATAAATATTAATAAATATATAAGTTAATACAAATGACAATCAATCTGATTTAGGCGTACACCGCTTTAACTGCATGGTAACATGCATCCCGAAATCGAAATATCCGATGAATTCAAAACGTACGTAGCAGGAATGGCATGCAGTTAGGATGTTACAGCACTCTAAAATTAAAATAATCATGTATTACAAATGTCAATTTTGCTAAAAATGCACACAAACTCATAACTTGATAGACTCTGGGGGATGATGTCGTTGATATAAAAATCGCATCGACCTCAATATGCAATCATTTTTTATACTGCATCGGACTTGACAACCCGCAAAATCTTTCCCAAAATTAGATGGCCATCCATTCTTTCTCTTTTTAGTCTAAATATAATCTATGTATTTCAGGATCATGATATGAAAACCCTTTTATAACAGACATAATAAAGAAAGATGTGTCTCAAGTTATACATGGTCCATTGCCGCAAATATACCACTCATCTTCATTTGTTAATATTTAATCGTCAACATTATCACTGATATTATTTGTATTATCATGTTCGTTAATAACACTTCAAAGTTATGATTATCACTATCATCATCACTCATCATCACCATCATCATTCATTCATTATCTATTTCCAATCATTCTCCAGTATCAATTTTAAATTTTATATAATTAAAAATATATGAAAGATAATGGTAATGATTATGGTGATGCTGGTAATCATGAACATTAGATCCGTTATGTGAGATAATTTATGCGATTTTACACGCTAATTGCTACTCGATGATGGTGAAAGAAATCATTTAAATAGCACAAAAGAAGTCGGGACGGTAGTTATACCTTGGTCACATTTGCTACGGCCACTGTAGATTCTAAAATTTCTACGGCGAGTAGCGATTCTACAGTCGCCTCAGAATTTCCACGGCCACTTACTTTAGCGGTCACATATGTTACGGTCGCCGCACGGCGTACTTTTTAATTTATGGAGAAAAAAATATGCGGCTGATGTATGTCCTTCAAATCATGGCGTACAGTTGACCAAGGGCGACCCTGCGCTGGCCGTAGGGTTTTGACAAATACTACGGCAGACGTGAGGTGGCCGCAAGGCGCCCTCGCAGCAGCCGCAGGGGGACTATACAGAGAGTGTACCATGAATTGCTTGTCACACTCATCATGATATTTTACATTAGACATTTCATTTCAGAAAGTTTTCAAAGTTTCGCACCATGCCCATGCACGTATTCTGGGCGGGAGGGAGAGGGTGGGTTTTCGGGGTCCAGGCCCCTGGGTAGGCAAAAAGGGGGTGCCAAAAAGAGGGAGGGAAGAAAGGGAAAGAAAAGGGAGATAAAAAAGGAGAGGGAAAGAAGAGAAAGAGAAAAGGGAGAAAAGAAAGAGAGAAGGAAACAACAAGAAGTAAAAAGGAGAGAAGAGAAAAAGGAGAAAGGGGAGGAGTAATAAAAGTGCGGGGACACCAAATTGATGTTCGACCTAGGAAGGGGGGGGATCGCCAAATTAATGTTTGACACTGATCTGAATATTATACGATCAGTAATTATCGACCTAGGAAGGGCGCCTGGTGGCTCCCGAGCAGATAAAACAAAAGAAGAAGGGGAAAGGAGGGAAGAAAAACACGAGGGCAGCCGCACGGCCACCGTATGCTCGACATACGGCCGCCGTAGACCGTTCTACACCATGCCTACAGCTAGTCTAATTTATACGGCGAGCGTAGAAAAGAAAAAATGTTAAAACTCCGCGTTAAAATTCTACGGCCTGTAAAAAGTAGGAATCCACCGTACGTCGACCCTGCGGCCACCGCAGATTTTCTGGGGCCGCCGCAGAAATCTCTCGAATTCAGGTATCCATGGCCGCTGTAGAGTAAATGTGACCATGGTGTAACTGCATACACGTACTTTAATACACTATATTATTACAAAAGATTCCCCATTGGACGGGCCAACTGTCTTTCGAAGTAGGTTTATCTATTGAAATTACGACAATAATCACGACAGCGGATATGGGGAATTAAAGTCTGTGAGCGTCTCTCTCATTGTTTTCTGTGGCGAACCCGCTGAACATGCTATTGTCAATGATTCTGTACTATACGGGTGAGTGATCTTGCTTTTTGATGATCATAGGCCTGGGCAAAGACTAAGAACAGTTCGATGAGTATCAATGCCAAGCAATCCTGAAAGGTCAATAATGTTCAATTCTCTTGATGGAGAAGACTATATCATGGCCCTATTTTCTTTTGCTTTTAGGCCAGTAAGTGTACTAACTAATATAAATAATAAATAATTACATTCCTTCTATTTTAGAGTAATGATCTAATGTTAATATTATTCTACATATCTCCCTGCAGCTTACGGCCCCATATCTTCACCCGTGAAGTACTGAATTTTGAAGTTTAAATTATTGAACATCATGGCATCCTAGTATTGTAATGATGTTTACCATCACTGCAATATAGATAAAAACATTAATTTAATTCTACTCACATTGATTTTACTTTAGAACAAACTCACACCCCCTTCCCGCTACAACCTTTCTCTCATTTTTATCATTTCCTTACCAAAATTATCAAAATTTCAATAACTACGATAATGACATAGATGGTTCTGTTGACATGATCGACTATAATGATCTTGCTGATGATAGTGATGATAAAATGATGATGATGGTGGTGGTGGTAGTGAATGTGGTAGCGGTAGCCTCGATGATTATAATAAATGAAAATATTGAAAGTTACGAAAGTCACACATTCAGTGAATAATACCAAGAAACATACTTTTTTGATGAAATAAAATTCACACACAATTTATGCTTCTTGTAGGCCTCCTATATTAAATTTATTCTTATTATTTGAACTGCAGTGTGTCTGCTTATATTCATTCTTTATGATTTAAAGCTTTTAAGTTTATGATTATATTGGTAAATCCAGGTCAGAAAAGTTCATGTCACCATTCTATTCCTGATTACTATATTAAATTTGTTTTGTTTGCTTGAAATTTATTTCTGCGTTCAACATATTCAACATAATACAACATAATCAATTATTACATAGATTTTACAATTACATGTATATACATTTTAGACACACGTATCATTTACGATCTCTTTCTGAATATAAAAAAAAGTATATGAAGAATATTATTTAACTCAATTTCAGAACGCAGGAGACCGTCGTCATGAGCGACCTGCTTGATGTTGACGACGGCCTCAGGGTAAAAAAAGCGACATGTAAAACTTACACATTTTTTGACAAGAGGTCATGAGGGTGTAGTGCAAGTGCAAGTGTAGTGCAAGTGTAGTGCAAGTACATTAGAAGAGGGGTCAAAATTCATCATTAAAAGAAATACAAGTATAATCAATGTGGCGGATTTGAATACAATGATATTAGGTTGCGCTTCATAGTGGCTTTAAAGGAATAAAGTGAGGAACACATTTTTGTAGTTTCGGGTAAATTGTTCCATAAGTCGGGGCCATGGTGTCTAACTGATTTATGAGTTATTAATAACTTTGGGTTTGTTAGGTGAAAATTTCCAGAAATAATTGTAGGGTATGTGTGAATTGTACTGTTTAGATTAAATAAATTTTGAAATGAGGAGGGAAGTTGGTGGTTTTTGTATTTGAACATAAAAACTGCAACTTGCATGACATTCAAATCAGAAACCTTCAATGTTTTGAGCTTACAGAATAGTGGATCAGAATGAGAAAAATAAGACGATCCTGTACAGATACGAAGAGCCCGCTTTTGTAAGGTGAGAATAGGGTTGAGTTTGGTAGTTCCACAATTGGCCCAAACAATATTACAATATGTTATGTAAGGAAGTACTAGTGTATTGTATAGTAAAAACAGAGTTACTCGTGGTAACATAAACTTTAACTTATTAATAATTCCCACGCCTCGAGAAATACATAGTGTAACATGATTTATGTGATTATTCCAAGTTAAATTCTCGTCAATAATGACACCCAGGAATTTCGAACTCTTCTTTTCTTCGATTGTATTGTTGTCAATGTTAATATTAATTGGATTATTATTCACATGGATATTGTTATGCTTGAAATGTATAAAATGGGTTTTCTGAATATTGAGAGAAAGTTTATTGCATTTGAACCATTTCGAAATTTTTATTAATTCGGCATTCAAGATATTTTCTAGAGACTTAAGGCTCTTATGAGCATAAAATATGTTAGTGTCATCTGCAAATAAAACAAAAGATAACAGTGATGATGTATTGATTATGTCATTAACGTATAATAAAAACAGAAGTGGAGCATGAGCATGACCCTAAAATGATTATGATGTGATAGGTATGAAATCAAAAGTGTTTTATTGGAAAATTTAGCCCTTTTCACACATTCTTTTTTTTTCCAGCAATTTGGCAACCGATCAAAATGTCTGTTTCTCCGTCGTTATTCTTCTTTTCCACCTTATCATTCTTCTTGTTCTCATCCTTCGCCTCATCTACTTCTCTTGCTCCTACTTTTCTTCATCTTCCAACTTTTTTCTTCTTCATATCCTTCGTCATCTTTCATTATTCTTTTTCTCCACCTCATCCGTTTCTGCTGCTTCTTCCTTTTCCACCTCCCCCTTTTCTACGTCTCCTCTCTTCTTGTTGTTTTTCTGCCTACCTACCCTTCTTATACGTCTCCTACTGCTTTTCCTTCGTTATTCTTCTTTTTCATTTTCTTCTTGTCCTCATTCTCTATTTTCTTGTTCTTCTTGCATCTCCTTCTTTTTCTTTATCTTCCTTTTTCCTCTTTGTATCCTTCCTCATCTCTCATTATTATTATTCTCATCCCTTTTACTGCTCCCCATTCTACATGTACATCTGCTTCTCCTTGGTAATTCTTCTTCTCCTCCTTCTCCCACCTCATCGATTTATGAAAGATAAAATTATAATGAAACAATAGAAATGTTAATGAAGATAATACTTATAATAGAGAAATGAAGATGATAGCGATAGTAACAGCTGTGATGACGATATTGATAACTATGGGAGGTCATAGACCATGTACAGCACAAAGTATCAGACGCAATTTCAAATATGATTACATGACGATTTTGATACGAAATATTCATCATAAATCTAGATCTAGTACATTAATATACACTTATCTTTGTAGAATAATGAAATCGCCGCTCAATATCGATAATTCTGATGATCACTAAAACAGAAAAGCATACGTGGGACAGTGTATTATAATATTGCCTCGAAAAATACCCAACATTTGATGAAATTCCGTGCTTATATCGCTCATTTCTCAGCACTTTTACGATTTTCTTTCACAGGGCTATTTGGCAAATATTTTTCATATATACAAACAAACACTTCGTTGGTAAATTTCAGTGGATTCTGATCAAACTAATTTTCAGATCGTTACCACAATTAGTATTCATCTTCAATTCCGAACATTACGTTTAATACGTTAAACCAATTAAATGAAGTTATATACATGTACTTAAGTCTGTTATATGTTGTTTATATGTTGTACTCTCATACCTCGAGAGGGGATCGATAGGGTGAATAAAATGTAAATCTAAATCAGGGGCGGATCCAGCCTCCGCCAATAGGGGGGGAGGGTGAAAAAAATTTTCACCCATATTTTCCCCGATCGGCCGCTTAAAGTTCATTTTTGTTTATTTCTTTGAATTGCTTGTCCCAGTGGCGTAATGATTATTAAAGTAATTTTCCAAGTCTTCCCCTCATCTCATTCACTCGCCTTCCTCGTCTTATGTTTCCCCTTCTTTTTTCTCCTCTCTTTACAATTCTTTTTTCTTTCCCCCTATGTAAATGTAAATCCAACCAAGAATTGGGTCTATACAGCATAATGTCTAGAAGTCAGGGGCGGATCCATGACGGGGAAAAAAGGTTTCACTTTCAAGGGGGGGGAGGCATACTTCTGTTTTGGCGGCATTTTTACATTACACGTTTTAATTGTGCCTCTCATAATGGGGGGGCAAGGGGCGACTCCCCCCCTGAATCACCCAGTGATCGAAGGGTACCTGAAATTTGAGGATCCTGATTCATTCATGGCATGCAATTTTCGAAATATACGACCACAATTTTGTAAATGTCCAGTCCACGCGCATGCATACTCTCATTCTGTAGATGCAAGTCATGAATTCTGGAAAAAATAATTTCGCCTCCCCCCCTCCCCCACTTGATCACAGCCTCTGCGAAAAGACAACTCTGCTCTCTCATGAATATTGATTTCGATGCAGAGGCCGAAATCAGGATGCGCACGCATTTGGTCAAACAAGAAAATATGAATATTAATCAATGACAGTCGTTTTTAACACGATCGCACATTGACATCGAGGGACATGGAATCGCTCATCTTGAAAACACCTTTTCAATTGGCGAAACGCTATCTATAAAGCACCGCCTACTGGTGGCAATGGCATGGTCTTATGTTTCGTGTGAAATGAAATCAACGGGTTGGTTCCCCCACAGTCATTCCAATCGGGCAGAACGGGTAAATATATCATAGGTCCAAGATTTAATGGGCAATGACAGAGCTAGGGAAGTGATCTGCAGATGTAAGAGGGTTTCCTATTTGCAATTCTCCCTCTCCATTTTTGTCACCTGTCTTTTTTTTTAATTTTCTCACCTCCTCATTTCTTTATCCCTTCCCCTTGTCATGTTTCCTTGCTATAATTCTTCTTCTGTTTATCTTTGAATCTGTAATCCATTTTTTCGCCACAAATAAGAGCCCGCTTCAACCCCTATAATCATTTTGCTTTTGTTGTCTTTCCTATCGTGATAATTACTGATGTGGTACATTAACAATTCGATAACTTTATTTCTTCGGTACACGATTTTCCCTTTCTCTTTCTCATGTTTTTTCTTAAATCTTCTAGTTTATTTATTTCATTCTCTCTCAATTTCTTTTCACTCATTTTCCTTCTATCTTTCCTTTTTTATTCACTCATTTTGTTCTGTATATATTTTCATGAAATATTGCTAGAAGGGGTTCGCAATCAGATTAAAGTTGCGGCCAATTTAACTCTGAGCTTTTGGGTTTCATTTTTTCTTCATTCTCTTCTTGGTACCTGAATGAACAATGAACAAAGAATAAAGAACTGTTTCAGCATGGCCACTGCATGTCTTCCCCTCTGTTCCCCTTTCACTCTTTCCCTTCCCCCCTTTATCCCCCCCCCCCCATCGTCCACGGGCTCTCTCTTCTTCTTTCCCCAAGGAAGTTTACTTGGCATTCTTCTTTTTGTTTTGTACATAAACGACTTCTATACATCATCAAACTCTCTATCTTTTATATTATTTGCTGATGACACCAATATTTTCTTTTCACATAAAGATCCAGATATTTTAGTTGATACAGTTAATACTGAGTTATTAAGTATATCGCAATGGATACATGCGAACAAACTTTCACTGAATTTACAAAAGACAAATTACATGCTATTTAGCAACTCTTTAGATTCATTACCTTCGGATATAATTTTAAACAACACACCATTAAAACAGGTTTCTCATACTAAATTTTTTGGGGTCATAGTTGATAGCCATCTTACATGGAAAATGCATATTAACAATGTATTAATAATGGTGTTATCAATAGAATGAAATTTCTCTTACCACAATCCTCATTATTTATGCTTTATTCGTCATTGATTTTGCCATACCTGAATTACAGTCTCTTGATTTGGGGTAATACCCATCAAACATTGATAGAAAAGATTGTTATACTGCAAAAGAAGGTTATCCGGATTATTTGCAATGCTCCAATACGCTCTCATACTAATTCTTTATTTTTCGAAAACAAGATTTAAAAAATTAAGGATTTATATTCATTTCAACTAGGTCAATTTATGTATGAATACGATAGCAATAATTTACCTATTGTTTTTCATGACATGTTTCATAAAAATGAGAGCATTCATAAATACCCAACTAGGCAATCAGATGAATTCCATTTACCGCTCTTCAGGACGTTCAAAGCCAAAAATACTTTCATTTATGAAGGCCCAATATTTTGGAATTCCCTTCAAAACGATTTAAAAATTCCCCCTCTCTGTTCACTTTCAAAAGAAAGTTAAAATCTTTCTTACTGAAATCCTATAATCGAGTCTGAAAAATACATCATCACAGACTTTTATCTTTATTCAGTTCCTTTTCAGTCATGCGCTACTTTGCTTGTCTACACTCCTCTCTCTGTAGGCCTAGTTCATATGCAGTTCTCACATTCATTCCTCACCCCCCTTCCTCTCTCCCTCTCTCTCTCTCTTTCATTCATTCGCTTTCTTTCTATATTTTCTCATTCCTGAGTTTGTTGCGTAATTTTCATATTTGGTTAATTGATATTTTCTTTTAATGATGTCTCCTGTTGGCTCTCATGGTTTTGATTTGATTTGAATATGTAAAATTTATTTCTCGTTTGTCAGATTTTGTGGAGCCCACAATATACAAGCCTAGCTTTTTAGTGGGATCCTCCATTTTCACAAATTATAAGTCACAATTTCTTTACACATGATTATTTTGTATGTAACTGTTTTATAACATGTCTTTCTCAAGTTGATTTTATGACATTGATATATTTTTTATGATGTTGACTTGTTATGATTGTATTTATTTGATTTATATTTTGTTGAAAATGAAATAAATGAAATGAAAAACAAATTTCTGTCTCTATCCATTTCCATATTCCAATTTGTCCCCCTCTCCCGTTGATTCTCGATCCTAAATTTCCTCCCCTCTCAAATTTCCTAGTTTTTTTTCTCTTTTAACTGAATTTCCTCCATATTTTTTTCACCCTTCCTCTTCCTTCCCAATATTATTTTCTTATTTTCTCTCTATTTCCCCTTCCTTTTCTCTCCCTGTGACTTCGTAGTTTTCTTCTTCCTCTTTTCACCTTCCCTTTTGGTCCCGCTTCTTTAAAACAAGGAGATAAAGAATATTAAGAGACAATATGTTATCCTGGGAAAATGGTTGCCCGTCCAAAAATTGATCAAACTATTTAAAACAGTTTCTAATAATCTTTGATCTATCTATGCCTAATAGTGTCAAGCTGTTCCGGTCATATTTATTTATCAATCTATTTCCTTCTATTTTTTTTTGTGGGGGGGGGGGGCTCCCGACACTTGTTTCAGATGCGAGTATAAATAATGAATATGCCAAGTTGACGTGAATTCTACAAATGGCTTGGGCCTACGAAACAAAAATGTGTGGAATCTTACTTTCCCACCTAAAACATCATGAATTGACTCTCTTCCAGAGCTGCCAAGTTGTATTTTGCATTTTCAGTATTCTTATCCCCCAAAATCAGTATTTTGACCAAAAAATCCGTATTTTTACCATGAGATAAATATGCATGCATAATGGCAAAGTTCGATCACTTCTTACATTATTTTGCGCCCCACACCGTCGCACACGAGACCGAAAGCTTCAGTCTAGATTTTGGTTGTTCCGCTGAACTGCGTTGGCTGACTCACCAATACATAGACTGAAGAATTTGGAGGCCCATACGTACAGACAACGTATTAGCATTAACATTAGATCTAACATTCGACGGGAACCTGTTTTTTCCGATCGTTTTTTTGCACATAAAATCATAAAATGTCACATTATGAAAAAGAAATTCTATCCATATTTACGGAAAAATGTATGAAATTCAGAAATATCGTACCTTAGACCGCAGTTACGGCTAATTCGTTTCAAATTATGATCGAAACATCGTCATCTTCGATCCTTCCGTCGGTCAACGTAAGTTGCCATCTTGGATGACGTCATCATCCTTACAGACGTATTTACCAGTCGCAAAATATCGCGATTTGAGCCGCTGCTTTGCGCTTGTAAACTACGTGCATGCGCTCGGAACTTGTCACCCGCATTGATTCGCCAGGATATCGAAAATTCTAATCGAAAAGCCTTGATGAAAGCATAACTCATTGAACGTAGAGGGCAGCAACACACGGAATACCTTTTCTTCTCTAATTTGTTTTTTCCCGTATTTTATCATGAAAAAGCGTACTGCCGTATTTTAAATTGATTTCCGTATGAAATACGGAAAAATCGTACTACTTGGCAGCTCTGCTCTTCCCATTGCAAAAAAGAGGTTTTCATGGTTATTGCAGCAAATTCGAAAGATCAGTAACGATTTATGACACATGCATGATTTTTTATTAAACTACCATGGCTTTATGAATGCACCCAAACTTCCATTATAGATGCGAACCACAGTTCAGAACAGTGACCCGAACTCTCCAATCCGACAGTCAATATGAAGGCACGCAATTGTTTTGGTTGTAGAGGGAGCTATTTAGAATTGATTCTTCGGTCTTTCGACAGAAATTAAGACTTGCAGGAAAGAAGAACAAAAGAACAGTGGGATCAATTGGCCTTTGATGGCGGCCGTTCCTTTGAAGACAAGGGAACGCTGGGCGGGAAAGCTGAGGCGAAAACCCGGATGCGGTAAAAACGATAAAGAACGGTGCATGGACTTTTGACAAGCTTCCTCAAATGCGATGGTATTTACATATGGACATAGTTCATGTAATATCCATCAAGGGCATATGATTTTGATGTCTATATCATGGTTTCAAAAGTCAACAAGAATGTAGCTAAGGCGAGCACATAATACGCCCATCTGTAATGCGGAAAATTGAGCTATTGGTCAAGCAAGAAAAACGCAAGATCGTGACTTCACCTTTGACCTTTTGACCTCAAAATCAATAGAATTGCTAGGACCTACGCTAGTATCCTACACACCAAACTACATGTATATGAGCCTAGGTTAAGTTCAACTAAAGTTTAATTGCGTTAACAAGGACTTCAAAAGGTAAGATGAAAACGTGTCGCTGTGATCTTGACCTTTGACCTTTTGACCTCAAAATCAATAGGCCTGCTGGGATCCATGCTAGTATCATACACAGCAAATTATATGAGCCTAGGTTAAGTTAAACTGAAGTTATCACATTTACAAGGACTGCATAAGGGTACAATGAAAATAGGTCACTGTGACCTTGACCTTTGACCTCAAAATCAACAGGCTTCCTGGGACCCACGCTGGTATCATACATACCAAATTATATGAGATTAGGTTAAGTTAAACTGAAGTAATCACATTTAGAAGGAAAAGTTAACGGACGGACGGACACAGAGCGTGATGCCATAATACGTCCCGTTGAGACGGGCATTAAAAAAATTAGTTATAAGGACAGTCAGTGGTCCATTATGTCAAAAATCCAAGATAGCTTCCAAAAATCAGAGTCTACAATGACTGCTGTTACTTTAACAAGTGGAATGCCTCTGGCCGTCTCACCTGCATCACGCAGTTCAATATAGCAGCAGTGCTCACTTTGAATACTACTCTAACTCGCACAAGATGTTCAGTGATACATGGTTACTCTTATTTCCCTTTTTTATGAACTAGACCAATAAACTTACAGAGATATGATGGTTATTCAACAAAAAACCCCAACATGGCCAAAGTTCATTGACCTTACATGACCTTTGACCTTGATCATGTGACCTGAAACTCGAACAGGATGTTCAGTGATACTTGATTACTCTTATGTACAAGTTTCATGAATCAGATCCATAAACTTTCAAAGTTATGATGGTAATTCAACAGATACACCCAATTCGGCCAAAGTTCATTGACCTTTGACCTTAGTCATGTGACCTGACATGCGCACAGGATGTTCAGTGATACTTGATTACTCTAATGTCCAAGTTTAATGAACTAGACCAATAAACTTTCAAAGTTATGATGGTAATTCAACAGATACCCCCGATTCGGCCAAAGTTCATTGACCCAAAATGACCTTTGACCTTAATCATGAGACCTGAAACTTGCACAAAATTTTCAGTGATGCTTGATTACTATTATGTCCAAGTTTCATGAATCAGATCCATAAACTTTCAAAGTTATGATGGGAATTCAACAGATATCCCCGATTCGGCCAAAGTTCATTGACCCTAAATGACCTTTGACCTTGGTCATGTGACGTGAAACTCATGCAGGATGTTCAGTGATACTTGATTAATCTTATGTCCAAGTTTCATGAACTAGGTCCATATATTTTCTAAGTTATGATGACATTTCAAAAACTTAACCTCAGGTTAAGATTTCGATGTTGATTCCTCCAACATGGTCTAAGTTCATTGACCCTAAATGACCTTTGACCTTGGTCGTGTGACATGAAACTCTAATAGGATGTTCAGTAATACTTGATTAACCTTATGGCCAAGTTTTATTAACTTGGTCCATATACTTTCTAAGTTATGACATTTCAAAAACTTAACCTCAGGTTAAGATTTGATGTTGACGCCGCCGCCGCCGCCGTCGGAAAAGCGGCGCCTATAGTCTCACTTTGCTTCGCAGGTGAGACAAAAATGGACATTTAAAATCCAACAAGGAGAAATGGTTTCGGTGTCCACACAATGGTCTCATGGTTAAAATAATATGTTTGGACTGGTTACACTGATATGCAGTTGTCCAGTTTGTCTAATACAAGAGGGTTTTCAAAAAAGCATCTAAAACGACTCACATCATTCAATAGTGGTCAGAGTTGTACAATATCTATCTGTAAGAAATAATCTTGGTGTCTAAATTGTGGTATGAAGGGTCAAATAATACATTCGGACAAGTATCAAGGATGGTTAGTATTCCATTTTGTCAAAGAATCCATGATGGTTTCTAAAATTTCATCAAAATGGGTGCCGTTACCAACTCATGAAACAATATATCTTGTCCCCATGCTTTTAAGTGTAGGCACCAAGATTATTTCTAACAGGTGGACATTAAACAGCAGTCACTTTAGAACTCATTTTTAAAGCAAACTTGGATTTTAAGGCAAAATGGATAGCTGCACATCATGGTAACCAGTCCCAAAGTATTGTTTGACCCTTGAAATCCTAGTGTATAGACACCAAAATAATATCCCCAAGGTGTATTTGTAATGTTATATATCCACTTTTAAGTAGCAATAGTCATTTAAGACCCTGATTTTTAAAGCCATCGTTGATTTTTGGACATACCTGACACCTGACTGTCCTTTCAACTTAACCCAATGTATTACTTAACTCTTTAAACTCTAGTATAGATAGCAAAATCATACCTCTGAGGTGTATTTATGATAAACTATGCATACTTTTAAGTAACAACAGTCAATTATACCCCATTTTTGAAGTCATCTTGAATTTTTTAACATACAGACAATTGACTGGTCTTGTATTTACCCTAGTGTATTACTTGACCCTTTAATAAACAATGGTTTAGACACCTAACTTATATTCCCCAGACAGATATTAAACAAACTATGTCCTTTTATAAGTAACATAAGACATCTTTTTACTCCATTTTTAGAAGCCATATTGTAATTTTTGACATACTAGACCACTGACAGCCATTGTAACTTGTCCTAACATATAAATTGACCCTTGAAACCATAAATTAGAAACAAAAATCATATCTAACAGGCGGATTTAAAATGAGCTATGCCACATTTAAGTATCAGCAGCCATTCTAGAATCAAGTTTTGGAAGCCATATTGGATTTTTGTCATACCAGACCACTGGCTGTCCTTAAAACCTGTCCCGAAGTATTATTTTGGCCCTTAACCCAATGGTTTTGACATCAAAATCTCACATCCCAGGCCAAAATGAAATGAGCTATGTCCGCGTTAAGTATTAGCAGCCATTTCAGAATCAATTTTTGGAATCCGTCGCGGATTTTTGCACATACCAGACCACTGACTTTCCTTGCAACTTGTCTCAATGTATTATTTGACCACTTTAACCATGTTATATACACAAAAATCATATTTCTGGACATTGAGCAAACTATGTCAGGTTTTTTTAAGTAGCAACAGCAATTTTCGACTACATTTTTGGAAGCAATCTTGGCTTTTTTAACATACTGGACCACTGACTGGCCTTTTAACCTGTCCCAATGTCTTATCTGGCCATCAAAATCATGGTCTAGACACCAAAATCATTATGTCCCAGGAGGATATGAAATGAACTATGTCCATTTTTATTATCAACAGCCATTTTAAACTCCATTTTTTTTTAAGCCATCTTGGATTTTTGGACACCATCTAGGATTTTTGGACACCATCTTGGATTTCGGACACACCAGACTGCTGGCTGTCCTTGTAACTTGTCCCTATGTACTACTTCATCCTTAAAACCATTAAATAAAAACCAAATTAAAGCCACTCAGTTGAATTGTAAATTTTCAGCCTACGGTAGCCATTTTGAGCGTCATCTTGGATTTGCCAGGTACACTGGAGGGCTTACAATTCAATCTAGCCTAAATCAATTTTTGTTTACCCCCTAGACCATGGAATATGAACCAAAATAGATCTTGGACGCCATCTTGAAAATAGCCACTTTCCTGGATGCAGATTTTGGTAGATTTTAGTATGTTATTCCTGAGGCAAATAGTACAAAATACTGTTGAAAATTCATTTGTTACAATTTGTACCCGGTGAGGCTATTTTCAGTCGTGTATTGTCCTTTCATCTATTGGGATATAAGCCTGATTAAAGTGACATTTGAATTCCCTATTGACTTTTAAATTACCTAATCGGACACTTGCTCTGACACAGTGGATATTTGACCTGGAAAACCTACAATACAAATAATTACATTCCTATTGCAAAATGCAATTTCAAGAATAGATATTCACATAGATCAAAAAACATCAAAGACATATATCACTAATTATCTCCACATCAAATGAATTGTGAATAAGCACTTTTCTGTCTCATCTATCATCATAGAATCAATAATCATTTAAAGGTCAAGTCCACCCCAGACAAATGTTGATTTGAATAAATAGAGAAAAATCAATTCAGCATAACGCTAAAAATTTCATCAAAATCGGATGTAAAATAAGAAAGTAATAACATTTTAAAGTTTCACCTATTTTTCACAAAACAGTGATATGCACAACTTAGTGACATGCAAATGTCACAGTCGATGATGTCCATCACTATTTCTTTTGTTTTTTGTTGTTTGAATTATACAATATTTAATTTTTTACAGATTTGACAATAAGGACCAACTTGATTGGACCATATAGTATTAAATAATGCTAATTCCACATGTTCAGGGAGGAATTAATCATTAATACTAAATAGGTTCATTATTGCGGATTGAAATAATCGCTAGAGGGTATTCATTTGTCTCGCAATCTACTATGGTCAACAAGGAAATTCGTGATCACTCTCGCAAAAAGTGTTCACTGGCTTTCTAGGAAATTCATGATCACTCTCGCAAAAAGTGTTCACTAGCTTACAAGTTCACGAGCTTTCGAGTGCCGCTGCAACTCTTTATCAAGTGACAAGGATTGTCCGATATCATACTGTATTTATACTAATCTCCAAGACCGTACGCACAAGCGCGAGAACAATAGGTGGGCACTGATCCGTTGTGTGATTGGTCAGGAGTTATGCAAATTATATGCAAATACGCCGTGGGTCGGCAATATGCAAATGAGACCAAAATTGGCGGGCTCGCTAGTTTCCCGTGGGCGGGGGTTGACTGGCTGAGCGGTCCCTCGATCGGGGCCTGGAACGATCGGGTAGGCGTGCACTGCCAGGTAAGGGGGTATTGTGCTGTCGGATGGTTCGCATCCAGAAATCGGGGATGTCGATCCCGCTGTCTCTGTTGAAGTTGTTAGGACAAAGACGTATACTAATAGCCTCCTTAATCCTGCGTGTATACCAATGTCTTTCTTTGGCAATGCAATGTACACCCTCCCAATCTGGGTGGTGTTGCTTCTCCCAAGCATGTTCTGCCACCGCGGATGTGTCGGTTCGCTGTAACCGAACATCGCGCTTGTGTTCAGAAATGGGTAGGGTCTTTGGGGCGTACAAGCTGTTTGCGTAAGGTGGTGTCCGAGCGGAAAACCGTTCGGATACCGTGACCTTCTAATCGGCGTTTAAGTTGTTGTGAAAGGCCATCTATGTATGGCAAGACTGTACAAGTCTTGAAAACCTTCTGATCCCTTGGTGTTTGTTTTTTCTTGAAAGTGTTCTTGATAAAACGGCGTGGGTAGCCGTTGCTGTATAAGGCACCACGTATGTGTGCTCTTTCTTTCGGGAGTTCAGGCGGGTGAGTTATAATACGTGCTGCTCTGTCGAACAGACATTTAACAAGACCCTTCTTGACCGATTTGTCGTGATGAGAATCATATGGTATGTATTGGTCTGTATGAGTGGGCTTGCGGTAGACAGAGGTGGAAAGTTTCCCGCCCTCGTGTCTTTGGACTAGCGTATCAAGGAATGCTAATTTCCCTCCTTGTTCAGTCTCCAGAGTGAACTGGATGGACGGTTGCTGGCTGTTTATGTATGCGAGTAGGCTGTCTGCTTCGGAATTATTTACAATTATGAAAGTGTCATCGACGTATCTCTTCCACACCCGTGGGCGGCATGTGGAAGGACACTTGGGCAAAGCGTTCTGTTAAAATCCTTCCATATATAGGTTAGCCACAACCGCTGAGACTGGGCTACCCATTGCTGCTCCTTCTGTTTGCTCATAGAAAGAGCCTCTGTACAGAAAATATGTGGATCTGAGGACGAACTCGAGGAGTTCGGCTATTTGTTCAGGCATAAGTGTGGTACGTTCTGATAATGTGGGGTCGGATTGCATGCGTTGCAGGGCCGTACTGCATGCGCCCTCTATCGGTACGTTAGTAAAGAGGGAGACTACATCAAAAGAGATCATGGATTCTTGTTCGTTAATTGTCTGCTCCGATGTGAATTCAGCGAATTCACTGGAGTTGGTAACCGTGTGTTCTGAGCAGTTAGTGAGAGGGGACAGGATGTCCGCCAGGTACTTAGATAGGTTATAGGTAAAAGAACCTATGCGTGAAACTATTGGTCTGAGAGGTGTCCCGGGTTTGTGTATTTTGGGCAACCCGTATATTCTAGGTGGCTGTTTCTGTGTGGGCTTTATCTTTTTGTATGTAGCCTCATCTAGAACTTTGTCTTTCTTTAGTGCCAGTAACGTACTGGTCAGTTTGCGACACATTCGATCTGTGGGGTCTTTCTTTAGCATTTTATACGGACCAGAGCTCAGAAGCTCGGTCATTTTGTCTTCGTAGGAGGTACTATCTAGAATGATTGTGGCACTACCCTTATCCGCAGGAAGAATTGTGATGCTATCATCATTCTTGAGTGTCTTAAAAGCATCACGCATCTCTCTTGTGGTATTCGGTTTTGGAAGACGTGCTCTCTGTAGAATAGAATCTACATCTTTACGTGCGGCATCGGCCGAAACTGGGTCAATAAACTTGACCGCGGTTTCGACCTTAGCTACTATCTCGGTAATGGGCAATTTTTGGGGTGACACGGCAAAGGCGAGGCCTTTCTTAAGCTTCACGAAAGCTCGTGAACTTGTAAGCTAGTGAACACTTTTTGCAAGAGTGATCACGAATTTCCTAGAATTAATCATTGTTTCAAAGGACAACAGGTGGAAAATTGGAATATTTCACATTTCATATAATAAAATACAAAAGAAATAGTGAGTGATGTCATCACTCCCCTCATTTACGTACCGACAAAGATGTGACTATAACTGTTTTGTGAAATTAAGCGAAAATTTAAAATGTCAACTTTCTTATTTTACATCCAATTTTGATGAAATTTTCAGTGTTATGCTCGTTTGATTTTTCTCTTTTTATTCGAATCAACTTTTTTGTTGGGGTGGACTTGTCCTTTAAGTTAAACAAGTGGAACGCCTCTGGCAATCTTGACTGCATTATGCGGTTTCAAAATATCAGCAGTGCTGACTTTAAAAACAGCTATTGAATAATTATTCCCAAAAGAAAACATATGATAATAAAGTACCATGTCCATTGACCCAACATGACCTTTGACCATGATCATGTGACCTAAGTCACGTGCAAAGCATACTTGATTACCCTTATGTCTATCTTCCATGAATTGCATGTGTAGATCCATAAACTTTCTAAGTTATGATGCCGATTCAACAAATACCCCCAACACAGCCAAAGTTCATTGACCTTAAATGACCTTTGATCTTGGTCATGTGACCTGAAACACGCATAGGATATTAAGGGATACATGGTTACTCTTATGTCTAAGTCTCATGAACTAGATCCATAAATTTTCGAAGTTATGATGACAATTCCACAAATACCCCCAAAATGGTCAAAAATTGTTGACCCTAAGGCCCATATTCTGAAGTCGGGTTTAACTTAAACTCAGGTTTAACCCTAAGAACACTTGGGGGGGGGGCTGATTCATGTAAAAGCTGATTGACTGTATTAGTAGTTGAATGGTTTGTGTGATGACAGCACACTGCACATGCTTTGCACAAGGGATAAATTGTTCATGGGACAATGCCTACTGAATATTCTGAACTGGCTGCAGTTGATGAGAATCATTAAAGATAATAATAATGATATAATGATTATTACTCAAGAATCGCTAGTTTGATTTCTCATTTATTTCTGCATAGCAACGTCTAATTACAGATTGCTGGTTTAATTCAGTTCAATTAACCCTGAGAGATATAATTATTTTGTAGATTACTTTCAAAATATCAGATGAAATCAATTGACAATGATATGAGATTGTCATTACAAGTTTCCCGATCAAGGTCAAAGGTCATTTGAGTTCAACAAGTGTAGTGCATGTTTTTACTCCCTTTGTGAAAAATTGTGCATCTTGGTTGTTTCCAAAGTTCACACTACTGCTACATGTATATCAGATTTTGAAATGCAGGTGAGACTGCCAGAGGCATTCCTTTATATTGTTTCCTCTTTTTCCTTGGGGAGGCTTTTTTCCTCTGGGAGGGGTAAAGGGGTATCTTAAAAATAAATTAGTATTAAACATTGTTTGTTCCTGCACCTGAGTTTTCACCATCTAAAAAAGGCTCAAGCCAATAACATACTAAAGCTGCAAGGGGGTGTAGTACAAGCAAGGAATGTTGTCTGAATATATGCAGCCAAATTTCCAAAATTCCTTAAACTTTCCATGGAAATTTTCCAAAATTTCAAGGAGAAACAGAGAACTTGGAAAAATATTTTCAAATTATTATTATGTTGCATTTTGGGGACAACTTCAACTTCACAAAAGTTTCATCCTACAAACAAGAGTGTTGCTAAGGCGAGCACATAATACACCCGACTGTAATGCGGAAAATGAAGCTATTGGTCAAGCAAGAAAAGTGGAAGATGGCGACTTCACCTCTGACCTTCTGACCTCAAAATCAATAGAATTGCTAGGATCTATGCTAGTATCATACACACCAAACTACATGAGCCTAGATTAAGTTCAACTAAAGTTATCGCATAATTAAGGACTTCAGAAGGATAAGATGAAAACATGTCACTGTGACCTTGACCTTTGACCTTTTAAACTCAAAATCAATAGGCTTCCTGGGATCAATGCAAGTATCATACACACCAAATTATATGAGCCTAGGTTAAGTTAAAATGAAGTCATCACGTTAACAAAGACTGCAGAAGGGTACAATGAAAATACATCAATGTGACCTCGACATTTGACCTTTTGACCTCAAATTCAATAGGCTTCCTGGGATCCATGCTAGTATTATACACACCAAATTATATGAGCCTAGGTTAAGTTCAACTTAAGTTATCGTGTTTATAAGGACTGCAGAAGAGTACAATGAAAATAGGTCACTGTGACCTTGACCTTTGACCTTTTGACTTCAAAACCAATAGGCTTCCTTGGATCTATGCTAGTATTATACATACCAAAGTATATGAGCCTAGGTTAAGTAAAACTGAAGTTATTGCGTTTATAAGGACTGCAGAAGGGTACTATGAAAATAGGTCACTGTGAGCTTGACCTTTGACCTTTTGACTTCAAAACCAAGAGGCTTCCTTGGATCTGTGCTAGTATCATACACACCAAATTATATGAGCCTAGGTTTAGTTCAACTGAAGTTATCATGTTTACAAGGACTGCAGAAGGGTACAATGAAAATAGGTCACTGTTACCTTGACCTTTGACCTTGTGACTTCAAAACCAATAGGCTTCCTTGGATCTGTGCTAGTATCATACACACCAAATTATATGAGCCTAGGTTAAGTTCAACTGAAGTTATCATGTTTACAAGGACTGCAGATGGGTACAATGAAAATAGGTCACTGTTACCTTGACCTTTGGACCTCAAAATCAATAGGCTTCCTTAGATCCATGCTAGTATTATACATACCAAATTAGATGAGTCTAGGTTAAGTTCAACTTAAGTTATCATGTTTATAAGGACTGCAGAAGGGTACAATGAAAATAGGTCACTGTGACCTTGACCTTTTGACCTCAAAATCGATAGCCTTCCTTGAATCCATGCTAGTATTATACATACCAAATTATATGAGCCTAGGTTAAGTTAAACTGAAGTTATCACGTTTACAAGGAAAAGTTAACGGAAGGACATCGAGCGTGATACCATATATGTGTCCTGTCGAGACGGGCGTATACAAAGCCTATTTGAGCTACTAGGTCTATATGGCAATTCAGTGGAAATGAATATGCATAAAGTAATGTGTTTTTCAAAGACAGAAATATGAAAGGAACTGACATCTTACATGTAAGTTTGAATTTATGTTTATAAGCATTGATGGCTGTGACGCACGCTCAGTAAGGCTAAGGTCACAACTCCAAAATTTAGCCTGCTCGGCGATGGTTTGGGGGGCATCACTCGGTCGCCGCTCAAGATTTAGTGCCGAGTTAAAATTCTGGTGGCGCCTGCTCACTTTTCACCTGCCGCCCGAAAAACGCTTGGCGCTCGCTTGGTCAATGTCCGGGCACCAACGTAATCAAGCTGACGCCGTCAAACGATTTAGGTCAAAATTTATCTCGTTGGATCAACAGCTGTTGAGTGGTCATTGGCCAGTTGCCGGCCAGTCAGTGATCGGTCGATGATCTCGCGGTGAATACAAGATCGGACGGGCGATTACCTAAACTTAGGCAGGTGGCCGGTGGGAGACCGCCCAGGATTCGGTGGGTCATCAGCTGATCACTGCTCGGATGCCAAACAGATAAGTTTCCCAATTTCACCCACATTTGGCCTTGACTAATGGGTAATCGGCTGGGTACTGCTCGATCACCGCTAAGTCGCTCGACTTCTATAGAAATCATTCTGTGATGCCTAAGTTCCAGCGGCGCCTGAGCAGGCTACTAATCGGTCGGCCACTGCTCTGAGTTGTGACTCAAGCTCCAAGTCTCATATGGTTTACATGTGCATGGAAAAAATCCATCACCTTGTGAAAATGTTTCTGGCCGTACAATATTTCATTAAAACTTACGACAAAATTTATCTTAAATTTTAAGAATAGTTGGTCTTAACTATAGATGCTCGGCGCAGCCGAGCACATGTATCCCCCAAACCCATGGCGTCATCCGTCATTGCGATATAGAGAGCTCACACAGAAATTTGACAAATAAATATAATCATTATGGCGACAATGACCCTGTCCACATGTTGCCTGTGGGTACCAAATTTGATGACAATAATGACGTAGCAGCGTGACTCTGCAGAACCTGAAGTATTGTCCAGTATCACCTGTTGGGGAATAAAATTATAGAGTAATCTGGATATATTTTGTAAACCTAACCCAAAGACCTAAGACACCCCATCAAAAATGATAGGCATCTTCGTTTCACCTTCTAATATTGTTTTGTTGAAAAAAGACTTACGGTTGCGGAGTCAGGTGTCATAAGAGTCTTCGATGTAAACTTTAACGTTGACCTGAAAATGACCTTTGACCTTACCATGTGACCTCCGACTGCAGCATAACATGCAGGCCCCCCAAGTCCATCTACCATCAAAGTTTGGTTGAAAAGTGACTTACGGTTACAGAGTTAGGTGTCATAAGAGTCTTGCATGTAAACTTTAACATTGACCTGAAAGTGACCTTTGACCTAATCCTGTGACCTGCGACTGCAGCATAAGATGTGGTCCCCAAGTCCATCTACCATCCAAGTTTGGTTGAAAAGCTACTTACGGTTGTGGAGTTATGTGTCATTAGGTTTGTGACGGACGGACGACATTTGGATCCCGAAGTCTCGCCTTCACCTCTGGTGGGCGAGACAAAAACGCTTGTTACTATGGAAAAGATGTCTCCGCCCACACCAAAATCTACAGGCGGCTTTGCTTTAGCATACTCTACGTTCATGGCAAATTTGAAGGTGATCTGAGAAGAAATGTGACTAATAGAGCACTCACAAGAAAATATCTGGGGCGGCGGACGCGGCGTGACAAGGCCAAATCCATAGTATCTTCCAAACTATGTTCGGGGGATACAATAATAACTCAAACTCTTAACTTACAATTTATGGTGAAATTATTCCCCTTACCAAAGGGCATATATGTGAAAGTGCAAACACTCAGAAGCAATTATCTCAAATTTACTTTTTACTTTGAGCAGAAAGCTTATCTGCCAATTCGTAAAAAGAGGGACAATATGGTATCACTGTAGAAATGTACCTATGTGTGAGTGTAGAGTATATTCACAAAATACTTGAACATATTTCCTTTAAATACTCGTGGAGCATTCTTTGAAAGAAAGTTAAAACTATGTGTAAGAAAATCTTTTTTGCTGATGTTGCTGTACTATCAGGCATAATGGTTATTCTAAAGGTGCAATCTGAGAGCAAAACATAAATCAAGGAACTTATCAAATCACTGAGCAAAATATTTACTTGACAAGTGCATGAAAGCTTACCTCACTATAGTAGAGAAGTAGTCCTATCAGTGCTCCTGCTTGAGCCATTGCTACAAGGCAAAGCATCGACAACAGCCACTTCTTAAGCTGGGCACAGTACTTTGTATACAAGGACTCCACATCCATCTGACGAAACTTATCCCTCAGATGCCGCAGAGACCATTCCCCATGGTCGATGGTGTTACCACGTTCCCTGAAGAAGTCATCAAGGGAACCAAAGCTGATAATGTCTCCATGGACCTGGCCCATCTGGTAATACTCCTGCTTCATGATGGGGTTCTTACGGCGGAAGGATGATGATGATCGTAGATTAAACATCAATGGATGGCCATTGGTTCATCAAGAAGAATTGTTAAAAGCACTGGACTGAATAAACATTCATCCAAGATATTAGATGTTTTTCCAAATTACTTGTATGTCAATGCTGGTTTCTGACAAAGGATTGTCACTATCAAATAATAGATTTTTACCCACAAGTTCACATCAAGTTAATCATAAAATTATATCTATTCATTTGGATAGGGATCTTCTGCTAGTTCCATCCAAATTGCTTCCAAATTATGTTATCCTTACATGCATAGCAATGGTGGAACATGAAGGAAGGAAAGGCAGGGATGGCATCGATGTTCACTCATGAAACCTCTGACAAAAGAAATTTTCAGCTTCCTCTTCTATGAGCAAGAACTATATGGAATGTAGCCACCGAAACTCAAAAGACACATATCACATAATGCATCCTAGATGTTTGAAACTCTATTGGTCAGAGCTACCATTTTCCGTGATAGTTCATAAAATTACCAAATATTCTCATTGTCTAGACCTAGCAGATGTTGCGATCAGATGAGCTACTTCCCTCATTATCACTGATTTGCACTGACATGGTTATTAAGGTTTATATGAAACTCATGAAATGTGCAAGCATGGATGCACTCAGAAAAATCTAATAAAACCAAAGTATTGCTTGACCTTTTATATATTGATATCATGGATATGATGCTCAATTTCACACAGACCCAGAACCTATATGCCAACTCCCATCTGTCAACACATTCAAATAAAAAAAAACAGAAGTTACAATACTCCAATGGTCTTCCACTGTAAAAAAAAAATCAAGTTTGCTCTTGCAAAAATACTACCAAGATTTCCTGGAAAGAGTCTGATTGACAAGTAGGAATTATTCCAAATATTTCACACTTCAAAGTACATCATTAATCCATCAGATAAAACAGTTTCATCAATCTCTTGTCTTTATTTGATGAGAAATGGCATAGATCTGATCTCCATCTGAAAAGCAATCATCACAAGTAAACCAGTCTATATTGACAAACCAAGATCCACTTTCTCCTTTGTCACAAAACAAAGATTCATACAAACATACTTAATATTTTCTTCTATTTCCTGAAATCTCAATATTGTTCTTGAATAAATATGAGACATAATCCATCCGACAAACTGTTGAAATCAGGTTTCCATCAGTATCTTACACAGTGTACAGTCCAGATGAATCAAGCCAGGTATTCATTAATTCTTTCAGCTCTGCACAATCACAAACAGCAAAGCTATATCCAGCATGTAAATCTTAATCCTTAATCTCAGTGGCAGCATAGAGGTATATGGTGTATTAGAAGGTATTCATTGTTCGTATTTTATGATGGCGTGTATCCAATCTCTTCTAATCATGTGGAGGTTCAGTTTATTTGATGACAAGCTCATACTCCAGTGTTGAATCTGTAAACAAACTGAGAAGAAGTAGAAATGAACATGTCATTAGAACCCGATAAAAAAACTTAGAAAATTGCTCAAGCACTTTTTTAATGGCATAACATAGATCTTACATGTTCAGTTTTGCATTGCTACCTACTGTTTAAAAATATGTGAATATATATATATATATATATATTAAAAGCTTACTTCAATTTCTGCTAATATGATATAAGTTTATGTGTCCTCCTCCCCCCCCCCCCCCCTCCCTGCTCTCTCTCCTCCCAATTATTTTTTGGTCCACCCCCTCTTTTTTTTCTCTAAATCTCTCTCCATCTTTTGCTATTTTTTCTCTTTATCTCTCTCTGATTTAGCTCTCTTCTACTCATTACTTTTAACAATTGAAGGGTTCATATAAAACCCACTGCCTACCTGATTAAAGATGTTGAACAAATACAATACATATTGGTGGTCTTCCATTTTCATCTATTTCTAACACTGAACCATTTTTCTCTGACTGGTTCAAACTTCAAAGATACCCCTATAAGTCAAAGTAGTAAATCTCAAGTTTAATTAGAGTCCATAAATCGCATTCATATAAACAGAGAATGGTAGCATGATGAAAGAAAAAAACAGCCCCTTCCACATATCTCGCACAGCATACCTGAATCATTTAGTCTGCTGACAACGATTTATGTACCTCGTTCAATTCTTATGCTACGGTGTTTACATTAAAAACTCCTCCACCATGTTCAAGATTATTGTGCCTCAATATTTAACATTTTTTGTCCTTTCAAGATGGGTCCATAATTCAAACATGTGCCCACAGCTCATTACGTCTAAATGATAGTCATGATTAATGATGTGAATAAACCACATTCACACGAGAATAGACTAATGGTATATTGTAACTACTCCACTAAAAGTTGGGAGCTCTGTACCAATACCATGGAAGTATCCAGACTCGTATTGATATTTGCATAATAACCATTTAATATCTACATCTAGTATCCTGGGTTGATGTTGGGTTCGCAATTGATTACAACAAAATAGTCCACACACAGTGTCATTGGATTACCGATTCCATTCAAGGTTTACTCACAGAGTGATGCGTCATTGACTCATGGTATCACAAGCACACTGTACAGACAGAATGGAGGGCATGGAAAGCCAGTTGTTAAATATCTAACAATTCTCCCCTACCAAGTCTTTAGTGCTATGGCAAATACCTTTTTTGTTTCCCGAAAAACCAAAATATCACACAATGTGAGGTATTTATCTTTGTCATAAATAGCATATCTTTTAAGCAGTCATTATGCAAGTCTTGCAATTTTTTCTTATAACAAGGCAAAAACTATTTTGTGTCTCGGCCACTTATGAAAATAACCAGAAATATTGTGATTTGCGAGGGCACGCAACAGAATTGCATTGATACTTCATTACGAAATGACTGGGATGGAACAATACTTGTCACAAGAGCCTTGCACGTAAACTTTAACGTTGACCTTACCATGTGACCTCCGACTGAAGCATAACATGCAGGTCCCCCAAGTCCATCTACCATCCACGTTTGGTTGAATGCGACTTATGGTTGCGGAGTTAGGTGTCATAAGAGAGTCTTGCATGTAAACTTTAACGTTGACCTGAAAATGACCTTTGACCTTACCATGTGACCTCCGACTGCAGCATAAGATGCAGGTCCCCAAGTCCATCTACCATCCAAGTTTGGTTGAAAAGCAACTTACGGTTGTGGAGTTATGTGTCATTAAGTTTGTGACGGACAGACAACGGACGACAGACGACATTTGGATCCCTAAGTCTCGTCTTCACCTCTGGTGGGCGAGACAAAAATACAAAAGAACAAGCGGGGATATGACATCATCAGTTTGCTCATTCATGAAGACATGCCTAGAACTGTTTCAGCGGAATAATGCCAATCTTAAAATTGCCATAACTTTGTTAGTCCTTGTCCGATTTTGATCAAACTTTCAGTGTATTGTTTGTCTGATTTTCCTTTTTCTGTTTAAGGCACAAGAGATTTAATATCACCTAAGTTCGCGCGCGTTCGGAATGCGCTCTGAACGGGGATTAAAAAAGTAGACAATAGACCCCGTTCGTTCAAGTTCACTCACGTTCAGAATTCTACTGAAGGAGTGAGCCGAGAAGAGCATTGATTTTCATTGTCTTCTCGCACAAAAGGGGGTGTCACTGAACGGCAAAGCGAACGGTCGGATTATTAATGAATGAATACATGCGAACGTGGTGATTAATTCAAGCCTTGATAGAGATTTCTTACTACAACGCTGAGCATTTCCCGAATAAAAAGGGATGATCAAACTTTGAGCACTTCTTAAGTTGGACGAATAAACACGCATCCTTGTATTTATTCATTCATATTGAAAGTTTATTATCAACCTTCCCCTTTTTAATTTCGACGGGCGTATTTGTTCATTTATAACAATTTTGACATTCAGTACAGATCGTTTGTCGAGAATTTTAAGACATTTCCCGTGTATAAAGGAGTGTCCAAACTTTGCGCTTTTTTATTTTGACGGACTATATTTTTTTCATTTATATTTAAAGTCAATAAATCATACATTCCTTACAAATCGTCTAACAATAATTTTAAGACATTTCTCGAGTTAGAAGGGATGTCCAAACTTTGCGCTTTTTAATTTTGACGAACGTATTTCATTTTATTAAAAGTTGATAGTCAGACAACTTAATGATGTCGGCGCTATCTCTGCGACACCAGGTCCGACGAGAAAGTCGGCCGCTAGTTCATCCTTGACATTTTTCTTCCCATGGGTATCATTTATTTCATACCCTGACATCGTTTACGTGATCATAAAATAGGTTCGGACGTCACACAACTTAACGATGTCAACGCTATCTCTCCGACATTAGATCAGGCTCGGAGGTCGTCCGCTAGTTTATTCTTGATATTTTTCTTCCCGTGGGTACCATTTATTTCATACCCTGACATCGTTTACGTGATCATAAAATAGGTTCTGACGTCAGACAACTTAACGATGTCGGCGCTCTCTCCGACATTAGATCAGGCGCGGAGGTCGTCCGCTAGTTTTTCCTTGATATTTTTATTCCCGTGGGTATCATTTATTTCATACTCTGACATCGTTTACGTGATTATAAAATAGGTTCTGACGTCAGACAAAACGATGTCGGCGCTATCTCTCCGACATTAGATCAGGCGCGGAGGTCGTTCGCTAGTTTTTCCTTGATATTTTTCTTCCCGTGGGTATCATTTATTTCATACTCTGACATCGTTTACGTGATCATAAAATAGGTTCGGACGTCACACAACTTAACGATGTCGGCGCTCTCTCCGACATTAGATCAGGCGCGGAGGTCGTCCGCTAGTTTTTCCTTGATATTTTTATTCCCGTGGGTATCATTTATTTCATACTCTGACATCGTTTACGTGATTATAAAATAGGTTCTGACGTCAGACAAAACGATGTCAACGCTATCTCTCCGACATTAGATCAGGCTCGGAGGTCGTCCGCTAGTTTATTCTTGATATTTTTCTTCCCGTGGGTACCATTTATTTCATACCCTGACATCGTTTACGTGATCATAAAATAGGTTCTGACGTCAGACAACTTAACGATGTCGGCGCTCTCTCCGACATTAGATCAGGCGCGGAGGTCGTCCGCTAGTTTATTCTTGATATTTTTCTTCCCGTGGGTACCATTTATTTCATACCCTGACATCGTTTACGTGATCATAAAATAGGTTCTGACGTCAGACAACTTAACGATGTCGGCGCTCTCTCCGACATTAGATCAGGCGCGGAGGTCGTCCGCTAGTTTTTCCTTGATATTTTTATTCCCGTGGGTATCATTTATTTCATACTCTGACATCGTTTACGTGATTATAAAATAGGTTCTGACGTCAGACAAAACGATGTCGGCGCTATCTCTCCGACATTAGATCAGGCGCGGAGGTCGTTCGCTAGTTTTTCCTTGATATTTTTCTTCCCGTGGGTATCATTTATTTCATACTCTGACATCGTTTACGTGATCATAAAATAGGTTCGGACGTCACACAACTTAACGATGTCGGCGCTCTCTCCGACATTAGATCAGGCGCGGAGGTCGTCCGCTAGTTTTTCCTTGATATTTTTATTCCCGTGGGTATCATTTATTTCATACTCTGACATCGTTTACGTGATTATAAAATAGGTTCTGACGTCAGACAAAACGATGTCAACGCTATCTCTCCGACATTAGATCAGGCTCGGAGGTCGTCCGCTAGTTTATTCTTGATATTTTTCTTCCCGTGGGTACCATTTATTTCATACCCTGACATCGTTTACGTGATCATAAAATAGGTTCTGACGTCAGACAACTTAACGATGTCGGCGCTCTCTCCGACATTAGATCAGGCGCGGAGGTCGTCCGCTAGTTTTTCCTTGATATTTTTATTCCCGTGGGTATCATTTATTTCATACTCTGACATCGTTTGCGTGATTATAAAATAGGTTCTGACGTCAGACAAAACGATGTCGGCGCTATCTCTCCGACATTAGATCAGGAGAACAATATCATACTGCTAAAGGCGACCTCCCCCTTTAACAATTAAGTGCCCAAATCTAGTTACCAACAATGTGTATAGCTTTTTCATTTATTTGAATGCAGGATAAAAGAACACTGCGGATTAAATGCCTTGCTCACGAACATAGGTGCCGCGGCCGGGGATTTGTAGTGATTCTTAAGGTATAAATGAAATCAAAGTGTATGTTATTGTGAGCGAACATATGAATCTCCTTTGACGCGGATTCGGGTCATAATTGTTTGGGTTTTAACAGAACTTCTAATCCAGTGGGTAGAAGGGGGGGGGGCCGGGGGTCGAATATATTTGAGCAGGATAAATCCCACTAATACCAAGTATACAGAGAAAAGCGAGGGAGTAGGAGATAATGATCACTCATTTATACATAGGCATATCATTGTGACCAATGTTTTTTTCTTGGGATTTTCATAACCATGATCGTTGTTTAATGAAACCATTTCCCCCCAAAACCCTAAAATTCGACATTGCTGTTTTGATAAATTCTTACTCCGACATCGGAGGATATTTTAACGACATGTAATTTGCATTGGGAAATCATAGTCATCTTCCATCCAAATATGAGTCTCGCTTTTTCTCGATCCGACACGGCATGAAAAATGAAGGTTTAACAGTATAGGATATTAAATTCAAAGATGATTGTCTGTGCAGAGCGTAATTCTGAATAATGAAATGAGGAAATTATAATTTTGACATAATTGTGTGATTTACTATCTATCCTCCCACAATATACACACATCTCTTCTTCTTGATGCTTCTCGATTAAAAGTTTTAAAACTTAAGTGTAGAATATCGGCCTCAACCCCCCCCCCCCCCTCCCCGAAATCGTCAAGCTCTCTGAGGTCAGAACCTATTTTATGATCACGTACACGATGTCAGGGTGTGAAATAAATGATTACCACGGGAAGAAAAATATCAAGTATAAAGTAGCGGACGACTTACGCGCCTGATCCGATGTCGTAGAGACAGCGCTAATATCGTTAAGTTCTCTGACGTCATAACGATCATGTAAATAATGTCAGAGTATGAAATAAATGATGACCACAGAAAAAAAATGAAAAGGATAAAATAGCGGACGACCTCCGCGCCTGATCCGATGTCGTATAGCGCCAACATCGTGAAGTTCTCTGACGTGAAAACTATTTTATGATCACGTAAACGATGTCAGGGTATGAAATAAAGGATACCCACGGGAAGAAAAATATCGAGGATAAACTAGCAGACGACCTCCGCGTCTGATCCGATGTCGTAGAGAGAGCGCCGACATCGTTAAGTTGTCTGACGTCAGAACCTATTTCATGATCATGTAAACGATGTTAGGGTGTGAAATAAATGATTACCACGGGAAGAAAAATATCATGGATAAAGTAGCGGACGACCTCCGCGTCTTATCCGATGTCGTAGAGAGAGCGCTAATATCGTTAAGTTATCTGACGTCATAACGATCATGTAAATATTGTCAGAGTATGAAATAAATGATGACCACAGAAAAAAAAAATGAAAAGGATGAAATAGCGGACGACCTCCGCGCCTGATCCGAGATAGCGCCAACATCGTGAAATTCTCTGACGTCAAAACCTATTTTATGATCACGTAAACGATGTCAGGGTATGAAATAAAGGATACCCACGGGAAGAAAAATGTCAAGGATAAACTAGCGGACGACCTCCGTGCCTGATCCGATGTCGTAGAGATAGCGCCTACATCATTAAGTTGTCTGACGTCAAAACCTATTTTATGATCACGTAAACGATGTTAGGGTGTGAAATAAATGATTACCACGGGAAGAAAAATATCATGGATAAAGTAGCGGACGACCTCCGCGTCTTATCCGATGTCGTAGAGAGAGCGCTAATATCGTTAAGTTATCTGACGTCATAACGATCATGTAAATATTGTCAGAGTATGAAATAAATGATGACCACAGAAAAAAAAAATGAAAAGGATGAAATAGCGGACGACCTCCGCGCCTGATCCGAGATAGCGCCAACATCGTGAAATTCTCTGACGTCAAAACCTATTTTATGATCACGTAAACGATGTCAGGGTATGAAATAAAGGATACCCACGGGAAGAAAAATGTCAAGGATAAACTAGCGGACTACCTCCGTGCCTGATCCGATGTCGTAGAGATAGCGCCTACATCATTAAGTTGTCTGACGTTAGAACCTATTTTATGATTACGTATATGTCAAAGTAAATGATACCCACGGGAAGAAAAATATCAAGGATAAACGAGCGGACGACCTCCGTGCCTCATCTAATGTCGGAGAGATAGCGCCGACATCGTTTTGTCTGACGTCAGAACCTATTTTATGATCACGAAAACGATGTCAGAGTATGAAATAAATGATACCCACGGGAAGAAAAATGTCAAGGATAAACTAGCGGACGACCTCCTCGCCTTGTCTGATTTCGTAGAGATTTAGCCGACACCGTTAGTTTTCTGACGTCAGAACATATTTAACAATCATGTAAACGATGTCGTGGTATGAAATAAAGGATGACTTAAGGAAGAAAATTTAAAGGATATTACTAGCGGACGACTTCCACGCTTGATCCGATGTCGAAGAGATAACGCAGACATCGTTAAGTTCTCTGACGATTAACTTTTAATTAAATGAAATACGTTCGTCAAAATTAAAAAGCGCAATGTTTGAACATCCCTTCTGACTCGAGAAATGTTTTAAAATTATTGTTAGACGATTTGTAACGAATGTCTAATTTATTGACTTTCAATATAAATTACAAAAATGTATATATATATCGTCCGTAAAAATTAAAAAGCGCAACGTTTGGACATCCCTTCACACACGGGAAATTTCTTATCATGAACTCAAAACATCTGTAATTGATCACCTTTTAATAAAAATGAAGAAATACGTCCGTCAGAATTAAAATGCGGGAAGTTTTGACTCAGGATATTTCTCAAAATGATCACCAACGATCTGCAATGAATCCCAAATCCATACACCGGAAAACTGCTTTTTTTCGTCACATTAATCACTTGGGAAAATCCCCCTGGACCCGGCTGTATCTGTTTCTAGCTGAGCAGAACCATTCTCCGTTCTGAACGGAGTACTTAAGCGCTTTCTATTGACTCCTTTGTTATTAGTAATCCTTGCGTTCGTGGGTAACGTGAACGGAGTACTTCAGCGCTTTCTATTGACTTCTTTGTTTACAGTAATCCTTGCGTTCAGGTGTATGCAGGGGGCACTACGAATGCGTTCGTTATGGGGATTAGCAAGACAATAGAGTATTCCGAACGCGCGCGAACTTAGGTGATATTAAATCTCTTGTGCCTAAATCATATGTGTGGCGTCGCGCGAAAACCAGACTATTGGTAAAAGACAATAGACCAGTTCGTAGTTACTTCATGGGCAATTTTGGTCAAATGACCTTTTATTTCTTTCATTATGATAGGCAGATTTCAAAGCAAGATATAACGTAAGCTTGCCTTACATAGCAGGATGAAGAAATTGAATAGACCAGGTGACTAGAATAGCACACCAATGAACACTTAATGAAGGTATTTGTTGCATTCCTACTTTGAATGCATATCTTAGCATGTTGCACAATGTACTTGACCAACTGTGAAATACCAGTCGTTCGTGGAAGCATTGTTGTTCATTGTGGATGTAAATGAAAACGACAATTCAAAAGAATATATGAATAATCAAGACATCAAAGTTGGTGCTTATCTCATTAGATTTTAAAGCACCATGTCACTTTAGTACAAATGACCTTCTGATCATGCGTAGAATCTTTTGATCATGCGCAGAAAGGAACTACGAACTGGCTTATAAATGCGCTAGCACTTCATTTAAATACGCGTGTCATCAAACTTTTGTCTGGCGCGCGTCGCGAGGAAAAACAAAACAAACATCCCGCGGGAAATAAAAAAATAAATTCTATTTTTCAGAACTGTGGATATCAGCTTGATATATTTGGTGGCGGGTTCGGATATATGTTGATTGGATTAAATTCCCCCGGCTGAAATCCATGAAGGTAAGTTAAATTATGTTGCAGATTGAGTTGTTTTGTTAAATTCATTGATAATTGCGATGCGAGGAACATGGCAACTAAACACGTGAATGTGAATTTTGTGTTGCGTGTTTATGTGGATCGATCGAGAGAGAGCTTTTTAGTTTTTGGAACGACTTTAAACTTCAAATTACATGCAACTGCTGCAGCAATTCGCGGTATTTGTCCGAGCCTTTGACTGCCGTTTTAAGATCTAACTTATGTCTGCCTAGGCTATCAACTAGATCTAGATCTGCAAATACTTAGATAGGACTTCGTTACATACTTGTAACCATTAAGTTAAATCTATCACATGCAACAAGTTTGTAAAAAATGTATTAAAAAGAATCAACATTGGACAAGGAGTAAAAAAGATATGATAATTTAAGGATTATTTCGGTGAAACAGTTTGTCAAGTAAATTCATAAAATCATAAAAACACGCATATATGCGTGTTTTTATGAATTTACTTGACAAACTGATGCAAAGATGTCTCACCTTGTTATTTTGTATTTTATTACATGAAATTATGTTTGTTCTATTTTTCCCACTCCAAGACTAAATAATAATTAATGCAAAAAGTGTGACATATCATTCATTTATGTATGACAAAATAAAATACTATATGATTTCATGTCTTGTCATAAGAAAGTTAAAATGGGGATGTGACATCATCAGCCCATCTAACGAATTATTAAGACGTGCATATAACTGTTTTTATAATGCATGAAAAACCCTTTTAGATCTAGTTGTTATCAGATTTTGATGAAATTTGCAGCATTTGCTTACATTTGATGAGATCATTTCCAGCTCGGAGTACCCTTTTCAATCGGTTAATTATGGACATTTTTCAAATCCCCTCTCCAAACAAATTCTTATTTGTCGGACTTCTGATTTTAAATCTGATTTTTTTTTCAGAGGGGGTGAGGTTCATCTGGTGTGAGGTTCACCAAAGCTTTGCAAATGATAACTAGAAAACAGATTGTCACAATTTATAAGAAATTGAACAATACATTTTGGGGAGCGGGGGGGGGGTACATTACATGAGGTTCGCCAACTTTCTACACAAGTCATTCAATATTTAAAAAAATAAAATAAAATAAATATTTTTGAAAAGAAAAAAATCATTATAGTTTTGACTGCTTTTTTAATAGTTTTTTTCTTAAGTAGTGTTTTTTTTAAATAAACTTTATCTCTGAAAATTTGTTAACTAATTGGCCTTGTTTTCTTTCGTTGTGTTAAACATGTAAAAGGCACAACATGGATCTACAGAGCAACTGTATTAGTGCAGTGAGGACAAGACATCTCAGAACCAACATACAGCTGACAGCAGCCCTTCAAGAAGTACTTTAAGACTCTGATATGGTATTCACCATTACCACAGCTTCAGGTAGCTTTCCATGCTTTATCCTATTCTATATGGACATAGTGTGCCAGTTTTGACTTTTGTCATGTCAGTTGTAACCAATTTCTCCACGAATTCAGTTAATTGCCGTTTTATAAGATAGTGTTTAAAATTAATTTTACCAGTATTAGTACGTGAAATCTAGAATCATGGATAATAGAAAAAAAATATTAAATGATTAAAACCATAAAAAATGAAAAAATATACAGAATTTGGATAAAGGCTCATGCATAGAAAGCTGTTTGCAAGTGATATATCAAAATTAAACATTTAAATATGAATATCTCATGAATTTTGGAGGGATTTTTTTACCCAACATTAGTTCAATCTTATTATTTTTGGTAGAAAAAATATGACATCAAGGAGTACTTCCAACTTTATTAGAAATACAAGTAACATTTACACAAAGTCAAAGAGTGAAAAGTTAATGTATGTCAAATATCATGTTGTTGATAAATGTCCATGAATCATGAAGAAATGAGAGTGTAATGTGACTGTTTTTATAACACATTAATATCGGTGAACTTTTCAATTGCATTCATCAAACATGCAGATTTGAGTCATCGGAACGTGGCATTTTTAAGACTAAAAAGAGGGAATATGAAAAGATCTTAGATGAGGACAAGGCACCTCGGCCTTACCGGTAGGGGAGGAAATGGACCAATGAATTATGAAAATACTTACCTGATTTTCTTATTTACGAGATAACTCATACATCTACTTGATTTGCTAGTTCAGCCCTCTGGACTGCCATACCCGAATAGAACTCCCAAGGATTTAAAAAGCGCGAGCGCGCCCTCTCCCGTTCAGGCTTACTACCCATGATCACCGCGCAATTAGCGTCCATCTTCCTCACCTTTCGCAAGCCCATACGTTGAAACATGTTGCTACGCAAGGCGGAGGGTCGGTGGGAGGGTATCAAGTAGATGTATGAGTTATCTCGTAAATAAGAAAATCAGGTAAGTATTTTCATAATTTACTTCAATAACTCCATACATCTACTTGATTTGCTAGACCAGCACGGACTCAAACCGTAGGGAGGCATGTTTTCAATTGTAAGCCTAAGAAAATTTAAAAGAAAAAACAAAAACAACGAAATTTAGGGAGAGGGGGAAAAAGCCGCAGCTGCTTTAAGCGCCGAAGCAGCAAATCTCGCCTCGCTGGACGGAATGTCCTTCAAGTAGAAAGAAGTGAAGGAGTTAGTTGAGCGCCAAAAGGCGGCCCTCAAAAATGTCCTCGAGAGGAATGCCCTGTATACTCAGGAATACTAAGTATCATGGGCCCTCGGCCTAGTGTCAGGAGAACAACATCACCTGCTGACTAGAGCGTAAGAATTGAAATTTGTTGAAAATTTCAACAAGAATCGTGATCGGAAAACTGAAGCTTTTAAGGCTCAGTAAGTGATCAATCGACCAATCTGAGAAGGCGAGATATCTCAGAATTAAGCCTCCGCGTGGGAGAAAGCGCCCAGAATTCGATATCTGTCTCAAATGCGTGAGGGCAGAAATCTGCAGAATTCTGATAGAGAGCTGTGGTAAAAAGTTACTAGCGGTCCGAAGGGGACCAGGAACGACGGAGAGTAGGGATTTAGGAAGAAAACCACTCGTAAGGCAGACAAGGGTCGAGAAGCGACTGAGTGCCATCCTGTTAATAAGGAATGCCGCGGACATGTTGCTTATGTAGAATAGAGCAGTCTGGTCAAAACAGCTCAACCGGGCGTGTCAGGGATACAGCGCGGTACACATCACGACAAAAGTGTGTTAGACCGAGTGATCGAGAGAGAACTCAGGATCCCCTTTCTCCCATACTGATTGAAGCACCCATCTGAGGGTGCAGTGCCCGCGGTGGAAGAGGTGGCTTTGCTCAAGCCACCATCGCCGAGAGAGCCCGTGAGGCTAGGCTGCGATGGCTGTCCGCTGGGCGGGGGAATCCCTAGCAGCAGCAAGTGTACGCCAGAGGGAGCTGGCGAAAAAAAATCTGTCACGATATTACGTGTAAACGACCATCAAGAGATGCTCTAAACGAACAGACATCGCCAGATATGATACCTCAACCGTTACATTCCCAACGGAATCGAATGAGGTAGCAACGGCCCTGTCCTATCAAGTTAGGGACGGAAACTGGCTAAGAGTGTCGAAGTCCTCGCTTGAAGAAACAAGCGAAGGAGACTTGAGGAAGTAATCACAAAATTTCCATCAGACTGCGGTGAGAACCAGTTGTTTATGAAAACAGTCACAAGGCCTGTTTCTCAGGTGATCGTAAGAGCGAGCACCGCCGGCGCCGGTTGCGGCAGCGTGGAACAGTCCGATATCGGTAAGATAAGGAGCTCCAAAAAGCTGCAGGGGGGGCGGCAAAAATGACGCCCTAAGCAGCGGGGGATGAGAATCTAAATTTCTAAAAGAAGAACTCCAGTGAAGTAAATCACTTACATGGAGAGGCTCATCCACAGTCGGCCCGAGAGAAGGCGGGTCGTAGTGATCGTGGTTAGGAAGGCATAAGCATACATCCATCCACTGTTACATCATCCTCGGTCGTGCGGTGACCCTGGCCACATGCCTTGCATGGAAGGAGGATGAAAGCAGCATGCGGGGCGACTCGAGTGTGCCGTGAAAAAATTTCTAAGAAAGAAGCCGATTCGACTAACAGGCACGGTAAAGACATCCACCGTAGACCACTCCGCACAAGGAGGGAGCGGCGGAGACGCCCGCAAGATTGACCCACATAGAGGGCAGTCTATAAGATAGACAGTTAGAGCTCGACCGATGGTCTGGCGGTGTACAGTTTGGTGTGAACTCGCCGACCCGGTATGGTGGGTGTGCCCAGAAAGTAGGCATAGAATGCCGACAGAGAATCCTGGGGCTTTAAACAAGTTTGAACGCGCGTACATAGCCAACAATCTCATGAGATGTACGGCGGTTACTTTCCTCCGAGATGATGTTTACCCAACCGGGAAAGACTCGGGGAACAGCTGTGAATGTCAACAGGAGGGATATCTAGCATATGAAAAGCTGATTCCTTCCACGTATTCGGTGCGGGTGCTGCCGGCGGGGTCCGGGGGGACGACCGGTGATGGCAGCTCGGGCAGGGTTCGTACGAGCCGCCCGAATACGAGACAAATAGGTTAACATAACCATAATGCACCGGGTGGTGAAGGCATAGCGATTATTAGGCACAGGAGAACTTTTAATCGCCGTGACATTCAGATCCGATATACATACTCATAAGCTCGGAGAGCTATGAGATAGTGAGACATACCGCTGAGCGGTGATGGTGCTCATATCAGAGTCGCCCTCTCTTCAGTGGCGATCGCTGGAGAACGGGTGTCTGTACTAGCCCTGACTCTGGCGTTGCAAGGGTAGGAGCTAAGTAAGACAGGGCACCCTTACTTTCGAATAGAAAGTGAGGTTCAGGCCAGAAAAGCGACGGTCCCGTCCCCTGTGCGGACGGTCCGCGGACGTGATAGGTTGTCCTCTCAAAGCAGCCAAACATTCTCACGAGAGAAGTGCGGCATGCGGTATGTAAGAGATTCATACCTCCAATCTACGGGCCCGCTTAGGGGGAAGAATGGAGAGAGTTACCGCTGAAGGAGTCGTCGCCGTATGTGAGCTTGACGTAGAGGGCGAATTCGGGAGTACCTGCATAATAATCGCCCCCCCCCCCCTGCCTTCTCGCTAGCCTCGAGAGGCTTGAAAATTTCGAGACGGCGGCGCCGGAGCCTGGCGCTTCCGGGCAGCAGCAGAGCGGGGGTGGGTTTACACCCACGGAGCTGGCAGCTTCCTCGTCGTAGGAGCCGCCTCGTCTAGAGCGACCCCGTCACTCTCCGAGACCCCCAATTCGGCCGATTGAGCTCGGAGCGCCTGAAGAGGCGGGGCGAGAAAATATGGACTCCCTTGCTTCATCAATATCCCCGCTCGGAGGGTAGATGTGAGGTAGATACTTGTCAAGCAGCGCCTGAGCGCTTACTGAAAAGTCGACCGCGGGATAGGGGTTGTCCTCGTAAAGGGAGTCTCGCTCTATGGACTGAACCGGGGGGTTGTCCAGTAAGCGCCGGGGTGGCCCCGCGTGTCGGCTGGGACACGTGCTCTGAGATCGACGAAAATGCTGGAAAGCACACGCGATCTTGGGGCACCCGGTTAGTCGGTGCACTGGCTGGCGATTTAACAGAATCGCTCGAGGATTTCCCGGGTGTCTGGTGGTTATTGCCCACTTGTCTCGCTTGATGCTCAGGGGCATCAGCGGGGTGAGTAGACGTCGAGGGTGGGGTAAACCCGCAATACTCGAAAGCAGAATGTAGCAGCATGAATAGCTGTAACATCTGACCACCGACACAAGGGTCTGAAGGAGGGACGCCCATGGCAACAGGGCTGGCCGACCTCTCCTTCGACCTCTTCTTCTTCTTCTCTTTCTGCGGGCTCCGCCGGCGTGGCCGGGGCAGAAGAAGGCATGAGAGGCACGGGTGATTTCTTACGATTTGCCGCCCCTGGCAGGGCGGCCGCCGACAATGAAACTTCACCCGAATCTGACGGGGTCAGATTGTGGTCACAGCCCGATGTGTGACGCCTCTCGCGGTAGCAGAACATAGCAGCATAACATGTATGACTGTAACATCTGGCCACCGATAAGAGGGTCTGAAGGAGGAATGCCCATGGCAACAGGGCTGGCCGACCTCTCCTTCGACCTCTTCTTCTTCTTCTTATTTTGCGAGCTCCGCCGGCGTGGCCGGAGCAGAAGAAGGCACAAGAGGCACGGGTGATCTCTTACGATTTGCTGCCCCTGGCAGGGCGGCCGCCAACAACGAAACTTCACCCGAATCTGACGGGGTCAGATTGTGGTCACGATCAGATTGTGGTTACAGTCTGTGTGACGCCTCTCGCGGTCAGGGGCTGGGCGATCTCTCCCGATGCTGTCAACGGAGGACGACTTATACGGCAGAGATCCTGACCTGTGCCGGGGGGAGAGAACCGCACTCTCCCTCCGGACTTCTGGTGACCCGGTAGCCGGTGGGTCGCATAGCCCTATGGGTGCTGCGGCGGCAGGACCTAGTTTAGGCTTGGAAGCCTTGGCTACCACTTTTTCCTTTGTCCGAGACCGTGGCACCACAGTCTCGGCCTTCCTTCTCTTAGCATCCGACCGCAAATTCAGAATGCTGATCGACGCACCCTCATACTCACCGCCGCTGGGCGCTCACCGCGGCGTCCCTCCTGCTCGCCTGGAGGCGCCCGACTTCTGTAACTTGCAATCGGGACGGTCCCCGTGGAGGGCACCAGGTCCTCTGGGGCTGTGTTAGTCCCATTCAAAGATACCTCTCTCTACCCTGAAAAAGGAAAAACAAGAATTTTTCTTTTTTACAAAGATCTCGCTTAGATTAAAAGTGGAGACCGGAGTGGTCTTTCCCTCCTCCTAAAAGGAGTTTGTTTGAGCAAACAGAACAAAACAAGAGGGGAGGGGTAGGGAGGAAGAAGAACCTAAGAATAGTTTAGGTATCTGCCTGTAAGAAAATAAAAAGGAGGTCGGAGACTTTGAAAAAAGAAACTCCTACAAGGTTCCCCTACTATATTCTCTTTTTTGTGCCCGAAGGAAAAATTCGAAACAAAAATTCAAAAATGAATGCAAGTTCAGAAGAGAACGAAGTTTCCACCTGCGAAGAAACACAAAAACAAGCATTTCAGAGCAGGAAGAAAAGGGATTGAGAGACAAATAACTCCAGATAAGAGAAATTTTACGATAATTTCCAAGAGGAAAAAAAAAAAAAAAAAGTAACCTCCTGTGGAAAGGTAAAGAAATTCAGAACAGGAGGAAGGAGGAACGTCTCTAGTAACGATTCCAAGAGGAAGAACGACACAGTAAATCCTCAAAGGGAATCGTAGAGCCCGCCTGTCGAAATAAAAAAATATATAAGACTAGGAGGGAAGAGGGAATTGAACGAAGAAAACAATTCCGGGACAGGTCAAAAAAAATTCTAACAGGAAGGAGACCCCACCTGTAAAGAACAAAAAATTTTTTTTTTTTTTTTAATTTTTTTAGGGGGGATTGAATAACCAAACAATCATCAGGTATAATTGCGTAAGCCGAATTAAACAATCCCCGAAGCGTCTGTGAATAAAATATTAATCAAGAATTTTATTCAGAACAGAAAGGAAAAGGAATTGAGCTTTAGGATGCGCCTGTGAATAAAATATCAATCAAGAAATTTATTCAGAACAGAAGGAAAAGGAATTGAGCTTTAAGATCCGCCTGTGAATAAAATATCAATCAAGAAATTTATTCAGAACAAAAGGAAAAAGGAATTGAGCTTTAAGATCCGCCTGTGAATAAAATATCAATTAAGAAATTTATTCAGAACAGAAAGGAAAGAGAATTGAAGAATTAATCAATCAATAATCAATCGAAAATCTTAATAAATCAATTCCAGAAAGCAAGGAAGGAACAGAGTTGAAGATCCCAACCTGCAAAAAGAAATAACAATAACACCCTCGACAACAAAGTATAGAGGCTGTCTAGAATTTAATTCAAAAACAGCACCATGCAAAAGCCACCACGCTTTGAACGTGAAGAACAATAACCATGACAGGTGGTGAAGGCTTGCTGCCACGTAGGCAGGCCAAGCCCGGTGCCTCGCGAACGCGCTAGCGATGCGGCGCGACGAGAACTCAAACGTTAGAAAAACAATTTAAGTGTCACCAAAAACACGTCTAAAAAGTCACGCCAAGTGTAAATTCTGAACACAATCTTACACACAAATGGAAAGATTGAAATTAAAAGGGAGAATGCACCACAGATAAGCGAAAATAAAATACCAAAGCTCAAAAAGATTTGAGCTCTTAGGAGACTTATCTGAGCACGTCTTGACAGGTGGCTTGCCGAAAGCAAAAGAGGAAGATGGACGCTAATTGCGCGGTGATCATGGGTAGTAAGCCTGAACGGGAGAGGGCGCGCTCGCGCTTTTTAAATCCTTGGGAGTTCTATTCGGGTATGGCAGTCCAGAGGGCTGAACTAGCAAATCAAGTAGATGTATGGAGTTATTGAAGTAAATACATGTTTTTCTTTGAATGAACAAACTCTATGAATTTTTCTATAAAACAAACCCCTTAAACTTAATTTGTAACGTTTGCTGACTCATTAGAAGGATGTCATTGTAGAAAATTGAAATGTGGTAAGTTTGCTGCTGTATATAATGTTAAACACATTGTTGTGTTTTATATCCTTTTTAGTACAAATTTGGACAGTGGAGAGCGATGCACATCCCTGAGTTCTGCTAATACTGCTGCATAGACATGATAGAAGAGAGTATATGTATGTAGTCTCTTCTATATCAAGAATTAAAGTCTGATATTATTTTTTTACTTAAGCATATTATGTTTACAACGCATTTCATGACACACGTGTACAGAGTGTAGCAGAGAAAAGAATATTATGCATTTCTGATTATTTGTTAGTTATAATACCTGTCGTTTTAATATGTGAACCCAAGTTTTTATGCACAGTTTTTTTTTTCTTCTTTTTAAACGAAGTGACAAAAAAACATAATCCTTCAGTGATCCAGATAATTTTGCAGCAATTTGTGAAATATATTTCCAGGACTACCCCCATCCCTAAAAAGAAACCAACAGTGGCCCATTTCATAAAATGTTGATATGATCCCTTGCTCGAATGAAAACTACCATGAAAACAGTGAAACTTCTGCTTTCTGATTCGCTCGTTCAATGAAAGTTTATATTTCATCAAGAGTTGTTGTCATATTAAATCTTTATGAAATGTAGCTCGCATCAGCTTTTCACTATTGTGAATTGCCATAGAAAAATTTGGTTTTGCAAAATTGAATTTTGTTTGTGTTTATTTTCCAAAGCTTAAGAATGATTTTTTTTTAGATTTTACTTTGCGAGAAGTGAAGTATGGACAAACAGCAAGGTGGTGTCTTTTTTTTGGGGGGGGGGTTATGGGCTGGGACGACTCTAGGATGGAGGTGGGCAGGGGCTTTGGCCCCACTTTTTTTCCCCAGAACGCATGTATAAACAAGTAAAAAATTACCATTTGATTGTGATTTTTTTGCATGGACAGCCCCCTCCCATTTTCGAAAATGTTCTGCGGCGCCTTTGGGGGTGGGCACACCCTAAAAAAAATTGATAAGCTACCCCCCCCAAAAAAATAAGATAAATAATCCAACCCCATCTGCCCCTGGTCATTGGATCTGGTGACCTCCTCCCGTGTTAAATCTGAGCGCTATGACAAAATATATAGTATGACAAATAGTCTCCATAAGGTTTTTTTTTTGCATGCAATGTGAGTGTGTGGGTTCTAGTGTGGGTGTGGTTATGTAGAATAATTTGTTTTATTGTATTCGCCTAGCTGTCTATTTATGATATTATGTCTGCACTACAAAAGATCACCTCGCCTACGCCAGGTATTTTGGGCGTTACAAAAGAACCAACATTTCCCTATCATGAAAAGATGAATAATAAGCTCGACTACCCATACAGCCAGACGGCGGGGGGGGGGGGGGGTACCCCTGATTCAATTGACCATATCTCTAATATAAATATGAATTAGACTCTTATATTTTGTATTCACATTGTACATGTGTCCAGGTAACAGAAAACATAAAAAAACCCAAATCCAAAATTTCACCTATAATACCCATTTTCCCAGGATGGCCCACATATTATTTCCAGCTGGGAGCATCCCTTTAACTGTTTTCCTCTTCTCTCTTTCCTGTCATTTTTAGTTCATAATATCATGCTATTTTGTATAATATTATTACCATATATCAGATGCACTGAATCCTCCATTATCGATGTCATGTTTGCTGTTCTATGCTCATGTAAGTAAGGCTGTGTTTATGCTTCCACTTTTCAGGCCATAATCAGCGTTTTCCAAACATGATTAGTCCAAAACATGGTTGCGTCTATGCTTACTTTCATTTAAACGCCGTTTCAAAACGCTGAATGTAAACTGAAAAAAAGGTGCATTTGTAAACGTTGTTTGACCAGAATCAGGCTTTCTGGGGAAGTATAAACAGAACCACGATCGTAAACGTGTTTAAATGACGTCATTTGGTACATGCTTCCGGTGAGATGAAAATCCACGGGCAAATACAGTCGCATTGCTCCATGGTCGCAAGTCACCTCCACAGAATTACCTCTCATCTCCCTTGTTTTGCATGTGTAGTACTATTACTAGTATTACTCTTCCAATTTATCATCACGATGAACGTTCAGGGATTTACACAACCCCCCCCCCCCTGGAACAGGAGTTATAATGAGGAGACATCGCCAGATGCCCCAGTAGCATAAACAAATAGATATTTTGTATACTTAATATTCTTCATTTTTTCTTACTATTATGCTTACCATGGTGGAAATTATATGGCTATATAAAGAAGCTCCATGCAATAACTAAAATATCAGAAATTATTCGATTTTTATATAACAGTCGACGTACGTTCCCCATAACAACACTCGGGGAAAAAGAACTTTCGAAAAAGGGCACGCCCAATTTGACCTCGATTTCATGCAATTACGATGCGAAGCCAGCTGGAGATCGTGATTTCGCCTCTGAAAAGTTAAGCATAAACAGCCATCCCAGAACCACCTTTACGATTAGTGTTTTGAATCGACGTTTGAAAACGCTGATTCTGTCCTCACAATGAAAGCATAAACACACCCTAAGTCCCCTTTAAACTTGAGTTTTGTGATGTTAATGCAAATTACTTAGGAAATTATTTTGTATGATTGCTTCCTTTTTGCACTCGATTTTTTTATGTTTTTGTAATGTCACTTTTAAGTACATTTCAACCTGCCTTGAACCGGTATAGGTTCATGGACCAGATTTTGTTACTTTTTCATAGTTGGACTTTATTAATCATTTACACACCGCTTTTCTTTGAATTTCATTATTACAATTACTATTCTGTTTTTACAACATATTTGTTCTATTTTGGGGCATATATTTAAATGTCAAAATCATGAGAATAACTGCACTTAAACACGATGGGTTGCATTTTTTAAAAAAAATCTAAAAAGGTAAATTTTCATCACTTTCTTACCTTTATCAACAAAAAACAACAATTGCAAAATTGCATAGATGTTCATCACTTTCTTACCTTTTAATACTTGGCTTGGTACAAAGATTCTGAAATGAAAAATAAGAGGAAAATTATCTTTAAATGTTGCCAGACGTCTTTCTGAAATGTAAAAAATTTATACCTCTCCTGGTAGTCCATATATTGATATTTTTAATGTCTAAACAACAAAAGTTCAAAAATACTTTTGAGTTTTATACTTCTTATTCCAACATACCTCAATGCAAGTTGAAAGGATGAAATGAATTTACCAGTAATGAATTGAAGTTTACAGTGCGCAAATATTCAAATTTTATCAACACCAGTACTGATCATTGGTGTAATAGAGAGTTCAAAATAGTGAAGAAATATATGCCACCTGAACAGCATCAATCATTTAGATAGTAACAGAAGGAAAGAAACTTCCTACTGAAGAAATCATGTGTAAATTGTTCTGAAAAAGCATACAGAAGCACCAACAGCTCCATGATTGAAAGGTGGAAATGATTTCTGTTTCAGGCACATTTCCCTCCCAACCCATCTCCTACCAACATCCCCTCAAGGAAAAGCACTTTTTTATCATGCCAAGACCCTCAATGTGTTTTGGGGGCAGATATTATTGTACATTGATAAGAGTTACTGATATCTTTCATTCACTAAACACTGTTCATTTCTACCGTGTTTACACAGTGACACGGCTTGGGGGTTCGACACGCGAGCCGTGCTCAACACGGCAAGCTTATGCTGTGTAAACGCGATCAGTGTGATCCGCGAGCCATGTCGAACACGGCTTTTTTGATCCACCAAAATCGTAGGTTTCAACCCGCGAGCCGAGTCAGACTCGGCAATTTTTTCGTGTGTAAACAGAAAGCCGTGTCGAACTCTCTTGACCAGGTCACTGCGCGCGCTTTCACTTTTGGCATTGTTGTTGTTCGCACGGACAAGATTCGATTCCGGCGGTGAATTTCCCGCGTTTAATTTGCGACGTCATAATTCTTCTTCCGTTCGAGATCCGCGAGCCGTGTTGAACTCGCCTTTTTATATGTACGTATAAACGCGATCTCTGATCCCTTCTTCGCAGTGTTCAACCCGGCTTGCGGATTCAACACCCGAGCCGAGTCAATGTGTAAACACGGTAATAGTTTCTTCCTTATCAATTCCAGCAACAAAACAAAAGCTACACTCTTCTCCTTTTTTTTCAGTAGGGCCCTACCATGGATGATTCAAATGCTGTTCTACGAGCTGAAAGCAGAAATAATCAGAGATTTACACCATGCTGTATATTCAGGTATTGTGCTTTGCAGAAAGCATGCTTTGTTTTGTGGTTCTAATAGCACTCTCATGTGGTATTTGGAGACTTTTTTTATGTACCTTGGATAGAACAACACACCACTGGCATATACAGTTACACTCCTATTATAGCTAGTATACTGCAAAGCTCTTTACAAAAAGATCAGTTATTCACCTCCAATCTCTGTGGTATTCATGACCTTTGTATTTTCACAAAGACGGTCTCATCATCTACAATGCCTCCAGATATATAATTCTTATAACAGTCGCTGAATACAAAACATATCTTTCATCACCATGATTTTTGTTTTCACATGTAGCATAAATCTTTCTTTTTTCTGTTTTAATTTTAATCTATATTCTCATTACTATTGTTCAATATTTCTACCCTCTTGTCATCTACATGCATTTCACCAAAAATTCTACTTTTATTATTCCCCTTTTTATCACCCCCCCCCTCCACCTCAATCTCATATTCATTTATTTACAGCATTAAAAAGTAAAAATAAACATATTCACTGAAAAACATGACAGGAATAGCTCTCTCTGTATGTATCTCTTTTCATCCACCTCTCTCTCTCTCTCTCTCTCTCTCTCTTTGCACTCTGAACACTTGTAACATAAACTCTTTTGAAATTTTTAAAGGTCTGCTTCATTGTTCATGAATTGCAGATTGGTCCATCTTCATATGGAGTTCACTCTTTCCCTTTAAAGATAAATTCCAGTTTTGGTTACGATCTCAAAACGACTTTACAGAATCTAATATAATGACCACCCAAGTGTCTGTTTGTATGAATAAAAAATATGTGCCAAAGGATTCTGGAAGAAATTGTGTAATTGCTGAGAAATAAGCAAAATAAGCGCGGATTCGGTCACTTCCGTCGGGTCTTTATTCCAGCAATAATAATACACTGTCCCACGTGTGCCTATCTGTGTTGGTGATCTTCAGTGTGAACGTTTTTCAGCGTAGATTTCAAGATTTCACAAAGTTCAGTTTACGTAACTGTACCAGATCTAGATCCTCGATGATATTCTGACAATTAAGCCTGGTTTTACAGACTTTCTCATAAAATCAGTGTTTACTGCAATACAGGCATTTCTCTTTAATAAGTCCTTATTTCAGAAACTGTCCATTTGAAATCCAATACTACACACTTTCCAATCAATAGTACAACCCTTGGATCCACACTTCTTGTACACATTTTAGAATCAGTAATCATTTTTTAAATTAGAGGTTGGGGTGAGAACCCATTTATATTAGTTCCATGCAGCTTATTCTGTTAGAGGTGGGAAAATGACAAAAAAAAATCAAAATGGGAGAATTCTATGGTGATTTTACTGCTGAGCACAAATCCAACAACCAATTTGACCTACGATGTAGTTTTGTATTGGTTCCAAGTGAATTTTCAAAATGGGAGCCAAATTCCTTCCAAATCAGTGTTTTAACAGGCAAATCCTTAAAAATCTATAAAAATTAGACTTGCAACATGTCTAAATATATGTTGACATGGTCAATGAGCACGAAATACATGAATCAGATAAGTTAAGTCATTTAAAATGACGATTTTTGGTGAAAAACAGCATTTTGGGGTCACTTTTGGTACAATTGCCTCTAAATGTCAATTTACATAAAACCTCAATTATCTATTCATGTTAAGTGTTATATATATGTCTAAATATTTGTTTTCATGGCCACTGAGTCTAACAATAGATAACACAGACACACCCCTACAGAAATTTCCAAGCTTGCGGGAAGCGTGCGACTAGCTTGCGCAAGCTTGCGGCATGCTAGTAACTAGCATGCGGCTAGCTTAATAAGCGTGTGATATGCGTGCAGAGTAATAGTTAAGCGATCTTTTAGCGAGCAGGGACTGTTCGCTAGCATGCACTCGCTTATTAAGCGAGCGCCCTGCTAGTCGCATGCTAGTTACTAGCAAGCGGCACGCTTAAATTTCTGTAGGGGCACGTTTGATCTTTTGTACTGTTCTTTTTAATAAAAAAAAAACATTTTCTGTAATTTTTTGTAAAAATTACTGAAATTGCTGAATACAGACTGCAAATATGCAACTACAGCTTGTAACCTGTCTATAACCTTGTTTTTCTTGCTATCGTTAATTACAAATACATTGATTGTATTGTCTGATTTCAAAAAATGTGTATTTTAGTGGATTTTCTTCAAATATACCACCCCAAAAAAAGAAAGATTAATATAGATATTTTCAATCTTTCACAGAGTATCTCCACATCATTTATAACGGAATGAAAAAAAAATACCATAGGACTAGTGTACATATTTTACCTTGTCAAATATTAGGGAAAACGATTTCCCGCCATTTTCACAAGTGGAATGCCTCTGGCAGTCTCACCTGCATCACGCGATTCAATATAGCAGCAGTGCTGAATTTGAAAACTACTATGAAATAATTATTTACCGCAAACACCATTCATATAGGATACAATACTAAATTCATTGACATTTAACCTTGATCATGTGACCTAAAACTTGTCAGTGATACTTGATTACCCCTGATCTACATTTTATACACTATATCTATAAACTTTGAAAGGTCATGTGACCTGAAACTCGCACAAGATGTTCAGTGATACTTGGTTACTTTTATGTCCAAGTTTCATGAATCAGATCAATAAACTTTCAAAGTTATGATGGTAATTCAACAGATACCCCCCACATGGCCAAAGTGCATTTATCTTTGAAGTTGGTCATGAGACCTGAAATTCACAATGGATGTTCAGTAAATTACTCTTATGTCCCAGTTTTATGAACTAGACCAATAAACTTTCAAAGTTATGATGGTAATTCAACAAATACTCCCAATTAGGTCAAAGTTCATTGACCTTAAATGACCTTTGACCTTGATTATGTGACCTGAAATTCGCACAGGATGTGTAGTGGTACTTGATTATTCTTATGTCCAAGCTTCATGAATCGGATCCATAAACTTTTAAAGATATGATAGTAATTCAACAAATACCCCCAATTTGGCCAAAGTTCATTGACCCTAAATGACCTTTCACCTTTGTTATGTGACTACAAAACTCAGGCAGGATGTTCAACAATACTTGATTAACCTTATGTCCAAATTTCATGAACTAGGTCCATATTTTTTCAACAGATACCCCATTATGGCCAAAGTTTATTGACCTTTGACCTCAGACAGAAGCTACTTTTCAATGTTCGTCACTCACTGAAAGTTGAGCGGTCTTGGAGCAACGATGGAAAAATTTTCGCTGGAATTAAGAACACGGGAGGCGGACTTACGAAAAAACTCATCACATGTGATGATGACATTTTGAAGCTTTGAATTATAATTAATGCCTATTGTAGGATATCATGCTGACCTATATGCCCACTTTGAAAAAAGGTTATTTCCTTGCAAGCCAAATCCCATGATAACCCAAAATTACTTTTCTTTTTCCATTCAACTTTTCTTTGTAATTTCCTTTGTGTTTTTTTTTCTTTCATTGTTATTTCTATTACAATCTCTAATCATCTTTTTTGTTTGTTTTTTTCATTTGCTTTTGTAATTTATATAATATGTTCATTTTATTTTATATACATTATTGTATGTTTTTCTCTTATATATTATGTGTGCATCTTGACAATCTTCCTTTTCATGCTGACATGTTCTTTATGGCGCAAACAGTTAGATTTCACTTGAAATTGTATACTCAACATCCAAATGATTAGTATAGAAGAAGCCATTTGTAGCTCCTTAGAAAATAATTCAAGAATACTAGAGCTTAGTGATACTGATGATTTAGGACATGCTTCTGCAATTAACTGTCAATACTATTCAGAAAATCAGTTTATTAATAGTTTTCAAGACAATCTTGAAATTGCTACTGTCTTGCATTTAAATATGAGAAGTATGCCTAGGAACTTTGATGCATTTAGTACACTAATTGACAAATTTGAAGATAGTAAAACAGTGATTGGAGTCACTGAGACGTGGTTCTCGAGTGAGAATGACTCAAATCTTTATCGTATTCCTGGTCATAATCTTGTGTCTAATCATAGATATGCTAAAAAAGGAGGTGGAGTCGCTTTATATATTCCAGATTCGGTGGACTTTCAATTAAGGGATGAGCTAAATATGATGGCTGAGCATATGGAATCAATATTTGCAGAGTGCTTCATTCCAGGAAAAAGAAATGTTTTATTTGGAGTTGTGTATAGACCTCCTCAGAGTAACTTAGAGAGTTTTGTGAACGAAATGCATAGTATTCTTTCAAACCCACTTTTCGTAAACAAAACAATATTCATAATGGGTGACTATAATATAAACCTCCTTCAGTGTGATGAAAATTATCATTATGATGCATTTCTTAATATGATGCTGTCTTTTTCCTTAATGCCATTAATTATTAAACCAACAAGGGTAACTGAAGCTTCATCTACGCTCATAGATAACATTTTCTGTAATAGACAACCTTTTCCATCCTCAGGGATCATTGTATCAGATATTTCAGATCATTTCCCAATCTTCGCTCGTCTAAACTTGGATAGAGGCTGTAGACAAGAATCCAAATCATTTCGGAAAAACACTTCCGCTAATATCGCAAAGCTGAGAGCAGCATTAATGGAAACTGAATGGAGTGAAGTTCTTAAAGAAAATGATGTGAACATATCGTTTAAAAGGTTCTTACAAAAATTCATGTCTCTGTATAATAAAAATGTACCAGTCGTAAAGCAAAGTAGAAGAAATCGTAAAACTGTTCCTATTATGCCATGGGTTAGTGCTTCTTTGTTGAGATCCATTAACAAGAAAAACAAGCTGTATTATTCGTATAAAGTGCGTGGTACTGAATCTTCACGTAAACGTTATGTAAATTATAAAAATACTCTTACTTCAGTTCTTCGTACTGCAAAGAAATCATATTATTGCACTCAATTTCAAGCAACAAGAAACAATATCAAGGGAACTTGGAAAGTGATTAAGAAAGTATTCAAGTCAAAGGAAAAGATATCACATGTAAAGAGTATTGAAATTAACGGTCATGTGGTGGAAGAAAGGAATATTATAGCAGACAACTTTAATGATTACTTTTGCAGCATTGGTCCAAAACTTTCACGGGTAGTGCCACTTTCTCAGCAGACTTACAGAGATTTTATGAAAGAGCGAAATAGTAAAAGTTTATTTTTCTTACCAGTAGTTCGGGAAGAACTGCTTACCATTGTAAAATCTCTTAAAAACGGGAAAAGTCCCGGTTATGATGGGGTTACTAACAACTTAATTAAAGAAATTATCTTAGGAATTACTCAACCCCTACTTCATGTCTTTAATCTATCAATGTCATGTGGGGAAGTTCCTACTGACATGAAAATTGCGAAGGTCGTACCTATTTTTAAGAAAGGGGACCCTCAATATCTGAATAATTACAGACCTATTTCTCTATTGACTGCATTCTCAAAGATTCTTGAGAAAGTGATCTATGTTAGAACTCTGAAATTTTTCAACAAGAGTAATATATTTTCTAAATTTCAGTTTGGCTTTCGTGAGAAACATACCACCACCCATGCCTTGCTACATTTTATTGATAAAGTATCACAATCCATAGACAAAAAGATGCATACAATTGGTATATTTCTTGATTATTCGAAAGCTTTTGACACAGTAGATCATGATATTTTGATTGGCAAGTTATCACATTATGGTATCAGGGGTACAGCATTGGACTGGTTCAAGAGTTACTTAGCTGACAGGAAACAATTTGTCTCGATAAAGGATGCTGAGTCAGGTTTACAGAATGTCACTTGTGGTGTTCCCCAGGGATCCCTCCTTGGTCCGTTATTATTTATTGTGTATATTAATGATTTTCACTATTCCTCTGATATTTTATCATTCATTTTATTTGCAGATGATTCAAGTTTGTATTATTCCCACAGAAATCCTGAGACCCTTTTAAAAACAGTTAATAGTGAACTGAGGAAAGTCACTTTGTGGATTCAAGCAAATAAATTATCTCTAAATTTGCAGAAAACAAATTACATGCTTTTTAGCAACAGGATTAGAGAAGTTCCAGGTGATGTTATATTTAATGATGTGTTAATAGATAGAGTAAAGACGACCAAATTTCTGGGGTTGCATATAGATGAAAAGCTGATTTGGAAAACCCATATAAATCATCTATGTAAGACATTATCAAAAAATTGTGGTGTAATATACAAATTGAAATCCTTTTTCTCTACTGATATTCTTTGTATGATGTATTCAACACTAATTCTCCCTTATCTCAATTACGGTGTTCTTGCATGGGGTAATTCTCTTAAAACCAATCTAGAAAGGGTGTACTTGATTCAGAAAAGAGCTTTAAGAATTGTTTGTAATGTTAACTATCGCTCGCATACTACCCCACTTTTTTATGAGCATAGAATTCTTAAATTACAAGATATCTATGATTTTCAACTTGGTACTCTAATGTATGCATACAATGCAGGCATCATGCCACCAGCTCTGGTCGCAATGTTCATGAAAAATAGTGACATACATAAGTATTATACACGAAATGCTTCTGCATTCCACTTACCAAAGTTACATACAAGTTTTGCTTTTAGGACAGTTGTAAATACAGGACCCAGGTTCTGGAACTCTCTCAATTCAAATATTAAAAAATCTGCAAGCATTTATACTTTTCAGCGTGTACTTAAAGGTTATCTTCTAAATTGTTATTTGTGAGTTGCTTTAGGTTAAGATATGCTTTTATATACTATGTTATTTTTTAATTTTGGAGCCTACAAAAAACTGTATATAAGACTGGAGAATGTTATGATATATCAATATTTATTTATTTTGTATCTTGTCTAACTGGATTCTTCTGCAGAGGGTCAGCCCATGTTTTTTTTTTTTTTTTTTTTTTGTTTGTTTGTTTTTTTTTTTTCCTTGTGTATCTTTTACCTTTGTCATGTTTTGTTTTTTACTTTACTATTTTACATATGATCTTCCTCTTTTTTTCATGCCATGTTATCCATACTTATTCCTTGTTCCATCATATATACCTTAATTATATCATATTGTTGTTAGTTTATTAGACTTCATAATTGTACATTCAAGCAATGTATTCTATTTTTTAGTGTGTTTTTGTCATTGATTAGTTTTAGTTTTTTTTTTCTTTTTTGTGTGTGTTTTATTGTTGTTGCTTTTTTTAGTTGTTTTGTTTCTCTTGTATTTTTAAGGATATTACATGTACACACTGAATACTATTTAGTCATGTACTTGAAACAAAGGAGACCCTAGCCTTACAAGCCTTGCTTTTTCAGGGGTTTTCCTTGTCTTTCTCTCAATACGTAATTAGTTATTTGCTGTGTTTCTTTTCTTTTTTTCTCTACTGTAACAATGATTTATGGTTAATTGATTTTCATTTGTAGAATGTGAAATCACACTTGTAAGATAAATGTATGTGCAGACAGAAAGACGAATAAATATCTTATCTTATCTTATCTGTCATGTGACCTGAAAAGTGCTCAGGATGCTCAGTGATACTTGATTACTCTTATGTCCAAGTTTTATGAACTAGACCAATAAACTTTCAAAGTTATGATGGTAATTCAACAAATACCCTCAAATTATTAAGGCCCAGGCATTTGGAATAATTTCCCTGATGGAATTAAGTATTCAACAACAATAACGTCATTTATTGTATTAATTGTATGGCATAAGAGGTAATGTACTTAAATTATTTGTCCAACAGAAAACAATATGTTGAAATATCCAAATGCAAATCACAGCCTAAGATTATCTCATGTGGGGTTCCTCAGGGTTCTATTTTAGGACCGCTGTTGTTTCTCCTTTTTATTAATGATCTTAGTAAAGTATCCAACTTATTACATTGTATTATGTTTGCTGACGACACTAGTCTGTTTTTATCTCACACAAACTATCATGTTCTACACAATTTATTCAATTCTGAACTTGAATTAATATCTGAGTGGATTTATGCAAACAAAATGATAATTAATCTTGCCAAAACCAATTATATGAATTTAGTAGTTTGATTTTACCAGATAGTCTTTCAATTTGAATGTATGATACAGATATTTAGTGTGTAACGTCAGTAAAATTTTCAGGAATAACGATAGATAATAAGTTTACATGGAAAAATCATATTGATAATCTGTGCAATAAGCTTGCCAAAAATATAGGAATAATGTGTAGATTAAGATCATTTCCCAAAGAGATTTTAAAACTGATGTATTATGCCAATGTATATCCATACCTCAATTATGGTATTCTAGCCTGGGGAAGTGTAAGTAGCATTCACATTTATAGATGATATATTTTACAAAAACGTGCAATAAGAATTATGTTTCATGCTCCTTACCTTGCCCATACAAATCCTTTATTTGTTGAATTGAATGTATTAAAATTTTATGATATTCATGAATTTCAAATTCTTATATTTATGTATTTAAGTAACAATAACCTCTTGCCAGATTATATCAAAACATTCTTTAAGTTCAATAGTGATTTCTATTGATACAACACAAGAAATGCACAGTATCTTAATCTACCTAAGCCAAGACTCTCATCATTTAAAAACTCAATTTTATTTCAAGGACCACAACTCTGGAATTCTGTTTCTGTAGATATCAAGCAATCAGTTTCATTAAATGTTTTTAAGTCAAAATCAAGGCAATTTATTTTAAATAGTTTTTCATAAAGTTTGTTTGTATTAATATATTAATTTCATTCAGGCATCATAGGCACCCCCCCCCCCTTTACGTTGTACTTTAGTGATTTTTTTGTGATTGAAGTCTTTGTATAATTATTATGTTATAGGGTCAGCTAACCACAAGGCTTGTTCCTTTCTTGCTGTCCCTCTCATATTCAATCCAATGTTTATTTCTATTTGTTGTTGTTTTTCTATTTTGTTAATATGATACTTTGTATATGTAATGTTTTTGTATGGATTTTTATGAGCGAATAAATTGAAATTGAATTGAAATTGAATTCAAATTGAATTGATTTAAAAATAAGTTATAAAGAATATATATAAATGAATATGCAAAATAATTTGTTTTCTTTCTCCTTGCCGAAATCTCATAGATTTACCGCTTGATAAATAATCAGCCTGATTGGATACAGATACACAGTTAATACACACAAATGTTAGAAATAATCAGGCTAATTTGCATATTAATGAACCATTAATATTTTTGTCAGGTGGCCTTTTTCCCCCACCAAAATAACTATTTTATGTTGCTGTTTCGAGGCATAAATACGTCAGTTGGTGTTATACAATCACTAAACATTAATTAGTTACAATCGTATTATTAACATTTATCTATTTACCAAACACTCCCATTTAAGGATTAGTTTATCAATCCTATCCAGTATTATGAAGAAAAATATTCTCCGATTGTGTTCTCTACTGTCACAGTTATATCATTGTATATTTACGTGTTTTACTGGTAATTTACACATACATTATTTAAACATAATTAAGTGTGGTGATGTTAACACTGCATTTTAAAGATTTAACAGATATAACCATAGTGTTTTAGTCATGTGCTAATCCAGAAGGCCTCATTTTCCCCATCATGTTGAGTTCATAGACATTCAATCAGAAAAACAAGTGGAATGCCTCTAGATGGCGGTCTCACCTGCATCACGCCATTCAATATAGCAACAGTGCTGACTTTGAAAACTACTATAAAATAATTATTCACAAAAACACCATTCATATAATGATACCATACTACATGTACGTTCATTGACATGTGACCTAAAACTTGTCAGTGAAACTTGATTACTCCTATATCCACATTTTATACACTATATCTATTAACTTTGAAAGTTTGTTCAGCAATCTAATAATTACCTCTAAAATGGCCAAAGTTCATTGACCCTAAATGACCTTTGACCTTAATCATGTGACCTGAAACTTACACAGAATGTTCAGTGATACCTGATTACCATTATGTCCAAGTTTCATGAATCAGATCAATAAACATTCAAAGTTATGATGCTAATTCAACAAATACCCCCAATTTGGCCAAAGTTCTTTGACCCTAAATGACCTTTGACCTTGGTCATGTGATGTAAAACTCAAGCAGGTAATTCAGTAATACTTGATTAACCTTATGTCCAAGTTTCATGAGCTAGGTCCAAATATTTTCTTCAGTTATGATGACATTCAAAAAACAACCTTCAGTTAGATTTGGTGGTGACGCCACTGCCGTCGGAAATGGTAAGTATGAAAATACTTACCATGATTTTCTTATTTACGAGATAACTGGATATACCCATTTGATTTGCTAGTTCATTACGATTAACTTGCATGCCGAATATAGAGTACACAATTTTCCTGCGTGCGCGCTGCATCTCCCTATTAACGCACTATCCCAAGATCATCGCGCAATTTGGCGTCCATTTCCTCTCATGAGCCTGCAAGCAAGACATGTTGTCACAGAAGGCGAGGGGTAGGAGGGAGGGTTCAAATGGGTATATCCAGTTATCTTGTAAATAAGAAAATCATGGTAAGTATTTTCATAATTTACTATCAATAACTAGGATATACCCATTTGATTTGCTAGACCAACACGGATTCAACGTGAAGGGAGGCATGTCTAGAAAAAAAAGTGCGCAAAAAGGGAGACTAAGACACGGGGGCCGCTGCCTTGAGAGCAGAGGAGGCAAATAAGGCCTCTCCCGAAGGAATGTCCTTTAACTCATTGAGTGCTTCGTGCACGCTACGTATCCTACTATAACATGCCACACTCGTGCTCGCACGCCTACTATTGATTGCTTTGTGCTTGCATTGTTTCCTACCCTCGCCTGCTTCGTGCATGACTGCGCACATTCGGAATTACAATCATTGTTACGCCGTTTTGCATTGTATTGCGCATCGCATGCACGCCGTAATTAGCACTATTGTGTGCAGTGCGAACTCTGCTTTCTGACAGATTAACTTACTCACGCGGTTTACATTCGACTTTTTCGAGTATTTCTACATTTTTTACAAGATAAGGCTCCGCCTCTGAGAGGGAAGAGACCTAGGTTTTTTGATCCATACGAAACACTCCACAAAATGGAATTACTTGATAAAACTCATATTTTAGCAGTAAAGATAACAACCAATCCATATAATGAGGACACCATTATAAGGGGTATGAAATTTCCTACAACTTTACTACATAATATTTTGTGGATAAACTAATCGTTTGAGAGTTACAAGCAATTGAAATTATGACTATTGAAAGGAGTGAATACGACTCGCGATCCAAAAATCAATGTGGCACAGGGGGGTTTTGTGGCTGGCACAGGGGATTAGCTTCGGATTAGCACTGTGGCATTGGGTTAGTAGTGTGCGTGGCATGTTAAGAGTTAAATAAAAGGAAGTAAAGGAGTTAGAAGAGCGCCAAAAGGCAGCTCTTAGAATGTCGTCCAAGATGACTCCATTAAAAAGAGCCCAAGAAGTGGCGATACTTCGAGTGTCATGGGCTCTCGGCCTAGTGTCAGAAAGGAGAACATCATCACCAGCTGACTTGATCGCATCAACGATCCAGCGGGAGATGGTGTCTCGCGACGCTGCCGCATACGGCTCGCGTGACGTGACAAACAACTGATCAGAGTTGCGAAGCGTCTTCGTTCTATCCAGATACCACTTCAAGGCCCTGACCGGGCACCAGACCTTGTCTTCAGAAACTGAGGAAAGATCTGATAGGGGTGCTAGGAAGAACTCAATCGAACCAGAGGTGGCAGTCTGGTTCTTGGCAATGAAGGACGGGGTTGGAATCAAGCGGACTCCACGCCGTTCCCACCGGATGTGACCGCGAGAAATGCACAAAGCGTGAATAGAGCTGCGTCTTTGACCGGATGCTACACGATATGAAAGGCAGTCTTGATAGACAAATCATGCAAGGAGCTCTTGGCCAGAGGCTCAAAAGGAGGCTTAGCCAAGGCGTTAAGCACAGACGGGAGGCTCCAGGAAGGAGCCAGACTTTTCTTCGGAGGTCGCTTTAGGAAAAACGCTCTCATCAGTCTAGAAAGAAGACTGGAATTAGAGACGTTGGAACCATCTGGGAATCCGGAATGAAAGGCGGCAATGGCCGACCGGAAGCATCTAATGGTGGAAAGCGAACGACCGATGTCGAAAAGGTGAACAAAGAAATCAGCAATGGCGGCGAGAGAAGCGCTGCGAGGGTCAACAGACCGCGCGGCGCACCAGTCTGAAAATCGGCCCAAGCGAGAATTGTAAAGGTCAAGAGTCAAGTTTCTCCGACTTTGAATCACCAATTCAGAGGCACGATCAGAAAGGCCTAACGCTCTCGTGTTAGTGAACGGGTCCCCCTCCAACAGTTCTAGGAGCTGTGGAAACCAGAACCTCCTTGGCCAATTGGGGGCCACTAGAAGAAGCCAGGCTTGGTCTTCCTTCACTTTCCTCAATACCTGGGGTATGAGATGAAACGGAGGGAACGCATAACACCTCCGATCCCCCCAATGAATGGAGAATGCATCCAGGGAAGTTGCTTCTGTTTCGTTGACACGAGAACAGAACGTCGGTAACTTCCGGTTGAGAGCTGTGGCAAACAAGTCTATTTCCAGGGGCCCCCAGAGGGCTTGGAAAGACTGGAATATCTCCGGGTGGAGCGACCATTCCGATGGTAGGCACCGGCCCCGGGACAAAAAATCGGCTATCAGGTTGTCGCTGCCTGGAATGTAAGAGGCAATTGGAACGATCTTCGCACGGCGGCACTACTCCCAAAGCTCCACAGCTAGGGCGTTGAGGGAGCTCGATCGGGTACCGCCCTGGCGGTTGATATACGCCGCCACCGACTTGTTGTCTGTGCGAATCAGGACCGTTCGACCGACTAACCTGTGTCGGAAATGTTGAAGGGAGTGTATGACAGCCTTCATCTCCAATATGGAGTAAGGTGTGATGGAACGACCAGACACCCGAAACCATCTCCCCTGCACAATGGCCGCCCCATCCCGTAAGCAACGCATCTGTGGTCAGAGCGGCTGATGGGAGAGGGGTACGGAAGGGCTTGCCCTTCGCTACAAAGGACGTGTGTGTCCAAGCGGCCAGGTTGAGACGGATTTCCCGAGACAGGGGAATCCGGAGAAGCAGAGAGTCTGCGTTCGGTTTGAAATAACGCAAGAGGTATCTCTGAAAGGGTCTCATAAGCAGGCGACAATCCTGAAGAATGTCGTCGAGGCTTGCCATGTACCCGAGAAGTCTCAACCATGTGCGAGCTTTCACAGAGCTGCGCCCTCTGAGAGAGCGAGCTAACGAGACGATTGCCTGAACTCTGTCCGGGCTTGGTCTGGCGATCTGATTTGGCAGGTCTAGAACCGCGCCTAAATAAGTGGGTATGCGAGAAGGTAAGAGATCCGACTTCTCCCAGTTCATTATGAATCCCAGCTTCTGGGTGACCCGCAGAAGAAGGGATAAGTGGGACAGAAGTTTGGCCTCTGAGTCTGCGACCAGCAACCAGTCATCGAGATAAACGAAGAGTCTTAGACCTCGTTTTCTCAGGTGGGCGGCCACTGCGGTGATCACCCGAGTGAAAACTCTGGGTGCCGGGCGTATGCCGAAAGGCATTGCCCGGTATCTGTAAGTTGCTTCTTTGAAGCGAAATCCCAACAGGTCCCGCGAGGCGGGATGAATGGGTATGTGGAAGTAGGCGTCTTTGAGGTCTAGGGAGGCGGCCCAATCCGATGCCTTCAGAGACGGAAGGATCGAAGCCAGTGTTTCCATTCTGAAATGGTCTGGCTGGATGAATTCGTTGATCATTTTCATGTTCAGAATCATCCTGAATTTCCCCGAGCGCTTGGGGACGACGAAGATAGAGGAGAGACAGAGATGAGGACTGTCTGTGACCCTCTTGATTGCCTCCTTCTCCTGCAGAGCACCGATCTCTGATTCGATGTACTGCTGATGAAGAGGGGGGACGGTCGAAGGATCGAATCGCGCCGTGCGGGAAGGCCTCTATATCGATATAGTAGCCATCTCGCACGACGGATAAGATGAATGCGTCGTCCGTTATTTCCTCCCATGCAGGAAGGAAATGACGGAGACGACCGCCGACCGGTCCCAGCGCTCGGGAAACCCATCAAAGAGACTGTTTGGGCTTAGCCGGAGCCTTGGAGGCTGGCCGGCTGCCTCTACCCCGACCACCACGTGAGGCACTCACTGGAGGTCTAGTGCGAGCTCTGCGACTTGGCGGAGCGTGAGCACGGGGTTGAGATGGGGGCACCACTGGACGAGAGGAAGGGCGAGCCTTGGAGGCCGACTTCTTCGTGGGTGGAGCCGTCGGACGCGAGGCTTTGAGATCCTTGAGAAGCTCAGAGGCCTGCTTGCGTCCATCGATCTCTTCTTGTAGAAGAGATGCAACCTCGCCCCCGAACAAGTGTTTGTTCGATTGGGGGACGCCAGGGAGGAACTCAAGCAAGTCCTTGGACGCAATGCCCAGTCTACTAAGGACGCGAGCTCTACGCGAGTTGGATGCAGTAGTAGCTGCAGAGGCCAGTTGCATCCATAACTCGCCTACCAAGGACAAGAGTGCCTCGTCAATAAGGGCACCGTCGTTGGCAGTTACTTCCAGCTCGGAAGACTGTGCTCGAAGACCGAGCAAGGCTCCGAGAAAGGCTGTAAGTCTGAGGGCTGAACGAGACAAGGCCTCATACCCAACATCCGGTTTCTCAACAGAAGCAAAATGGCTGGAGGAGAAACGGGTCCCCAAACGTGCCCCGATGCGGTCAAGCTAGTGTTGTCAGTCGGGCCGGGATCGGGATGAATTCCCGGCGGTCTGAGGCTCCGAGACGGTTCCGAGACGGTTCCGGGATCAATCAACTTAGACCGTATCCCGGCAGGAAAATAAAATCAATAATGGCCAAATTCATGTTGTATTATTTGCCTAATTAGTAATTGTACTTACGAAATACGAGAGAACAATTTAGTTTCAACTGGCTGTGTGCACATGCACCTCGAAATATTACGCAATTACATAGCTATCTGTACTCGTCGATCGCATGAGCATGCACGCAATCTAGCTTTGCACATGGCTCCGAGAGATCCACGCAGACAACAATCGTCTACTGTATAGTCTCATGTGCAGACCTCTTTCGCCTCAGTTCGTTTACCGAGTCATTCATTTACCCCATACTTTCGAGTTGAATCTGCTACGATATGTATGGACTAGTGAATTTATCATGAAATAATTTACTAACAATTGAAGATGATGATCTATGAGTATTTGCAAATTTAGTCATTTAAAAAAAGTCTACATTAATTTTGTGATGATTGTACTAGTATTTGTTGGGGTATTTTTTGCGAAAAGGTTTGCAAAAAACAACTAGACGAATGCGCACCATGTTTCAGCTGGTTAGAGCCGGGAGAGAGAGAGAGAGAGAAGGGGGGATTACGGGAAGTGCTTGGTCGTTCACGACTGGGGACCATCTGTCATCGACAGCCGTCAATGGTTGATAGTGTTGACTTGATGTTTACAATTGCAAACCAGTCGGTCAAATCATTCCTCCTAGATATATTTCGACTTAAATTATAGAATTGTACCAAAACGCTGTTAGAAATGGCGATGTTTAAAGTGGCGTTGTTTAAACTTTGAAATAGTCACTACTTTGAAACAACATTGTTTTGAAAGTCATATCATACCCTATATGTTGTAAAAATGTTGTTAAATGCATCGAACAAATTTCCAATGATATTAACAGTTTTAAATGATATGGTTGGAAATTGCAAAAAATATTTAAAAACAAACTGTTTAATGTTTTAAAAAATTTCTATTCGTTTAATAGTTTTAAAAATAGTTGTATATTGACTGGCTTAAACACTGTTTCTTAATATTTAAATAGTTGTTCAAAATATTGTTTTACTGTGAATAGTCTGAGTATCTATTCAAATAATGTTTTCTTGATCGAAAGTAATTCATCATTAAAGAAAAAGTGAGTTTGTTGTTTTGATGCGAAGTGCCGGCCGCCGGGACTAATCTTGTGTAAATTTCCAAATATTAAAGCTTCTCTGATAAGATAGTATTCACTTTTCTCAATAGTAGTGATATCATACTGTTCGTTATCTCGCCAGACGGTAAGACTGCATCATAATAAACTTGAAGTAGCCTAAAAGAGAATTCCTTTCTTTGTTTCCGTTTTTTGTACAAGTTTATTTGTTTTTTTATTATTTTATTTATAAAGCTGATAAGGTTTAAGAGAAGGGTGTTATTCTTACGCTTAGTCGAGTCCCTCTCTGTAGGCTTTAATTTAACATTTAAATATTTGAGCTAGAGACAGTATATCGTCACTTTCTATCCAAACGCTGATGAGAGATCATCATCAGGTCTCCGGTTCTCAACATGGCTGCGCCCTTGCGAAAAAAATCCTCAAAAGTTTGGGAACATTTCACAGTTGATCCAGCAGATGACGCTTATGCCCTATGTAAGCACTGCGGTGCTTGCCGTAGCAGAGGAAAAGACAGACGGAGCAGAGGAAAAGACAGACGGAACAGAGGTACTACAGGTCTACAACGACACCTTAATAACTGCATCGCCAAACCTGAAAATCAGGATGTTGCTCCTGGAGCCCCAGAAGGAAGGCGGGGTCATCAAATCACTTTGGAAGGGACTTTCGCTCGGACGGCGAAGTACAAAGTGGACAACGACCGCGCGAAGTCCATAACAAGGGCTATTGGTACAATGATCGCTGTCGACATGCGTCCCTATCTCATGGTCGAAAACAAGGGCTTTCATGATTTGATGGCACTCATGGATCCCCGATATAATGTTCCCTCGCGGCAGCATTTTTCTTCGGTCGTCGTTCCTGAACTCTATCGCGAAGTGAAGATGAAATTAAAAGATGAAATCGGACGTGGACTCCCAGGGAAGAGCATAACAACTGATATGTGGCGCTCTGGACAAAATAAGGAATATATGTGTGTCACCCTCCACTGGGCCTCACTGGAAGACAGCAAGGTATGTTTTATGTTATCAAATAATATCTAAATTATCTTTTAGATCTATTTCTATTCTATTTCATTCAGATTTATACTTTTGCCCAAATAATTTTTTGCTTTACCATCATTTTCATAACGATGATGAATATAATAATGATAAAATAAAATTATGCAAATAACATTAAAATGAATTCATTTTAATTTTATAAAGACTATATATTTGTATTTGATGAATGGATTAATGATTTTATTTTTATCGCTTTTTATTTAGTTTCAGAGACATCAAGCGCTGATTAGCCTGGAAGAATTCAATGAAGCTGCGACAGCTGTTAACATCCGCGCTCGACTTGATGCAGTCGCTAACGAGTGGTTACCAGATGGATTGGGCGGCTTGCTCCTGTTTGGTGTGAGTGACAGCGGTGCCAACATCAAGCGCTGTCTCATCGATGCTACGAAAACAGGGTTATCCAATGGATGGGTGCCCTGTTTTGCCCACACCTTGAACCTCACTGCAAAAAGCTCCCTCTCAGTACAGCGTGCCGTAAGGGACACAGTTTCAGTGATGCGGACACTTGTCAGCAAGGTGTCTAATTCCCATCCTGTAAAGAGACACTTCGAGGAGCTCTTGGAGCGCCACTACCCAAACCAACCGCACATCACTCTAATGAGGGACTGTGAGACAAGGTGGAACTCAACCTTGCACATGCTAGAAACGATCATGAGACAGAGGGAAGCTGTGGAGGCCCTTGCTAACGACAGGATAATGAGGGGATTCAATGATTTTCAACGACCGATCGCTTACCAACACTGGTCAGATGTTTTGGACATTATCCCGAGCATCATCCATGTCTTGAAGCCAGCAGAGAGCGCAACAAAGCTAGCCTCCCAGCATGATAGCACCCTCTCCAGCTATATCCCCATGTCGAAGGGGCTAAGCAAGCAACTGGATAATATGCTGGAGTCAGAGGAGCATGCGAGGGGGGTAGGCTCCATGTTAGACGAGATGGTGGAAAAATGGAGGGATAGGATGGCTTGGGTCCTCAAGCCAACTCCAGGACGAGACAGCGATTTGGCAGAGGAGACAGTCTACGAGACGTTCCATGCTGCCACAATATTGGATCCTCGGTAAGAAAACTTCTTGTGTTAAAATTTAAAGTTGTTACGAATTGTTACACACTTAAATTATTAAACAAAAATAAAATGTATTTGTAATAAAAAAAATTGTAGTAAGTACTACTGTAGTTATAGCTTGTATTCATAATTTCATATATCTAAATTTCAAAACGCTTTTTATTGCATATAAGGTGATATAGAAAATTTTAAAAAATACAATAGACAAACATGATTCAATTTCAAGGGCAGGTTATTAACTTTTGAAAAGCAATGTGTCACTCTCATATCGGGCTGTTGTTCGGCTCATTCAGGAATTTGCAAGTACTGCTTCTGTCATTCGTAGCACATGACCTATTCATGACCTTATATTCGTTCAATTTTCATTTTTTGATATTAGGTACAAGATGAAGTACCTTTCCAGAGATGATGCGGCAAAGGAGAAGGCAAGAATGGCGGTAGTTAATATCGTCATGCGCTTCAGCCGACGAGAAGCTGAAGAAAATATGGACGTCGCATCTGACCACGATGAGCCACCTGTTCTTGCCCCCGCCGCCAACGCCCCCGCCGTCAACGCCCCCGCTACCAACGCCCCCGCCGCCAACGCCCCCGTCGCCAACGCCCCCGCCGACAACACTGCCCCTGATGCTGAGCCCGCCGTTCATTTAGCAAGACTAGAGAGGGATGAATTCCAGCGCGCCATGGCTTCAGCCATGGAGTCAGATGGAAGTGACGACGGCGCACATGACGCCCCTCGTGATGTCCGCCAAGAGGGGTCTAACGAGTTGGAGGTGTATTTGAGGCAGAGTATCGCCAAAGCCAACGTCGACCCTATGGAGTACTGGTCACTTCGTCAGGAAGCATTCCCCTTGCTTGCCCCAGTGGCTGCAGCGTTTTTTGGCCTGTCCTCCCTCGAGCGTAACGTCAGAACGCATGTTTAGCATGGCGGGTGACATTGTATGCAAGAAGAGATGCGCCTTGAAACCAGAGAACTTGCAACGGCTGGCCAAAATTAAAATTAAACAAAAAATACCTCAAATAAGAAGAGACGAACTTTGACAAACTGTATGTGGTGGCATGTATAAATGTATATAGCACCCCACTAAATGTATAAAGCATTTCTTGCATGAAAGAACTTGAGCGACTTAAGTTTATATTGTGTGTTCTCCGAGTTATAAGATTTGAGATTATTTAAGAAAAAGTGTTAATCTTATAATCATTTCTTATTTTCTTCAGTAACTAGTATTTTTTTTTTCAACTGGACTTTCTAGAAATTTGTTTCGCTAAAGTTCTACCAAGTTTGGTCTTAAAAACTTAACTGCTTACTTTAGCTTCAAGATATAAAAAGAGTTTTCTTCTCTGTAGTATTATTTTCTACAATTCTACAACATATCCAGGGGTTATTGATAATTTATGCACAATTGTCCATATTCTGAGAACAAAAAAGGGGAAAAGGGGAACTTAAACTCGTATATAAAAAAATAAGGAAGGATTTTGATAAAGTTGGGCAAACAAAATTTGTTAATTTACAACTTATATTTCATTTTTTTCCTTTCAGTTTTAGACTTCTGGTTACATCTTTCAAATTCAAGTAAATATAATCGCACAAACATAATAAATTAATGCCGCGTACTGTGACTCTCGGCCAACATTCAATTATTCAAATTTCCCCACAATCGGAGAAAATAATTACTTCATTCTTTCTTTCGCTCGTTCGTTCATTTTGTTGTGTCGTAGTGAGCTAAATTGCAATGACCAGTAAAATGTCGATTTTGCTGAACATTATTAACAGGGACAGACATTGTTTGTGTACTCTAGCTGACAGCTCAAAAGATAAGAGAGATATATCAACGCTGTGAATATTTTGTATGGTCCTCGATCAACTTGAAAACAGTTAATGTTCTTTGTTTCCGTCTCCTTCCCTTTTGCGACTCCCATGACCAGGCCCCCGAAGCTACCGCCATTTTGTTTAATCCATTAGAAGCTAAAATAAGCCCCCATTAATATTAATTTCGTACGATGCTCCCTTGTCAACTGTGGTTTTGTACGTGTATTAGACAATACGCACATCAGCGCAATGACAAAGGTCAACTTTGAAAATTCATTAATGTATTCATTTTTTTTTTTACGCGCTCGTGACGCGAAGGATTCAGCGAATCAAGCAAGCGCAAATCTGAGACGATACGTTGCACTTTATAAAGTATCGATATCACAAGCGATATCACTTAAAAACAAAACAATGTTTGTATTGCGTCTTATAGGCCTATTAGTCTGGTCAGTTAGCGAAATTATGTGGACACGGTGGACAAAAGCGTGATTTTTTCTCCAGACCTTTGTTTATGTATAAGAATTAAGAATGGGGTATGCTCCAAAAAATCTGGCTGCAGGAACAGTGAAAAAATGGGTGAAAATGTCAGAATTTATGAGTTCAGATTTGTCTGATATATAGACTAGCGCTAGTGCAAAACTCAATAGCAGTGCATTATTTTGCATTGGATTAGTTCTTGAATTCAGACCCTTTTTTGAACAGATCTTCTGTTTGTCCTCTCACCTTAATGCACCAAATATCTGAATGAAGATGCTAACCAAGCAGAAGGGTGACGGTGGAGGGGGTTGAATGTTGGTGTGTATGTACATATTTTGGTCTTGGGGGAAAGGTGTGCAAGACACATTTTTTGCATGCGTTGGAAATTGTGTTGCCATGGTAACAGTGTATTATTGCAAAAAATAAGGTAAAAATCTTGCAGTTAGAACCACTTCATCTGTTTTTAACCGATTCTCATGAAATTTGGCACACACATTGGTCTTGAGGTGAAGATGTCTAAGACACACTTTTGTGTGTCTTTCAGAAATCTTGTTGCCATGGTAACAACATATTATATGGTGAAAATTGGGAAAAAACTTAACAATTCAAACTGCTTCATCAGTTTTCAATCAATTCTCATGAAATTTGGCACACACATTGGTATTGAAGTAAAGATGTACAAGGCACTTTTTGTGTGTGTTTCAGAAACTGTGTTGTCATGGTAAAAAAATATCATATGGCAAATTTAGGTAAAAAACTTGCAATTTTAACTACTTCATCAGTTTTGAACCGATTCTTGTG